>NC_139388.1:174072500-174672500 GCF_054392235.1 Sus scrofa
CCCAGACTTGCTCAGTGAGTTAAGGATCCAGCGTTGCCACAAGCTGCAGCGTAGGTCGCAGCTGTGGTTCGGATCTGGTGTTGCTGTGGCTGTGGTGTAGCTCCGATTCGACCCCTGGCTTGGGAACTTCCACATGCTGCAGGTGGGCCCTAAAAAAAAGAGAGAAAAAAAAAATAAAACTGGTGGTGTAATAATGCAGGGGTCGTAGACCTTAGCCTGACTTGGTCACTCCTTCCTGGGTGGTCTTGGGGAGGTTACCTCCTCTGGACCTGGTTTTCCCCAACTGTAAAAGAGGTGAGGCAGGGAGGACTCCTGGGGCCGAAGTAGCCCCAGAAAGTCTAAAGCAGGGAAGTAAGAGCCTGCGCAAAACTTCCTGGCGCGTTTTGCACCCGTCACCATCCCCACTCCCTTCCCGACACTCAGTCCCTTCCCCTCTCTCATCGCTCTGCTCCCAGCTGCCAGGAGGCCATGCCCTTGACCCCACGGCCCTCCATTCACCTGCCAGCTCCAGCTCCACCCCATGGTTTGTGCCCTCCCTCTTGCATGCTGACTGTCGTCCATCTCATGCACCCGACTGCCCTGTGATGCGCTGTTGGGAAGCACAAATGCTAGGCTCTCTGGCCCTGGGGCAGCTCAGCATGGTCGGGTCCAGAAGCCTGGTCGCACCGGTGGCCTGAGCCGGCTTGTGTGTCCAGTCTTCTTGGTCACTAGTGGAGCGGATGCTGATGGGAGCTTAGTGATGAGCCAGTAGGACCCAAACCCTCAGGAGCCTGCCAGGTGGGCGAGATGTTAGTGGAGCTGATTGCTGCCCATTTCACAGATGCCCAAACTAGACCCGTGTCCTACTAGAGACGACCTAGCTGGCTGGGGCTGCCCCACCAGAAGCCAGACCAGGAGGCTCCTGTTTCCGAGCTCCACTCCCCACCCCAAGTGGGGAGCAGCAGGGGTCCCGCGAGGGCCGCAAACATCTTCTCTGAACAAAAGCTGCAGGGATGGGGCCCTGCTCTGCAGACTGAGGCTGGCTTCGCCCAACCCCCCCCACCAGCAGCAGCCTGGCCACAGGGTAAACTGATCAAGCCCAGTGCTGCTGGACCAGCCAGCATGGCTGCTGGGTCCCAGAAGAAGAGACTTCTTCCTGAACGCATGAAGTGTGGCTGTAATTATGTGAGCCCTTGCTGTGTGCCAGGCGTGTGTTTACTCCTCCTGGCAAATCCTGTGAGTGAGACGATTGCGTTCATTGCCCAAAGCAAGACACCGAGGCACAGCAGGCTGAGTTAACGTGCTCACGGTGGAGCCAGCACTGAACACGACCAACAGCAGCGAAAGACTTGTCTCGTGTGCTGTGGTTCAGTCCAGCTCGGCTTCCTCCCTTACCTGGGCAAGCGAGGTAAACTCTCACCTTGCTTCCTTCGTCTGTAACAGGAAGATAAGAATAGAGCCGACCTGGCAGGATTGCTTGAGGACCAAGGGAGTTAGTACACATGCAGGCCCCAGGACAGAAGTTGACACATGGTTGTGACAAGGTGACCTTGGTCCACTGTGATTATTGGCACAGTGTCCCCGTGTCCCTCCCAGCCCCCACCCCTTCCACCATCCTGTGCCCCTGGCGTGGCTGTCAGGCCCAGTTTCCAGACTGGGATGCTGGCACGTGGAGCAGCGCCGCCTGGGGCCGGCCGTGACCTCGGTCTCCCATGTCTGCCGCCAGGAACCAGTGAGGACCCGTTCCAGGACTCGGAAGGGCGAGAGGGCGCAGAGGCCGTGGCGGAGCACCAGTTTGCAGACCTGGAGGACTCGGACTCGGACTCGGACCTGGACGAGGACGAGGAGGAGGAGGAGGAGGAGGAGAGTCAGGACGAACCATCGGGCCCCGCCGCCTCGGAGGCACCCCCGCCCGGCCCACCGGCCACGCTGCCGGCAGACGCTTCACCTGTCCGGGGCCCTCAGCCTGCAGATGTCACCTCTGGCAACCAGGCCACGCGGGGCAGCTCAGTCTCGGAAGCTGAGCGCTTGGCAGGGGGTAGCTGCTCCACGTCCAGCCAACGCGCCCTGTGCCTCCGCCAGCTGCGACCTACCCCGTCAGGCCCCATGGAGAAGGACACAGGCTCGGCCCTGAGCTCCCAGGCCGTGTCCCCACGAAGACCGTGGTCCCCCAGCAAAGAAGCAGGCGGCTGCCCACCGCTTGCCCCCAAACACTCACTAACCCAAAGCGACTCATCTCCCCAGCGACACTCACCGGCCCGAGAGCCACAGGTCTCAGTCCCAAGCCCGCCCGGCCCCCAGAGGAGCCCTCCCCACTGTGGGTCTCCGAGACTCCAACTGTCGCCTCTCACCCCCCACCCCCCGGAGAGGGAACTGTCCCCTCGAGCGCACCTGCCCCCCGAACGGGAGGGCGCCGCAGTCCTAAGCCCCCCCAGACACTCACCCCCCAGAAGATGGTCTCCAGGCCAGGCTGAGTCACCGCCACTGTCAGCGCTGCCAGGGAAGTGGGCCTTGGCAGGGCCGGGTAGCCCCTCGGCGGGCGAGCGTGGCCCAGGCTCAGGGCTGGCCCCACGGGCTCTCTACCTGCCCGCGCCTCTACCTCACAAGCTTCTCGGCAGAAGCCCAGCGGAGACCTGCACCTCCACGTGGGTGAGTTCCTGCCCCCACCCCTCCCAGAAGGGCTGGGCCACTTCTCGTCAGCGGGCGGGCGGGGGGCGACCATCTCTCCCCTCCCCGGAGCAGCCCCCCAGCCAGCCCACCGGTCACCAGTAACTCAGCAGACGTGACCTACGCCAGGGGCCGTGCTGGGTGCCTGGAAGCCGTGAGTTCAGCCTCAGAAGCAGCGGAGCACGGACCCTGGAGCTGGATGCCCAGGATGAAGTTCAGGTTCTGCCGCTTCCGAGCAGCATGGCCTTGGCAGGAGGTGCACATCCTTGTGCCATTTCTTCCCACCTGACCGCATCCCCGCGTGTGCTGTGGGCAGACGGCAGAGCTCAAGCAAAGTCACTGCCTCTCCAGCAGCACTGCCATCGCACCCTCACGGCCAGCACCGTCCCTGTCACCACCACTGTCCTGTCACCGTCACTCGCGCCATCCCGACATCCCAGCACGCCATCACTGCCACCCCGTCAGCTTGATCCCTCTTGTCACCATCACCGTCCAACACCGTCCCTGCCACCATCGCTGTTCTGACCCCCGGCACGGATACCGCCATCGTCATCCACACCTTTTCTGTCACCAGGGTGTCACGAGCCAACATCGCCACCCACCCCCAGCAGCGTCAGCAGCCTCACTCAGAGATTCAAGCTCCCGGGGCGGGGGGAGGGGGGGGCACAATCTAGGAATCTTAACTTGATTTTTAATTGTGGAGTCACGTTAAAACTCCTGGTGGTGGGAAGAGGTCAGGAATCCAGAGTGGGCAAAGCTGGGTCGCTACCCTTTGAGAAACAGGAAAAGCAGCAGAACTAAGACCAAGGGCAGGTGCATGGCGGCCAAGAAGCCCCCGTCCTCCGAAGACGGACGGGCTGGCCGGAAGCATGGGGTCCATAGGTCCTGCGTGTGCTCACGGTCCCTGGAGGGCTGGGGACCGCGCTCTCCGGGGCGGGCACTGCACCCGTGCCGCTGTGGGTGGGGGCTTTGGACTGGCTCCCGCTCCGCCGGGCCTTGCTCAGTGATCGCAGCCCGTGGCCTCCTCATCCCGGCGCCTCGGGGCTCTCTGTGCCCAGCACAGAGCCGTGCCTCACCCTGTCTTGTTTTCTGACCCCAGCAGAAGGCCGAGTCGCCAAGTCCCTCCGGGTCTCCGGGCCCCGCCCATCCTCTCTCCGCGCGCCCCTTCTCGGCCCCGCACGACTTCCACGGCCACGGCCCGGCCCGCACGGAGGAGAACCTCTTCAGCCACCTGCCTCTGCACTCGCGGCACCTGGCCCGCGCCCCGTGCCCCCTGATTCCCATCGGCGGGATCCAGATGGTGCAGGCCCGGCCCGGGGCCCACCCTGCCCTGCTGCCCGGGCCCCGCGCCGCCTGGATCAGCGGCTTCTCCGGGGGCGGCAGCGACCTGACGGGCGCCCGCGAGGCCCAGGAGCGAGGCCGCGGGAGTCCCACCGAGAGCTCATCGGCCTCCGTGTCCCCCGTGGCCAAGGTCTCCAAATTCACCCTTTCCTCGGAGCTGGAGGCCGGGGACTGCCCCCAGGAGAGGGGGCGGACGAGCGGGGGCCCCCGCGGACCGCCCCGCTGGGAGCCCCGGGGCCCCGAGGGGCCCGCAGAGCCCGCGCACCGCGCCCGCACCCCGCCGGAGGCGTCGCCCCGGCCGCCCCAGGGCCGCCGCCCGGGGCCCCGGAGCCCCCGGCTGGAGTCGCCGCCGCTCGCGCCCGCCCGGCCCGCGGCCTGTGCCCCGCCGCCGCTGGACCGCAGCAGCTCGGTGGGCTGCCTGGCCGAGGCCGCTGCCCGCTTCCCAGCCCGGAGGAGGAACCTCTCGGGGGACCCCAGGACCAGCCAGAGCTCCCCCGAGCCCTCAGGAAGTGGGGGCCCCGGGGCCCCCCCGCGCCAGCCTGAGGACCCAGCGCCCCGGGGCCCTTAGCCTCCCCGACCGCCCGCTTCTGCACCTGCGGCTTCCCGGGTTCGGCCACGGACGTTTCCAGCCCGCCTCCCTGGCAGCATCTCGCGGCGCGGCTCCCGGCCCATCTGTGGATCTGTCCAAGCAGCTTCTGCTCAGCCCCCACCTGTCTGATCTTCCCACCACGTATGCAGTGACCTGTGCCTTTTTCTAGTACCTTTTGTTGCTTGAAAAGAAACAAACACCCACACACACACACACCAAACATCAAAGAGCCCGCTGATGAGTTGGAGGCTGTGAATATTTTAGGTGAGGTGGGGCCTCATCCTGGGCCACTGCGGTGGCAGCCGCCACCACCACCCCCCCGACCCCCAAGGCTGGCAAGAGGCGGTCATTTGCTGAGAGAAATGGGATGCACTGAGAGAGAAAAAAAAAAAAAGAAACTTCTAAAAACATATAATTAAATGTAAAAGCAAGCGCTCCTATGTACACATGTTTATGGTTCCTGTTTATTGCTGCTTTAGCCCACCTCAGCTTAGTGGCCACCCCTGGCTGCCAGCAGAAGGGCCAGCGGCCCGGGACAGAGGGACGGGCGGGGAGACTCCACGAGCAGACCCAGAAAACTCCAACTTGCTTTTCCTGCTTGAAGAAAAGGTGAAGGTTCCTAGGATTCCAACACCACATATTTGGGGCGGGTAGTGAGTAGGAGCTTCCAGACACGGAACGGGGGCGGGGGCGGGGGTGGTTCTGAGTCGGTGATCCCATCCTGGCGCTTGACCAGTAGACAAAGCCCCCTGCCTCCGCTCTGCACCCCACCCCACCCCCGCTGGGAAAGGCGTCTTGGCCATCCATCTCCTGGTTCCTAAGCGTCTGACCTGGGCCTTGCGCTCAGGGCCCCAGCCATTGGCTGCCTTCCTTGTTCTAGAAACGATCCTCCAGGCTGAAGTGTCAGGGCCCGCCCAACCCCCTGGGGTCAAGATCCAAGGTGCATCGCCTTGCCATTCCTGGGGCCAGGCTTGGGCTTCATTTCACATTTGGTCCCTGGGGTACAAAGGGCTCTATTTCCTCCAGGGCTGGGCTTTTCCAGTGATTGGCACAAGAAGTTTGCAGGGATCTCTTTCTGGAACTCTTTGCAGCAGAACCGGTCCCCCTGTCCCCACCCCACACACTGTCAGGCCTCTGCTACCCCCAGGGAGTACCCAAAACCATGACTGGTGGGAACTGCCCAGGCCTCCTATTGGTTGGCTGAAACCTCTTTCCAAAAAAATAAGAACATATAGAAAGAAGGAAAGAAAGAAAGAAGGAAAGCAAGCAAGCAAGCGAATGCTGTTTGCTACTTTCCCTAGCTACCTGTTGTCCAAGGTCATTTGAATTTTTCTCCAAAGCAGTCAGTCAGAGCTAGTGCCTCCTTCCTCATCCCCAGCCCCTCCTTCATGAGGCTGCCTTGTGTTTCCTGGGGCAAAAACCTACTTTGTAAAAAAAGAAAAAAAGAAGGAAAAAGAAGAAAAGGAACATGACTAGAAATTAAAAATCCAAGTTGAAAGATGGAGCTCATTTACCCAGCCCTGGGATTGGCGGGTGTTTCCCCAGCCTCCAGAAATTATTTCCTTTCATTTCCACCAGGGGGGAGGCCCAGGGACACAGTCACGGCCCCGCCAGGCTAGGTGCTAAGGCCGCAGAGCAGGAACCGCCTTGGCCAGGCTGCCGTACTCAGCCAGGCTCTTTGAATCCTGTGCCCAAAGGGGGCTCCTGGGCCGTGGAAGTTGTGTGGCCAGGATGCCGTACGATGCGGAGGGTCGAGGCACTTCCGTGAGCTCCCACCCTCGGGCACAATCGCCTTTTTGGCCAGTTCAGGGCCTTTCTGTTCTTGGCCTCTGCTGCGAGGCCAAACCAGCCACAGGTCAGCCGCCAGCCCACCGCCCAGCTCATTTCCCTTTGGCCAAGATAAAAACGGGGCCATAGGAAGGGCCTCCCTGGGGGTGCTCTGGGCTCCAGCCAGCACTTCCCAGCTGCCTGACCTAGAGGCTGGGGTTCTCGGACTCCCTGGAAGAAGGCCATACTGGCACTGATTTGGCCTGGCAGGGAGCGGGAAGGAGCCCGGGGCATCACAGCCAAGGCCAGAGGCCAGGGCTTTCCTCACCCTCGCCTTTTAGCCCCACCCCGGGGGGCTACCCAAGGGCTAGAGACTTCCAACCCTGAGGCCCGGAGCTGGATAAAGAGCCCTGTTTCAGCCCAGGTTTGAAATCTTCCTCGGCAAGCTCTTTCAGTCCCAGGCCTGCAAAACGGCAGACAGGGAGCTCTGCTAGACTAGACCCTGACCTGGGGGGCAGCCACGCCCTCCCCCCAGCTCTCCCCCCCGCCCCCCCCGCCCCCCCCCACCCCACCCCACCCCACCGGCTCAGACAGCCCTTCCTTCCTGGAGGCCTAGCCAGAGACGGTGTGGCCAGCCAGGGAGAGGCCTCATGGCCACTCGGGCTCCCAGGCCCAGGCCAGGAGTCACTGGGGACCCGTTTCTCAATGACAGGTACACGATATGCACGCATTCTGATCAAAGGGCTGCTTCCCCGTGCAGTTGCCCAGAGACATGGAACTGGTGCCACCAGCCAGGGCCGCGTGTCCCGGGGCATGGCTCTAACCCCCTCTGCCAGACTCTGTTCCTGCTCCCCCACCCTCAGGCACCCCTTCCCAGTGTGGAAGAAGACTCGCTCCGTGCCCTCCGCAGGCCCCTGCCCTGCTCCGCTCCTCGTGCCTTTCTAGCCTGACTGTGACCCTCTGTCCCAGTTGGGGACGTGGTAGAGGAAGCAGGGCTGACTTGGTGGCACAGACACCTGTCGTGTGCTATGTTGAAATGTTTGAGGTGGCCATTCCCTGGTTCGGGCCTGCGCTGGCCCTCAGGGGGCGGGGGCTGGCGGGGGGGCTGACCCACCTGCTGAGGTTTCAGAGCCAGCCTTGTCTTCTGTTAGGGATTCCAAGCCCCCTGGCCCCTGGCCTACACTCCAGGATGCCCTTGACCCTGGGCAGGCTCGGGGTCCTTCTGGGTACCACCCCCGTTCCTCCCCGAGTTACCTTTTACCAAAGCCCCAGCCCCTTGCCCTCCCCCAACCACGGCCCCACCACGGAGACCCTCCAGGAGGCGGACGGCCGCCCCCTGCCCACTCTCCCACCTCTCCATCCCCCCAACTTCCAGACCCAGCAGCCCCTCCGCCACCCTCTGCGGGGAAAAGTCTGAACGAATTCGTTTCCAGGTCCCTCAAGCCCCGCCGCTCCGTCTTCTCGCCGCCCTCTTGAATAGGAACAAGCAATACTGCTGAGCTGAATGGCTCTCTAGCCCTTTCTCCAGACACATCCTCTTTGAAGCAAAAAATTCTGCTCGGGCCGCCGTCCTTGGAGACACATGTGCAGCCCTGACCGAGGGGAGAAATACCCACAGGCCTGGTCCCCCAACTCCGCTTCCGTGTCTCGAATCCCATCCGCTTTCCACTGGAAAACCGCTCCGGCTTTTAGGATCACTTTACCAAACCTAGTGTTCAACGAGGAAGAGCAAAGAAACGGAGAAAAAAAAGAAATGTGCAGGCGAATGTAAGATACAGACTCTCTGTAAGATAAATATTTGCCTTTTTGTTCCCCGAGGTGTACGTATTCTGTACGTGAAGTTGTCTGTAGGGAGTTTCTATGTTCTTAAATATGGCAATACATTCCAAAACGCGTGCTGTGGATACATGTACAGCAACCACACTGGGATGGGGTAGGTTTGCCTGTAACTTTATTTAAACGCCAGTTTCTACACTTGCATCTTGCAATATCGGTATGGTATATATCAGTGCAAAAGAAAAAAAAAAACTCAACAAAAAATCCTGCAGGTCTAAAGCACAGAGTCTGATGTACAAAGGAAAAAACTGCTCCGTATTGATGTGTGTGACCTTCGTTGTAAATGACATCCGTACTGTGAATGAGAAGTTTTTACAAGTATAATAATTGCCTTTATTACAGTTCTGGCTGAGTGTTCAGCCTGAGGATATTTTTTAAAAAAAACAGCACGTTGGAATAAATTTGAAAATCCCAACAGAGGCCTGCTTGCCTGGCTCGTGGTTTTTCTTAGGGCTGTAGAATGTCAGAATCAGAGGGACGCTTGGCGTCCCGAGTGCTTCTTTTGCTACAGAGAACTCAGGCCCAGAGAAGGCAAGTGACCAGGCCATAGTCACACAGCCTGAGATTCAAGGGGCCCCTCCCTTCCAGGCCTGGCAAGAGGCATGGGAACCTTGCCATGTGGTTTGGGGTCTGTATGCGTTGCCCTGGGCGGCCATAACAAATTCACAAACTGGTAGCATCAAACAGCAGAAATGTATGCGCTCACGTTTCTGGAGGCCAGAAGCCTGTAGTCAAGGTGTTGTTTTGTTCGGGAGGGGGGAGCTGGGGGCCGAGGGAGTCTCTGTTCCACGCCTCTCTCCTAGCCTCTGGGGGCTGCAGGCAATCCTTGGCCCCCCCGGGCTTGTGGCTGCACCCTGCCCATGTCTGCCTCTGTCTTTGTGTTGCTGTCTTCGCCCTGTGTTTCTTCTAAGGACCCTCATCGTTGGATTTGGGGCCCACCCTCATCCAGGGGGATCTCATCTTGAGATCTTTACCTTAATTATATCTGCAAAACTCCTTTTCCAAATAAGGTCTCACTCACAGGTTCCAGGGGTTACGACGTAGACTTATTCTTGAAGGGCTGCCCTTCAGCGCATTACAAAGCAAGGCCGGGAATCTGATCATGGCATTGGGCACATTGTGGGATTTCAAGGCCTCCTGATGGAGACAGAGCTCAAAGCCTCTGGCCAAGACAAAACTGCCAGAGCCTCCTCGTTGCCCCGCCCGTCTCATTGAAATGCCCCTTCCCCCGCCTTGAGCAACCTGTCCCACTTGGTCCTTCTCCTACCAGGAACGGCAGGTGGCCCACCATTCTCCCGACCCCAAAGGGGCCTTATATGCCCCCAGCCGAGCAGCAAGGACATCAGAAGACGCCCTCTTCCCCAACCAATCTGCAGTCAGCAGGTGTCTCATGAGGCCTCTCCTCTCTCCCTGGGCCCTAAGAACAGACACGACCACGTGATCGGGGTCGGGTCGCCTGCTTATCAGGAAGTCTTCCCGCTGCACTAGCAGCAGGTCTTATCTCCACAACCTTACCTTTCCCACCCGCTCTTACTCTGGAATACTTTTTTCCAACCCACATGCCTGGACCACTGCCTGAGTACTCAACCTCCCTGGGCTTTCTCTTTCCTGATTTGCAAAGGGGAGGGCTGTTGGGAGGATTCAATGAGACGGTGTTCACAGCATGGCTTAGAGAACCTTGAACCTAGTAAGCCTTCAGCAAATAGCCTCTGAGTGGGCTTTGCATGGGGTGCTGGAGTTCCAAGGATGGAAAAGACAGGTATGGAGCGCCACCTTTCCTATCCATCAAAGACCTGCTGAGTGCCCGTGGGACACCAGTTGTCAGATAGGACAGAGGGCAAAACAGTCCTGCCCTCAGAGAGCTTACACTCTAACAGGGAGGCCATCAGGCAAGCAATGACCTCATTAACTACTCAGTCACAGTGGCCCGCAATTGCTGCTACAGGAGTGACCGGAGCTCCAGTCCAGAGTGAGCCTGGGGTCGCCTCGAAGGCCTGGGAACAGGGGTGGGCAGAGGGAGGGAGGCCAAGAGCAGGAGCAGACGAAGAGGCAAATGGGTAATCAAGAGGGGCCCTCAGGGTGAAATGCTGCCCAGAAATTTAACACTAAGAACCTAAGCAGGCCGGCTTGTTTCAGCAGCAAGGGACGCATGGCTGACCCAGGGAGAAGCTGGCCTAGCCGGGCACATGGCACGCGGGAGGCCCTTCGCAGACACTGCTAGTGATGAAGCGATGAGTGAATGAATGGTGGAGGCAGAGGGTGCAGGCTGGGGACTGAGCAGAGGGGTAAGTGGGGACAGCAGGTCCAGACACCTTTCCCAGGGCCTGGGCGGGGGAGGGGAGGGGCGACCTGGAGAAGTAGCTGGAGGGAGGCGTGGGGTCCTGGGAAGAGGACCTGAGTGTGTTGTGGGGAGGGGCTGATGGCAAGGAGATGGCGAGTCTCCGGCCTGCTTGATTAAGAGGAGATGCATAAGGCGAACGATATGGCGTTTCATTGAAAAAGTAAAACCAGAGTTACCACGAGACCAGCAATCCTACTCCTGGGCGTATATCGGAAGAAAACCCCAAGCCAAAAAGATTCGTGCACCTCGGAGTTCCCGCCGCGGCTCAGTGGTTAACGAATCTGACTAGCATCCATGAGGACACAGGTTCAATCCCTGGCCTCGCTCAGTGGGTTAATGATCTGGCATTGCTATGAGCTGTGGTGTAGGTGGAAGATGTGGCTCGGATCCCCCACTGCTGTGGCTGTGGTGCAGGCCAGAGCTACAGCTCTGATTCAACCCCTAGCCTGGGAACCTCCATATGCATGGGTGCAGCCCTAAAAAGCAAATAAAATAAAATAAATAAAATAAAATATTCAAGCCGCTCAATGCTCACAGCGGCCCTATTTACAATAGCAAAGACATGGAAGCAACCTAAATGCCCTTTAACAGATGAATGGATAAGGAATATGTAGCATATATACACCATGAAATACTACTCAGCCATAAAAAAGAATGAAGTCACACCATCTGCAGCAACATGGATGGACCTAGAAATTATCATACTGAGTGAGGGAAGTCAAACAGAGAAGGACAAATATCATACGGTATCACTTATATGTGGAATCTAAAATATCACACAAATAGGAGTTCCCGTTGTGGCTCAGTGGGTTAAGAACCGGACATACTATCTGTGAGGATGCAGGGTCAATTCCTGGCCTTACTCAGTGGGTTAAGGATCCGACGTGGCCAGAACCTGCTGTGTGGGCTGCAGATGTAGCTTGGATCCAGTGTTGCTGTGGCTGTGGTGCAGGCCAGAAGCTACAGCTCTGACTTGACCTCTCGCCCCTGGAACTTCCATATGTTGCAGGTGCAGCCGAAATAAACAAACAAATGAATAAATAAATGAATAAAATAATATATGACACGCATAAACTTATTTACAAAATAGAAACGGACTCACGGACATAGAAAACAAACCTAGAGTTACCGAAGAGGAAGGGAGGGACAAATGAGGAGATTGGGGTTCATTTAAGTGGGACCAATGGTAGAGACAGGCTGTGCATAAAACAGGGAAACCAGGACGTGCTGCACAGCACAGAGAATCACATTCAACGTTTCGTAATAATCCGTAGTGGAAAAAGGACACATCTCCATGGCTATAGAATATGCTTAACCTGGAGACAGACGTGCCTCCGTTCACGTCTCATCAGCCAAAGTTCCAGAGGGATACACATAAGTAGCACCGGAGTTCCCGTCGTGGCGCAGCAGAAACAAATCCGACTAGGAACCATGAGGTTGCAAGTTCAATCCCTGGCCTCACTCCGTGGGTTAAGGATCTGGTGTTGCCGTGAGCTGCGGTGTAAGTCACAGATGTGGCTGGGATCCTGTGTGGCCGTGACTGTGGTGTAGGCCGGCAGCTACAGCTCTGGTTTGACGCCTCGCCTGGGAACCTCCCTATGCCGGGACTGTGGTCCTAAAAAGCAATAAATAAAGAAATAAATAGCACTAAGGACAGTCACACAAAGCTAGGCCTTCTCAGCATCAGACGTGCCCAAGAGCTGAGCAGATGTCAGCAACAGGACAGGGGAGGGGCAGGGCCTGATGGCGTCAGTGCCGGATTTTTACAGGGCGTGAAAAAAATAATGGTGCAGAAGGCAGCCGGGCTGGCGCCTGGCCTGAGAATCTTGGGATTTAGAAGGACACGGAGCAGCTGCCCGGGACCAAGCCCTAGAGGAGAGCCGGGGTCTCAGCCGAGAGCAGTGGGAAAGTGGCGTCCCAGTCAGACCCAGAAGAAGAGCCAGGCCCTGCATCCAGCATCTCACCGACCCTCTTTGTAGTCCTCACAACAACCCAGAGAAGCGAGGGTCATGGCCCCCATTTTTAGAGAAGAAAACACACGTTCTAAAGGGCCCCGCGAGCCAAAGCTGCCGAGCCAGCGAGAGGCAGCGTGAGGACTGACCCCAGCCTGACTCCCAGGCAGCGCCTGGGGGATCCTCGAGCTCCCCGCTCTCCTCTCGAGCCCCAGGGGAGCCCTGGATCCCAACCTGTTGGCCTCCTTCTGCCCAGGCCCCAGTGGGGCTTCTGCCCTGCAGCAGCCTGGCTTCTCAGCAGAGCCACGTGGGTCCCCAGGCCTGACGCGGAAGGCTGGGATGCCAGTACTTGAGAGCACAGCAGGTGCACATGACTTCCCAGAAGGACCAGCCTCTCCAGCCGCCGCAGGGCCGAGGCCCACGGTCACTCACACGTGGCCGATGCCAGGCCTCCCGCGGCGGCTCTGGAGTCCACAGAGCGCTCCCCCTTTGGGCGGAGGCAGGGCGGGGCACACGTCCTCACTTCACAGACCAAGAGCAGAGCCCAAGGTCGCACCCCGTAACCCACCGACCTGGGTTACCCCTGACCCACAGCCTCAGGAAGATGCGGGCCGCGGTCTGTCGATGCTCAGACCTGAGCCAAGCCTTTGCTGCTTCCCATCTGAGGTCAGGCTTTCACCTTAGGCCTGGACCCTCTCTGCACTCCGGAGACCCCAGGGACAGACCAGTGCTGCCAGGACAGCCTCAGACGGCAGGCCCGTCTGAGATGGGCATGAGCAGAGAGAAGCCGAAGGAAGGACAGGGCCAGCAGAGGAGGGCAGGCTGGGGCTGTCCTGAGCCGGCGCATCGTGGCCGTCTGCCCAGGAGGCCCTCCTGGGTCCAGCGGTAGATGTCACTTCTTCACCAGGTAGAGGAGGAAGATGGGGCGCCGGCGAGGCTGCTCACAAGGTCGGGGGTAAGGGGCAGGGCACGGACTCAGAACCAGGCCCCCGCATTCAGAAACCGGTTGGTCTTCTATGGAAAGAGACTCTGGGCCTGTGTGCCAGCAAGGAGTCCTCGAAGCTGGGTTGGGGTTGTGGGGTGCCCAGCAGACATATCCCCCAATCCCGTCACAGCTTCAGCCAACTTAGGGAGACCCAGCTGCCAACTTCCCCCTTTTGTAGATGAGAAAGTGACGTCCGGAGCCGGGAAGAGCTTGGCCCACAGCCAGGGCTAGGATTCCTGTGCCCTCCCTCAGCAGGGCCACCTGCGCCACTCCGCCCATGGCTCCTCTACCCCGAGCCCCAGTTCACCTGCCCGGTTCTCCTGCCTGGCTCTGCCTTTTTAGGAAAGGAAAAGAGCAGCCCCAGTGGCGGGCAGGCGGGCGGGCAGGCGTCCATGCTAATCCACCAGCTCCCGGCAGCTCTGGTTACCGTGGTTTGGGGCCCGGGCAGCCCTGGCTGGGAGTGCCAGCCCAGCCAATGGGCGCTGCCGCGGAGCGCCTCTGCCAGAGCCATACAAGGCTTTGCTTCGGCCCAGTCCCGAGCCAGCACAGGGCAGTCCCAGCGCCAGCACCCGCCCCGCTCGAGATCCTGCTAGCCCGGCACGTCCTCGGACTCTGCCTAATCCAACCTGGGGGCAGGCAGGGCTGTGGTGCACGTGCACCAGGCCCAGGGCTCCCCAAGGTCAGGAAGGTAGCTCTGCCAGGGCAGAGGCCAGAACCGGGGCAGAGACCTAGGCAGCAAAGGGGATCCCAGCTGGAGGCAGGGGTGATGGAGCCCAGGTCTGGTCCAGGCCGAGCCGTCTCTCCGTAAGATGCCCTTCTTTAACTTTGTAAATCGAAGAATAGTTAATTTACAATGTTGTGTTAGTTTCAAAGGGATTCAGTTATGTGCGTGTTTTTCTAATTTTTCTTTTTCAGATTCTTTTCCATTGTAGGTTACTACAAGATATTGTGCATAGCTCCCTCTGCTACACAGTAGGTCCTTGTTGTTTACCTATTTTATGTACAGTAGTGTTTTTACATTAATCCCAAACTCCTAATTTATCTTCCCCCTCCCCCACTACCCCCTCCAGAACTATAAGTTTATTGTCTGTGTCTGTGAGTCTATTTCTGTTTTGTAAATAAGTTCATTTGTATCTTTTTTTTCTTTGACCCCTGTGAGCAGTGGCTTGATGTGGGATCTCAGTTTTCCGACTGGGGATTGAACCTGGGCCGCAAGTTCAATGAGTGAAAGTGCCGAGTCCTAAGTACCAGGCCAGCAGGGAAATCCCTCTATCATTGTTTTAGATTCCACGTATGAGTGATCTCATATGCCATTTGTCTTTCTCTGTCTGACTTACTTCACTTAGTGTGATAATCTCTAGGTCCCTCCTCTTGCTGCAAATGTCATTATTTCATTCTTTTTCGTGGCTGAGTAGTATTCCATTGTGTGCATATAAACTGCATCACCTTTATCCAGTCATCTCCTGATGAACAATTGCTTCCATGTCTTAACTATTATAAAGGCGGTTGCTATGAACATTGGGGTGCATGCATCTTTTTGAATTAGGGTTTTCTCCAGAGTGGGATTGCTAGATCATAAGGCATCTCTACATTTTAGTTTTCTAAGGAACTTCCACTCCATTCCCCACAGTGGCTGCACCAGTTTACATTCCCACCATCAGTACAGGAGGGTTCTTTTTTCTCCACGCCCTCTCCATCATTTATTATTCATAGACTTTGGAGTGGTGGCCCTTCATGAACGAGAAAGATGTTCTTACGTTCCCATCACCCCTTTGGCCTGACTGGCCACTTGTCCTCCCCACTTACCCCTGGGAAGGCTCGGAGAAAAGGGAGTAATGGGTCCCTTCTGGGGTCTCCCCAGGGCCCAAGCCCCAGCTCACCTAATCCATCCTGAGTCTAAGGATGCACGCTCCTCTCCGAGTCGGGTGTCCATCACCAAGGGCATATGGTAGGAGAGTCAAGGACACACATAGGTCCCCTTCGGGTCTTTTGTGGACCAGCTGTCACTGCTGTGGGTCTGGGCCTGGGAGAGTGGAAGCAGGTGGGGGGGACAGGCAGCCCCACCCCAGCAGAGCCCATTCCATCTGTCGGCTCTTAACACCTCTGACAATAATCCCTGGGGAGTGTGGGAACTATTGGCCCCACCTGACAGGCATGGAAACCGAGTCACAGAGACGTTAATTGCCCACGGCCAGGGTGGCAGGATTCAACCCCAGAGGACTCTGACTCCAGGCGTCTGTACCACTCAGACTTCCTCATCGAGGCATTTCAGGTCCTAGAGGGACAGGGAGCTGCCATTTAGACTAAAGCGTGAACGGAGGAATGAAAGTCACTGTTGCTGAGCGGAGTAGGGCTTTCCCAAGCCCCCCTGCACTGCCATTGCCTGGTGCCCATTGCCCCTGTGACCAATGACCCGCCATGGCCCAGGCCATGGTCACAGCTGCCCGCATGTGCAGTGGCCCCTGTGGAGGTTCCCAGGCCACCACTGACAATTAGATTTGTCACGGAAGCCACTGGGTTCAAGCATCCTTGTGTGTCCTATGTGGGCCAAGCTGAGCTCAGGGCCAAGACTGCGGTACTCCCCACGGCCACCTGGCAGGTGAGGGAAACGTGCCGGCACGGGGGGGCGGGAGGGGTGGCAGCCCAGGCTGGCATCAGGCTCTGTTTGCTCACCCAAGAAAGGAAGTGATAAATATAGACACAAGATTACTCAGACACAGCCTGGGAAAACCGGCTCCGAGCCTCGACTTCAGCCCTGGCCCAGGCTCACCTTCACCTGCCTGCCCCCTCGGCACCTGCTGCCAGGCCTGTCCCGCCTCCTCCCAGGACTCCCTGCCAGCAAACTTCGGGACAGCCCTTCCTACCTGCTCTCTGGGGGCGGGGCAGAAACTGAGGCTCAGAGAGAGCAGGCACTTGCCTCAAATCCCATAGCAAGCTAGCAGCGGGCAGCGCTAGGACTACACCTGGCATCTGAGGGCAACTTTTCAGGCCCGGCACTACACCAGTTCAGACTCAGTTTCCCCATCTGTGAGATGGGGGCCTAGTCCACCCAGCCCTCAACTCCCAGGAGCCTGCATGCAGGACAGAGTTGGTCACCACGCAGCAGAAAGAGGGTGAGGCTGGGGTCTCACGCACTAGGCTGGAGCAGCACGTGTGTAGGGCTTGGGCACTGGGATTCTGGAGCCAGACTGCATGGGCTCAGATGCCCACTCTGCCATTTTCAGCCTGAGATTTTGGGCAAGTTACCTAACAAACACACTGTTGCCTCAGTGTCCTCATGTCTAATATTAGAATAATAATTCTTCTTCTACATTATGACATAAATATTATAGACAGATAGAATAATAACAATAGCGTAGTAAGAGCACCTGCCTCCTAGAGCGCTGGTGAGGATCAGGTGAGGTACCACATGCAAAGCACTTACCCAGGGCTGGCACAGAGCAGCTGCTCTGCACATGTTTATCATGCTTGTCCAGGAGTTCCCGTCGTGGCTCAGCGGAAACGAACCTGACTAGCATCCCCGAGGATGAAGGTTCAGTCCCTGGCCTCGCTCCGTGGGTTGCCGTGAGCTGTGGCGTAGATTGCAGACGCGGCTCTAATCCCGTGTGGCTGTGGCTGTGGCTGTGGTGTAGGCCCGCGGCTACAGCTCTGATTGGCCCCCGACCCTGGGAACTTTCATACGCCAAGAGGGTGCAGCCCTAAAAAGATAAAACATACAAATAAAAATAAATTTTAAAAAATGACGATTATCCAGCCAAAGCAGGTGGGGGGTGGGTGGGAACAAGAGATCTGAGTGAGCAGCTCCAAGGGAACAGCCCGGCCCTGGGCTGTAGGGTGCGCGGGCCTCTTCTGTGCTCTGTGACCGCTGCAGCAGCTCTCTGGCCTCGCCGCCCCACCTGAAAGCTTCTAGAATCAGGCAGGCATGGATATGGAAGCTGGCTCCACCACGGACAGGCTGTGCAACCTTGGGCAAGTGGCGGGCCCTCTCCAGGCCTCTGATCCCATGTTTGTCCTCCTGAGGGTTAAAGAGGGAAACACGGGAGAAACACTCAGCTCTGCCAGGCACGTGGGCTCACGGCGCTTGCGCCCACCCTGACCCCGTTTCCCCAGCTTTTTCCATGGCCATGTGCTCGGCCCGAGAGAAAGGCCAGCCCTGGGTGCGTGACCCTCACACAGACAAGGGTCCTCGTGGGACGCACGTGCCAGGCCTCACACTGTGCGTGAATGCGGGTCCCTGCCCACGGGTCTGGGGACACTCGGGGACCCGTAAGTTTCCTGCGCTCATGCATGTCCGCACTTCCCGGAACACCTGCACACACAGATATGCGTGTACATATGGACTCAGAGGGCGCACAGGCGCAGAGCGGCGGGTGTCCCCAGGTGTGTCCCTGCGCACCTCGCCAGCACGCACGCTCCCACACTCGGGGTGTCCTAGCCGGGCCCAGCCCTGAGGTGGCCGTCTTCACAGCAGAGGAATGCAGACAGCTAGGGATGCTCTGCCAGCGGACGTGAGAGAGAGGCCCAGGGGAAACCACACGGGCAGGAATCCGGGCAGGCGTGCCAGGCCCAGGCGGGGCCAGGAGGGTGCCAGGAATGGTGCCGGGGGGGGGGGTGTGGGGCATGTGCAGACACTGGCCCTCCAGTCTCTCTCATCACCCCATGTCCTCGGCCTCCAGGACGTGGAGGCCAAAGGGTCGTAGAGACCACCCATCTCCACCCGAGGCGGCGAGCGCGTGGTACCTGCACAGACTTGCTGCGTGGCAGGGTGCCGTGTCTCTGGGCTGCGGTGGCCAGGTCTGAGCTGCGAGGGGGCAGGGGTGGGGGGGGGTCTTCCTCACAGGGCCCCGGACGAATCACTGACCACAGAGATGGACAGGAGGAGGAGTGCCGACACTGACTCAAGTCAGAGATGACGGAGACCACATGGAAATCACTAGAATCTTCAGGGGGGACTCACGCTGACTCACAGGCTGCTGGCCACTGTGCAGCCTAGGGCACCTGATCTACCAACTCCCCGGATGCTGACAAAAGGGACTTTGCTGCCATCTGCAGAGGTGGAATCTGAGGAGCGGAGGTGGAGTAACCCACCCAGGCCCAGAGCCGGCTGACTCCAGACACCCGTGTCTTACCACTGCGTCGTGTGGCCTCTGCCACTGGGCACATCTCACCCTGGTGGACAAGCACAAGTGAGGTCTAAGCACTGCTGGCAGCATGACAGGCACTGTCCCAAATGCAGGGATCTCCGGCGCAGGTGGCAGAGAGGCCTTCCCGGGCCCCTGCAGCATCAACCTTCCCCAGGTCACAGCTGTGCTAACAACGGGGACCCTGACGATATTGTGGCTGGGGGGAGGGGGGGTGCTGAGAGCCATATGGGGGTTTTGGCCTCTTCTGCCAGCACGCATCCCTGGGGACCAGCTGAGGCTGGGTGTGGGGACAGGCTGGGGTTCCAAGAGAGGGCAGGCACTGAGGTGAGGACATGGCCTCTGCAAGATTAGCCCTGGGATGGGGAGAGTCAGCCTCCATCTTCTCCATAGAGAACACATGGCCAAAGACGGACAGAAGCTAAAGTGTTCCAGAAGAGACTGGGCAGAGGGAGGGGCTGGTGAGGTTCCCAGTAAGGACCTGCCCTATTGTGAAGTCTGAGGCCAGAGCTGACACTGCCAGCCTCCTGCAAAAGGTTCCCAGGTCAAGCAGGACCCCCGTGCTCCCGCCCCATCTGTTTGCTGGGTGGGACTGTGGGGGCAGGGCAGGCTATGTCCTGGCGTCCAGGACCTCATGCATGAAGGAGGGAGGAAGGAAGTCAGTGCCTGAAAAAAAAAATCTGTCCAGGGAGTTCCCCTTGTGGCGCAGCAGAAACAAATCCAACTAGTATTCATGAGGATGTGGGTTCGATCCCTGGCCTCGCTCAGTGGGTTGGGGATCCAGCGTTGCGGTGAGCGGTGGTGTAGGTTGCAGACGCAGCTTGGATCCCGAATTGCTGTGGCTGTGGTGTAGCCCGGCTGCTGCAGCTCACGTTCGACCCCTAGCCTGGGAACTTCCATGTGCCGCAGGTGCGGCCCGAAAAAGACAGAAAAAATAAAAAAAAATCCACCCAAGGGATCCTCCTACACCCCATCTGTCCCCGCAGACTCACAGACTCGGCCATTTAGTTCCTGGGGACGCTAACATGGGGAAGTGACAGTGCATTCTTGGGAGGAGGCAAGTGACATGCCCAAGGCCACACAGGGCAGAGGGATTCTGAGCCCAGTCACCACTGCTCCTTCTGGGGACAACCAGACAGGCAGGCTCAAGCTTTGGTGCTGCCCTCGCCAGAGCTGGCTGCTTCAGCAGCCCCAGGCAGCCTGGGGAGCCACCCTGCCCTCCAGCCCAGGGGGAGGGGCCGCACACTCAGGAAGCGGGAGGGCTGAGTCTCGCTGCCCACGTGCCCATGCGCTCTGCAGCCCTAGCGTGTGGCCTGGAGCAGATGACCTCGCCTCTCTGAGCCTCCGTTTCTTACAAACAGCAATGCCCACCACTCGAGGTTGTTCTGATCATGAGATGGCATCTCATTTAGGAAGCTCCAAACGTGGCCTGGCACACAAAAGGCCTCCCTTTGACCGGCGTTTCCAAAGGTTGCTTAAGGCCCCTGAACTCCTTTCCATAGGAAAACTTAAGACCTTAAACCCAGCACAGGGCTCTGGGGAGAAGCAAGCCAGCCACTATCACCCCACTCGGCAGCAGGACAGACCCAGGCCCAGAGAGGGGGAGAGACTTGGAGGAATCACAAGACAAGCAGGAGGCGGGGCGCTCGGAGGCTTCCTGCCTGGCTCCCTCTCCCACGCCACTCTCAGGTAGTGCCCCGAGGGGCAGCCTGAAGGTCTTGTTGTGGCGAGGAGGCCTCTGGTTCCACCCACTGCCCTTCGCCCACGGTCCTTTCTCCTGCGCGCCCCCCCCCCCCCGCGCGGACTCGGGTTGCCAGGACTTTTCGAGCCGGAGCCGCCGCCGCCCCTTGGCGAGGGTAGCAGCCGCCTCCCTGAGGTCTCCTGGGGTCCCCGGAGGGGAAGACGAGACCTAGGTCCCGGGCGGCACGTGGCGGCGCTGCCCGTGCGGTGATGTCAGGCCCGCCGCGCCCCGGCCCCAGCACGTTCGGCGGCTCGGGGAACAAAGCGTCCTGCGCATTCCTGCGCGCTGACTCCCCGCCAGCACGTAGCGCGCCGCCGCCGCCGCTGCCGCCGCTTTGCCCAAAATTGGTCGCCAGGCGGGAGGCGGGGCGGGGCGGGGCGATGGCGGGAGCGGGGCGGGGCGATGGCGGGGGCGGGGCGGGCCTGCAGGGCCTCCTTTCGCTCCTCTGCGCTGCGCTCGCCGCAGCCCCCAGTCCGAGGGTTTCCCCAAACAAGCAGCAGAGCAAGACAGAGGGCCCCCCCCACCCCGCCCGTCCCCGCAATCGCCCGCGAGGGTCAGGCGCCGGGGCCACCGCGTGGGGGTGGGAGGGTGAGGGAGCGCAGGCGGCGGGTTGGGGGTGAATCACCGCCTCGGGCGCTGCTTGTCCTTGAGCCTCAGTTTCCCCATCTGCCAAATGCGGTGTGTCAGGCACGGCTGTAAGCACTTGGGATGAGTTGTCTCCCCCGAATTCTTACACCAACCCTTTGGGAAGGTGCTGTCACCATTTTGCAAATACGGAAGCAGACTTGGACGCTGATTTGCTTGAGGTCACGTGCTGGGGCAATTCAGAGCTGGGATTGGAATCTGGGTTGTAAGGTTCCAGAAGCTGCGTGTATCCTCTATGTGCTAAAGGGTAGTGTCTGCCGCGCAATGGGTGTCCTCCCTGCCCCCTGCCCCTCGCAGGTGGAAATCAGGTCCTTCACTTTCATTCTCTAAATGGAGTCAAGTGGGTGCCTGAGGAAGGGCGCCCTCAAGGGGTCGTCTGGGGAATTGCGAGCGAGGATTCGAATGTGATCTGTGGAAGAAGGCAGATTTGTTTGAGGAGCCTTCCAGCCGGTTCCTCTGGTCCCCTGGACCAACAGCAAAGTACAGAGAGGAGCTGAGATGCACCCGGGGTCACCCGCCAAGCCGGGCCACCCTGGCATGGGCCTTCTGAGGGCGGCCAGGAGGCTGGGGAGCAGAGCTGTCTGTACCACTTGGGAAAATGAGGCCGTGGGAGGGTCCCTGCCATGATCCCTCTGCCAGCCTGGCATCCCTCCCCATTGCAACCTGGTTTCAGAAAAGGCGGATCCCTTTGGAGCTGTGGGGTCTTGGGGGTCAGGGGCCTGCCCTGAGTTCTCAGGAATGAGGTGGCCCCCAGGTGGCTTCATTCTCAGGTGCTGAAATAGACGAGGCAGCTCTTCCCCAGGCTGTGGTGTCCCCCACCTGAGGCTCATCTGACAGTCCAGGAAGGCCCCAGAAGGAAGTCCCCTCCCCCCAGCAACCCAGGCCAGGATAGGAGGTGGGTCCCAGCAGGCCTGGACCTCCATGGCACAGATGCAAGCTGACTCCACTTTGAACTCAGAAGGAGGTCAGCTCCAGCTGGACGTGCAAGGCCTGCGGGCTGGTCTCCAAGCTCCTCTGTCATCACCGGGTCCCTGACATGTTTGTTCCAGCTCCTAGGGTAGGTCGTGCCCTTTCAGGCCTGGCAGCCGTCCACTAAGCTGTCCCCCTTTGTTCTTTCCCCACCGTCATGGCCTTGCTCGGATGTCTCCTCAGCTGGAAAGCTGTCCTGACGGTCCAGGCAGAGGCAGGCACTCACGCCTTGGGGGTCCTGTAGCTCCCTGTCTGTCCTTCCCTTTGACCGACACAAAGCCAGACACAGCACACACTGGCTCTTGCGCCCATGAGCTTCACAGGCCCTGCCTGCTCCCAAGTCCCTCTTCCGGGGAAATGCCTTTAGCTGGCAGGAGACCCACGGATGCAGTCCAGGTCTTACACAGAAGGGGCTCCATGTGCCTGCTGCGTGATGGCAGAGGGCACGGCCCTGGGGCCCCAAGACCCTTCTCTTCTGCTCCTGGCTGTGTGACCTTGGGCAGCTGATGCAGCGTCTCTGAGCCTCACTCTCAGGTCCTGCCCTGCCTGCTTCCCAGCCTGTTTGGAGGATCAAATAATGAATGAAGGCAGAGGGTATGCTTGGCATCCCCACACACTTGTCATTATCACCAAGTCATTCTTATGGACCTGCCTTGCGCCCCGGGGGCCTGGGTTCCAAGGCTGGGCGGCAGGTGGGCAGACAGGCCATGACCTCAGAAGCAGCCGCAGCCCCAGGCTGACTCAGGCCGAGGAGGCACTGGAAGAAGCGGTAGGCTTTGTGGTCAGTCTGAGCCAGACTGGCTCTGGGCCTGCCCACCCACCCCCAGGAATCACCCAAATCTGAGGCTGCAAGGCCTCCCAGGCCCATTCAAGTCCCCTTATCTGGGGAGATAAAGGCCCCCTCCCCCTGGATGGTGGCTCCATTCAGCTGGCTTCTGTGTGAACTTGGCAGCCCTCACCCTCTCTGGACCACAAGAATTCTGGGCAGGGGGCAGGCATTGGCCTCACAAGGGTCCCAGGCAGGTGTGGCCGGGGGGCCTCCCCCACTGACTCTGGGTCCCAGAGGCATGGCTCCTGTTCTCCACCCCCCCCGCCCCCGATACCTGGCCCAAGGTGATGGCGGGGCCCCCAGCACCCTCCTGAGAGTCTGGGGTTATTTTTATTGGACCCATGGGGCAGCTGAGGCCCAGAGATCAGAAGACCCTCACCCAAGGCTGGACAGCCAAGAGCCAGGACGCTGGCGTGTGGCTCTAGAGCCAGGCTCACCAGGGCCCACCTGCTCCAGCCCTCCATTCTCTCGTGGGCTCCTGGCTGGTGGTGGCTGCCTCCCCAGCTCCCCACACCCTAGGACACCAGCTCTGGGCCAGGGTTTGGACAACAGTCATCAGCTTATGAGATCCTTACATGAATCTGTAAGACAGAGGAGGAGGTCAAAGCTCAGAGAGGTAGAGTTGCTTGGCCCGAGTCACACAGCGTAAGAGGGAGAGCGAGCCTGGGTCTCCCCTACCTCTGCTCTGCACCCTAGGCCAGCTGCTCCCCAATCTGGCAGGGTTTCAGGGTTCTGGCAACACCAGGCCTCAGGGAGGCCACCTGGGATCATAGACACCCCTGGCTATGCGTGGGCAAAGAGGAGATGTGCCCGTCCTGCCTGTGTGGGCCCACCAGGCCCGCCTGGGCCGGAGGCTCCATGCCAGGCTGGGCTGAAAGCGTGAGGTCATTGGGCCATCCCAGCTCCCTGTCCCATCTCGCTGCTGTGACTCAGCCTGGCCTTACCCACACCTCCTCCTCTAGGGAACTCCAGCAGTGGTCTGGCCTGGCCTGGGCTGCTCGCACCGCCTGCCCACCCGCTCAGGGCCTCCCACCCTGAGTCACCGCTCACCTCACCACCCAGCACAGCCCTGACAGCGTAAGCCGGCTACTCCCCTCCCCTAGGCTCCCGGGATTCTGCTGCCTGGTTTCCAGGATGCCCAGGAGCCGGGTTGAGGGATGGGGGCATTTTCCTGCTGCCCTCAGACTCAGGACCCCCAGGACCTGCTTTGAGGGACTCTCAGGAAAATCTAGAATTGAGATTGCTTAGACCAAGGGCTCAGACTGACCTGGGTTCAAATCCCAGCTCCTTCTATGCTACATGGGTGACCTGGGATGAGATACCTCAGTTCCCCCACCAAAAGAAGGAGCGTCAACAATAAGCCCACCCCATGGAGATGCCGCCTGGGATTGCCGTCCTCGCTGTCGCCAGGATAGCGCTTAAGGATGCAGACAGATCAAGGGTCAGACGGCTGTGCGACCTTGGCCGCGGCTCAGCCTCAGGCTCCTCAGCGGCAAAGCAATAAGAGGAAGATTGCCTTCCTGTTGTGGGGGCTAAAGGTGGTAAGACACGTAAAGAGCTGTGCCGAGTCTGGCACCAGGGCCCAGGCGTGGGTAAATGTTTACGTGGGTAAACAGTAGCTGTAATTAATTCTTAAAGGGCCAGGTGCTGAGCAGTCCCAGAATGCTTTCAGTGAATGACAGGGAGAGGGGGAGACCGGCTCTTCCTCTGGCAGCGGAGGGGCATCGGGGAAGGGCTTCCCGGGGCTCGGACGCTCCAGGGCTCCCTCCGCAGGCTGAGCCCCCCGCTTCCCTTGGTGGGTCCAGAAGAGCCTCTGAAGAGGTCTTTCTGGGCTGTGTCTGGCCTCACCCTCTACAGTCTCCAGGGACCCCAAGAAGCACCTCGCTTCATGGAGGACGAAGCTGATGCTCGGACAAGAGAAGGGCTTGCCTGCAGCCCCCCAGCTGGGAACTGAGCCACATCTGCGTCTCCCTGTCCCCTCCTCCCAGTCCGGGAGCCGCCTCCCTGGACCAGGGCCGCCCCCCGATCCCCAGCTCAGAGGGAACTCTGCGAGACTCCGGGGACGCCTCTGCTCTCGGGGGTCCTGCTGGAAACCCCATTCCCCAGACTCACTTGGCAGCAGAGTCCCACCTGCCACCAGCGTTTTCTTTGGAACAGGTGACAGGAAGCTGAGCTCAGCAGCCGTCAGCCCAGGATGCTTTTGTCTCTGCCTTCGCCCACCTTGCTCAAGAGGCAGCTCCCAGAGCCGCAGGGGCCCGGCGCGCCTGGGCTGGGCCGGGGAGGCCGAGCGGGCCTGGGGCAGACCTTCCCCGAAGTCCTCGTTGCCCATCGGCGCATATCTATGGGGCATGGGAGCTGGCTGAGAGGACAGAGGCCGGGAGTCACATAAGCCACGGGGGCGTAGAGATGGCCCTGACCCTGGGCGTAAACCCCCACCTTTCCAGGTCAAGCTCTCTAACCTCTCGGAGTCTAAAGCCGCGGCTGAAAATGGACGCGTTGACAAAGCTTGAAGACACGAGAACAGGCTCTGTGATTCGGCGGAATGATGTGGCTTCTGCAGATGGCGCCCCCCCCCCACTTAGCCCATACACAGCTGTGTGACCACAATTGCACCCATTTTACAGATGAGGAAACTGGGCTCAGAGGGGGGAGGAAAGGGCACATGCCAAGAGACACAGAATCAGAGCCTTTAGCCACTAGCCTGCCCTGGGAGACACAGGAGTAGGCCCAGCCAGAGGAACTGGCATGAGAACCCTGTGGGTGTTCAGAGGTGGCTGAGACCTCATGTCTTAGATGGAGTTGGGAAGACTTCCTGGGGGAGGAGACATTTGCCCTGGGCCTTAAGGATGCGGGCAGCATAAATCAAGAGTGGGAGGAGGAGGGAAGGCCCCAGCTTGCTCGGAGGCTGGGAGGCGAGAAAGTGTGCGGATGCCCGTGGGCGCCCAGGTCGGCGTGGGTGGGAGGAGGAAGAAGGAAGAACGGCTCTGAGTCTGGCCCCCAGCCCGCCAGGGTGGGCATTCGGGCTTGACAAAACGATTCAGCCTGACGCCAGGCCAGGTCCGGACTGCAGACTTTCAGCCGAAGCCTGGTTTTCATAGGAAGGCGGCTTTGAGCAAAATCTCAACACACCCGTTGTGTGATGCGCCAAAGCTAACGGGTGAACAGGGCAAAAGCCAGGCTGGCCTCAGAGGCTTGGAGGGGCTGTGCCACCCGCGACAGAGGAGGGGCCCCTGGTGGGGTAGCTGGCCGACGGCATGTAGATGACACAATTTCTGCTAACCACCCCCCGGCACACATGCGCAAGCGCACGCGCACACACACACACACACACACACACACACACACACACACAGACACCCCATTCCTGTCCAGGAGTGCCTTCACCCCGAGAGGACCCCACACAGCCTGCAGCGACGAAGGGAGGACAGAGGCTGCCCTGCAGACCCCCCTGTACCAGGCAACGGGCCGAAACTTCCATGGGCTCCACCACGAAGCCTCCCAGCAGCTGTGAGGTAGGATTTTTCTTTCTAGATGCCTCTGATGGATGTGGCCTCGGACATGCGGGAAGATTAAAGAGTGGTGTGGCCTCAGTCACGTGGTTGGTGAACAATAAAACCAGAGCCCAGACCAGCCACCCTGCCCTGCGCTGCTTCTGGTGTGACACAGGGCCGGGCCCTTGTCCACAGGGGGGAATGGGGGGACCGGAGCCTGAGTCATGGGGCTTTGAAGCCCGCAGCCGGATCCGTTGAGCCGCAGAGGTTCCAGGGGTGGGCTGGCCCCTGACTCACCCCCACACCCTGAGCCAGCCCCAGGCAGCAGCTTCAGCTCCTGCTGCCCTCCTGCCTGCCAGAGCCCAGCTGTGCTCCTCCTGGGCCACTCATGGCTCAGGATTCCCGGGAACTGAGCAGGAGGCCTTTAGGCAAGGGGCTATCCCGGGCACACCTCTGCTCAGGAATGCCGTCTGGAATCACAGTGGGAACCCCGGGCTTCGCCATCCTCATGATATAGCCACTTATTTTTAGCTGGCATTTAAACAAAGAATGAAATACTGTATTTTTGCATGGCCCAGCCTCCTGGTGGCTCACCCCTTCCCTGAGGGAAAAGACGGCCTCCTGGTGGGGCGCTGGGTGCGTCCTGGAAAATCTGGGTTCTAGGCAATAGGGCGGGTGTGACCCTGAAAAACCCAGCTGCATGTCTTGGCTGGTGGTGGACAGAGGAGGAAGCTGGGCTTCCAGCCCCTCCATGTGCAGGGGTCTGGGCCTCAGAGTGAAGAGTCCAGGGTTTCTAAGTTCTATTCTGGGTTTCCTGGATCCAAGCCTGGCAGGGTGACCTCTGCTGGGCCGTTCTTCCACCTTGGACCTCAATTTTCTCATCCAGATATGGGCTAAGGCCTTTTCCTCTCTGGCTACCTGTGTTTTTCTCTTAAAGATTATGTCAAGCCTTCATTGCTAGAGCATTGCAAAGATGGTATCAGACAGAAAAGGGGGACTAAATCTTTCTCATCAGAAGGGGTGTCTCTGCAAGGGCAGGCTTGGTCTGGTGAGATAAAGCCACCCCGTGCATTCGCTCCAGCGTCAGACATGAGTGGTGTGTCCAGGCCTGTGCTGGGCCCCAGGGTGGGGATTCCAGAGAAGACCATGTCTCCGTGAGCTCATCCTCTCCGTGTCTCCCCAGGAAGTAACCAGTTGGTCCCAGGACAAGGTTAACTGTCACTCAAATCTCTTTGACTTTTCTAGTCTCGTCAACCACCTTCTGTCATGAAGGAAGATGGATGTGTGGGCGGCTGGTTGTGTAGCTGTGTGGATGGAAGGATGGCAAGAAGGTTAGATACTGGTGATGGATAGATAAATGGAGGGAAGGATGGAAGGATGGATGGACGGATGGGGCCATGGGAGGCTGAACAGATGGATGGGCAGATGGATAAAAGGTTAGATCGTAGATAAATGGATAGCCAGCTAGACAGAAAGAAGGGTAGATGGAAGGATGGCTGGATGGATGGACGTGGGCCTGGGAAGTTGGATGGATGGATGGAAGTTGACAGGGAGGGTTGGATGGAGGTTGGAGGGATGGATGGATGGGTGAGTGAGTAGGTAGATGGTTGGCTGGTTCATTGGATATATGTGATGTAGGTTCTTGGTCCCATAGCAGACGTATAAGCCCTGGCTCTAAGTCACTTCTTTGTCTATAAAGTAAGAATCTTACCTGGAAAAACCCTGTCTGTCAAATGCGAGTCACAAGCCCAGCCTGCCTCCCAGGTCTGTTGTGGGTAGCTGGCGAAATAAGCAGGGCCTGCCCACACCTACCGGACAGCTGTACCCGGGCCTCAGCCACCAGCCTCACAGGCATAGGCAACACGCTGTGTTTTGGCTGTGGGAGTGAGCACCCCCCACCACCCGACCCTACAGATGCAAGCAAGAGGCTGCCCCTATTCCTCCACTTCCTACTTTTCCAGGCTGCACAGGGCTCCCTGCCTGGTTAAGGGCAAAGAGGGGACCCTGGGGGGATAGTTGCTGCCAGAGGGCAGCCCATGGGCTGTACTTTTAAAAGAATCATTCAAGTGCCCTCTTTGTTATTAATCTAAGGGCAATCAGAACAGGCTCGGCCAGGCGGTGGCGTGGGGGGAGGGGGCACACGGGGCTCAGGGTTGGGGGCGCCCGGAGCACGGGATTAGGGCTTTGGAGTCACACAGATCTTCCTTCCAGTCTTGGCTCTGCCGCTGCCCAGCTGCCTGGCACAGGGCAAGGCTAAACCTCGGTTTCCTCATTTATGAAAGAGAGACTCGGGACTTCCCCTTGTGGCTCAGCAGAAATGAAACTTACCAGTATCCATGAGGACACAGGTTCGATCCCTGGCCTCGCTCAGTGGGTTAAGGATCCAGCGTTGCCGGGAGATGTGGTGTAAGTCACAGATGTGGCTTGAATCCCGTGTTGCTGTGGCTGTGGCAGCTGCAGCTCCGATTCAACCCCTAGCCTGGGAACCTCCATATGCCGCGGGTTTGGCCCTAAGAAGACAAAAAAATAAAAAAAAATAATAAAAGAGGGACTCATTATATGACCCATCCCTTAGGTAAGTGAAGACAATTAATTGGTGGCGATAATGTGTGTAAATCACTTAACACAGAGCTTGGAATAGCTCAGCGCTCACTAAATGCACATTCCACCCGGTGGGGCGGGGTGTCAGGCCTTTGCACGCTGGAGGTTCACTGCAAATCTTCAGGTCCAGAGATTTCCATTCTCGTGTGCTGAGCCCCTGGGTTGGTTTTCTCATTTCACAAAGTCCAGCAGGACTCACACGCCTCTTGACGAGGGCGCCTTGACTGAACAATGTCTGGTTTGGGCTGAAATTCCAGCCGGCAGTTCCACGGCTCGGCTGACCCTGTTCTGCTTACCCCGAGATTAAAACAGGCAGGGCACAGGAATTATTCCTTTAAAAGTAGTTTATGTGGGAGAGAGAAATCTTTCCAATGGGCTGAGCTGGGGGAGGAGGAGAATTAGGAAGGGGGTGTCCCCCGAGGGAAGCTTGGAGGGGACCCCGGGTGCTGGCCCGCAGGGCGAAAGCTGCCCTTGCAGAGACCCAGCCTGGGGATGATGCCGTGGGCGGTAGCAGGCTCTGCTGGCTCAGGGTGAGCCGTGGCCAATGGCAGGAGGCCCAGACCACCCACCAGAAATAGGCCCTGAGGCGGAGCGGCCCCAGGCCTGGGTAGGGGCGGTCCTGACCGCAGCCTTGGGGACATACCTTGGGGGACAGCTAACAATGCGAAGGTCTATTTACCACCCCCCCACCCCCACTTCCCGTCCCTAAATCCCCAACCCAGACTGGTTCCAGAGCCAAACCGGCCCTCGCCCCCCAATCCCTCCAGGCTCCAGACATGTCCCCCCGGCCAGTCCCATCTGCCCAGCCGCTCGCTCTGCTAAGCTGCCTGCACGGTATGTGCCAGCAACTAAGACTCCGTGTCCCTTCTACTGGGGCTGCAGACAGAACTTCCTGAAATCTGGGGGGGCCCGGTGGCAACGGGAAATTGACTGGTTTTCCAGAGGTGAGAGCGGGGAGGGTTCCGAGATGGGAGCCAGAGCCATGGTGAGGCCGTCCCAGAGTCTGCAGGGCTGGCTCCTGGAAAACTGGAAACTGGGCAGGTGGATTCTGCCTGTCCTAGGTGGACGGAGCTGAGAGCGCCCCCTGTGGTCAATGCAAGGCAGGAACGCTGTCCAGGGAAGCCAGCGGAGGGAGGGACAGGACTGGCCCCAGGCCACAGGGCGGGCGGCATGAAGGGCAAACCTGGGGCCAAAGCTTGCAACACTGGGCATCCGCCCTGGCCCTTTCTTGCCGAGTCGGACCTCATCACGAGAACATTGAATCCTGACCCCAGAGCATCCTCCATCCCAGCAGCCAGATGGCTACACAATGGGACCAAAATTACTCTTGGTGCAGGACTGATTGAGAGGGAGCTTTGTGGTCCACAGGGAGGTGACTCAGCCTCTTGCCAATGGGATCCTTCCTGATGTCGTGTGTGTGTGTGTGTGTGTGTGTGTGTGTGTGTGTGTGTGTGTGTGTGTCTTTTTAGGGCTGTACCCACAGCATGTGGAGGTTCCCAAGCTAGGGGTCAAGTCAGAGCTACAGCTGCCGGCCTGCCCCACAGCCACAGCAATGCCAGATCCGAGCCGCACCGCGACCTACACCACAGCTCCCGGCAACGCCAGATCCTTAACCCGCAGAGCGAGGCCAGGGATCGCAGGTGCATCCGCATGGACACCAGTCGGATTTTTAACCCACTGAGCCACAGCAGGAACTCCCTGACGTCCCTTCTTAAAGAGATGCAGGGTTTGGGGCTCAGCTGGGACCCCTGGGAGCTTCCCTGCTGGGTGGGGAGGGGGGAGCTGGATCAGGAGCCAAGAGAACCTGTCCAGCCCACCACTGTTTTGAGCAACTTGCTCCCCGTCTTGGACCTCAGCTGTCTCCTCTGCTGAATGGGAGTGAAGATCCCAGAGGATTTCTGGGGGGCAATTCCTAGCCCGAAGTCTCACCCAGAAATCCACCTCGACGGCTCTCTTCTGCCAGCCTGTGCCCCACAAATCCCTCCTTTGGGCTGGTGCCAAACCTAAGTGGAGCAAATTGTTTGGCACTTTGCTTCTGACACGGTGACCTTCCGTGAATCCTTGCCCCTCAATCTGCAGCCTTTCGCAGCTCAAGCAGAGCTGCAGAGCCACCAGGTGGGGCAGTTGCTAGGAGGCCGAGCCCTGGGGCCTGGGGTCGTGCAGCCATGGCCGGCCAGGAGGCAGAGAGGGGACCCTGGGGGCCCAGGCCGAAAGACCTGGGGGCCGGGGCTGGCTATTCAGGCAGCTTACTTTTCTCTACCTGGCAACGCTTGCCCGTGGGGTAGCGCTCTTCTGGGAACGCCTTCCCCCTTAAGACCTGGGTTTGCTCAGGTCCCCAGACTCGGCCTCTCTTTTTCACAGGGACCCGGCTTGCCCGGCTCCAGCGGAGCGCAGGGAAGGGGGGCAGCGTGGAGTCGCCACTTCCTGAGCAGACCCTGCGGGGCTGGGCGGTGGCCCCTGCCCTGTCGTCATCCTCCTTTCACGCCGGAGAGCGAATCAGTCCCCAGGTCCGTTTAATTCTTCTATTATGTTTCCCAGACTCGGAGCCTCTAGCTGCCTATTGTCCCGAGCAGGCGCTGTGCATTTGTGTAAAGATTAGACATGTTAGAACCTTTGCTCTCGCCCCGATGGTCTTTCTCTTTTACTCTCAAATCCGAGTTCTTTCTTTCTTGCGACGCTCTGCTTCCTCGTCCCGCCACCCCCCCTCCCCAGTCTTTCTCAGCCTCCCTGTTTGTTCTCCTCCTCCCCGACCCTCCCTTCTCCCGGCAGAGCAGCTTTTCCTGCCTTCTCTTCGTAGTTCTGCAGTTTGCCATCTCTCTCCCCCACCCCGACCCCAACCTTGCTTAGCTCCACGTTTCTATTCTCGCAGAGGCTCCCAGAAACGTCGGGGCGCGTTGCTCACCTCATTCCAGAAATACTCCTCTAAATTCTTAGAGAGGCGCTCTGCGGGGGAGGCGGTGGGGGAAGGACCTGAGCGCTGGATGGGGAGTCACTGTGGTTTGCTAGGGAGACCAAGACCTGAGTGCCAGGGCCAGCCCTGGGTGACCTTGGCCGGACCATGCTCCTGTGGGAACCACCTTCTCCTTCCGGGCAGAGGTGGAGCCCAAACCCCAGATGCAAACAGCTGCCTCTTGAGGCTCTGGAGGAGAGCGGTCCATGGCACCCTGAGCATACCGGCGGTGCTCAGAAATGCTGGCACCTGCCTCCACGCAGCCTGAGCCAGCCTGGGGCAAGGAAGGCGACACGGACAGGCGCCTCCCTCCTTCGTTCCGGGCTGCCCTCCTCTCCCCGGATCACACACACACGTGTGCACACATGGGCACACGCCCTGGGAAGAAACAAAGCTGCCTGTTTCTTCAGAGTCAACCTTTCTTTTTTTTCCCTAAATATGTCATGAGAAAAATCACCGTTCAACACTGGGACGAAAACTCAGGCAGCTTGGGGTCCTGGGGCCCTCATTCCACGACTCAAGGCCAGGCCTGCACGCATGCCTCCCCCAGCCCCTCGGAGGCATGCGCTCAAGGCCCTACTGTGTGCCAGGCAGGCTCCAGGCCCAGCCTTCTCTGGAGTTCCGGACCTCGAGACTGCTGAGGAGATAAGCCCAGTGTCATGAGTCAGGCTTGAGAGCACGGGGGCTGGGGGTTCCGAGAACTGAGAGACCCTGAGGAGGCGGCCTCTGAGGCAGCCGTGGGGCAGGAGCGGAACGCTGGCCCCAGGGAGCCCCTCCCTCGCCCCCTCGCCCTGAGCCGACACATCCTGCCGCGTCCGCGACGGGAGGCCTTCCAAGGGGCACTTTGTCTGTGTGCCCACAGGGCCGTCTTTCTGGAGAGGGCTCTGAGGCCGCCTTCTTAGTATCAGCGAGTCTCTGAGCCAAACAGGTGAAGAATCCTTCGTTTTGGATTTGCTTCGTAACCAAGGAAACCGAGGCCCAGGAGGGATGGCCTTGGCCATGGCTGTTTGGCAGAATAGGTTCCCGAGGGGACCCGAATTCCTGGGGTGGGGGACGGGGTAGGGAAGAAGGGTGCTTCCTGGGGGAGGGGGAGGAGGCAGCTCCAGCCTGGCCAGAGGTCAAGGGTGAGCTATGTTCTTCATGGAAGGAAGCAGGCCCAGAGAGGGCTCCGACTCCCCCAAGGCCACCCAGCCTCGAGCAGGTCTTTTACCTCCCGCGGGATAGAAGGGCCACCCTCTGGCTGGTTGGCAGTAGGCAGGCAGGAAGGCAGGTCTCAAGGAAAGGGAACGTTCTGCTCGTGGGACCTCTTCCTCTGAACTCTTAGCGAGACCTGTGGAGCAGCTGCGGCGAGTGGGGGAGGCGGCTCCCGGCAGGTAGGGGATGACAGAACAAGTCCAGGGGGACTAGGAGGGGTCCCTGGGGGCAGCAGTGGAGCCCTGGGACTCCAGGAGGTGCTCCAGGCAGAGGGAGGAGCAGGAGCCTGCCCTCCCTCCTCTTCCCTCCCCCCACATCCCCCCCACCGCAGAGGCTGGGGCGGGCCCAGCGCCCTGGGAGGAGGCGGTGTCCCTGGCTCCGGGCCCACACCCACCGGTGCAGCGGGGCAGGGCTGGCCAGGCAGGGGCGGGGCCACGCCTGGTGTTATAAGAGGCAGCCAGGGCACCGAGGCAATGAGCTATCGCTCAGCCTGGCAGCAGGAGGCTGGCAACAGGCACACTCTCCACTCCAGTCCAGCCTGTGCGCTCCGCCGCCGCCATGGTCGCCGTGCCCACCGCCTGGTGCTCCATCGCTCTAGCCCTGCTCGTGGCCCTGCACGAAGGTGAGCTCCCCTGGCCTCGCTTGCTGCAGCAGCTCTGAGGTTTATTCGTCTACGTCCCCCTCTGGGGCTGCCATGCCCTCCAAGGCAGCTGGGAGCACACAGGGGCAGCAGTGGCTGCAGGGGGCTGTGTAATGAGAGGTGCTGCAGGCACAGGGCAGCTGCTGGTCCTTCCCACCCAGAGCCGCTGGGGCTTCCCCCGGCTGGCCTGGAGCTCCTGAGCAGCGAGGAAGCCGACTTCCTCGGTTGTGCAAGAGGAGGGGCCCGGCGGGTCCCCATCCCCGCTGTGCCAGGCGCCCCGACCCTCCTCTCCACCTCTCTCCCTCCTGTGCATGCAGGCAAGAGCCAGGCGGCTGCCACCCCCCACCTAGAGCAGCAAGTGCCCACGCCCCGTGCCCGAGGCTCCCACCTGCGACCTCGGCGTTGCTCCTGCAGCTCTTGGCTCGACAAGGAGTGCGTCTACTTTTGCCACCTGGACATCATCTGGGTGAACACTCCCGGGTGAGCTACGGGGGGATCCAGGTGGGGCTGCAGGGGCGGGGGTGGGGGCCGCTGGCATGTTGGGGAATCTCTGGGACATGCCAGCCCCCCTGGGGGCATTGGGCTGTTATCAGTAGCCATCAGTTATTGCTTCGGCTTCCCATGTGGGGGCTGCCTGGGCAATACAGCGGGCTGGCCCCTGAGAATCCTCCCCGTAGCCTGGTAAGCGAGTGGGGGCTCCATTTTCCAGACCGAGGTACTCAGGCTCAGAGAGGTTAAGTGCCTTCCCCAAGATCACACAGGAAGGAGTGAGTGGTAGGTGGAGGCTCCATCCTAGGTCCGGGGATGCCAGCGCTCAGAGTGGCTCTGCCATGCCGCCTCTGCATGATCTTCCAAGAATAATACGATTAATGGCATGGCCCGTGTCTTGACGGTGCCAGGCCCTCCAGCAGGCACTGCTTGTGCGTTACTTTCTCGGGAGCCCCTCCAAGCTCCCCATGAGGCAAGTATTTCTGTGGTCCCCAAATGACAGATGAGAAACCTGCCCTGTGTCACCTGGCAGAGCCGGGGTGGGGGCCCCATGCTGTCTGTTCTGTCTGCACCCGCACTGCCTCCGGGCCACTGCATACTTCAAGTTGAAGTTTCTGTGTGTGTTTGTGTTGTGTTTTTTTTTTTTTTTCTTCCCCAAATTGCAAAAGACAAGAGAAGCCCTGCACGTAAGCGCGTGTGGAGCTAATCCGCATCTAAACACTGGCTCAGGGCGGGAACCTTGCCAGTCCCTGCGTGCTGGGTCTACCTGGAGTCATTACAGCTCCAACCACACCGTCTAAAATTAGCTCTGGCACCCGAGGTGCTGGTCCAACCGGCCACAGGGCCCCTGCCCTGCCCCTGGCCCGCCTTGGCCAGACTGAATCTGAAGTCGATCTCAGCTGATCTCACACACACATGTGCACGTGCACACACACACACACATGCACACTCATGCGCGTTTTTAAGTCAAAGCTCTAAGAAACCCTGGTCGCCCTTCCAGGCGCCTGGAGACCAGGTGGGGGCAGCTTAGCTGTGAGCCTACTCCTGTGAGGTGGCATCTCCCCCCTCCTCCAGGATGAGCTCAGGGTCTTCTTTGGCAGGGGGAGAGGGGGAGAAGCAGGTGCAGGGCAGCCTGGCTCCAGCAGCCCAAGTTCTGGTCCGGGTGGGGGGCGGGGGCGCTGGGAGGACCTCCCACTTTTCTGCATAAGGCGGGAGCACAGCTTCCACCCCCGCTTCCCATACAGAGCAGGGCCGGGGGAGTCAGGAAGGGACACGGGAGGGCCAGGGTCTTGTGGGGCGACCTGGCACCCCAGGAGGAGCCTGTGGTGGGATGGGGTGTGCAGGATGGGAGGGCTCGGGCTGGCTGCCGCTGTGGCTACTCTGGTGGCCTGGGTGTGGCCATGCCAGTGCGCAGTGTGGACAGTCCCGGCTTGCAGTGGTCTTGGTTTATCTAATCCTCTCTCTCTCTCTCTCTCTCTCTCTCTCTCTCTCTCCCCGCCCCTCCACCCTACACCACTACCTCGCTGGCTGCCCGCCCACAGACAGACAGCTCCTTACGGCCTGGGAAACCCGCCAAGACGCCGGCGCCGCTCCCTGCCAAGGCGCTGTGAGTGCTGCAGTGCCAAGGACCCCGCCTGTGCTACCTTCTGCCATCGAAGGCCCTGGTACGTGGGCACCCAGCCTGCACCCGCCAGGGGTGGCTGCTGCCTGGATCTGTCCTGGAAAGCAGGGTGTCCGGGAGGCCAGCCCAGGAGGGGAGTGACTCAGTGGGACAGGGCAGGGTCCAACCCACAGGCTGCCCTGGGTTGTCAGGCAATGTCCCTTCCTGCAGGGACCCAGTCACCCCCGGGCTCCCCTCCTCGCTGCACCGCCCAGCTGTGGGGGGGCTTCTGAGAGAATATATGACATCCTCATTCCTGGGCAGGAGGGACTTTCCACAGGTGACAGCGGAGGCAGCGCAGGCCCAGAGAGGGGACCCGATGCGGCCTGTCAGGCCACACGGCTGGTCACGTGGAGAGCTGGGCTTTGGGTTCAGAGCCGAGGCTCAGGGGACGCCCGAGCTTTCTCGGTGGAGAAGTCACACCTGCGGTTGGGAGGCCGTAGCACCGTCCCAGAGCTGTCGTGGAGCTGCTGGGGCCTTTGTCCAGCCTCTTCACTCTCTGAGCCTCAGCTTTCCCATCCGTAGAAGGCAGGGCAGACCCTGCTTCTCCCCCTCTCCCCCGGGAGCAGCGTGGAAAGCAGACCCGGGCTTGGCAATCCCCAGCCCCCGTTCCTGGGACTGTTTACGGGAACCCCCTCCCTGGAGACTCTGCCCTGCCTCAGTTTCCCCTGCGAAGAGCCAGGCTCAGCTGCAGGTGGCTGGATTCGGGGGAGGCCGGCTACCCGCCGCCTCCTTCTGAGGCTGAGAACACACTCCCGGCAGCTCAGCTTTCCTCGGGCCCCACCCCACCTGGGAAAGGAAGGATGCCAGGTGCCTGAGGCGGAAATGGATCCGTTCCTGAGGGCGGGGGGGCGGGGTGCTGGGCCGGGCCTCCCGCCAGGTGGCCTTGGGGCCCTGGACAGCCCCTCACTGGCGCCCTACTGCTGTTCATTCAGGCCTGACGCTGTGGCACTCCCAGGCAGTGTGGCCCCAGCAGCCAAGGTCCAGGCTGGCAAGACATGGGCCACGGCAGGAGAGCTCCTCCAGCGGCTGAGGTGAGGGCCACCGGCACTGATGCAGCGCCTTCTGTATGCTCTGCCCATTTCCCCTATTCTCCCTAAGAGGCAGGATTGGTGCCGATGGGGCAGCCCTGGAGAAGGGCGTTTGCCCGCGGCCACACGGCCGGCTGAGGTATCTGGCTGACTCCAGAGCCTGTGCTCTTCGACGCTGTGCTCTTTGTTACCAGCCAGGCCTGGAAGTGGACTTTGATAGCGGGTCTGAGGGGTCATGACTGTGGAAGGCCCCCAGGTGTTCATTCAGACTGTGTCTGAATCAGGCATGTCCCCACGGAGTGGGGTCCAAGGGACGGACCGCCCAGCCTGCTCCTTCCCAGTGTCCCAGACTGGATCGCCTTCCCGGCGGCCTCATCAGGGCTCAGCTCGAGGCTTGGCCCCAGGAGGTGCCCATGGACGTTTGTGCAAAACCAAACGGACTGAAGAACAGACACCCCACATCCGGCCATGTAGCAGGGTGGCTAAAGGGGCACAGCTTCTGAGCCATGCATTTTCCTGAGGTGAACCCTAGCCCTGCTGCACGCAAGCCTTGGCACCTTGGTCTTGTCACAACTTCTCTGGGCTCCCGCTTCTATTTCCGAGGCAGGGACAACAGTGGAGTCTGTCTCATAGGCTTGTTGTGTGTTTGTTAGCATCTGTGAAGAGCCTCAAGCAGGACCCGGCCCCTGGGCCCTCTGGGCATCTCCACCATCCCTACCTCTGCCCCCGAGGGACCCTGGGGGCTGGCCAGTGGCGGGGTGCAGCCTGGCCCCTCCGTGGCTCCCATCTTGGGGCAGACGGAGAAACAGGAGAAAAGGCAGGATAGTGGGACAGGCAGGACCCAAGATAGGTTAGGAGGAAAAAACGCAAGGGGAGTTCCCGTCGTGGCGCAGTGGTTAATGAATCCGACTAGGATCCATGAGGTTGCGGGTTCGGTCCCTGGCCTTGCTCAGTGGGTTAACAATCCGGCGTTGCCGTGAGCTGTGGTGTAGGTTGCAGACGCGGCTCGGATCCTGCGTTGCTGTGGCTCTGGCGTAGGCCGGTGGCTGCAGCTCCAATTCGACCCCTAGCCTGGGAACCTCCATATGCCGCAGGAGCAGCCCAAGAAATGGCAAAAAAAAAAAAAAAAAAAAAAAAAAAAAAAAAAAAAAAAAAAAAAGACAAAAAACGCAAGGAGTTCCTGTTGTTTAGTGGGTTAAAAACAGGACAAAGTGTCTGTGAGGATGCAGGTTCCATCCCTGGCCTCGCTCAGTGAGTTAAGGATCCTGTGTTGCCACATGTCGCAGCATAAGTTGCAGAAGCTGCTTGCATCTGGCGTTGCTGGGGCTGTGGCATAGGCCAGCAGCTGCAGCTCCGATCGGACCCCTAGCCTGGGAACTCCCATGTGCCTCCGGTGCGGCCCTAAAAAGAAAAACGATTTTGAGACAGGACTTTGCAAGAGGTTGGTCCTTCATAATCGGCACAGAGCGTGCCTTGCCAGCCTGTACGCAGCCGCACAGCAGTTCAGGCCTGTTTTTCTTTTAAAGACCAAGAAAGGGGCTCAGAGAAGTTGTGACCTTTGCCCAAGTTCCCCTGGCTGCGAACCCAAACCAGCTTCCCAGCTCCCAGGCCAGAAGGCCCTGAGCCAGGGATGACGCGCGAGTCCCAGCCAGGGTCTCGGTCAGGTTCAAAGGGCAGCTAGGAGCCACAGCCGTCTGGTTGGACCACCTGGAGCAGGACCTTGGAGAATGGGGACGTGAGGAAGCAGCATGGCGGGGGGGCAGGAGCAGCACAGGCAGGGGCCAGACGTGGGAAGGCAAGTCAGGGGAGCTCCGCTGGGCTGCCCTCGGCCGTAGAGCCACTCTGGCACTTGCTGTGGATCATCTGCTTTGTCCAAGTCCTCGCAGGCAGAGAAGCTTCTAGGCCTGGTCTGGCCTGTCCTTGATATCGAGGCCTGGTTTTCAGGCTCAGCTGTGGCCACCCTCTGACTCCGTGTCATGAATTAAGGCCTCGAGCCCCTCTTAGAGGCTCCCATGGGGAACCCTAGAGCAGTGCGTATGCCCTGAGATGCTCAGTCGACCTCTCTCCATTGCAGGGACATTGCTGCAGCCAGAATCCGCTTTGCTGGACAACAGCAGGAGGCAACGAGGGAGCCCAGGCCTACCCACTCTAGGCGGAGGAAGAGATAGCTCTGGAAGCCTGTGTGGAGACGGAAGGAGAGGGCCGTCCCAGGCCTGGGGGACCCTCCACCTGTTTCCTGGGCCAGGAAACCCACCTGCTGGACTTGGTACAAGCTCTGGCCTCCTCGCTCCGGGGAGAGAGCCTCCCTCATGGCAGCTCCATGCCCTCACACTGCCCAGGAAAGCCCTCAGGCCCTGGGCTGCAGAGCGGCCTCCCACGCTGGCTCCAGCTCCACGGCCCAGCTGAAAGGAACGGCGTGGGGACCCTGTGCGGAGAGGGGTAACTGTCTGTTGGCTGCAAACCAGGAGTGACACACAGTGGTTGGCGCTCACAGCTAAGCCAGCCCTGGAGGCTGGATGGGTCTGGCCAGGGCCAAAGTCCCGGCTGGCCCCTGTCTGTCCCCTTCAGCTCTCCTTGCCCAGACTCCCTGTACCCTCACACTCCAGGGACCCTCCTGGTGAGAAGGGTCTGTTCTGCTTCACCTGTCTGTACATAACTTATTTGCTCTAAACTTTTAAAATTCTGAGTATTTATTTTAATGTATTTTTTTAGAATCTCAGTTACCTGCGAACCTGTGTTTATAATAAACAATGAAATGGTACATTCTGGTATTTTGGCTGAGGCGGGGGTCTGAGCCACGGCTCAGGAAGGGGCTGCTTGGGCGTTCCTGTCATGGCTCAGCAGAAACAAACCCGACCAGTACCCATGAGGATGTGGGTTCCTTCCCTGGCCTCGCTCCGTGGGTTAAGGATCTGGCGTTGCCGTGAGCTGTGGTGCAGGTCGCAGACGCAGCTCGGATCCCTCGTGGCTGTGGCTGTGGTGTAGCTTGGCAGCTGTATCTCCGATTAGACCCCTAGCCTGGGAACCTCCATGTGGCACAAGCACGGCCCTAAAAAGCAAGAGAACAAAAGAAAAGAAGGAAAGAAAGAAGAGAAGAGAAAAGAAGGAAGGAAGGAGAGAGAAGAAAAGAAAAAGGAAGGGGCTTCTTGCAGTCAAGGGAACACAGGCAAGGGGAGAGGAGCAAAAAGCCTGGGCCGGGGGGGCCAGAGCCCTGAGCTCCGCACCCCCGCGCCCTGGCTGGGCGCCCTGGCTGCTAACCCCCTCTCTGGGCCTTTGCCTACCATGTGCCTGGACAGGCACGAGCAGCGTGACATTCGGGGTTGCAGGAACTATGTGTCTGTCCGGCCAGTAACCAATGACCAGGCTCTTCCCGAGACCATGTCTGGAAAGAGTCAAGACTTTGAGTCCCCTCGCCCTGTCCCTCCAGCGGCCGCCTGTGAGGCTGGGAGCAAATCCGTCCAGTGAGGGCTGGGGTCAGATGGATCCCAAGGCCGTGTGCAGCCCCACCAGACCCCGGCCCTTGTCCCTCACCCTGGGCCGTAGACAGGGCCCTGCTGGGGACGCTCAGCACGTCTCTGACTGAAGAAGCCTGGGGCTCTAGGATCAGGTCGGTCCATCTTGCCAAGACCCAAGAAGCGGCCCACCTGAGTCCCACAGGCCACCAGAGGCCAAGGCCACCCCTGCCGGCTGCTGCCTAGACCCACACCGTCCATCTCTGCCAGATCCCCCTGTGAGCGAGCTGGGCCATGCTGGGGATGGCAGTCTGTGTGGCCCGGGTGGCCAGCAGTTGGGGATACAGTGTTGTCTCTGCAGCGGCTCTGGTGGCCACTCTGGCGCAGGTTCAATCCCCGGCCTGGGAACTTCCACAAGTCGCAGGCACAACCAAAAACAACAATAATAATAATAATATTTTCCACGCTATTCTAATCCTGCCTTGTCCGTGAACCCAGCCCCGACCTCCTCGTGGGGGAATAACACGTGGACACACATTGAAGCCTACTGGATACTGGTACTTTACCCATATTAACTCACTTCATCCCCACGACAACCCTAAGACATAAATACCTTTATTATCCCCATTTTACAGGTGAGGAAATGAATGCACAGAGAAGGCAATTGTCTTGCCTAAGGTCACACAGCCAGTAGGTGGCGGCATCGGTATTTGAACCCAGGGTCGCAGGCATGTGTGGATTTGATAGGTATTTGTTGGTGGAATTCACGGACCACCGATGTAGCATGACACTGGACAAGCCTCTGCTCTTTCAGAGTCTCCGTTTTTCAATCTGTAAGATGGAAAAACAGCAGTTCCCACCTTGTGGAGCTGATGCAAACACTAAGCGCGTAAGTCTCGGTGCCGGGCTCGGCCCTGGGCTGACAAGAGGCAGAGGCTGATTGTCAGGCGGGCGGTGGTGACAATGTCACAAGCGGGACAGGCCCCGAGAGGCAGGACCTGAGGGAAGGGAGGGGTGGGGGCCCGCTGGGCTGGACAGGAGCCGTCAGAGAAAGACTTGGGACTAAGCCGCTCCCCCCACAGCCTCAACGAAGAGTAGGGCTCAAATGGCCAGAAAATGAAGAGGGAGTCACTGGCAGAGGAAGGGGAGAGGTTTAACAGCGGGGGTGACAAAGGCATTTTCCACGGAGGACCCCTTGTGGCCAGAGCGCCATGGGCCAGAGTGGCAGGAGGTGAAGCCAGAAGGCCCAGGAGGGCAGATTAAGGAGCCCGGACGCTCCTTCTTGGGCCACTGGCACTTGTGAGAGGTCTGTGAGCCGCGGGGACCTGGTCAGAGCTGGGCTCTGGAAGCGTGCCACCAGAGGCCCACACAGGGCAAGAGTGAACGAGGGGACAGGAGGCAGGGAAGCGCTTCACCCCGCCCCAGGGGTCCATCCTGGATGGGGAGGGTTGGCGTGACGGAGCTGCCCGGGCACGGGCTCCCTCCCGCATCCCGGGCAGCAGAGATGCCTCTTCAAAACGCCCTGCCCGCCCCCCCGAGATCCCCAGGCCACAGCCCGGCCAGGCAGCAGCGAGGGGCCCCCCAGGAGGGCGGGGCGGAGGAGGCCAGGCCCAGGAATGCAAGCTGAGGGCGGGCGGAGGCCCAGGGAGTGAGGCCTTGGCACCCTGGCCCGAGGTCAGAGGTCAGAGACACAAATGATTCAGTGGCGGAGGTGATTAAAGGGAGGAGAGGAGGCCCAGGAGGCGGGTAGAAGCCAGGAGATACCGCCGTGCCCTGGACCCTTATTCCCAGGAAATGGGGGAGGCACTTTAGGGGGCCCTCCCCAGCCCTCCTTCTGTCGCCCCTCTCTCTCGAGATGAAGAGGTTGCAGAGTCAGGGGTCACGTGCGCCCAAGGGCCGAGCCGGCTTCCAGACCACACTCCAGGCAGCGGGGGCCCCAGCGTGTGCGGGGAGGTGGGATAGAGTTTGGAAGGAGCAGAGGAAAATTTGAGAAGAGCCGCTGCCAAGTCAAACTCAGCCCTGGGAAGAAAGGTGTCGACACCTCGGAAGAGTTTGTCTGGATATCGCGGGACAAAATCCCCTCCTTTTCCTGCTGTTTTCGTAATTTCTTAACAGATTTTGTCAAGATGTTCGGAGTCAAACTTCAGATCCTTTGGACGGGAGCGCCAGGCAGAGAGAGGCCAGAAGGGGGCACGGGACGACCCACGCTGACGCGGGGCTCCGTCTCGGTCACGTGCACAGATGCGAGCGGAGGCTGAGGGGGGTTCGGTCCCAGGTCCGGGGCTGTGCGGCCTCCTCCACGTCCAGGACACAGACCCGGCCCTGCCCCGCCCGGGGTGGCCGCGTCCCTCCACCCGTCACTCAGCAGGGAATGCCAAGGAATTAGTTTCATTCTCACTCTCTCGGAATCTCAGGGTTTTCGGTTAAGAGAAGTCACTTGCCTATCAGCGCCATAAATTGCTGGAGGGCGGCCAGCCACGCACCCAGCAAATAGGAACCGTCACCTTCCAGAGACTCGCGTGAGCAAGACAGACAGAGCCCGGCCTCCCAGGCCGAGAGCAGAAGCCCTCAAGAAAGCCGGGTCACACCCGAGAGCAGTCTGGCCTTTGCCGGGGGGAGGGGGGGGGGGACCAGAGTTTGGGGTGAGACGGTGCAAACTGTGGCGCTAAGAACAACACACGAGGAGCACAGGGGCCAGGATCCAGTCTTTGGTGACGGAACGATGGAAGATAAAATGAGGAAAACAATGTAGGCGTAGGTATGACTGGGTTACTTTGCTGTAGAGCAGAAATTGTCACAACATTGTAAATCGACGATAATTTAAACTTTTTAAAACATAAAAGAAAACACTGTTAAATATGAAGATAAAAGTAACAGCAAGCAGGAGTTCCCGTTGTGGCTCAGTGGGTTAAGAACCTGGCTACTATCTCTGAGGATGGGGGTTTGATCCCTGGCCTCGCTCCGTGGCTTCAGGATCCGGCGTTGCTGTGAGCTGTGGTGTAGGTCACAGACGCGGCTCAGACCCAGCGATGTTGTGTCTGTGGCATAGGCGGGCAGCGGCAGCTCCAATTGGACCCCTAGCCTGGGAACCTCCATACGCCGCAGGTGCGGCCCTAAAAAGGGAAGGATAAAAAGGTAACAGCGAACATTTACTGAGCGCTCATTAAGCGCTTCCTTTGTTCATGGATTCCTCGGATCCATGCAGCAGCTTCCATGGTGACTAGTCCCATTTTAGAGAAGAGATGCCTGCGAGGTTATGTAACGCACCCCAAGTCTCGCAGCCAGCATGTGACTGTGCTGGGATTTAAACCCCAGGCTCTCACCGTGCATGCGGTCCTGCTGCTCTCAGAGACACCCACAGTGTGGCGGGGCCCCTGGAGTGGGGGCACCCGGGAAGGCTTCCTGAAGGAGGCGGCATCTAGGCCCAGCTCAAAGGGATCTGTCCAGCGAAAGAAGGAGGGGGCATGGGGGAGGCTGGAGAGGGACAGGCAGGAATGGGCAGTGCCCTCCTGAGCCCCTGGCGGGGGGGAGGGGCTACAAGTAGGGAAATGACAGCACCTGCCACCCCCCACCCCCGCCACCGCCTCAGACAGCATCTCCCTGGAGACCATCGCCCCGCCTGCAACAGCCTCCGCTAGTGCTTCCTGCCTTGGATGGAACCCCTGGCTGCCTCGAGGTCTCAGGGGCTGGCAGGGAAGACCCACGAGGGCAAAGCACAGGGGCAGGATGTGGGCCGTTTTGGGCGTTACTGGAGGGAGGGTTTGCAGAATGAGTAGGATTTGCAGACTCTGGGTGAGGGAAAGAGTCTAGAGAGAGGCCGCCAGCCTGATCCGCAAGGGCCAGGCTGGGAGCAGCATCCAATGCCAGGAATTTGAACTTGAGTGATGGGGAGCCAGCGAAGGTGGCTGCTCGGGGGAGAGAGCCAGGACAGGAGCTGGCCCTGGGAGGCTGGCTTATCCTTGGCCCTTCCCGCCTCCCCAGCCAGTGCTTCCAGCTCAAGGGGGCCCTCCCAGGACCTCGCGGGGGAGAGCGGAGTGTGGGCCTCGCCTCTGCCTGCCAGGGACCTGAGCCAAGAGCCCTCAGCAGCTCGGAAGGGGGCCGTGTGCAGACCCGCCAGGAACCCTGGAAGAGGAATGCGGCCTAATTAATTCTCCAAAGCTCAGAGGGCCTCGCCTTGTGGGAGCAGCTGCCAGGACAGGCCTGCCAGGACGCCACGGGCCCAGCCCGTCTATCACTCAGAGCACAGGGCAGCAGCCTGGGAGCTGGGAGCTGGGAGACAGGGCCCTGGGGACCAGCCCCTTGCCTCCAGGGACACACGTGTCCTTCAGCCCCCTTCACGGTGGAGAATGCAATAACAGTAATAGTTGGAGCCAACAGGCCTTGAGGGCTTCGAGGGAGCCGGGCCCTGAGCGAAGCTGTACTGATTTCTCACCATCACGAGCGGGTCCTGTTATAAACTCCATTTGCAGAAGAGCAAACTGAGGCTCAGACGTGTGAATTTCCCTGACCAGGAGGATATGCCTTCAGAAAGCACAAGCAGGGGGGCTGGGATTTAGACCCGGGAAGTCTGGGTCCCAAGAGTGTGTTGTCAGAACCACCATGCTGGGCTGGTTCGGCGGGGAGAACTGAAGCCCGGGGGAGGTAGAGGCCTTTCCCAAGGACAGTAGATATTTATTCATTTATTTATTTAGCTGGTTAGGTCTGCGCTCTCGGCATATGGGAGTTCCCAGGCTACAGATCCGAGCTGCATCAGCAACCTCCACCACAGCTCATGGCAACGCCAGATCCTCAACCCACGGAGCGAGGCCAGGGATGGAATCTGCAGCCTCATGGATTCTCGTCAGGTTCGGTTCCACTGAGCCATGACGGGAAGTCCCAAGGAGAGCAGATTTTTAAAAGGCCCTGGGATGCTGAATGGGGTAACGACCCCGCAGGGGGAAAGCCACGCCCCCGTCCTCTGCTAGAATTTCCTCCTCTCGAGGTTTCCCGTGGGCTCTTCCTGCGCGGCTCCTAGGCCACATCAGGGAGGAGTGATCCCGCCTCCCTGGGGTCTCCATCGGTTTGGTTCCAGTTCTGCGCAGAAGCATCGCAGTAGCATTGCCAGCTGCACGGCCGGCTCACAAAGAGGGTTGGGGGACACCGCAGTTAAGGGAGGTCAGAGTGGTGCCAGGATGGGCTGGCCCATGGCCTTCCATCTAGAAAGCAGCAGACCCAGGACAAAATGCACCTGCAGGGGGTTTCTGGTGTGGCTCAGTGGTAATGAACCCGACTCGTAACCATGAGGATGCAGGTTGGATTTCCGGCTTTGCTCACTGGGTTAAGGCTCCGGTGTTGCCAAGAGCTGTGGTGTAGGTCACAGACATGGATCGGGTCCAGCCTTGCTGTGGCTGTCGCTGTGTCTGTGGTTGTGGCTGTGGCAGTGGCCAGCAGCTGTAGCTCCAATTCGAACCTTAGCTGGGAGCTTCCATATGCTGCAAGTGCGGGCCTAAAAAGCAAAAAAAAAAAAAAAAAAAAAAAAAAAAAAAAAAAAGGATGCCCCTGCAGATGGGCCTGAAGCCCAGACTCCACCTTTCCTGACGGCAGCCCGAAGAAGGGCAGTTGTGGTCACATTGCGCCCCGTCTCTGACCAATTTACAGGCTTATCCTGGATGTCATTACCCACAGCTCACGCTAGGGCTACTTCACGTGCCAGGCACCATCTGAGCACTTTCTTAATAATTTTTAAAAATTTTCCAAAACAAGACTTTCTTCGTGGCTACATAACATATCATAAGGCTGTACCATATGCATCTGCTGCTCTGTAGGTGTATAATTAAGCTTGTCCCATTTCCCACCAATGCCATAAACACTGTGTGCTACATTTATGCATAAATTTCATATTCATTCCCAATTCTTTTTTGCTGCGTATTTTTTATAGAGACATAATTCACACCCCATAAAATTCGCTCTTTTTAAGTGTACAATTCAGTGGTTTTTCGTGTATTCAGTTACACAACCCTCAGCACTATCTCATTCCAGAACACATCCATACCCCGAAAATAAACCCCCCATCCTTTAGCTGTCACTGCCCCCGCCCAGCTCCCCCGGCCCCTGTCAATCCCGCTCTGTGGATTTGCCTATTCTGGCGAATCAATGGACTCCTACAACCCATGGCTATCTGTGTCTGGCTTCTTGCACTCGGCAAGGCTCATCTCTGTTTGGAACATGTGTCGGTACTTCACACCTTTTCACGACTGAGTAATATTCCCTTGGAGAGACAGACCACATTTTGCTGATCCAGTCTTCCGCACTGTTTCTACTTTGGGGGCTTGGGCACTTTATTTTAGGCCTCGGGGGCCCTATGGGGAGCTGCTCTCTTATTGGACACAGAGATTGGGGTCTGGAGAGGTTACGTAACCCACTCCAGGTGCCTTAGCTCGTGAGGCGCTGTGCTGGGCTCTGCCCCAGGAGTCTGGCTGCAGAGATGATGGCCTTAACCCCTGAGCCTATGGGCCAAGACAGCAATTTTCCCGGGAAAATCACCTCTGTGCCAAAATAGAAATTCTTTTTTTTTTTTTTTTTTTGCTTTTGCTTCTTTTTTGGCTATCTTGGCCCACAGGTGATTTTCCCAGGAAAAGGGACATATTTCCACACCTGGGGGGGTTGGGTGGGGCTGTTCCCTCTGCTGCGTCTTTGATCTGCACCCCAGAGCCCATTTCTCCACCCATCCCCACCTACAAAGCTCCTCTCCTGGCTCCCGTGCCTGCCACTGGGCAGCTGAGGAAGGGGTAAGGTCAGGGTCAGAGCTGCTCTTGAGGCTGTGAGTGGCCTTGGATGGATCTCCGTCTCCCCGCCCCTCCACCTACTAAATGATGAGATGAGAATTTTTTTTTTTTTTAAGGACTGCACCCACGGCATACGGAGGTTCCCAGGCAAGGGGTCTAATCGGAGATGCAGCTGCCAACCTACACCACAGCCACAGCCACAGCCTCAGCCACGAGGGATCCAGGCCGAGTCTGTGACCTACACCACAGCTCACAGCAACGCCGGGTCCTTAACGCACTGAGAGAGGCCAGGGATCAAACCCCCGACTTCATGGTTCCTAGTCAGATTCATCTCCGCTGTGCCATGACGGGAACTCCGAGATGAGAAATTTTATTGCCTTCTCTTTTTAAAATTAGTTTTGATATATACAAAAGCTTGTGACTTTAAAAAAATAAACAGGATATGGGAACCTCTAGAATAAAAAGTCAGCCTTCTCCCAGCCTCCCACCCCAGGGCATCTTCTCTGAGAGGGGTGTGTAGCCTTTCCTATGGCTGCAGATGTATGTTTTCAGTCTAACGTTTTAGAGGTATTTACAATCATAAATGGAAGTTCCCTGGTGGCCTGGCAGCAAAGGATCGAGCACTGTCACGGCTGTGGCTTGTACTCGCTGCTGTGGTTCAGGTTCAAGCTCCGGCCCGGGAACTCCCAAATGCTGTGGATAGAGCCAAAATAAATAAAATCGTAAGTGGTGACATACATCTCCTTACTCCATGACCTTTTTTTTCTCACTCCGAAGGCGTCTAGACCAGCACACGGGGCTCACCCCGTCTTCATTTAACAGCTCCGTGCGTTCCTGCATGTGGACAGAGGGTCTGACTTGGCCGTTTATTGTTTTCATAAACTCGATGCAGTTAACACCTTGTTGATACATCTTTGCCTGCAAAGAACATATTTTTAGACCCGCCATGAGTTTGCAGGTTTGGCGTTGCTGTGAGCTGTGGTGTACGCTGCAGATGCGGCTTGGATCTGGTGTTACTGTGGCTGTGGCTGTGGCTGTGGTGTAGGCTGGCAGATGTAGCTCCATATGCAGCGGGTGCGGCTCTAAAAAGCAAAGCAAACACATACATACATACACACATAAAATGCACATTAAAATATTCTGCCAAGAATGATGCTCCAATTTGTACTCCTGACCCCACTGTGTGCCCTTTTCCTCACATACCTTCCAACACTGGGTTTTATCCATCTCTTATTGTTTGCTGTTCTGATAGTGAAACCTTTTCTCTGTCTTTTTTTTTTTTTTTTTTTGCCTCTGAGGCATGTGGAGGTTCCCAGGCTAGGGGTTGAATCAGAGCTGTGGCTGCCAGCCTACACCACAGCCACAGCCACACAGGATCCAAGCCGTGTCTGTGACCTGCACCATAGCTCAAGGCAGCACTGGATCCTTAACCTACTGAGCGAGGCCAGGGATTGGCCCCACATCCTTATGGATATTCGTCAGATTCGTTAACCACTGCGCCACGACGGGAACTCTGGTGAAACCACTTCTTCAATAAGGAATCAGGTGTTCAAAAGAGATTTGCCCGATGCTACCAGGTTAAGGAGTGTGGAGGCCTGAAGATGCTCCAAGGACCACTCCAACCCCTCTGATGCCAAGGACCGCCCCCAGGCTCCTCCAGTGCTGCTCTCAAGGGTCCTGCTCAGCTAGAGCCCCGTCCCTCTGAGGCAGATGCCCCCCCCCCCCCCCGCAGCCTCTCAGTCTTGCCCGGGGGTGGGCTCTGCAGGGAGCCGAAGCAGCAAGGAGGGGCTGCGACCTTCTTCCTCAACCGACCCCACCCGCCCCTCATCAGTTGAATAGGGCCCATCTGGGGACAGCGTGCTCGGGGAAAGTGTGTGCTGGGGGACTCTGGTCTCCTGATCCTGAAAATGTTTCAAAGACAGGGAGCCTGGGGCGTCCCGGTTCCCTCTCAGACTGTGATCCAATCTAGCCTTTGGGAATAGACGGGATCCTGGTGTTGCCTCTGCCCTGGCCTTGCTGTGTAGACTCAGGGTCCCCGCTGCCAGGCTGGGGAGATTCCTGCCCGCCCTGGAGACGCCACCGGAGCCACACGCATGAATGCCCCCTGCGGTGGAAGGATGGCTCTGCCTGGGAGTTGGCGGGCTCCGGACAGGGGCGGGGAGGCTCCCCACCCCACGACGTTGATGCTCTGTGGAGTCCCGCCCGCTCGTGCGAGACCGAGTGTGCGCACGCACACAGGGCACACCTGCACGTGAACTACAGCCTTGAGTGAGGACTGGGGATCCCTCTGCGTGTGTCCAGGCATTTGGGTTTGTACCCCCGTGATGTGTGTGCACACATGAGGGTTTGTATCCACAGGTGTGCACATTCCTCTGCATGTCCACACGCATAAGCCACCCCTGGGCTCGTAAGGCTTCGCCTGGGTGTGGCTGCCTGGCTGTGTGTGCATACCTGTGCCCACAACCATGTGCACACATGAGGGGCAGGTGTGCCTGCAGGAGGCAGTCCCAGCCCATGATTAGGGCTTATGGGTGTGCGGGCACACAAGTGACGGAAGCACACATTCTAGTCTGTGTTTTGGGGGGAGGTTTTTTTGGTCCTTTCAGGGCCACACCCACAGCATATGGATGTTCCCAGGCTAGGGTTCGAATCGGAGCTGTAGCTGCCAGCCTACACCACAGCCACAGCACTGCCAGATCTGAGCCATGTCTGCGACCTTCACCACAACCCACGGCAACGCCAGATCCTTAAGCCACTGAGCAAGGCCAGGGATCGAACCCACGTCCTCAAGGGTAACACTAGTTGGGTTCATTACCGCTGAGCCACAGCAGGAACTCCTAGCCTGTGTTTTTGCGTCCGAGCCCTGGCATGGGTGCACGGAAGTGTAGCTGGAGTGCACGCATCGGTGTGGACAGGGGTCTGGATCTAGGGGTGCTTCCGTGTGCGTGCGGGCAGAGCTTGTCTGGAACTACTGCAGTGTGCCTCACACTGTGAAAAACCTGTGAATACACACGAGTGCGCCTTTGCACCCCCAGAGGGGCCACCTCCGGGTCTGTGGACAATGACCACCCCTCCAGGGCCCAGCCCACCCAGCCTGGACCTCTCTCCTCTGCTCACACTGGGAAACCACGGCGGGACATTGCCATCGAAAAACTCTGAGTGTCTTGCTTTCATTACAGGCAGATTAGTTAGTTTAGTAATTAGTAAGTCATTATAAACCTTTCTGATTTTAAGAACAAACGTGGATCATTGTAGACGCAAAACGCATGAGGAATCTGAACAAGAAGCATGAAAGCGAAGGATTTCCCACCCCAGTGTGGGATGGACGCCGTGGATAAGTGCAGACGGGGCTCAGGAAGGCAGGCGAGGGGGAAGCCCTGAGCTTCATCTCCACCCCCACCCAGGGAGACTCCTGTTCTGAGCCCAGAGGCCCCCAGCTCTGGCCCGAGTCAGGGCGGGGGTGTGAGGGTGTCAGAGCGGCCCAGGCTGACAGCAACCGGGCGAGGCGTGTCCCCTCTCAGCCTCCCCTCCCTCATCATACCTACCTGGTTTTGGTTTTGGTTTTTTCCCAGGGCCACACTCACGGCACATGGAGCTTCCCGGACTAGGGGTCCAATCGGAGCTGTAGCTGCCAGCCTACGCCACAGCCACAGCAACTCCAGATCCAAGCCATGTCTGCGACCTACACCACAGCTCACGGTAACACCAGATCCTTAACCCACTGAGCAAGGCCAGGGATCGAACCTGCATCCTCATGGGTGCTCGTCAGATTCATTTCCGCCAAGCCATGATGGGAACTCCCTACCTGGGGTATCTTAAGGAATCTCTAAGTATCGCCCCCAGAACAATTTCTGCCCCCCACCCCCCCACCCCAGCTCCTCTGCTTCTCTCTCAGCCTGCACCACCTCCCTGCCCCAGGCCTGACCCACAAACTTTTATCTGCCTGTCAAAACCCACGCCTATGTCACCACCCGGCCACACATTTGTCATCGCAACTGGACTGTGAACTCCCCGAGCAAGGACCGCTTGTGCATTCCTGGGTCCCCAGAGCCCATCCCAGCCTGGCGCGGCGTAGCTATCAGTTGCGATTTGATTTTAGAAACAGAAGATAAGAAATAGGGGAAGGGGGAGGGCTCCGGGAGCAGCAATGTTTGGTATACACGGCAGGTCGTAGGGTGCCCCGCGACTGGGTGAGTCAGCCTGACCCTCGCCCTGGTGGAGGGAAGGGAAAGCATCATTTATCAACGTCCTCCCGGGCCGGCACCACCTCCGCTATTGATCCCCACCGCATACCTGGGAGGTAAGCAGTATTTTTATTCGCATTTTATAGATGCAGAAACTGACCCTCGGAAGATGAGCTAGCCGCAGAGCTGGGACTCAAGCCCTCCTGACTCCAGGGCCCTCCCCAGGCTCTGTCCCCTCAGGCTTCCCCCGCTTCTTCACAAGCCCCGCCCACATTCCAAGAAGCCCCGCCCACAGGCGGGGCGGCGGCGGCGGTGGGGGGGGGTGCTGGCACTTCCTAAGGGTCTGTGACTTTGTCCCGGCAGCTTTGGAAGGGGACCTCTGCTCCCCGCTCACGAGCAGCCCTTGATCACAAGGAAAAGAGGTGGTGGGGAGGTACCCCAGCTCCCACCAGCCATGGGGGGGACAGTTCTGAGGCTAGGTCCACAACCCTCCCCCCCACCCCCAAGGTCCCTCGGAGTTCCCATTGTGGCTCATTGGTAATGAACCTGACTGGTATCCATGAGGACGAGGGGTCAATCCCAGGCCTCGGTCAGTGGGTTAAGGATCTGGTGTTGCCGTGAGATCACAGATGAGGCTTGGATCTGGCATTGCTGTGGCTGTGGAGTGGGCTGGCAGCTGCAGCTCTGATTTGACCCCTAGCCTGGGAACTTCCATGTGCCGCGAGTGTGTCCCTAAAAGGCAAAAAAGAAGCAGAAGCAGAAGCAGAAGAGCAGCTGGTGGACATCTTGCACCTTAGAGAAAATCTGCCCAGGGGCAAAAAAAAAAAGACAAGCAGACGAAGCTGCAAGATGGAAAGAGCGATAGTCCTAATGCGCCAGTTAAGCCCCTGGAAGCAACAGGTCTGACGCTCCTGGACTTCTCATTTGCATGAGCCAACACAGTTCCTGCTGTGCTCATGTTTCATCAGGGTCTCTGCCGCTTACAGTCTAAAAGGTTCTGATTAAAACACTAGGTGAGAACACAGCCAGGCTCTTTCTGCACCTTCACATCTCAGAGATGCACAGAGATATGCAGGGAGTTTCTTTGAAAGAGGCCATTTCCACCGGAGTGGTGCAGTGGGGTAAAGATCCCCGGGCTTTCCCCCTTCTTTGCCAAGTGACAACTGACTAATTCAAAGCGGAGTGAATGCTGCCTGCAGGTTATGTTCAAGAGTTCAGAATGCAACTCCCACTGGTAGGACCCTGTCCTGGCAAGCTGCCCTCTGCCTGACTTCCCAGAACGCTCTGGAAGGTGCATTTTTTTCTGACCAACAGTCAGAATTAATTACTTTTCCATTTGCTGAAATGTGGAAGTCAGAGCTCTATAGATTTAAAAGAAAAGGAGGAAAATATTGCATGTGTGTGAATCCAGCCTGGATGGACAATATTGCACATTGCTCAACTTGATTCATGCGTTAATTCAATTAAGCTCAACAGCCCACCCAAATGTATTTAACCATAGGGGTTTGGTTAAATACATTGTAATACATGGATTTTAAAAGAAGCAAATTAGCTCTAAAATACACAGTCATAAAAACACATTTAATGTATGAAGTGTTAAATGCACTTTGCACATTCATACCTCAGTAAAGTGTTTTTTCTTAGAGCAATTTGCAAAATAACATGTATCGCATATATCCATTAAAAAAATAATACCTGGCCATTCTCTCACATGCAGGAGGCTTGTCATTTATACACGTGGACGGGGACAGGAGGGAAGAAACAAACTATTTGCTGTTAAAGCCACTCACTCTCTTTGGAGGTTTCAGTCCGTGCAAAATTCAGTTCCCTATCGGAGCTATTTCCTCCTCACAAGGGGTCTCCCTCCTGAGAAGAGGGTCTCAGAGCCAGAAGCTTGGGAGCCCTGAGGGCATCAGGGAATGACCCGTCCCTGACCTCATGTCTCATCCCATTGGTTCTGAGCTTTGATTTCCATCCCAGCGGCCGTGACCTTGGCAGCGGGTAGAGACCAGGGCCAATTTTGAACTTGGCAAGGACTGTGGAAGCTCCGGATGAGGGGCCCGACCAGGATCCTTACGCTCTGGCTGGGACTTTGGGGCGGGGGGGGGAGGGAGGGGTGTCGTTGTGGCCCTGTCCAGGGTCCTGATGGGCAAGTAACCCACCAGAACTCTCAGCGGCCTTCTGTGTCCTTCCACTGAGGGGGTGCTGGGAAATCGAGGGACCCCTTCACGGCACACAGGAAACAAACATGACCAGTGGCACTGTCCCTGGCCTTCCCTCTGTCTGAACACGCCAGAGAGAGTGGAATTTTACCCCCCGAAAGATATCTCCACATTCTACCCCTCGGAACTGGGGATGTGATTTGGCAAAAGGGTCTTTGCAGGTATAATTGAGTTAAGAGTCCCAGGATGAGGTCCTCCTGGATTAACTAGGTGGACCCTAAACCCAGTGACAAGCGGCCTTTAAAGAGAAAGCCAGGAGTTCCCATCATGGTGCAGCAGAAACGAATCTGACTAGGAACCATGAGGTTGCAGGTTTGATCCCTGGCCTCGCTCAGTGGGTTAAGGATCTGGTGTTGCCGTGAGCTGTGGTGTAGGTCGCAGACAAAGCCTGGATCCCGTGTTGCTGTGGCTGTGGGGTAGGCCGGTGGCTACAGCTCCGATTGGACCCCTAGCCTGGGAACCTCCATACGCTGTGGGCGTGACCCTAAAAAGCAAAAAATAAAATAAAATGAATAAAAAGAAAGCCAGAGGGATATTTGACACAGTAGAGGAGTTGATCTAGAAATGGAGGAGAGGGACCTGTGAAGACAAAGGCAAAGACTGGAGTGATGGGGCCACAAGAAATGCCAACAACCACCAGAAGAGGCAAGAAACACTCGGTCCCCTAAAGTCTTCAGAGGGGCACAGCCCTGCCAATACTGTGACCTCAGACTTTTGGCCTCCAGAACTGTGAAAGAATAAACGTCCATTGCTGTAAAGCTGTTCCAGCAGCCCAAGAAACTAAGATACCTTCCCTGCTGCCCTTTCTACTCTGCCATGGGCTGGACCACACATCCCTCCAGCCAGCTCCTACGGAGTTACGGAAGCGGGCAGAGCCTCTCACCTGGGGTTTCTGTCTTTTCCACAGCCTCTCCCAGGCTGAGGCTCAGAGGGAAGGGTGGGGTGCAGGATCCCACGGGCAGCCTCCCCGCTTCACTCTTGCCTCCTCCGAATCTGTTTTTCCAGCTCTCTAGGGGCTCCTCTGAGAAGCAGAAGCCCTGCCCACCACCTTCTAAGCTGGCCAAGAGTTTCCACTGCGCCCTAAGTTCTTTCTACCTGTGCCTTAGACTAACGCTTCACGTGCAGTCCTTTAAATTTGCTCTTGGAGTTCCCACTGTGGCTCAGTGGTAACCAACTGATCAGCCTCCATAAGGACATGGGTTCAGTCCCTGGCCCCACTGAGTGGGTTAAGGATCCAGCGTTGCCATGAGCTGCCGTGTAGGTCGCAGATGCAGTTTGGATCCCGTGCGGCTGTGGCTGTGGCGTAGGCTGGCAGCTCCGATTGGACCCCCAGCCTGGGAACGTCCATATGCCACGGTGCAGCCCCAAAAGACAGTCAAATAAATAAAGAAATTTGCTCTTGGCATCTGCAGGGAAATTCTGGGAGCAGAGAGCTCTGCTTTCTCTCTTGGAGTAGGTGCTGCCGACCCTCGCCCAGCTTCTGTCTCCCTGTTCCCCCTCTTAGCTGTACCCCAGTTTTCATTCTGGAGTCCTTTCTGCCCTCACAGCACCCACGCGCTTCAGGGGATGCTGACCCCAACCTCAGGTCTGAGAGCGGCTCACCGTAACCGGCGTCTCATCCTACTTGGTCCAGAAACCCAGGCCAAGCGCTCACGCAAGGCGCCCCTCTGACCGCTGGGACAGGACTGGGACCTCAGCCATGATGAAGGGGAGAGGCGCGGGGAGCTTCCAGAAAAGGCGATTCTTTGCTCTTCAGAAAGATCCACCGTAAGGAATGTGCTGTCCTCTCCCTTAAGTGACCTGGTGGCACATGTGTGGCCCAGCCACCTGGCAATTCTGAGAAGCCAACCCGTAGATGAAGCCACAGGATAGAGGGGGCACGGCCGAAGGACTGAGACAGATGAACCCGACTTGCTGGATTAAGCCAGCCCTGAAGCTCACCCTGTCGCTGGAACCTGGGCACCTGAGCCAATACATCTCATTGTGGAGGCCACTCTGTGTGAGACTTCCTGGTATCTGTAGCCCAAAGCAGCCTCACCAACAGGTCATTTAGAAAAGCCAGTTTTTAAGACCATTGTCTTATGAAGGGTTTCGACAGTCTATTTGGGGAAACAAAAGCTAACTAAGCATCATTTTCATTCCTCTTACGTTTCCCTTCTCGTTATTTTAATCCTCCCGGAGGCAAATAGATGCCTCTGGCTCAACATGAGGAAAATCTCACATAAGGAAGCATGAGAAAAAAATACACATTTACTGTATTTCAAGAAATCACCCACACTGCATGAGCCTTCCCACAAAACTCTGGAGGAGAACCTCTAAACTCTTCGCACTAGTTTCCTCTGGGGATGAGAGATTTGGAGAACATGAATCTCCCTCCTAGGTTGGTATTACTGCAAGGTTGGACTGCTTAGAGTAAGCGTATTACATTTGTAGTTTAAAATCCTGAGGATTAAAATCATCCAAGGCATCCAGAATTCCCCCAGGTGCCTGTCGCAGCTCGACTGTCCGTTGTTCAGGAGGCTTGTTTTCAGGACAAAGCAATGCCTCAGGAAGGGTATTAGCAATATTTCTTTTACTTTTTTTGTTTGTCTTTTTGTCATTTTGCCATTTCTTTGGGCCGCTCCTGTGGCATATGGAGGTTCCCAGGCTAAGGGTTGAATCGGAGCTGTAGCCACTGGCCTACGCCAGAGCCACAGCAACGCGGGATCCGAGCCGCGTCTGCAACCTACACCACAGCTCACGGCAACGCCGGATCGTTAACCCACTGAGCAGGGGCAGGGACCGAACCCGCAACCTCATGGTTCCTGGTCGGATTCGTTAACCACTGCGCCACGATGGGAAGTCCCACAATATTTCTTTAAAATTTGGATTTTTATTTCCGACACCTTACACTGACCTGGTCTAGCTGAGTGAATGTTCCCCACCACCAGAAACCACCCCCCTGGCCAAACCTTTGCCAAATGGTAGGGGGCAGGACTTTGGTGCCTCCTGGGGTCGGGAGAGGGGCGGCAGCTCTCAGAGTGGTCCAAGGCCTGGCCCCTCCCTCGCTTTCACCCAGAGTCTCAGCGTGGGAAGCCCCCAGAGCTTAGCTGAAGTCTTGGCTCGCGCTCCTCCTGCAGGAAGTATATGCATCATCCTCCTTGGACAGAGCTGCCGACCTTCAGCACTTCTGGAGGGGTCCCCAGGCTCTAGGCCAGTGTGTCAAACTGACTGTTACCTGTAGCCCAAAGCATCCTAACCGCTACGTCACCATGTCACCTAGAAAAGCCAGGTTCCAGTGCCCCTGGAATACCCTGCTGTGCCCCAGGGTCCCCATCCCTCCCTAAGGACCCTCTTTTCAGGCTAGTCCTGAGGCAGAATGCAAGCCTAGCAGGCATGTCTCGGGCATTCCTCCAGGCTGGTGAGGCCAGGAGGCACAGGGGGTGTGGAAGGAGACTCCTTCCGCCCAGGAGAAAGTTCAAGGCTGACTCCATACCCACCAGTAAGGGCTAGAGAGGCTGGGCTCTGGACTCAGAGAGAGGAGGAGCAAGGATGAAAGAGCTGGAGGAGGAACAGTTTCCCAGCACCCACTCCCCCCTGCCCACCACCCCCTCTGCCCTGGTCCTCCTCCCTGAGCTTGGTCCCTGGACTCTGTCCCTCTCTAGAACCTCTGGCTCCAGGATCAGGAGAAGCCTCAAGGAGTTCCCACTGTGGTTCAGTGGGTTAAGAACCTGACTATTATCCATAAGGATGCGGGTTCAATCCCCGGCCTCGCTCAGTGGGTTAAGGATCAGGCATTGCCCTGAGCTGTGGTGTAGGTTGCAGGTGCTGCTCAGATCTGGTGTTGCTGCAGCTGTGGCTGTGGCGTAGGCCGGGAGCTGCAGCTGCAATTCGACCCCTAGCCTGGGAAGTTCTATATGCCACAAGTTCGGCCTTGTAAAGGAAAAAAAAAAAAAAAAAAAAAAAAAGATGTGTTCGTATCTACACAAAAAGAAGAAGCCTCAGCGTGGGCCCCAATACCATTCTAGAACCTCAACTCTTGGAAAGGCAAGTATAGGGACCTCAGCCCTTCCCTGTCACCGCTGCCTGGGCGTGGGGGTGGGGCTGGATTTCCCCGCCTCCCATGCTCATCTCCCCCGAGAAGGGCTGGGCACACACTGGAGAAACTGTTCGCCATGGGTACCCAGACCCCTCCAGACACCCTGAATTTCCTCATCTATCCTGACCCCTGCCTGGATGGGCAGCAGCTACCCCAGCGTCTCCTGTCCCAGTCTGACCTCAGTGTGGCCTCCCGTCCCACAAAGAGCCATATGCGCCAAGCCCTGTGCTGGGCATCAGGCTCAGGGATGAAGGCTCAACCTTGCTGCAGAGCAGTGGGTGGGCAGATGCCCAGGTGAAAGCAGCCAGTGGCTGCCGTGGGTTACACAGCTGCCCAGCCCCATGACGGCTGGGGAGGTGATGTTGAACGGACACCAGCCCCTTCCTTGACGAGCAGGTCAAGTTCCCAGCAGGGGTCTGCACGCACATCCTCCCCCGACCCAGCATCACGCGCCAGGGTTGCCTTAGCGATCTCCTGGAGCACAGGACTTGACAAGCAATCCCTGCCCACTGTGCTTTAACGCATGTACCCCGTTGTGTCACGGTCTTGCATCGCCTGCTCTCTTCACTTTTCGGTCATCTGCCTCCTCACGCTGGAACATAAGCTCTTTGAGGGCAGGCGCTTGTGTCCTTCCGACCTCCCAGCCCCGGGGGCGCTGTTGGGCACACGGCGAACCCTAAGTATTTGCGGATGCAGGGTAACTGCATGAAGGATGGGCACTGAACACAATTCTTGTCCCTGCCTCTGCCTCACAAGTCACCTAGCCGTGGAGTCCCCAAGTCCTGTAGGAAGCGACTCTTCCTCGAGCTGTCATCTCTCCTCCTCCCCATCTCCAAACTCTCGCCCAGCCTCGCCAGCCCTTACTTGCTCTTTCCCAATCTCAAGGCCTAGTTCAAACATCACCTCCTCTTTGAAGCCAGCTCAGATCCCTCTGGGGCACGTTGCGTGTGATGTGCTCATGGCCCCTCTGCCTCTGCCCTGCAGGCATTTGTTTTTACGTCTGTTCGCCCGCCTCCGCCTCCGCCTCCGCCTCCGCCTCCACTCCTACCGCCAGATAGAAGAGCTTCAGAGCTGGGCTGGAGCTGGCGGCCCTGCCCATGCCCAGGGCTTCCACAGAGGGCAGGACTGGGGGCACTATCAGAGCGCAGCAGCTGTCTGTTGGATGAATAAAGGACTGGGTGGAGGAGCTCCCGTCGTGGCTCAGCGGTTAACCAACCCGACCAGTGTCCATGAGGACACAGGTTCGATCCCTGGCCTCGCTCAGTGGGTTAAGGATCCAGCGTTGCCGTGAGCTGTGGTGTAGGTCTCAGACGTGGGGCTCGGATCCGGCGAGGCTGAGGCTGTGGCTGTGGCACAGGCTGGCAGCTGTAGCTCCAATTCAACCCCTAGCCTAGAAACTTCCACTTGTGTGGGTGCTGCGTGGAGAAATGAATGGAGGAGCTCCCCCTTTGTGAGAGGTCCGTGAAGGAGTAGGCAGATGCAGGAATGAGCCAGAGAAGTTACTGAGTGAATGAGTCAGTGACTGGCGGGCGGGAGCTGGGGGGAGCCTGTTGCGGCGGGGGCAGGGTTCCAGGCCTTCTCCAACAGCCTGGCAGCAGCCACCCCCACCCCCCGCCGCCCCTGGGCCTGAGCTCCTTGCCAGCCAGACTTCGCAATGCCTCCTCCCAGAGCCAGCTCGCAGGCCAGGCCGTGAATCAGACGGGGCCCTGCCTGCCCTGGGGGCTCAGACAGACAGCCTCATAAATCACCGCCATGCAGTGCTGGGCAGTCGTATGTCCCGGCAGAGCTGTGAGCTCAGGGCTGGCTCTGGAGGCTGGGGAGGCAGGGCAGAGCCTGGCTGAGGGAGCTGGGAGAGCCTGGAGGAGGGACCTCAGAGCTGGGCCCAGGCCGGGAGGGACCACACCAGCCAGGGCTCAGTGGCTCGGCAGGTGGCTGTGGTGAGTGGATGCCACATGCAGGGAAGGGCGTGGTGGAGGCAGGGCTTGGCAGAGCAGGGGATGGGACGGAGCGGGGTGTAGAGTCCAGCTGGGCACAAGGATTATGGGCCAGCGGCCCTGTGTGTTCCAGAAGGAAGCGAGGAGGCCACAGGGAACGTTTGAGGGAGTTTCTAGGTGCTCAGGGCTGGGTCCTGCTGCAACTTTCACCATCACCCCCCAGCCCGGTACCACCTACAGCTTGGGGCGTTTGGGGCCCCCAGACCAGGGAGGTTATTCTCGAGGGTGTTTATAAGTCAGGACAGTTTTACAGGGGTTCAGACAATGCGGTGATCCTGGGGTTTCTGAGCAAATCAGAGAATTTCAGAGTTTGAGGGGAAACCTCCACATTAACTCAGCGCAGGACGGGGAAGCTGCTACACATCCTACATGGCACGGGACAGCCCTCTACCACAGGGCATAATCCTGCCCCAAAGGTCAAGAGCGCCGAGGTCAAGCAACCCGGCTCGGGTTTTTTGGGGGCCACGCCCTTGGCGTGTGGAAGTTCCCAGGCCAGGGGTGGAATCGGAGCCGCTGCAGTGGCAACACCAGATCCTTGACCCATGGGAACTCCACGGCAACCCTGCTTTTGTAGGTGGGAGGCTGAGGGATCCCATGGGGTCCCCGGTAATTAGAGTCGCTCTCCGTATGTGCTAGGAGCCGGGCTGGGTGTCTACCCCGTTCGCTCCTGTCATCTCTTCCTGCTCCAAGGATGAAGAAACTGAGGGGAGGGCGGCGGGTGACTTGCCCAGGGTCTCACAGCTGGTGCGTCCTGGAGGCAGGCATCCAACCCGGAGCTCTTGGTCCTGACGCCCCGGGACCTGCCACGTCACCCAGTCACTGCGGCAGAGCTGGGCCTTGGCCCCGGGGCCCTCCCTCCCCGAGCCAAGGCGCCTTCCGCTCTGCTCCGGGGCCCAGACCCAGGGCAGGGGTCCCGGGCTCCTCCACCCAAGTGGAGCTTGGCAGCCGGGGCCTTGGTTTATCAGGGAGGCAGGGGGCAGGCCGGAGGCAGATCCCAGGGACAGAGGGCCTTTGTCTGCCTGCAGATGGGCAGGGGCCAACTGGGTGCAAACTCATTAGACAGATGTGTTTCTGCCAAGGAGACGGAGCAATTAGAGGGCCTGGCTCAAGCCGGGAAGTGGAAGCTGCCCTGCGAGAGCTTCTGAGTGGCCCTGCCCTCCAGAGGGGCCCACTCCCAGGAAGGCGGCTGCCAAGTTTATGTGCAGGAGGGTGCCAGCAGCCCCACCGTCACGGATTGAACCTACTACGTGCCGGGCTGGGCGCACTCCTCGCCTTGTGCCCTTTGGCCGTTCAACTCCCTTGGGAGGCTGGGGTCACGGGCTCCTCTGCATCCTGCATCCTCCCTTCCCTGGACAGGCCTTTGCTGGGTGCTCATTAAGTGCCAGATCCTGGAGGCGCAGCAGGGAGCACAACAGACAAAAACCCCTGCTCTCATGGAGCGTACGCCTGGCAGCAGGAGGCAGGCAACAACGAAGAGAAACAAACCAGATAACTGAACGGTGGTCAGTGCTTGGGGGAAGCGAAGGGGCGGAGGAGAGGAGGCTGGGGACAAAGGGGTCAGGGAAGGCCCCTCCGAAGAGCTGACAGTTCGCAGGGGACGAACTCGGGCTCGGAGAGGAGAGGCGACTCGTGCAAGGTCACTCAGCTGGAGAGAGGAGCATCTGGGGTTTGGCCCAGACCTGCTTGACTCCAGCCCTGACCCGGCCCCCTGGCTCCTGGGAGCCCCTCCCTGCCGGGCCCCGGCGTCGGCATTACACATGCGTGACACATTGTGTCGCCACCCCTTCCTCACACCAGCCTCAAGAAGTAGGTGGGGATCTGAGGCCCAGAGAGGGGCCATCGCACGCGCAGGGGCCCAGCGGCGGAGTGACAGAGAGGGCCTTGAACCTGAGTCTCTTGATCCCCAAGCCGGTGTTCCTTCTGCCACGCCTCGATCCTTCCCGGCCAAGCACTTGTCCTGCGTGGAGCACTCAGGGGGCCTGTGAGGAACAGACGAATGGGCGGCCACGTGGCCTCGGAGGAAGGTCACCTCCCTCTGGCATCCATTTCTTCCTTAGAAACTAGAAAACGGTCCAGCCCCACTGTGAGACGCCCACCTTCACTCTAGCCTATTGACACCCCTCGAGGCGTGTGGCGCCTGCAGGGACAGAGATGAAGGAGGCGCTGCCCTTCCCAGGTCACGGGCCGGGGGGAGAGCCTCCTGGTAGAGCAAACTGCAGGCGAAAGCGTGAAGGTGGGGGAGTTCCCACTGTGGCTCAGCGGTAATGAACCGGACTGGTATCCGTGAGGATGTGGGTTCGATCCCTGGCCCTGCTTAGTGGATTGAAGGAGCTGGGGTTGCCCTGAGCTGTGGTGTAGATTGCAGGTGTGGCTCGAATCCTGAGTTGCTGCGGCTGTGGTGTAGGCTGGCAGCTGCATCTCCAATTCATCCCCTAGTCTGGGAACTTCCATATGCCGTGTATGCAGTCCTAAAAAGCAAAAAAAGAAAGAGAGAGAGAGAGAGAAAAAGAAGGAAAGGAAGAAAGGAAGGAAGGAAGAGAAGAAAAAGAAAAGAAGGAAGTGAGGCAACTTCAGATGAAGTGCGGCTTATTGAGCACCAGCTCGTGCTGGTTACTCCATGGTAACACCCACACCAACCCAGCAGCGCGGATGAGTTCGGAGGGTGAAGGACAGAGGCAAAGATTGGAGTGATGGGGCCACGAGAAGTGCCAGCACCATCAGAAGCCAGAAGAGGCAAGAAACAGTGTGAAGGTCTGGCTGAGGGCACACAGCCAGTGACGGGGTGGGTAGGAGCAGTGCTGCCCGGCCTGGTCACAGCCACAGCCCAGGCAGGCTAGGAAGCGGATGCTGAGGCTCAGAGACGGCACGTGACTCCCGATGCCACACAGCCGAGAAGCAGAGGATTGGGGGTTGACCTCTGGCGCTAAGACTCTAGGCTCTGCCACCACTTCGCCACACTGCTACCTACTGCCTGGCCTCTCTAAGCTCCTCCTCTATAAGAGGAGGAGTCTCTCTAGGGCTCCTCCCCTGTACATCGAGGACAAAGAGTTCCCGTTGTGGCTCATCGGAAACGAACCCAACGAGGAACCATGAGGTTGCGGGTTCGATCCCTGGCCTCGCTCAGTGGGTTAAGGATGCGGCGTTGCCGTGAGCTGTGGTGTAGGTCACAGTTGCGGCTCAGATCTGGCGTTGCTGTGGCTGTGGTGCAGGCCGGCAGCTGTAGCTCCGATTCGACCCCTAGCCTGGGAACCTCCATAGGCCGCACCTGCAGCCCTAAAAGGGGAGAAAAAAGAATTCATCTAAAATGGGGCGAGCTTGCTGCCCACGGCGGCTGCAGGGGGAGTTAAACGTGGGCCTGGTCGAAAGGAGACCCTCAGGTAAGCAGCAGTAACAGCAATAACAGTGGCCACCCCAGTGTCAGTGTCGCGGCTGATAGCTGGTACTGATGAGCCAGCATCACGCGGCGGAGGGAAGCCCTGCCTGGAAGTGGGGGGGACTGGCGGCAACTCCCAGCTCAGACACATCCCTCTCCTCCTGGGCCTCGGCTTCTCCGCCTGTGAAACGGGGCGGGCAGACCCGAGGCGTCTCCTGCGCCGATGATCTCCGAGTCGGAGTCCTCTTGTCCCGGGTTTTCTCTGTGCGGGAAGCAACCTGGGCTCTGCCTGCGGGTCCCTCATCACAAGCTGGTCTCGGGGGACGCGGTGGGGCCTAAGGACCCTTGCCCCCTGTTCTTGGGCAAGGGAAAAGGGGGGTTAGACCAGGAGATCCCTCCGCAGTGCCCCCATACGCATCCCCGGCTCCTGGCCCAGGGGTCACTCTGTGTCTGCTCTGGGTCCCTGGTACCTCAGCGCACAGGACGAGCCTCTGCCCCTCGGCGTCCATCTCTCCCCTCCTTGCCGCCCGCGAGGAGACTCGGGACCTTGGTGAAGGGAAAGCAGAGGCAGGCAAGAAAGGCAAGGCTGGAAGGGCCAGGAGCGGTGTGAGCAGACACGCGGCAGGAGGGGGGACGGGCGGGGTTTACAGGATGCGGGGGTGGGAAGAGAACGAGTCCTGGGCAGGTGGGAAGAATGAACAGAGGCCACGAGAGGGGCTGGGAGATCTCAGTGACATTTTTTCAGAGGCCCAGACTGAAGGCAGAGTCTCCTTTACCTGCGGCCTTCAGATGCCTCCTCTTTGTGCCCGGCGGCTGGACCCTGGACCCTGGGGCCTTTCAAACGGGTCACGCTGGTCCCGAGGGCAGGTCTGCTGCAATGACCCCGGCCCCGAGGCTGGCCACATGGAAGGGCCGGGGGATGTTTGTGGAATAAGGGGTTTGGTTCAGTCTCCCGAAGAAAGGCTCTGAGTTGAAAAGAATGTCAGATCATCCAGTTCGCCTTTCGTCCCCTGCCCCGACGGGAGGAGCGACCCAAGGTCGCACAGGGAATGGTGTCAGGGAATGGTGTCAGGGCCGGAACCCAGCGTCCTGTTCTTGCGCCTCTTTCCTGCATGGCGCTTAAGGGGCCCTCCGCCCTACGAGACTTGGGTCGGTGTCTCCAGCCCGGCTGCCGATCTCCCCAGGCGGGAAGAGCGTTAAATGGGGCCTCGGTGACGCACAGCTTTGAGTGGGGAAGACACCCGCGTGGCGTCTGGGGACTCCAGGGAGCCTGAGGCCAGGACAAGCCTCCGCCAAGGTCTGCGTGACCCCAGGCCCTGCAGGGCCAGTGGCAGGGAGGCAGGCAGCATCCTTGGAGCGGAGGCCCCATGGCAAAGGAGGCAGAGGCCCATGACCCAGCGAGATCCCCCAGGGGCAGTAAAGCCAAGAGATACAGGGAGGCCTGGCCGCTGCAGCTACCAGCTTTCGCAAGCCTCCAGCCACAGCCAAAGGCAGGAGATCCATTTGCAAACAGACAACAAAACCCCACAGAGACAAACACCCTCTGACGTGCCCTAACCCCTCTCTCTGATGGGCTCGGAGCCGGAGCTGGCTGCTCAGATCCCCCGTCCCTTTCCAAGGAAGGGGCGGCCTCGCCTTGGACCTGCAGGGGCCAGGGCCTCCGCCAGGCCAGTCCTTCTTTTCTTTCCCCACCCAAACTCATCAACCATCCCCGCCGGGTTTATTGTCTGTCCTCCTTCCTTGTGGGCCTCCAGCCTCATCCCCAGCGGTTTTGCTGAGCCTTCCTCCCAAACCTTCCGTGGCTCCCGTGTCTACCGGGTACGGATCAGACTCCTCAGTTGGACATCGAGCCTCCCCGTGACCTCGATCCCACTGCTGCCCGCTCCCCTCCACCCCAGCAGTGACTCTCAGTCTTAGGAGGCCTCTCCCTATGACCTGGGCATCCCCGATCTGGATTTGGCCTTGCAAGCCCCGTTTGGCCTTGGCCCTTGAGCTTGTGGTCAAAGGAGGGATCCCAGCTAGTGGGCACGCCTTTCTTCTGAATAGCATGTGGCCCATAGGTCTTCCTCGGTCAGAGGAGCCACGGCATAGGGGAACCTTGGCCCTGCCACTTCCTGGAAGTGTGACTTTGGGGAAGTGAGCCTCAGTTTTCTCATCTGTCAAATGAGCATGGTGATCCCTCGGCGGGATTCGAAGCTCTGGGTGCAGTACAGAGCACAGCGATGGTGCTCAGGACGCTTTAGCCCTGGCTGTCAGGGTCAGGGCTGGTATGACTTCACCCAGTCGCGTGCAGCAAACATGCGAAGCACCAAGCCCCCAGCCGGCAGCAAGGCTGTCGAACCGTTTCACATGAAAATATGAAAAAGATTCACCTCCAGCTCAACTTAAATACGGGGAACTGGGCCCAGGGGCCCAAAGCGCACTGACCGCAGAACCAGACTAGAAAGCACATCTCCTGATCTCCAAGCCAGAATGCTTCCCCTAAAAGATGACTCTGCTCACAGCCAAGTTCAAACACCAGACTTGAGTTGTGGTAGTCTCAGCAGACAGAGAGAAAACCTTAGCTACATATATGAATCTTTATTATTTATTCTCACTTTTAACATCTTCCCTTAGGAGATTCCACTGTGGCTCAGCAGGTTAAGAAATTGACGTGGGTTCCATCCCTGGCCTTGCTCAGTGGATTAAGGACCCAGCATTGTCACAAGCTGAGGCACAGGTCGCAGATGGGGCTCAGATCTGGCATGGCTGTGGCTGTGGTGTAGGCCGGCAGCTGCAGCTTCGATTCGACCCCTAGCCTGGGAACCTCCATATGCCGAAGATGTGGCCCCAAAAAACAAACGAAAAAATCCCCCCGTAATACTCCTATGCACCTTCAGAAGTTACCTCTCCCCGGTCCCGGGCAAAGCTCACCCCTCCAGCTGCTCTTTCTCCCCCACTCGCCCTCCCACTCCATCCCCGGGCAGGCCTTTCTCTGACCTCCCCTGGCAGAGCCAAAGGGCAAATGCTGGCTTGCCTTTTTGCTACTCAGCTGAAAAGCTGGATTCCTCTGCTGCCCGGGCCCTTCTGGATTTGTTGTTGCTGTTCTCAGCCTCAAGGGTCTACTCTGGGAAAGAAAACCAGAACCTCCCTCTCCCAGCCTCATAGGTCCACTCCTCCCGGCTTAAAAAACAGCCAGCCAATGAGCAGACAGAGCGAGCCTTCCTCCGCCCTCCTCTCCTGCAACCTGGCTCTGTTCCTTCTCCTCCAGCCCCAGGTCTTGGTGGTGACCCGTTATCTCCAGTCCCATCTCCTTGGCTTCACCTCCTAAATCCCCAGCCCACGGCTCTGCCTCTGCCGCCTCTGCCCGCTGCCCAGGCTCCTCCTGCTCAAGTCCCCGTTGACTCCATTTCCCGGATTCTGCTGGGCTCTGGGGAGTCTTCAACCTGCCTGATCTCTTGCGACAGCCCCCCACCCCCCACCCCGCACACTCTCCCAGGGCTGTCTGACACTGTCTCCCCGCAGCCCTGCCAGGACCTTCTGGTCTCCTGTGTCCGCTCCTCCCCCATCCAGACCCTGCCCTTGGGTCTTGGGCCTCTTCTCCTCCCGCGCCCTCCCCCTGGCCTTTCCTCGGCTGCATTTCCATCTCTAGCCAGTGATTCCTCGAGTCCCATCTCCAACCAAAACCTGTCTCCTGAGCCCCGGCCTGGGCACCAACAGCCTCCAGTGGTGTCTCGAAGGCCCCTCGAACCAAGCGCATTCAGTATCAGCGTGTGATTCTCTCTTTCTTTTTTTTAGGGCCGCATGTGCGGCATATGGAGGTTCCCAGGCTAGGGGTCTAATGGGAGCTGCAGCTGGCGGCCTACACCACAGCCACAGCAACGTGGGACTCAAGCCGCATCTGTGACCTACACCACAGCTCACGCAGCAACACCGGATCCTTAGCCCATGGAGCGGGGCCAGGGACCAAACCCACGTCCTCGTGGATTCGTTACCACCAAGCCACAAGGGAACTCCGATTCTCTTTTGTGAACCTGCTCCCCTCCCGAGCCCCCATCTCTCCCTACAGCCCCGCTCTCCATCCCGTTGCTCAAGGTGAACCCCTGGGCGTCGCTGGTCCTTCCTCTTTCCCGCCCCCACCCCCAGTCTGTCACCGCGTCCTGTTGAGCCCACCTTCCAGATGCCATTCAGTCTGTTCAGGCCTCCTGCTTCCACGACCATGACTTTAATCCAGACTCCCCACCTCTCCCCTGCAGGGAGTCCAAACTGATCTCCCAAGACTCACTTCCCCTGCCTTCCACCCTCCTTACAGCGGCCACAGGGGTCTTTCTAGAACACAGGTCTTCTTGTGTCACTCTCCTGCCTAAAACTCATCACTGTCTGCCAGTTGTTCTCCAGGAAAACCCCCAAATGTTTGGCATCTGGTGCCACCTCCCTCTCCCCAGCTCTCTGAGCACCAGCCACTCTGGCTTCTTAGCTCGCCTTTCAGTTCTCGCCATTCCTTCCCGCCTCTGAGGCTTTGCTCTGGCCGCTTGCTCTGTCTGGACACTCTTCCTTCACACACACAGCCCCCCCCCGCCAGTCCATCCTGAAGAAGGACTCTTTCCCACATCCCCCCGGGGGGCCCTGGGATTTCGATAGCTGCCAGGTTGTTTGCACACACCCATGGGTGCCTGCGGTTGCTTGATTCATGTCTGTCTCGGCTCTTGGATGGCAAATCCGGGAAGGCCAGGGGCCATGTCTGCGTTGCTCGTCCTGCAGCCACACAGCCCCTGGCCCATAGCATCGCAGAGCCTCCCCTGCCCGGGCCGTCCCCCTGGCCACACAGCCAGCGCTGACTGCCCCAGAGACACGCTCCTGTCTGGAAGTCCAGGACTCTCCTTCCCAACACTCCCTGACCTCGTCCCCCAACAAACCTTTCCCCGTTCACGCCGGGAGCCTCCTCCCTCCTCCCTTTGCTCCCCTCGCTCCATCTCCCTCCTCCTTCTTTCTCTGATGATATCCACACAGCACCAGCCGGCCCAAGCCCACCATCCTCTATTTTGCCTTTTTACGGCCGGGCCTGCAGCACATGCAAGTTCTCAGTCTGGGGATCGGATCCGAGCGGCAGCTGCCAGCCTGCACCAGTCACAGCAACGCCAGATCCGAGCCACGTCTGTGACCTACACCACAGCTCGTAGCAGCGCCGGATCCCACCTGAGTGAGGCCAGGGATCGAACCTGCATCCTCATGGATACCAGTCAGAGTCTTAACCCGCTGAGCCACAACGGGAGCTCCCAAGCCCAGCATCCCTAACGACGCTTCAGCTCCCTGACCACACGGTCCATCTTCCCTTAGAGGAACCGGCCCCTCCCACCCCCCCAACTTCCGGAGGAATTCCAAGACGCTTGGGACTCTCCGCCATCTAGCCCCGGCTCAGCCCCTCAGCTCCCCACCACCCACACCTGACACCCCAGGGTCCGGCACGAGAGGACGTGGCCTTCGAAGCCACGTTCCCTGGATTGGAGCCCTGCCTCCACCTCCCCTGCAGAATCTTGGGCAAGTGACTTTTTTAAGCCCCCAGTTTCCTCGCACATAAAATGGGAACAGTTAAAGAGCCCCCACCGTGGCTCAGCGGTTAACGAACCTGACTAGCATCCTTGAGGACGCGGGTTTGATCCCTGGCCTCGCTCAGTGGGTTAAGGATTTGATCCCTGGCCTCGCTCAGTGGGTTAAGGATCTGGCGTTGCCGTGAGCTGTGGTGTAGATCACAGATGTGGCTTGGATCTGGCATTGCTGTGGCTGTGGCGTAGGTCGGCAGCGGCAGCTCTGATGCGACCCCTAGTCTGAGAACTTCCATATGCCACAGGTATGACCCTAAAAAACAACAAAAAACAAGTCCCCACCTCATCACATTTTGTAGGAATTAAATAAGGAAACACTTGCTCGGGAAGTTTTTAGCCCAGTGCTTGGCACCTGTTGTGCCACCAGGAAAGCTCCGAGCCGCTTTCGTCTAACGTGGCCCTAACTGACTGAGGAGTCTGTCTTTCCCACGGGTCCTGCATTAAGAGGAGAGGCAGGATCCCTTTCCTCTGTGTGTCCCCCTGGCCTAGCCCAGTGCCCGATCCCAAGAAGACTCAATAAATGCTTGTTAATGAGTGGATGGACCACACACTTGGCACAAATCCCCTCATTGTTCTTCATGTCCATGCGTGTAAATCCTCGCTCCTGACAGAGCTCGAGCTCCAGGGCGTGCGGGCGGGGTTGCGGGGGGAGGAGCGCTGGGTGTCTCTACATCAGAGCATCCAGACCCCGGCGGGGTCTTTGAGCTCCTGAGGTCGTTCTACCCCCCAGAGTGTGCCCGGCCCCGAGCAGGGCGTCGGGAGGCCTGTTGACAGATGGGCCCGCCATCCCGTCCCCAAGAAGGAGGTCTGGTTTCCCCGGGGAAATAGCCCCCTAATTACTCCCGGTCCCTCCCCTCCGTATACACATCTGCTTCCTTAGGCAGGAGCCTGCCTGACTCACGCAGGCGCACACGGGCTCTCTTGGCTGGCGGGCCTGCGCCGGCGGGGCCCGTGTCTTCGGCAACTACAGCAAGAAGGAGAGGGAAGTTTTCCTAAAGCCGCACAGGGCACAAACCCAGAACGAGGAATGGGTCAGGCCTCCTCAGCCAAAGACCAGCAGAGAACTCACGTGGGCCACACCATCCCTGCACCGTCCAGAAGGCAGGCCTGACGAGGCAGCGGAAGGCTTGCGCGTGTTGGTTGGGTCTCTGCCCCAGGAGAGTCTTCGGTTGATTCCCGGCTTTGCCCCAACCCGCCGTGCGACCCGGCACACCAACGTCGCCTTTCCTGGGCTCCGTTTCCCCGTCTGTAAAGTGGGGATCTTAGCAGTAGCTCAGGGGGGTTTAACTAGACGAGTGCTCGAAGGTCTATTAGTATTACTGTCGTTATTATTATTTCTCTTTTTAGGGCCAACCCTGTGGCATGTGGAGGTTCCCAGGCTAGGGATCTAATTGGAGCTGCCAGCCTACGCCACAGCCACAGCAACGCCAGATTTGAGCCGTGTCTGTGACCTACACCGCAGCTCACAGCAACGCAGGATCCTTAACCTGCTGAGCGGGGCCAGGGATCGAACTTGCGTCCTCCTGGATCCTAGTTGGGTCCGTTACCGCTGAGCCACGAAGGGAACTCCTATTATTGTTATACCCTTGAATGTTAGATCCAGAAGGAATTTCAAAGGTCATTTGAGAGGACTCTGCAGCCTGCAGAGGCAGCCTGACTTGGCTAAAACACAGTGTAGATCAGGAGTTCTCGTCGTGGTCCTGCAGGTTAAGGACCAGACATTTTCTCTGTGAGGATGGGGGTTCGATTCCTGGCCTCACTCAGTGGGTTATGCATCCGGCGTTGCCAAAAGCTGTGGTCGCAGTTGTGGCTCAGATCCCGTATAGCTGTGGCTGTGGCGTAGGCTGGCAGCTGCGGCTCCAATTCGATCCCTAGCCCGGGAGCCTCCGTATGCCACAGGAGTAGCAGAAAAAAGGGAAAAAGAAGGAGTAGATCAGTGCTTTTCTCCCTACCCTTCTCCTGCAGTCTTTCAGTGAACCGAGAGAGGTTTGCTCGCTTACCCCCAGACTCAGAGTCGGTCCCCCACCTTCATTTGAAGAGCACAGGCTTGGGGGGCTTGAAGAGAGAGCCCCAAGGAGTCCACGCCGACATCGGACTTGTCATCAGAAGGCCATTTTCTCACGAGTGGGTCCTCTCCTGTTAGGGGGGCCCTGCTCACTGCCAACCCCATATGCTGCAGGGCAGATCCCAGCCTCTGCTTGCTGTGCATCGGGAGGCAGGAGCTGTGCCTGGGGTCGCCGTGGACACAGCCTTGTGGGGATAAGCTCCCCCTGCTCCAGCTGAGCTCAGCAATCTGGCCTCTCCTTAGCCTGGCCCAGGGGCTCCGCCTGCCCACCTGCCTTCCAGATGGAATGCCTGCTTCCACCCACCACAGAGGCATCTTCCCTGCTGCCCTCCCTCTGCCCGATGCTGGGGAAGACCTGGCTGGTCCATCTGGGGATGCGGGGCAGGGGTGAGCACTGGCAGGGGTCGGGGGGCAAGCCCTCTTAACCGCACAGCTCTGGGAGTCATCAAAGGCCTCACACAGGCAGGTCCCAAGAAATCCTTAAGCGGGGGCCTCAGCTCTGCTTTCTGTGCTCAGGGGGAACCCAAACTGCACTCGGAGGATAAGAAAGACAGGAAGGCCTGCCAGCCACTGTCGCCATAGCCCCAATCCAACGCCATTCCAGACAATCTTGGCAATAGCCTCTTCTCCACTGGGTGGTTTCTGAGGATGAAACGGGAAGCTGCATCTGTACTCTAGTAGCTGGAAAGGCAGAGTTTGCCTTAGGGTTGCACAGTCAGAGAAGCCACCAGCTGGTTCTCTGTTGAGGTAGAAACAGATGGAGTTCCCGTTGTGGCTCGGTGGGTGAAAAACCTAACGTAGTTAGTGTCCATGAGGATGCGAGTTTGATCCCTGGTCTCGCTCAGTGGGTTAAGGATCTGGTGCAGCTGCAAGATGCGGTGTAGGTCACAGATGGGGCTCAAATCTGTGGCTGCGGCATAGGCCTGCAGCTGCAGCTCCCATTCGACCCCTAGCCTAGGAGATTCCGTATGCTGCAGGTGTGGCCCGCAAAAAGAAAAACAAAAGTACAAACAGAGGTGCCCCTTAGAATAGCGCTTCCTTGTTCAGGTAGGTGTCCCTGGGCTGGGGGGAGGAAGCTCATCCCTCTTAGCTCTTCAAACACAACGCCAGGAGGCCCCCGCGGTGCCGGAGAGAGTATGACACGACTTACTGTGGCCTGGCTGAAGCAGCTCCACTCCCACTGGCTCACTGAGCTGGTCTCTGATGCCCTGGTGGGCAAAGCTGCATGGGTAGCAACATGCCTCCAGGTGCAGAGGCATGTCTTAAAGGCTGGGGTAACCCACTGTCCAGAAAAGACCCTGTGTACCTGGCCCCCTCCCCAGGAGGGAGCGGGAGCCCTGAAAGGACGCCCTGGCTCGGCACAGGGTCTGGGATATTGGTAGGAGGGCTGGTTCGCGTTTCCCATGCAGCTGAAGCTAGAAGTCCCTCTTGACCTGGCAGGATGGATTGCTTCGGGGTCCCTGGCCAGGCGTGCAGAGGTAAGTCTAAGAAAGCTGTGACCTTGGACCCAAACTGCGGCGATCGCAGGAGCACAGGCTCCCCTGCAAGGGAGGACAAAGGTCCAGGAGGAGGTACAGAACGTGTCTTCAACAGCGCCCCCGTGTGATCACAGAAGAAGCAGTAACACGGACAGCCTGAGCCCAAGATTTCTCTCTTCCCGACCCTGGAAGCAGGATTCTTCCCTGGGACAGAGAAACCTCTCGGGTCCATTTGGACAAGGGCAGGCGTTGGCATCCATCAGGAGATACTGGATGCCCAGTAACTGACACACGTGGGTATAGAGCAAGTCACTGGAAACTTAAAGACCTGTGGCCAGTAATCCCACCCTAGTGAGATGGATGACTCTGGCTACGGCACTGAACTTGACCACCCCATTGGCTCCTTCTAACAGCCTGTCCAATAGGCATCGTCATGCACACTAAACACCGAAAAAGCCGAGGCTCCAAGAGGTCAAAACCACACGCAAGTTCACCCGGCTGGTACGTGTGGGACCTGGGACAGGAACCGTCTCTGCTCAGTGTCCCCACGCGATGGAGCAGAAACCCGAGGCCACCCAAGGGTCAGCCCTCCTTCAGTTCACAGCTTACACTTGTCTGCCTTGAAGAGGCCTCTAAGCCACAGAACCTGCCGTGGCTTTCACCCCGTTGCATCTACACACCCAGATGCTATTTCCTTCTCTCTTGGGATGTTACCATAATGAACATAATGTCATTTTTTTTCCTTTTAAGGCCGCACCTGCAGCGTATGATAGTTCCAGGGCTAGGGGTCCAGCTGGAGCTGCAGCTGCCGGCCTACCCCACAGCCACGGCCCCGCCAGGCCCGAGCTGCCTCTGTGTCCGAGCTGCCTCTGTGGCCGACACCACAGCTCTTGGCAACACCAGAATCCTTGACCCACTGAGGGAGGCCAGGGATTGAATCCGCAGCCTCACAGAGACTGTGTCAGGGTCTTAACCTGCGAAGCCACAACAGGAACTCCCAAAACATCGTTCTTATGCATAGTTTTAAAATCCCTTTTGGTCTGCCCCTCTCAGGAGAACTGCCCCGTGAGGCCTCACACTACGTGTTACGCCCACCCCTGAGGCCCAGGCCGAGCACATAGTGGGAACCCAATAAATACTGGTTGAATGAATAATCGAGCAGACAGATGATGGGGGCAGCAAGCACGTCTCTTTGGGTGGAGTGAAAAGCGGAAAAGGTCCCGGGGAAACGGGGCGAGAGGGCACAGGCCCCGTCTCTGAATTCTAAAGGGCTGCCCTGCAGGATAAGACCAGGTAGGGTGGGAGGCACAAAAGTGGGGGTCCTTGGAGTGCCCTTCATGGCTCAGCAGTTAACCAACCCGACTAGGATCTGGGAGGATGCGGGTTCAATCCCTGGCCTCACTCAGTGGGTTAAGGATCTGGTGTGGTCGGGAGCTGTGGTGTAGGTCGCAGACGCAGCTTGGATCCTGTGCGGCGTGGCTGTGGTGCAGGCCAGCAGCTGTAGCTCCGATTGGACCCCTAGCCTGGGAACCTCCATATGCCTCGGGTATGGCCCTAAAAAGCAAAGAAAAAAAAGTGGGGTTCCTTAAAAGCAGGACTCTCTGGGGAGTTCCAGTTGTGGCACAGTGGAAATGAATCCAACTAGTATCCGTGAGGATGCTGGTTCGATCTCTGGCCTCGCTCAGTGGGTCAGGGATCAGGCGTTGCTGTGAGCTGTGGTGTAGGTGGCAGACGCAGCTTGGATCCTGTGTGGCGTGGCTGTGGCTGTGGCACAGGCTGGCAGCTGTAGCTCCGATTGGACCCCTTGCCTGGGAATTTTATGCTTCTGTTGTGGCCCTAAGAACTCCAAAAAAAAAAAAAAAAAAAAGCAAGACTCTGTGGTTGGGGAACTGGGCCCCTGGGGAGGTGGTGAGCTCACTGCCCTGGAGGTATAAGCAACCCCTGACTACACCTTCCTGCCCCTCCCCGGGCAGGACGCGGGCTGTGGCTGAAGGGGTCTGGTCAGGCCTGAGCCTTGGCTGCTCAGGGACTCAAAGCCAAGCGGGTGAAGGGGCTCCAGGGAGAAGGTGAGCTGCAGAGTTTCCTGGGGGATTATCAGGCTCCGGGATCTCTGGGCAGAGACATGGGTCTGTCTGCGGAAACTTGCTCATAGCAGCTTCCAGGCTGCCTGGTCAGATAATTGCAGACAAAATAGACTGGGGCCTGGGCAGCAGCTCCAACCTCTCTGTCCAGAGAGGGCTTGGGATGGGGCACGCAGGAGCTGGTACCAGGGCCCTGAGTCAGAGAGGGAGGCGTCACACTCAGAACGGCTGGGGTTCTGGCCTCGGAAGCTTTTCCTCTGTGATGGTGACGGTGGACCAGGCTCTGCCCCACGTGCAGACCGAGCACCCGCTGGACGTCAGCTCTGTACCCAGCCGGCCCCGGGGAGAAGGAATCCTGGCCTGGAGGTGCTTAGGTCACTCAGACCTCCCCACGGATCTGAAGCCTTGGAGGTCCCGCCCACCCGGGACTGCGGCGACTTAGGTCACTTCGGTGACCTAGGACTGCTCTCACCCCAGCGGCTCTGCGCTCCCACTGAGTATCAGAAAGCCGATTTCCTCGCGACAGAATCAGTAACCCCAGTCACACTGTACCCCCCCCCCCGTTTTTTTCCATTTCAGGGCTGTACCCATGGCATATGGAGGGTTCCAGGCCAGGGGTCGAATCAGAGTTGCAGCTGCCGGCCTGCACCACAGCCACAGCAACGCTGCATCCGAGCCCTGTCTGCAACCTACACCACAGCTCATGGCAACGCCGGATCCTTAACCCATGGAGCGAGGCCAGGGATGGAACCTGCATCCTCGCGGATACCAGTAGGGTTCTTAACCCGCCGAGCCACGATGGGAACTCCCATGACCCCATTTTCTACTTATTTTCCCACTGACATAGGCGCTGTCAACAGCCAGCCGGCATCCTTAACCCTCACAGGGACGCAAATATTCTTGCATTCTCTTGTGAAAACAAGCCTTCCTTGGGCCCCCAAACTGCTAAACTACAAGTCTGGGGGGGAGGCCCTTAGGTGGAATGATGAGCACCGCCGCCCCCACCTCTGCTCCTTGGCCCCCAGCCTCATTCTTCAGCTCTGGGAGCAAGAGTGCTAGGTGTAGACGGCTGGCTAGCGGTGGATACAGCACCTAAGGGAGCCTGAAGTCCCCTCCCCCAAACCCCCAAACCAACGTTCCTTTTCATTCCACCTGCCTCTGGAAGCAAGCTCCTCTTCAGCTCACTCCGGTTCTCTAGGTCCATCGACTCCCTGGCACCGAGGTACCCAGTGTGACCGACGGGGCCATTAGCTTTGATGTGGAAAACTCTCTTTCAGCTTCAGTCCCCGGGCTTACTCCCCTCTCTGTCAAATGGATTTCTTGGTCTCCAGCAATGCTGTGCAGGATACACCACGACAGTGAATGAGGTATCCAGAGAGTCTGCAGATGGTTCCACTGGCAGATTTATGGCAGGCAGTGAACACGAGTCCAAATCCAGAATAAGCAGCTCTTCCAGTGAAGAAACATCACTGGGCCTCCCTTGAAGGAAGGAGTCTGATGTCCTCTGCCGACCACCAGGTGACACCGCAGCAGCTTTGCCGCTGAGACCTCTGAGCAAGCACCGGGGTGGCCAGGACACCAGACTCACTGGCATCCAAAAGGAGAACATCTGGTCCAGCTGCTGCTTTTTCTTTTTTTTTTTTTTTTTGTCTTTTTAGGGCCGCACTGTGGCCTATGGAAGTTCCCGGGCTAGGGGTCTAATCGGAGCTACAGCTGCTGGCCTACACCACAGCCACCGCCAGGCCAGATCCGAGCCTCATCTGCCGCTTACACCACCCCTCATGACAATGCCAGATCCTTAACCCACTGAACGAGGCCAGGGATCGAACCCACGTCCTCATGGATATTAGTCGGGGTCATTCCCGCTGAGCCGCGATGGGAACGCCCCCCTGCTTCTTAAAGCCCTTTCTTCCAGGGTCTCCGGGACTTTTGGCAGCCCTCTCACAGGACGCAAAGACGCTGACAATGACAGATCCATTCTGAGGGTCCCTCTGCCTGCCTCTTCCCCAAGCTGCTCTTTGCTGGTCCCGCAATCTTGTCACTTCCGAGTCCCTGTCCATCTGACCACATCGTGGGCCACTTACCGTGAACCACGGCAGAACTTAAGCCTCTGTTCTTCCCGACCAAGGCAATGAGACACACACACCTAAGTGCTGCTCGCGGGGAAGACTCCCCTAGTCTGTCCTGGGCAACACCGCTACGTGGCGCAGCAGCCCGCTTCCCGCTGGTGCCAGCCCAGCGCACCCAGCCATTTGCTAACCCGGCTCAGAATGTTTCCTCCGTAGGCTGGCTATGGGGCCTCCCGTGAGAGCATCAGGGCAGGCCGAGAAGGACGTAGCACGCTGCAAGTGTGAGCCACCTCTTACGCAACAGGCTTGGGCTTCCAAGGACCTGCTTGGCTGCAGACTGCTGTACCCCATCTCCACTCGGTGAGGGCGCTCTGCCGGGCGTGCTCCGTGCAATGGCTCCGTGGACCCGCGAACACGGCAGGTCTCTGGACTAAACAATTACCTCATCGTCCATGGCCAGGTGTTCAGCTTCCGTCAGTGCCAAGGGGCAAGCCAAGAACTGTTTTTCAAAGGGTGACTAGTTATTTGCCAGCGAAGGCATGGCCTGGCTCCAAAAGCGAAGGGTCTCTCACCGTGGGGCTCCCATGTGGTCTTTGCCAAGAGACGTCACGCAGCAGCACCGCGCTCTGCCACGGACACTTCGAGCACGATTGAATCTAATGTATCGTAAGAACTTGGCTTGAGGTCTTAACCAGCTCGGATCTCACTGGCAGCCAGCAGCTTTTTCATCTCACAGGAGCTGGCTTGAAGGCGCATCCACAAACATGGTAGGTGTCACCTCTCAAACCCAGAGGACGCCCCCAAGTGATGTGTCCCTTTTTATTTTTTAATTTATTCTTATTTTTATATGGAAGGTCCAGGGATCAAATCAGAGCTGCAGCTGCTGGCCTACGCCACAGCCACAGCAATGCGGGGTCCAAGCCTCATCGTCAACCTGCACCACAGCTCATAGCAGCACTGGATCCCCGACCCAGGGATGGAACCTGCATTGGATGGACCCTAGTCGGATTCGTTTCCGCCGCACCTCGACAGGAACGCCCGTGTCCCATTTTAGTGACCAGGGATGGAGAGTTTATCAGCCAATTCTTCACTTTCGAGAGGATATGGTGAATCTCCCAGGCTGATATTTTCCCGGAAGCTGATTGAGCTCCCTGTCTTCTCTCGGGCTCTGCCACCCTCACCCCCACCAAACGCAACTGCATTTCAGCACACTTGCCATTCTACGATCTCTAGGTCCCATCAGCAAGATGTCACCAACGTCTTGCTAGATGAGTGTGACATCCCATGGAACGGAGAAATGAGCAAGGCCATGAGATAACTTGTAGAGAGCCAGACAGCGTGCTGGCGAGTTGACAGGGCACCATGGCAAGACGGAAGGCATACGCTGTCCCTGCCGTGAGAGAGCTACGTGTTTCTGATGTTCTCTGTCAGGAGAGATGATGGACAATGTTCTCGGGGTGTCAGATGTGCACTAACTCATTCCAGCCACAAGACCCCATTTGGAACATTACGGAACGGTAACTGGAGCCACTAATATATATTGATGATAATAATCCATTTTTACTTTTGAAGACTCATCTGCCTTATGCACTGGCCAAACTAGAAAGTCAAATGGAATCACGCTTCTTTTTGGGGGTGGGGGGCAATGCAGCATGCAGAAGTTCCCCACCAGGAGTCCCACCCATGCCACAGCAGTGACCATCCCGGATTCGTAACCAGTAGGCGCCATTCCAGCATCGTTCTTTTTTCTTTTTTTGAGGAATTCTAAATATTCTTTATTTGATGCTGTACATAAACCACACTAAAATGCCTTTCTGGAGTTCCCCTCGTGACGCAGCAGAAACGAGTCCGACTAGGAACCGTGAGGTTGTAGGTTCGATCCCTGACCTCGATCTATGGGTTAAGGATCTGGCGTTACGGTGAGCTGTGGTGTTGGTCGCAAACACGGCTTGGATCTGGCGTTGCTGTGGCTGTGGTGTAGGCTGACAGCTGTGGCTCCAATTCGACCCCTAGCCTGGGAACATCCGTATGCCACGGGTACAGCCCTAAAAAATTTTTTTTAATTAAAAAACATGCTTTTCAATAAAGTAAAAGGCAGTATTTTAGAAAGAGAATATTAATGACCAAAAAATACAGTGGACATTGTCAGCCTATCTTCAGCTCATGCCTTCACAGGCTGGTGAACACAACGTGAAACCCAGGTGACTCTTGCTCTGTTTTATGAGACAGTGAAGGGGTCGTCTCCTTATTCGAATGTGTTAATATAAGCAGGCACAGAAATGGAATATAAAACCAGTCTCCTCTGGTTCCGAGAAGATATTCTCCATCTTCCTGAAAAGCTTAACATGCCACGTTCCAGCTTAATCGTCTCTGGGGAAGGGAAACCGGTGAACTGGAATTACTTGTGGACCTGGAATTCCTACCGAAATTCAAAAAGCTGACCATATGCATTTAGCCACCAACCCATCTTAATTACACCGGGACCGTCCGACAGAAACACTCCGTCAGCCACACATGCTCTGCAGTCCGGTGTGTGAGATCAGTTTAAATATGCACACACGTAAAAGTCATGAGCCGTTCTGGTTTTTATGAATAAGGCGGGGGCCGGCTTTCACCCTTTCGCAGCTTTTTTGAGACGAGCTACCAAGCTTTCCCTGCCCGTTCTGCTTCATGCCCGCGAGGATCACGGCCCTTCCAGGGATGTACTGCTCGGGATTCTCCAGGTGCCCCGCCAGCGTCTCCTCTCCCCAGGGGATGCCTTTGGTCTTGTGGGCATCTGTGTAAGTGCATCCTGACCTGTCTTCCTCCCACACAGACCGTGGAGGCTTGGACCAGTCCCGGGCTTGCCTCCCTTTGCTGCAGTGTGGCTCTGGGCACCCTCTGAGCGAAAATCTTCCTGCCCTTCTCAACATCACCCATTTTATTTTTCTGTCTTTTTGGGGCCGCATCCATGGCATATGGAGGTTCTCAGGCTGGGGGTCCAGTTGGAGCTGTTGCTGGAGGCCTACACCACAGCCACAGCAATGCCAGATCCTTAACCCACTGAGCAAGACCGGGGATCGAACCCGCAACCTCATGGTTCCTAGTCGGATTCATTCACCACTGAGCCACGCCGGGAATTCCAACATCACCTGTTTTGAAATGGTTCTCTTGCCGAGCACAGCAGACAAGTGGCCACTCAGCAGCCGGACGTCCCGCGCTCTCCCTGCCTCATTCTTTGATAGTCGCTTTAATCTTTGTGGTTCCACCGAAAAGGGGGGCATTGCTCTGACTTACCATTCTGATGTGGTTTGGAAACCTCCAGTGGCTTTCCCTCGGCCTGTCCAAGCTGAATGGGTCAAGAAGCCAGTGAAGTAACCGGCCACTCCTGAAGGCCTCTAATCTCAGGACACACGGCAGCCCTGCGGTGCCACAGCGCAGACTCAGATCAGTATCGCATTTAGCATCTGATCCCCGTAAGTCCCTCATCTAATGGGTCGACCTCAGGGGTAATCCAGTCTTTAGGAATCGGCACTCGTTCCGACTAGTGTCTAATGATTCTCAAAAGATCTAGGGTCTTGGCCAGTATTCTGTTACCTCGACAGCGGCCACAGATCCCTCCGCGGAAGGACAGGAAAAGCTTTAAGGCATTAAGCCGTTATTTCCGATGTTATTACAGAGTGTTTCCTCAAGGGGGCCCCCTTCTCTTTCATTCAACAGACGCTGGTTCTACAAATTGACTAGGTAAAGCTCTGAAAAAAATATTGTTGTGATGGCTCAGGTCCTTCTCTAGTCACAGGTCTATTTTATGATGTGAATGAACACGGGACTTGGTGGCCCCCGTCTCTTCTGGCCTTAAACCCGTGATTATTAACCGTGTCCAAAACATTTCCTGTCATCTGGGCCATTCCAATGACCACGCAGCTCTGCTTCCTCTAATGACGGCCACACACACCTGGCCTCCAACCTTTAAGTGCTACCACCTGGCCGCTGTCACCCCTCCCACAGGAAGTCCTTCCATTGCCATAGAAACCAGGGGCCCATTCAACGGTGGCCACGGCCACCGGCCTGCCTGGCCCACCGAGCAGTCATTGGCACTTCCCTCACCGGCGATTTTTTCCAAGGTCTTGGGGAAGGGATCCCTTCTGGGCTCACTTCAGGGTCAGAGTTTAGAACAGGACACGCTTTCTGCTGAATTTCTCTTTCTTTCGTTCGTCCTTTCTTTCTTGTTAGGCTGCACCCTCTGCCTGTGGAAGTTCCTGGGTGAGGGTGGGATCAGGGCTGCTGCTGCCAGCCCTACCCGCAGCGACAGTAACAGCAGATCCGAGCCGCATCTGCAACCCACTGTGCAGCTCGGGCAACCCTGGGTCCTTGACCCACCAGTCGGAGCCAGGGATGGAACCCGCATCCTCATGGGTAGTAGTCGGGTTTGTAACCTGCTGAGCCACAGTGGGAACGCCTCTTCTGAATTTCTTACACCGAGAAACTCCTGTCAGCCCCTCACGCCAGAGCATGGAACCCAGAACTCATCAACACCAGGAAACTGATCCAGGCTTAGAATGACATTCCTTCCGAGAGCATCCCCACATGTATTCCCTGGAATTGGCCAAGATAAATTAGCAAAGTCGTGTAATTCTGTCCGCATATAAACTTTCTCCTCCAAGGTTCACCTTTATAATTGGTCCCCAGGAACATGCTGGAATCCGATCTAGTCACCAGCCCGGGGACAGGGAGGAATGTTGGTTTCCCTTTGGACGGTAACACCCTTAGGCAAGGAGCCGTTAACTAAGGCCAGACAGTCTTGTCCACTAGGGAAGCAGGGCCACTCTGGCCTCTATAAGATTTGAGAATCTGTTTTTGTTTGTTTTTGTTGTTGTTGTTGTTTGGTGTTTTTTTGTTTTGGTTTGGTTTTTGGGTTTTTTGGGGGGGTTTTTTGTTTTTGTTTTTGTTTTTGTTTTTGCTTCTTAGGGCCAAACCTGTGGCATATGGAGGTTCCCAGGCTAGGGGTCTAATTGGATCTACAGCTTCCAGCCTACACCAGAGCCACAGCAATGCCAGATCCAAGCTGCATCTGCAGGCTACACCACAGCTCATGGCAACGCCTGGATCCTTAACCCACTGAGCAAAGCCAGGAATCGAACCTGCATCCTCGTGGTTACTGGTCAGGTTCATTACCTCTGAGCCACGATGGGAACTCCAGGTTTGGGAGTCTGGATCATTGTCCCTCTCTGGCATAACCCCATTTTGATGCTCAATTCCCACCCTCTCTGGGTTAATTTCTTAAAGTTTATGAAAGAACCCTGCAAAGCTGGAGGAGCCAACCTTAGAATTCCACCATCCACAGAACAAACCAGACATGGGTTTTGGTGGTTCCAGCCCTGCTTTAATAAGGGATGAGACTCTTTCCTTGTCATAGAAAATTCCTGAGCTTCAGTCCAGACCTTGAGCCAAAGCTCCAGAGACGTTTGTTCATTATTTCCTTTCTTTAAGCTACACGATGCTGTTAAAGGCACACCTGCCTCCCCACAGCCCCGACTTCCTGCTGCCCTTTATTCTGCTCTACGGCGCTGCTCGTTCGGGCCCCTGACGGCTTACCTTCCATGAGTCTCCTCTGCAGCTGACCACAAGGGACCCCTCAATTAGCCGTTTCAGCGCAGGGCACCCGGGGCTTCGAGGTCTCTTCCCTTGACACAAGCTGTTATTTCCCTGCCTTCAGCCCTCACTAGGGCAGGAGCCAACCCCAGATGTCCAGGAGTCCCTCGGGGTCGGTGCCTGCACCCCAGTTATGGCACCCATATCTGTCCCATCAGGGTCCTTGTGTGCAAACAACAGAAACACTCATATACTGAAACTAAACCTATCGGACCCGCAGCAGGGTGTGCGTTGACTCTGTGCAGAAGCAGCAGGAGGACCAGGCAGGACCCAAGGAGACAGAGACGAGGCTTTGCCCCAGGAACGCCACCTCCAGGGGTGGCTCCAGTGCCATCCCCACCAGCCTCCCTGGTCCACTGTGATCATCCTCCCCAAACCCCGAAGCCATGCTTTCTGGGGGGAAGTCACGCGCATGTGCACTCAAAGACAGCAGGCACAAGACACAGGGGTCCGTTTCCTCGCTCCCTCTCGCTCCCTCTCTCTCAATCTGTCTCGTGGGCTTTGTGGGTTAATGGAACCAGCAGTAAGTCAGAAGTGACCTACCCCAGTCTGGAATCCCAGCTCTACTGTTGGCTCAGCCGCTGTGTGACCTCGAGCAAATCGCTCGCTTTCTCTGGAGGAGCCTCAGTTTCGCCATCTGGGAAATGGGAACAATATCCATTCTTCCAGCCTCCCTGAGGTGTTGTGCGCCCCCAGCCTCCTTTTCTCATGGGTGGTGCTTGGCTCAATGGGTCACGAGACGCTTATTTGTGAAGGATACCCGGCAGTGTTCCTCCAGCAGATGTAGGCTCTGCGAGGCCATGGACTTCATCTGCCTGCTCAGCACGCTTCCCCCAGCACCCAGAAAAATGCATGGAATGTACTATGGGCCCAAGAGACTTGGTGAATGAAAGAATGAATAAGTTAACGGATCCGAAGGGCCTTCGCAGTGCTAAAAGCTGTGCCTGTGTAAGTGTCGCTGCATCCGGGTCCCCTGTCTCAGGAGGCCAGGGTCTAGCCGAGGGGCCTTGGCATGGCCTTGGTTTCTGCAGCTGTAAATAGGGTGCTGCTGTCTCCTGCCAGGCTGTGGTGAGGCTGCAACCAGCATGCGTGTGAGGGGCCCACCCTGGGCGGGCACGGTGCCAGCACGGGGGGCAGCCAGAGGTCCCGCTTCCGGCCCCAGCTCTGCCGTCTCCTCTCGTGACCCGTGGCCAATGACGTCCCTCCCAGGACACACCTGGGGTCTCTCTCAGATGCCACCACTGAGCATTCCACAGAAGGAGGCTCTTGGGTGTGCTAGCGTGTGATGACAAAACAGGGACGCCCAGGGTCAGCCTCCCAGCCTCAGGCCCAACAGCCCCCAAGGCGGGGGCCCTGACAAGCTCAGGACTCGGGCGGCGAGAGGGCGGAGCTTTCTTCCCCTGGGCCTCAGTTTCCTCTCCCATGACATTAAGAGGCTTTGGGGATTTAACAAGATGCACGAGGCGTGTACATACGTGAACCCTCAGTAAATATTAGCCGATGATACCGTTACTGATGGTGGTGGCAAAACCCCTGAACTGCACACATTCGGACAAACAGAACTATTTTTAAGGCGACCAATGGGCCCTCTCCTCTCTCGGTCTCTGCCCGAGATGCCCTTTCCCTCTCTGTCGCCCCTGCTCTTGTGTGTGCAGGGCCCTCTCATCCTCTGCATTCAGCTCCGTGGAGCCCGAGCAGTGTCCCCTGCGCGTCCCCACTGTCACCGGCGCACCCGTCTCAGCTCGGCTCCAAGCCCGTCAGGGCGTCGCCTGCCCCATCCCCACCCTCCGGCTCCTCCGGGACTCCCTCCAGGGCTGCGGTGACGCCTCCTCATCTGTAACCTCAGGAACAGCACGCGGTGGGGGAAGGGGGGTTGCAAATGAATGGACCAAAGATTATCTGTTTTCAACACCCTAAAACCCATCTCTGGAGCTCCCGCTGTGGTGCCGTAGGATAGGTGGCATCTCAGGAGCACCAGGATGTGGGTTCGATCCCTGGCCCTGCACAGTGGCTGCAGCAGAGGGATCTGGCCCCAGGCCTGGGAACATCGTAGGCCTCAGGGCAGCCGAAAACAAACAAACAAAACAGCATCTCTGTCTTTGCTTGAGGACAGAGGCAGAAGAGGTGACCTAACCTAGAGATGCACTGAAATGAGCCCCCGTGGGCGCTTCCCCAGCGTGTTATCACTATAGGCTCTTCAGAGGAGGGACGGGGCCGCGGCCTGCTTTCCTTCTTCCTTGAGAGAAGCTGGGGACTCTGGGGAGGGGACGCGAGGGCCCGGGGAAGGTGCACCTCCCCTGTCAGGGAGCTCTTTACCTGCCGGGCCCCCTCTGTTGCCAACCTCCTGCAGCAGCCGGGGTCCCCTCAGTCCCCAGGGTCTCTGACCCCACCCTCCTCTCTCCCACCCCCGCCGTCTCCGGAGGCTGCGACTCCACAGAGACGGCAGTCGGAAAGCACAGGGCCAGCCCCAGAGCCCACAGCTTTCTGCGGGCGGGAGTCTCATCACGAGCCAGCCAGCTCTTAGGTCACGAAGTCCTCGACGGGAGAGACACGCACAGACCCGACAACGGCGTGGCCTTCGTTACACCTGCACTCACGCGGGGACCTCGGTTTCAGCTGAGGGCTCATGCTGTCTTCCAAGGTCAACGCTGAGGGCAGGGCGGTCCAGGCAGAGGGAACGGCACGTGCAAAGGCACAGAGGCAGAAAACGCCCTCCATGTTAATACGGAGACAAATCGTCTAGACTTTTGAGACTGGAACGTGGGCCCCCCGTCATTACTGAGCCCAGACCACGTGCATTGACCCTGGGCTCGGCCCCGGGGAGACCCTGCAAACGAGACACACTCGGGCCCCACGCTCATGAAATTTATAATCTAGTCGGGGAGCAGATAAGAAACAGATCAGTGAGGGCTGTCATTTCAGACGGTTACATACCCTATAAAAATAAAACAGGTGACACAATGGAGAAGGGTTTGACTGGGAGTGGGGTGGTCGCGGAGGGCCTCTCTGAGGAAGTGACGTGGGAGCTGAGATCTGAAAGTAGCAAAGAGACAGTCATGCAGAGAGCAAGACGGAGAGGGAACCTCAGTGCAAAGGCCCTGGGGCAGGAACAAACTTGGAATTACGGAGAAACACAAGGAGGCCAGGTGGCTGAAGCATCGGGGGGAAGGGGAGAGCACCCATGCCTGGCTGACCTCACTTGCGGGGTGTCTTCCCTCTGCTTGGACGCTGGGCCTCCTGGGCAGGCTGAGTGGGCCGCCTGAGACCCTCACGCCTTATCCCCAGTCCCCACGGCTTCAGGGACCTCGGTTCTTTCTGGCGGTAGCTGCTGCCCATCTCGGTCTTAGCTCTGTGAGCTTAGCCTGTGCATCCGGCACAAGCAGCTCAGCCTCTCAGCCCCTCCCCCAGTCAGGATCCCAGCACCCACCCCAACCCCAGTCTTGGAGCCTGGGTTCCAGCCCTGGGCCACAGGGGCTCCAGTCACCCTTTAGACCAAAAACACTCGAGAAGCCAGCTGTGGGGGACAATGCGTGGGGCCAGGGGTGTGTGTGGCGGCACATGGCAGGAGGTGGCAGAGCCAGACACAAGATCGCAGACTAGATAGAGCTGCTGGGAACAGGGAGGGGGCCTAGGCTCAGCGTTCCTGGGCGGTGATGCCATCTCCCCGGGAATGGAGGGCGGCAGGCAGGAGCCTCCAAATCCCCCAGAGGACTTGTCCTCCCTGCTGTCTGATGAGGGAGCCGTTGGTTACAGGAAGGCAAGGTTGTTAACAGGACAGCTCCAGGGAGCAGGAAATTAACCCACCCGCCAGAGGCAGGAGGCGCTGGGCGGGGCGGGTAATTAAGGGGCCCTGCAATTACTGCGCCTTCAAGCTAGGCCGGGTTCTCAGGGAAGGGATGAAGATGCTGCTGGGGCGGGGCTGACTCTGGGAGGGGGAATCGGCCCTGCCTCCTGCCCCTCCTCCTTCTCCCGCTCCCTTCTCCTCTGGGCCCCACTCCCACCCTCTGTCCAGCTGCATGTGATTCACAGGCTCTGCTCACTCCCTTCTTTGCATATGCTGTTCCTCCCACCTGGAATGCTTTTCCCACCCCACTCCGCCTCCTCGGTCCTGCCCTCCCATCAGCTCCTGCACAGGCCCTGTTTCCTCCAAGAAGTTTCCCCAGACCAGTCCTGCAGGAAGCAACTACTCTGAGCTCACATAACACAGCCCCTTTGTGTTATGAAGAAACAGAGAGGGTGGTGATGTGCCCAGGGTCACACAGTAGAACCAGGACTAGAACTTGAGACTCCTTAATCTTGGACTAAGTTTTTTTCCACCGCACTGTGAGCTCATTAACCAACAACCAGCCCAGGCATCCTCACGTGCAAACCCCGTCATGTGCAGGACACAGACTGAGGCCCGTGATCATATTTTTCCGACGTCTACTTCCTTCTGGATTCTGTGCTGGAGACAGGGACTGACACAGACACAGCCCTGCCCTCAGGGAGCTTGTAGTCTAGGAGGACAGAGGCCTCTCCACAGGTAAGTTCCATGATAAACCTAGAAAAGGATTCAAAGAAGAGGCCCCAGGCTGGCAGGACCTCATGACAAAGGCATTTAATCCAGGCTGGGGCCCGGGACAGGCCTCTCTGGAGATGCTGTGCCCGAGCTGCAATCTGGAGTGGAAAATGATGAAGGGGGGCAGAGAGGAGCATTCCAGAAGGGGCACTGGCAGGTGTGCATGCCAGCGGGGCAAGTCCAGGATGGCCGGAGCTCAGAGTGAAGGGAAGGTGGCCTGAGGTCCAGCAGGAAGTCACAGGGCTCCGATGATGCAGGACCACTGGCTAGGGCATTCGATTTTATCCTGAAAGCACCGCGAAGGCACTGCAGAATTTTCAGCAAGCGAACCGTGCATGTGGGTGGATGTCACTGGCCGCAGGAAGGGTTGGAAGGGAGCCCATGAAAGTGGGGCTTGCCAGGAGCTCCAGCATAGTCCAGCTGATGGTGGCATGGACCAGCAGAGTGCCACTGGGCAGTCAAGGAAGGGCGTTGAAGAAGAGGTATGTGAACGGGGGTGGCATCTCCCAGAGCGGGGGCAGGGCCGGGGAGGGGAGGAGACTGGGGAACGCGTTGAGGGAGAGAAAGGAGCTAAGGAGCTCCCACCAGGGCTCAGCGATCACCCAACTCGACCAGCACCCATGAGGACACAGGTTCGATCCCTGGCCTCGCTCAGTGGGTTAAGGATCCCGTGTTGCCCTGAGCTGTGGCGTAGGTGTAGGAGCCTGTGTTGCTGTGACTGCAGCATAGGCCAGCGGCTTCAGCTCTGATTTGATCCCTGGCCTGGAAACCTCCATATGCCACGGGTGCGGCCCTCAAAAAAGAAAGAAAGAGAAAGAAGGAAGGAAGGAAGGAAGGAAGGAAGGAAGGAAGGAAGGAAGAAAGAAAGAAAGAAAGAAAGAAAGAAAGAAAGAAAGAAAGAAAGAAAGAAAGAAAGAGAGAGAGGAGCGAGCCAAGGTCGCCCCCCTCCAGGATTCTGGTTTGTGCAATAAGGAGGGGGGAGCCCCCGAGATGGGGGCAGTGTCGGGGGAGGGGAATAGGCCGAGCTGGAGGTGTTTTGAGAGATGTGGCTCAGAGGAGCTAGAGACCCAGAGGAGAGGGGTAGGGAGATGCCACCCAGATTGTGCAGGGGGCACAGGCCTGGGGCAGGTCCTGGAAGCCACACCTTCCCTGTAGCTCCTTGAACACGGCAGATGCCTCTGCTCCCATTTTCCAGAAGAGGATACTGAGGTTCAGACTGGAAAGTCGTTTGCCCAGAGTCCCATGGCGAGGACCTGGCGGAACCACAGCTGGAACCAGATCTGCTCTCCCTGAGGTTGTCCCACTTCAAGCTGCCCCCAGGATGCCTCCCTGGATGGAGCCAGGCCCAGAGGAGAAAGCAGGGCCGTGCGCCTGCGCAGATGGGGATGCAGACAGCTTGTCAGCTTTCGATGCGCATTTGGTGGGACGTGCCCCCACCCCTGCGCCACGGTTACCCTCTGCAGAGGAGGAAAGGGTTAGAGAGGCAGCCTGGCCGTGAGCAGGGGCCCCGCCCTCACAGTCAAGGCCACGAACCTCACGGCCCTTCTGTGCACTGCGCAAGTGTAGATGGACACCAGCTTTGTGCTAAGTCCTCTGCTAAGCCCTTCACCCCCAAGAAGGGTTGCTACCACCCCCGTTTTACAATCAGGACCCCAACTCATGCATCCCTCTGGATTCGGAAGCCTGGGCTCTTATTCGTGACACGGGGTTGGGTCCCTCATGTCAAGGGTTCATGCCTTGACAACCAGATCGGATGAGCGGGGACTTCTTCTCCCTGCTCCTGGGTCACGTTCGAGGCTTTGCAACCGCCAGACAGATAGACAGACAGACAGATAAAGGGAGGGGTTCATTAAGCCCAGGACCTTCTTTGCTTCTTGGCTTCTCACCTTTACTTGCTCCATCCCACAGACTGAGCCCCGGGCCTCCCTCTCTCAGGAACCCCCCAGACTGGCCACTACAAACAAGGCAAAAGCAGCTGCTGTGCTGACCAACTTCTGAGAAGCGTGGCCCCGTCCAGCTGGGGGCTGCAGGAGCCCGGCTGAGGTGCGTCTGGATGTGTTGGGTTTGCCCTGAGAATTTCCCGCAGGCCCTTGGAGCAGAGACCCGGCTGAGGAGGCTCTGCCTCTGGGGGTACCAGAGACCCAGGAGAGGGCCTGGACGGGCAGAAGCAGAGATCTGAGGGCTCCCCTGGCCTGCTCTGGGCTCCTGCCTTGGTCGCTGGCACTGCCGAGTTCCCGTGGCCGTAGAGGAGGTTGGGGCCTCAGCCGGATGTGGAAAGGGCCCTAGACCTGAGGTGTCCCAGGTATGAAGAAATTCCCTGATCAAACCGTCCAATGAACCGCACTGCCTTCACAAGAGCAGGGAGTCGGCCGGCTGAAGGGCCACCCGCCAGCTCCCTGCCCCAGCCCGCAAAGAGGCGCCTGCGCGGGCAACACCCGTCCTCTGAAAAGGCTTCTGCCCTTCGGCGACAGCGTGGACGCGTCGTGCGCTGAGAGAACAGCCGAGACTCCCCACGGCCAAGCCCGAGGTAAGACGGCCGGTGCTGCGGAAGGGATCTCCGCCAGCGGGGCCTCTCCTGTTTGACCTCAGAGAAGGCGGCCGCAGGGAAGTGAAGTCTGAGCCTCGCAGGATCTGACAGCAGGAAAACCTCTGCTGTCGCCAGCGCGGTGCCCTTGCTTCTTGTTCGCATCCGGAAGCAATTTCAGCGGCATCAAATGAAGGTCTCTCTCCCTCTCTGTGTGTTCTCCCCCGACTACAAAATTAACACTGGTTAATAAAATAAATTTGAAAAATATAACAATAAACGGAAACCAGACAGCCCTGTCTCCCCCAGCACGTCCAGCCTTCTGGTGACTTCCTTTTGTCCCCATGCTTTAGACCACTCTCTGGGGCCGCCTGCAGTGCAGCTAAGACTTCACGAGCATTTTCCTTTCTCTCTGAGTCCTTTCTCAGGTTCTGAAATATCCCCTTAGGACTGATGAGTTAAGAATCTGACGGCAGCAGCTCAGGTCACTGAAGGCGAAGGTTCCACCCCTGGCCAGGCGTAGCAGGTTAAAGGATCCAGCAGCAGGTCACAGCTCTGGCTCCGACTCAACCCCTGGCCCAGGAACTTCCATATGCAGCGAGCGTGGCCATTAAAAAAAAAAAAAAAAATGGAGACAAAACCAAACCAGAATCAGGTGATGGGTCAGACAGCAAAAGAATGTTGAAGCCTCTTCATCCAAAGATGCTCTTGAAAGGAGCAGTCTTTGCAGAGGTGAGAGCTGGAGACCACGCCCCCACCCCGGGGCCCCTCCGCAGTCCTTGTCCCCGAAATGGCCAGAGGATAACCCTGGAGAATTTCCCTCCTGCTTGAGGCTCTCAAGGACGGGGGTGGGGTGGGGGGGGTGTCGCCCCAGCGGCCCTGGAAAGCAGACGGGGGCTCCTGAAGAGACAGAGGTTCGCGTTTGCTTCATGTATGAAAGAGCAAAGCCACCAGCTGGAGTTCACTGTCAGACACATGCGTGTCACGCTGTCTCGGTCACTGACCAGCTGTGCGACATCAGGCAAGTTACTTAACCTCGCTGAGCCTGTTTTCGCATCCAGAGAGTGGAGAGTCCTTAAGTGACCGTAAACATGAAGTGAAATGATGCATGCGACGCCCTCAGCCCAGTGTTGCTGCAGTGCTGCAAGCAGCCGACCCCCTGGAACCACGGGATGACTCCTGTAGCTGCACAGCCCTTTCGGCCTGACTTCAAGTCTGATTCTCCAGGCGTAAATGGGGCTGAGAATGAGTCCTGCCTCCCAGAGTCACCAGGGTGCAAACGAGCCAGCCAGGCGGAGAGGGAGGACTCCCTTGTCAGCTGCAGAGGGCGCGGTGGTCACTCACGTTGCACGTTGTTGGCATCCTCCCGTCGGGGAGCTCACTACCTATGGATGAAGCTGCGAGGGCAGCTCTGCGTGATTCGGCCTCTTCCTCCAGGAAGCCAAAGCCTGTTTCTGGCTCTAGAAACAACAAGCTGGCTCTGGCTTCCACAGAACCCCTCCCACTCCCACCCCGAGGATCTGGGGTCGCCCGGCACCGAGGTCCAGCACCGAGATCCCAGCTAGGCATCCTCGGCCATGGCCCTCCCAAGCTAGCCAGGCACGTGTAAAATCACAAGGCACATTTCTGGTGCTCTGCCCATGCTGCCTGGTGCGACAGGTGAGGGCTGGTCTGGTCGGTGCCGCTCCTAGGCAGTGTGGGTGGGCTTGGGGCCCACGGAGAGTGGGAAAGCAGATCGGGAACCCAGCTGTCTGCCCGGTTAGCCGGGCCCCGCCCAGAGTGAAAGTGCTGCGGGAGTGAGAAAGCTGGAGGGGGGCACAGCCCTGCCCCTCCCCTCCCTACCCCCTTCGGGCCACGCCCAGAAATGGGAAGCTGTTCAGGGGCGCAGGGCGGTCAGTGCATATAGGAGAGCTCCCGCGGGGTGTGTGTGTGCGTGTGTGTGTGCGTGTGTACAAGACTGCCAGGATACCTGAAGTGTGTACCCTGTGTGGCTGGTTAAGTGGCTAAGGGCGTGTAAAGCCAGGCGCAGCGGGGGTGTCCTGGGGTGGGGGGCAGAGGGGGGCTGATGGAGGAGGCAGGGGGTCTGTGCAGAGGTAGGCAGCATCTGTCTGTGGGTGTCCCCCGGAGCCCGGAGGAGCCCACTCCCCTTGGTCACGGCCTGCAGCCCCGGCCAGAAGCTGGAGAGCAGTGGGAAGGGCTGAGCTCTCACCGCAGCCCAGACCCTTACGAGACTTGCTGGGCACACAGGCTCGGCCAGTTCCCCTCCTGACTCCAACCCATCCCTGCCTCTCACCAAAGTCGGGGCAGGGCCCTGGGTGTGTGGTCAGGTGAGCTGTCGCCTCGCCCCGCGGCCAGGTCCGTGGGGAGACTCCAGCGAAGGTCCAGGCAGGCCGCTGTGGCAAAAGTAGGAAACCCCAGGGACGGGTCTGCCAGGCTATGCCACCCGCGGGCCCCTCCTCCTGGCCTGGCGCTACGGCGCCTCCCGGCAACCTTCCAGGGTGGGTGTCCCCTTCACCCCCACTTTACAGAAGAGGAACCTGAGGCCCAGAGAAGGGACAGAACCATTCTGCCAAGCCGGTTCTGGCCCTTGGGGCCCCTCTGCGGCACGGAGAGTGGCACACAGAGCTGCTCACTGTGACGTGTGCCATGGGCCGGCTTTGGCCTGCTCGCCCCTCCCTGCTGTGCGGGGCTGGCAGCTCCTGTTAAACAAACAAGAACCAGAGCCCAGGCGCGGGGCCTGGAGCACAGCTGGCCGTGGCAAAGCAATGACTGGGCGCTGGAAAATGAACCCAGTGACCCCCGAGGAGCTGGGGTCCCAGCTGGGAAGTCTCGGCTTTGACCCCATAAGGAAGGCCACCACTCGCCCCTCCCCAACAAGGAGGACTCTGGGACCTGGGGCATGAGACAGATCATCAGCCCCACCCCCGCCCCACCCCCGCCCTGGGCATGAGCAGGTGCCCCTTCCATGGCAGCCCCAGCCTGGCCCTCACAGCCCAGCCCTGAAAGGGAGGCCTGAGCTCACCAGCACTTCCGGAGCTGCTGGGTGCCCGGGGCGGGGGCCAAGGGCTGGCACCCATCACAGCCCACAGCCAATTGTTCGTTAATCCACCCTCCACAGCCGCTCCAAAATAACTTAATTAGCCTGAAAGCTGCTGGCAGCCTGCCAGGGAGGGGCCCCACAAGAGGGGCCCTCCGAGCCCCCTGAGGAGCTGCCCCCCACGCTGCAGGGAGGGAGCCCCACCGAGCCAGGAGCACCCCACCCTGAGGAATGTGCCCTTTCCCGCCCACCATGGCTCTGCCAGGTCTGATCTCCTGACCCCACTGGACAGATGAGGAAACTGAGGCTCAGCAGCCGGGATGACCCAGCCTCAGACAGGGTTGACTCTGCAGTATTCCCGGGAGATGGGAGCTTTGAAAGTGGGGTGACGCCAGCTGGGGTGGGGCGCGCAGGCCTCCAAACAACCAGGGCTCTCCCAGGGGGAGAGATTGAGGTGCCCCACCCCACTGGCTAGCCAGTGGGACCCCAGTTCCAGAGGGATCATGGGGAGGGACCTCAGGCTGCAGGAAGGGACCGGAACCAAATCCGGAAGGAGAGAGCAGGCGGCCTGAGGCAGCGAGAGATGGGCACCTATCCATGCGGAGAAGCTTGGGCCCTCGTGCCCAGGCCTGGGGGCCCTTGGCCAGAGCCAAGTCTCTGACAGGATGGTGTCTCCGAGGCCCCTCTCCCCCCGCAGCCCCCAGGGACGCTGGGAGCCCAGGCCTGCACGCGGGTGGCCTCAGGCTGAGGCAGACACAGTCGCTGCCCTCCAGCCCCGGATGCCTCTCCATCCGCGCCGGGCGGGGCCCTGCCCCCGGCACACAGGGGAGCAGGGGCGTGTGCGCCTCACACAGAGGGCGACACAGGACACCCCGCCGGAGGAGCTCTGCCCCCCACGTCAGGACCAAGGTGGAGCTCACAGCCTCCACATCCGCTCTTCCCTCCCACCTCAGAGAACAGCCCCATCGAGCACCCAGGCGCCCAAGCCAGACACGGGGCGTCTCCCCTGCTCACCGCCAGTCCTGGGCAAGCCGCCTCCCAGATGCTGGGAGCCCATCCATCCCTCAACCCCCATCCCACCAAATCCAGGCCACCGCCATCCTCCCTCTGGATGGCTACCAAGTCCTTGTCACCATTTTTCCAGCTCTGCACACAACACGCACACACACACACACACAAGAATATGGGCCATGAGTGGTCAAGGGACCCTTTTCCAGAACTCAGATCCAACCAGGTCACCCACGCTGCCCTCTACGTCCTGGCCTTCGAGGCCGCACGGACTTGTCCGCTCACCTCACAGAGCCATTCCAAATGTGGGCTCTGGATCAGCCAGACCTGGGTCTGCCTCCTGGGTGGGCTAGTTGGTGATGGTGTGACCTTGGACAAGTCAGGCCACCTCCCTGAGCCCTTTCCTCACCTGGGAAACGAGGCTGCTACAGCCTCGTCTTGGAGACCTAATGAGGCACCAGGGTGGGGCGTGACAGGTGTCTGGCTTGCAGCAGCCGCCCCGCATGACACTGACTGGCACTGCCTAGATCCCAGCTGCCGCTCCACACCCGCCTGGGATGCCCGGGGCTTCCTGACCCTGCATCTGGGCCTTCCTCGGGCTCCAGCAGCCCGCTCAGCAGCACCCTGCTGACACCTGTCTGTTCTCTGCCTGTCTCTACCTGTGAGCAGGAACGGGGGCTGGGACATATTCAAATTATGTCTGATGACCGGATGAACGCAGCGTGGATGCCTGCAGAGGGACATGGGCACATGAAGAAGCACACAGCACAGGCGCACACACACACACACACACACACACACACACACACACACACAGCATCTTCTGCCATCGGCGGCCCAGATGGGCTGAGGGTCAGACGGCAGCCCCTAGGTTGGTCCATCTTTACTCCCAGCCCCTGTGACACCTGAGCCTGAGCCTAAGAAGAAAGCGCAGGACTCAGGTTGTCTATGGTCCAAGGTGTTTGAGTCCTGCCTCCTTCACCGGGCATCTGAGCCCAAGGCACTGCTGGCCTGCAGGGGGCAGCCTAGGGGCTGAAAAAGCCCACTGGTCAGGGCTGCCTAAAGCGTTGGGGGTGGGGGGGAGTTTAGGCTGCCAGCTGGCGAGCGCCTGGGCCTGGCAGTGCCGCCAAACGCCCACTTGCACCAGCCGTTAGTTTCCAGGGCCTGCCCACGAGCTAGCAGGCGTGTGGGGCCCGGGCTGCCCCGGGGCGTCCTGCCAGGAATCTGCAGCCTCAGGGAGGGTGGCCTGGGAGGGAGGGGAAGGGCACAGTGCGGACGCCAAGGCCAGGCCACCCTCAGCTCGCAGTGTGGCCTGGGACAAGTTACAGCATTTTCAGGGCCTCAGGTGCCTCTTTGGCGCGGTTGAAGGGGGTCCCAGGGTTCCCTCCATGCAACGCCCCCGCCACGCGCGAGGGCTGGTGTGAGAGGCTGTGGCCACGAGAGGGCGCGCGAGCCTCACCTTGCGGGAGCCTCGGGCGGGGCTTGCGCCTGGGAGGGGACCTGGGAGCGGAGCTGGATCTTGGGGGATGGGGTGCAGGTACCTGGGTCTGTCCCTAGGCAAGGCCCGGCCACGCTTGAGGCCTTTTGATGGTGACGGCGACACTGCCTGCTTCCGTAAGTGTTTGCTCAGTAAGCATGTGAATACATGAATATAATTATTATATTACAAAGTATTTTATGAAGGAGGAGATGGCACAGAGGGGTTCAGTAATTTGCCCGGGTCACACAGCTACACGGAGCAAGTTACTCCCTTTGGTGCTGGGTGCTGGCAGAGCTTTGGAGAAAGTTCTGGAACCAACCGATGGAGGGTTCCCAGCACTCAAGCCCTCAGAGCAGGGACAAACCCTAGTCCTGGCTCCTGCCACGACCCCCTCTGGCACAGAGACCAGGCCCTTCTCCTCCGGGCAGCACTAAATAATAATGATAATACTGAGTAAGAAAGCTGTGAGCAGGAGCTTCTCTTGTGGCTCAGCAGCAGCGAATCCGACTGGTATCCATGAGGATGCAGGTTCGATTCCTGGCCCCACTCAGTGGGTTAAGGATCTGGCATCGCTGTGAGCTGTGGTGTGGGTCACAGATGCAGCTCGGATCCCACGTGGCTGTGGCTGTGGTGTAGGCTGGCAGCTGTAGCTCTGATGCAACCCCTAGCCCGGGAACCTCCATAAGCCACGGGAGCAGCCCCAGAAAGAGAGAAAGAAAGAGAGAAAGAAAGAGAGAGGGAGAGAAAGCCGTGCACGCCTCACACATCTACAAAGGTCGCCGTCCTCTGACTTCCTCCTTGAAGCAGGAGTTAGGAAGTTAGGAAGTTAGGAACTTGCCGGAGGCCACGCAGCTCAGTTCCAGGACTTTGGTCCCCAAATCCACACTCCCCTCACCATATGCCATGTCTCAGGGAACCTGTTTTTGCCGAAGCCGCTCCTGGCCGCCTCCCTCCCTCTCCTGTTCACCCAGCACCGTTTCCCACCCGCTCCGCCAGCGCAGAGGTGACCTCCCAGCGCCGTGGCCATCCCGCGAGGGGAGACAGACCAGGTAAGGGCAGGCCAGCGCCCTAACCAGTCAGGGCGTCGAGGGTGTTCTGAGGGGAGCTAACCCCTGAGCTGAGGCTCAAGGAAAATGCAGAGGAGAGGGAGGATGGGCAGGCGCCCCAGGCGGGGCAGCTGTGCTGCAAAGGCCTAAAGCGAGTGTGGGGCGGGGGTGGGGAGCAGGTGCCAGTGAGACCCCCTGGCTCCGGGAGCCACGTCAGGGGGCTGGGCCTCCCCTGAACAGACGGACCCTCGTGAGGGGAGAGTCAGAGGCCGTGTGGGCTCGGCTCCCCTCCCCACTGGCACCAGGCCCACCAGAGTCATTGTTGGCTCCCCCTCTGGGCCCGGGGGGCCCCTGTGGCGGGAGGACCCAGGCCGGTGCGGATGAGTCGGGGGTGCCCCACCGGTCGAGTCCAGGCTGGTTTTCCCGCAGCTCCAGCACCCAGGGTCATCACAGAGTCGCGGGGGGGTCACTGAGGAATCACCGTGTGTCATGACGAGCTTACGCCAAGCTCTCCACCAGCCTTCCAGCCCTTTCTCGCAGGATGGATGCCCCTAGCTAGTTCCTCGGGGTTAGTGAGGATGAGAGGTGGAGGTTACAGAGGCACACGCCCCCAAGATTTTTTTTTTTTTTTTTTTTAGGGCTGCGCCTGTGGCATGCGGAAGTTTGCCAGGCTAGGGGTCCAGTTGGAGCTGCAGCTGCCAGCCACAGCCGCAGACACACCCATGCTAGATCCAAGCCGCATCTGTGGCCTACACCACAGCTCACGGTAACTCCAGATCCTTAACCCACTGAGCGAGGCCAGGGATTGAACCCCCATCCTCATGGATACTAGTCGGGCGTGTTACTGCTGAGCCACAGTGGGAACTCCCTGATAATGATTTTTTAATCCCCTCCCCTTGGAGTTCCCTTGTGGCCTTGTGGGTTAACAATCCGGCCTTGTCACTGCTGTGGCACGGGTTCTGTCCCTGGCCCAGGAATTTCCTCAGCTGCAGGTGCAGTCAATAAATAAAATAAAATAAATCCCTCCCTTAGGCCCACACATGGCTCCAGTTGGGCCCCATCTTTCTTCTCCCCTGCCTGGTGGCATTTCTTCAAGTGTCACCGTGTGCCCTTCTCCACCTCCTCTGCCCACTGCCATCAGAGCCACGTTCCACCCAGACTCTTCTTGCCTGTCACTTAGTTCTCACCCAGCCAGGTGCCCGCAGCCTGCGTGCTGCTCACCACTCCGCTCCCCGCACCGCTCTCAGCTCTGTGGCCCCACGCCCTGGAGGGGGTCCTCCTGGAGACTCCTCACTCCCCTGGTAGGTCCCGCTGCCATCCTGTCGCACAGAGTGGCGCTCTCCTGGCCCCGCTAGATCACTCGACACCCTCTCGGGCACCGACGCTCCCAAACTCACCGTCACCAATCTCCACGCCCAGGGCTCCAACTGCTTCCAGGCCCTACCCGTGCAACTCACTTAATCCTGATGCGATAACCCCCCAAGAGGTATTATTATCATCCCCATTTTGCAGATGGGGTACCGAGGCCGAGAGGGGGTAAGTGAGCTGTCCAGGACGGACAGCTGATGAGCCTCCGGGCCAAGCTCTCTCTCCTGGAGATCCCCCAAGAGCCTCAGACTTGCCGTCACCAAGACGGGCGCTTCGGCTCCGCTCTGCCCTCAACTTCATATTCCTGGCTGAGTGGTCTTCGGACCAGTGACCAGCGTCTGGACGGTGGGCCGTTTTACCGAAAGCCTGTGAGGTGCTGCAGCCCAGCGCTCAACCACAGGGCGCGGCTGAGGCTGCAGCCTCCAGGGCCCTCGCGCCTCCTCTACGAGATGGTTGGGGAAGGTCCAGACCCAGGCCCCAGCCACATCGGGGAGTGCTGCAGCCCTGGCCACTCAGCACTGGGGCCTTTTTGCACTTAATCAGAGCAGCATCGATTTATAACGCTTGCATGTTTGGCATAAATGCAGGATTTCTCTTAAGCCAGAATAGAAGTCCAAGAAGCCGTAAAAACCCAGGAGCTGGGAGGATTCTTTGCGGGGTCAGTTAGGGTGAGTTAGAATCTGCAGAGGTCATCCCCGCAGCCACGCGATGGCAACCTGGGTGGGAGCACTTGGGAATGCCAGCCAAGACAGCGGCTGCGGGGGGCCAGCCTCGCCCTCCCTTCAGGCCCTGGGAGAGGGAAGGCCGTGGGGGGTGAGGCAGGGCAGGACCTCTGCCACCCGGGCCGGGCGATCTGGGCCGGGCCGCGCCCCACTCTGAGCTGTGGTTTCTTCCTGGGGGGTTACTATCGACGTATCCCTCAGGAGGGGGGTAAGTTCAGGACCGGGGCAGGGACTTCACATGATGTGTGTGCAGCCATTTTCATGTCCTGGGCAGAGATAGTGGTTGCAGGAAAAACAGGATTAAACTCACCAATATTTTCTCGTGTTACGTAACCGTCTCGTGACCAACCGCAACCGAAGCAAAACCCAAAAGGCCCTGCGTTGGGTGGGCGGGCCTGTGGGAGGCTGGATACGGTCCTAGGCTCTGCCCTTTTACCCATCACTGCCCACTGTCCCCATTCTACAGATGAGGAGACTGAGGCCTGGCTCCAAAACGCAGCATCTTAACTTGTACAGGTGCATGTGACCCTGGCTGGTCCCTTACCCCCCTGCTTGGCAAGGTCACACCCCTGCCCATGGCCCTGCACCCCCAACGCCCTAGCGAGGAGCGCATATCCTGAAGCCCCAAATCTCAGCTCTGCATGTATAGATGGACAGTCGGAAACACGCAAATACCCTCTCTCTGAGCTTCAGTTTCCTTATCTACAAAATAAGGTGATGATGGTAGCTGCCCCAGGCAATTAGGTAGGATAACAGGTGAAAAACCCCCGCACAGTGCCTCCCACAGGGTACGTTCATCCCACGTTAGACGGTTTAAAGATCCGTTCAGGAGTTCCCATTGTGGCTCGGGGGGTTAAGAACCCGACTAGCATCCGTGAGGATGCAGGTTCGACCCCTGGCCTCCCTCAGGGGTTAAGGATCTGGTGTTGCCGCAAGCTGCAGTGGAGGTTGCAGGTGCAGCTTGGATCTGGCGTTGCCTTGGCTGTGGTGTAGGCTGGCCGCTGCAGCTCTAATTCAACCCTTAGCCCCAGGAACTTCCAGGTACTGTGGGTGTGGCCCTAAAAAAGGCTGGTGGGGGCAGGGAGATCCATTCAGGAGCTAGGGTCTATGACTCCCGCTTTGCAGATAAGGTTGCAAACCTCGGAGAGGTCTAGCAACTCGGCCAAGGTCACAGAGCTCGGGAGCTGTGGTGGCAGGAGGAAGGCGTGAGGGGAGCAGGAGCTGTGGCTCAAACCGTGTGCTTGTCCCCTGGGGGTCAGGATGGAAGGGGAGTCACCAGGGCAGGGGGAGGAACTGGGGGGGAAGCGGGGAGGGGCACGCCAGAGCAGCGGTGAGGTCAGACGCAAGCTACTGCCTTGGGAGAGGGCCAGAGCCCACAGGGGTCAGTGAGGGCAGTGCCCAGGCTGGCAGTGGAGGCTTCACCTTCACTCTGTTCTCTGGTGACCAGTGACCTCGACAGCTGAGCCTGTGCCCCTCCCCTCACATCCTGGTGAGACCCTGAAGGCAGGGCTTTGAGGGTGGCACGCCCACGTGACAGCTCCCAGCAGAGCCTCCCAGGGGCCAGAGCCAGGGATCGGCCCCTGCCCCCGTGGCTGGGAGTGCCCCCCAGGGGCTCCTTTCTGGGCTGCAGGGGGCAGGAGATGAGCCTGAGCAGCCAGTAGCCTGAGATGGCAGGGGTCTCCAACCAAGCCCAAGACCCGGGGCACCTGCAGGGCGGGTGGGCCCACCCACAGCTGCCAGGCTCCCCGTGGGCCCACCCGCAGGCCCCACCCATCTCTCCCAAGGTCCCTGACAGCTGGGAATTCCTGCCGCATGACCGAGTCAGCCTCTCGGGGCCGGGACCTTGGCCGGGCAGCCCGGACTCGGTTCTGGTTACAGCACGGACTGTGAGCTGGCTGTGAGGCCAGCACCAGTGCCTTCCCCGCTCTGGAACTTGGCTTCTCCAGGTCAAAGGAGGAGCGAGCTGCGAGCTGAAAGAACGCTTCCATCCCAGAGCCTCTCCAGGTCTAGAATCACAGAGGCCAAATGGTGGAAAGAACTTGGAGCCGTGATGCCCCGATCCTGGTCTGCAGCCTGACCAAGTCGGGTCCCCTGGGGACCCACGAAGTGCAGACACGGGTGCTTCTTCCCATCCCTGGTGGATGGGGAGCTGGGCCATGTGCGGATGTGGCCAGTGCCCTGGATCCACGCCTTCCTGGGGGGAGCGGGGGTGGGGCTTCTTCCTGAGACAAATGCCTGGGATCCCGGAGCCGCCCCAGGTCTTTAAGGCTTTATCCCCTGGGTCTCTTCAGACCCCCTGCCCGCCCTGAGTTCGAGCCTTCCCTCCCAGCAGCAACTCCTCCATAGACTTCTCCACCGGCTTCTCTCCATCTCGGTCCTCTTCACCCAGGAAAGGCCACAGCTCCTGGCCCTTCCAACCTCCCGGCCCGCCCAGGGCAGGAGCCTCTAGCACCACAGATTAGAAGTGAGAGGCCTCGAGTTCCCGCTGTGGCTTAAGAATCCAACTACGGCAGCTTAGGTAGCTGCGGAGACGCGGGTTTGATCCCCAGCCCAGTGCAGTGGGTTAAGGGTCTGGCATTGCTGCAGGGGCGGCTTGGATTCAGCCCCTGGCCTGGGGACTTCCAGATGCCGCAGGTGCAGCCATTAAGAAAGAAAAAAGAAACGATAAGAAAAGAAAAAAACAAAGAAGTGAGGGACCCTCTCTAAGCTGATCTGTTGTGCTCATGGGGCTGGACTGAAAGCCACCTGAGAGCCGCAGCTGGGCTGTGCCGAGTGCTGGCAGTGCCCAGCACAGGGCAGATGCTCAGAAGGCCTGTGGGTGGAAGGACAAGACGGCTGGAGGTTGCGCCCCTTCTCCAGCTGCCGCCACGATAAGGCCCAGGCTCCTCGGCCCATCCTTCCGGCTTCCTGCAACGTTTATCACCCCCTCAGCCCCCACACCCTTTAGGCATGAGCTGCAAGACACCCTGATGCCTGGGCACACAGGTACAGAACCCACCCACCCCACCCCGCTCCTGGCCATGCCCGTATCTGTGTTCAGACACCTCTTTCCTGCAGGGCTCCCGGCCCCCATGTATTGGCTCCTGGAATTCTGGAATCACACCTGCGCAGTGCCTCTAGCCTCTACCCACCGTGGCCTCACCTGGAAGGGTCCACGGTCTTCTGCTCCTGTCCCGGGACTGACTCAGCCCCCACAGTGACACGGAGCAGCCACCCTGAGATGCTCACGGCAGGTCAGCTCTCCCGCATACTGCGGGCTCGCACCTGTGACTTGGGGTGTGCACACTCTCTCTCCGAGCCTCCGTCTCCCTCCCCGACTGTAAAATGGCCCCATCAGGCTGGGCAGGTTCAAGGGAATCCTTGATCCGCGTGTTTCCTGTAGGTCGCTCCCCACAGGTCAGGTGAATAAGTATTTGTTAGACAAATAAATAGTCCCAAAGAATGGGCATCGTGGATGGCGGACTGCAGGGCATCTGCGGCAGGTGGTTTAGAGAAGGAAGTTCGGATGTGGCGGTCGAGTCTGAGCCACCTTTCTCATCTGTAAGACGGAGATCACTGCAGGGCAGGGGGAGGATAAAATGAGACACAGCGCCTGGAAGCAGGTGGGAGAGCGGCTGGGGCTTACCAAGAGCCCAAAGAGCTTAGACCCCGGTGGTATCCCCAGCCCCCTCTGTCCCTGAGCAAGGACCCGCAGGTGGAGCCAAGTGTGGCAGCAGTGTCTACCTGGTGCCACCAGAGGGCATCATGATGCAGCCAAAGCCACCCAGGTACGCAAGGGCTCCCTGACTCATCCTGCTGGGCGAGCCGGCTCCTGAGAGGGCAGTGCCAGCCAGAGGCCTGCCAGCTGGAAGGGCGAGGGCAGAGACCCGGACACCCATGCAGTTCTTTCCCCCAAAAGATGCCCCACACCATCTTGGCTTGAGATTCTGTCCATTTCTAGCACAGTCTGGGACCAACAGCAACCCAAAGGGCACCTACATCCCTCCCAGGACCATTAGATGCACTTAACTGATGGGGAACCTGGGGCCTGAGACAGGGAGGCCCGCTCCAGGTCAGGAGGTGAACTCTGGCCTCCCCAGCTGGCTTTTCCCTGTACATCCCACCAAGCTCCCCCCCGTCCCCCACCCCGCAACACACCCACACACACCCAAGGCCAGGAATCGGCACCAGGCCCACCTCTGACTCCTTGGCCAGGGAGAGACCCCAGCACATCTCATGATGGGACCCCTCGAGGAGAGGGGGCTGGAGAAAGTGCTGGAGGTGGACAGAGAGCGCGGGGAGACAAAGAAATAGGAGGGGAGACGGGGGCAGGGCAGGCAGGGAGGAGAAAGTGCACGGGATGGAAAGACAGATGTGGGAAGGAGGGGGACAGACAGAGAAAGAGGACCCCGAGGGAAGGAAGAGGCGCAGAGGCAGAAGGATGGAGAGGAAGGGAGAGGGTGACGCGGGAGAGGAGATGGAGACGAGGGAGGGTGACAGAGAGACGGGGACAGACGCAGAAAGCAAGCGGGGGGCAGGGAAGCACAGAGCTATCCTCCTCCGAGTCCCCCACCCTGAAGCAGCGTCACCCTGGGCTGTTGCGCGGGGAGCCCCCACGCCCTCCTCCTGGGCCCTCGGCCAGCACTCTTGCCCTCGCCACTCTGCCCCACCCCCACCCCAGCAGGTCTTGCCAGGCAGACCCCCCTTGGGATGGGTGGTTGAGCCCGGGCTCCCTGGGGCACCTAAGGCAGACAGGCTGGGTCCCTGGGGCCGGGTTGCTAGGAGATACAGCCCAGGGGCCCCAGCCTGTCTCCTGAGCCTCTCCCAGGGCTAAGCTCAGCACTCACCTGGGGGCTCGCCTGGGGCCTGGGTCCCCCCAGCTTTCACCCCACCTGGCCCTGGCAGGCCTCTGCCTTGCATTCTTTCTTTCTTTTTTTTTTTTCTTTTTAGGGCCGAAGCCACAACACATGGAGGTTCCCAGGCTAGGGGTTGAATCAAAGCTGCAGCTACTGGCCTAGCCCACAGCCACAGCCATGCAAGATCTGAGCCACATGGGTGACTACACGCCAGATCCTTAACCCCCTGAGCAGGGCCAGGGATCGAACTGGCCTCCTCATGGATACTTGTCGGGTTCTTAACCCACTGAGCCACGGTGGGAGGAACACTCAACCTGGACGCTGTGCGGGTTTTATATGTTACCCTCCTTAACCGCCTCGGGCAGCTACCATCAGCATCCTGCGCCGCATTCTGTCGGCGGAGGGAAGGCCCCCTCGCGGAGCTGCTGTTGGCCAGGCCTCCCCGGCTCCTGCCCCAGGCCTCAGGGCCCCCGGTGCCCCCCAGAGACACTGGACTCCCAGGCTTGGGTTTGGGTCGCACGGAGGCTTGTTCAGATCTCAGCCTGTGTTTAACAGCTGTGTGCCCTTGAGCAAGTCACTCTCCCGCCTCTGGGTCTCAGCGGCTCAGCATCTCGGCTTTAAACAAGGGTGGTAACAACATTCACTTCACAGGCTCCTCCAGGGGAGGAAGAGCCATAATAAGGGCACCGGGCAGGGGGATGGGGGGCTGGCTTTAAGCTCTGCTCCTGAGCCGCCCCCTCGCCCGCCAGCCCCCACCCCGGCGCTGCAGGTGCTGCAGCTGGGAACACCTCCTGCAGCTCCCCAGTTGGCCCTGCTCTGGCTCCCCCTCCACCCCCACGGAGCAGGCAGGAGTCTGATGCACAGCAGCCTCTGGGGAAGGGGCTGCCCCAAGCCCTCCCCCCAGGGAACTCAGGCAGACCCCAGGAGGCACAAACCCTGGGGCCCAGGCAAAGCAAAGCCCACATCCCTGGGTGCTGCTTTGGGGCCTTAGGTAAGAAAGAGCAACTTACCTCCCAGAGGCTGTGCCAGCACCTTAGCAAACCCACCGAACCCTCACGAGGGCCCAGGTGCCAGCAAGACCATGACCCCCATTTTACAGATGACAAAACAGAGGCGCAGAGCTGTGCCTTCGCCCAAAGGCCCACGGACAGGTCAGGAGGTGCTGACGCCAGGCAGATGCTTCCAGAGCCCAGCTCTTGACCTCCAGCCCCAGCCTTGGCTAAAAGCTGAGACTCCCACAGGGAGGAAGAGCCAAGGCCGAGGGGCGGGGCTCCTCTGGCTGCCCCAGCCCAGCTCCCTCCCTCCAGAGCCCGGCTTGGGCCAGGCTGAGGAGGCCTTGAAGGCAGCGGGGGAGGGAGAGCCCAAGGCCAAGCTGCAGCTCAGGCTGCCCGGCTTTGATTTACCATCCGCCTTCAGGCTGCTGCTCACCTCGGCCATAAATCTGCGCCTGCTGTGCTGGCCGGGCCCCTGGCAGGCTGCAGGGGGCAGCTCCAGCCAGCGGTAGAACAGGCCACCAGAGGCCCCCCCTTCCCCAGCCCTCCCTGGAGCGGCCTCTTGGGGGAGATCTAAGAACCACACTCTCCTCCAAGCTAAGGCCAAGCTTCACCAGGACCTGTGGTCACTCACGGGACATCCAGCCCCAAGCCCTTCCCCTGGGCCTGCTCCCTGCCTGTGTCACTCAGCAGAGGCAGTCCAAGGCTGTGAGGGGGGTGGGGGGTGCATGCCAAGCTCTGTGCCTTCCCAGCCAGGTCCATGGCTTTATGGAGACAGACGCCTGAGGTCAAGGTCGGCCCTCTCCGACTCTGGCTCCATGAACCCTGCAAAACCCTTGACGTTTCACTTAAAAACTTAATGAGATAACAAAGGCTGGCATGGAGCCAGGCGCCCAGCAGCAGCCCCTCCACTGGTGCCAGCTCCCTCCCATCCCCGCTCTATCCCCTCTGTGCCCACTAGGCACACAATCAGGCCGGTCAGAGCCTTTGGGATACTTTTTTCAGGGGCACCAGGCCCTTGGCCGGAAGTGCCTTGCCTGGGCCTCAGAAGTTGGGTCCAGGGAGCTGGAAAGAGAGAGAACCAGAGGGGACATCGGGTAGGATGGGGACATGGGGGCTGGGGTGGGGGACGCACATGTCAGCCGTGTGTCTGGGCAGTTTCCAAGGTGAATTTCCTACCACGTCGCCTGCCCCCTGGTTCCCTGCTGTGTGGGCCTCTGGGGGCTCCTGATTCTCCTTCCACGCCTGCCTCCCTGCCCCGCACACAGGCACACCCTCCAAACCGGGCTCAAGTCCCAGCTCGGGCTCTTTCTAGCCACGTGACCTTGTACGCGTCACAGGGCTGCGTGTGGGGCCGACGTCAGAGGAGGGAGCACCTGGAGATCTGGGGGGGCTGGGAGGTCAGACCGTGGGCAAGACACGTGGGAAAGTTCACTGGGGCCAGCTCGGGCGAGGGGGGCGCACACGCGCGTCTCCGTGTGCATCTCTGTGTGCATGCACATGGTGCCATGTGCTTGTGTCATGTGCATGGCTCGTGTACGCTTGGGTGTGCACACATGTGTCCACATGTATACGCGTGTGCACGTTGCACGCGTATTGCCCACGCATCCACACTAGTGTGTGCACATCTTGTGTGCTTTGTGCACACGTGCATGTAGGCACACATACGTGTGTGCGTGTGCCCAAGTGTGGGGCGTGGGGCTCCCGTGAGCCCCTCCACTCTGATCCTCGCCCCCTCTCCCCCCATCCCTCCCCCTCCGGCTCTGAACACGCCCCGCTTCCTCCGCAGCCCCAAGCCCAGCTGCCCAGGCGGGGCGGGGCCGTGACCGGAGCCGATCACGCTGTGCGCTCACGAGAACCCTCTAATCCTCTTAGCTCCCACTTAACCCCCGGCCCCCTGGTGGAAGCAGCCCCTGCCCACACTCCGCAGGCCTGGGGGCACCAGGCCTGGGGGCACCACGGCAGAGGCTAATGGGCTCCCAAGCCGGCGCCCAGCCGTTGATTAGGAGCCACGAGCCCCAGTCCTCGATCGGGGCTGGGAGGACACGTCTCCATCAGTAGGGCCCCTTCCCAGCCATGATCCCTTCTGCTCCTGACAAGCTCCTTTAAGGTGGGATTTTAATTACACATCCGACGGTTAAGGGCAGCGAGGCCTTGGAGGGGCAAGGGGCCTTTCTCAAGGTCACACAGCAGGTCCGTGGCAGCACTCGCTTAGCTCAGGCCGCTCCCACACCTGCACTGGGGTGCTCCCTGGGGGACACTCAACATCCTAGGGTCTCCTCCCTGCCAGAGCGCCACTCAGCCCCCAGAGCCCCGACGCCCCACAATGGTCCCTTCCCCGTGCCTCCTCCTTGACCCATCAGCCCACGTTTCCTGGCAGCAGCCTCCTGGCAGACCCACCTGACGGACCTCATCCAGCCCTTGGGGCCACGGGTCCTGCTCAGGATCACCGGGGTGGCAGTCCAGCCTGCATGCCTGCCCCATGCGTGGTCTTTCCAGAGCGCAGTGGCTCACCTGTTACACAGCAGTCCAGGCCCACGTTAGTCTGGCCTTGCCGTTGGGTGGGGTAGCCCGCACCCCAACCCCGCCCGCTCCAACCGCGGCCTCCGTGGGCATCAGCACCCTCTACCTCTCTTCTCTGGGCACTCAGACTGCCTGGTTCCTTTGTGAAGTCCCCTCACTCCGCCCGGGCTCCTCTCCTCGCTGACCTCGCACCCTCGCATCCCTATGCCTGGAGGGCCCCTCCTCAGACTCTGTGCCTGCCCGACCCTCAGGTCTGGACCCAGATGTCCCCCCCTCCGAGAGCCTTCCCGCGGACCAGTCTAAGCGAAGCCTCCCTGCTCTCGGTCTCCAAGGCACGTCTCCCCACTTGCACACATACGTCCCTCATGTCTCCATCCGCCTCTTCTGGGCGTCCCCCCACTTAGACCCTAAGCCTCTTGCCTGAGGTCACAGGCCCTCGAATGGCCCTGTATGTCCAGCACAGGTTGTAGAGATGCCAGCACGTGGTAGAGTTTGGGTGACTCTTTGGTGAGTAAATGAAGGATGGAGAGAGGCACGGGGAGAGCGTACCTCCTACACACCTGCGGGGACGAAGAGCCGGGAGGTGGAGACGGTGGGGAGGGCTCCCCGGGCTGGCAGGAGCGGCGCTGGTTTCTTGCTCATCCTCCAGGGGGAGGTTTGGGGGGGGAGCTTCCTCCACCGCCCCCCCCACCAGCCAGCTCTCAGACGGGTTGGCCAGTCCCTTGGCTTCTTGTCCCTGAGCCCCGGTTCCAGGCCGGATGCTTGGCATCTGCCCCCGAGGGCTCGCCTCCTTCCTCTAAGCCCCCCAGGGGACAAGGCCCCTTTCCCGGCCCCAGCAGACTCTGATTCCGGCCCTAACTTGCTGGGCTGCCCTCAGCCAGCCCCTTCCCGCCTCAGCCTCAGCTTCCTCGCCCACCCAGCAGGGACTCTGAAAAAGCTGATCTCTCTCTCTGTCTAGGCAGCTGTCACCCCCTGGTAGTCACAGGCTCCCGGGGCACAGAGAGACAGGGAAGCTTCTGCTGCTGCTTTTCGAGTTGTTCTCTAGGGAAGCCGGTCGCCATGCTGTGAGGACACTCACGCAGCCCCATGCAGAGGCACTTGAGGCTTCCCGCCAACAATCAGCACCAACGAGCCAGGAGTGGGACCTTGGAAGAAGGTCCTTCAGCCCCAGATGAACCTGCAGATGACCCCAGCCCTGGCCAAGATCGGGGCTGCCTGTGAGACTCTGAGCCCGAATCACGCAGCTAAGCCACTCGCAGATTCCTGATCCACAGCAGCTCTGTGGAAGAGTCTGTGTGTATGGTTTCAAGCCACGAAGCCTTCCAGTTACCGCCCCACACAAATAAGTAATGAACACGCCTCCCTTCTTCCACCCAGTGGTCTGACTCTCTGGCCTTTCAGAAAAGCTCTAGATTGATGTCGCCAAAGTCAGTCTCAACTACGTTTAGGGGGGAGTTCATCCTATCCCCCAAATCTCCATTGTCCCCTACCTCCCCCAGAATCAAAGACAGACGGGTGGGTGTGCCTTAGTGCCTTCCTCAGCCCTAACATCCAGTCCGGAGGAATCGGTTCCGTTGTATCTCCTGCTCATTCCCGGAATCCTCCCTGTCTTGGCCACACCCAAGTGCCCTGCCCAAGCATGGGCCACACTCTCACCTGCTGCAGCAACCCCTCTCTGGCTTCCCCATCCGTTCTTGCTGCCCTACTGGCCATCCATCCTTCATACTGGCCGTTAGATCTAGGAGTTCCCTGGTGGTCTAGGGGTTAGGATTCAGCGCCTTCACCACTGCAGCCAAGTTCAATCCCTGGTCTGGGAACTGAGATCCCACATCAAGCTGCTGCATATCTTGGTCAAAAATAAATAAATAGGAGTTCTCACTGTGGCTCAGTGACCTGACGGAGGGTCCGTGAGGATGTGAGTTCAACCCTTGGCCTTCCTCAGTGAGTGGGAGATCCGCTGTTGTTGCAAGCTGTGGCAGAGTTTGCAGATGTAGCTTGGACCTGGTGTTGCCGTGGCTCTGGTAAAGGCTGGCAGCTGAAGCTCCAATTCAACCCCTAGCCTGGGAACTTCCATACGCCAAATGACAGCCAGAAAAAATAAAAAATAAAAATAAATAAAACAGTGATCTGATCACATTGCTCACCTACCCTATAACCTCCTGCGGCTCCCCTACTGCCTGCAGAGTAAAGGTCCAAACTCCTTGGCCTGGCGTATAAGGCCTTTATCTCCTGCCCCTTTCCTCTCCAGCCCCCTCTCTAATTCTTCTTTGTCTCAAATTAATATTCCACTGATGCTGAACCACCTGCAGTTCTTGAAACACGAGGGTTTCATGTTTCCATGAAAACCCCTTGATGGCTCACACTGTTCTCTCCACCTGGATTCCCCTCCCCTTCCTTACCTGGAAAACTCCTACTAATCTGCCAAGCCCCAGCCATAGGATCCCCCATGAAGGGCTGGTGTCTCTCTTGGCCCCACTGCATCTTGTTGGATTGCATCAGTCCCATGAGGTGACAACCTCAAAAGTAGCGTATCTTCAGAGTTCCCTTTGGCTCAGCAGGGTCAGGATCTGATGTTGTCCCTGCCATGCTCTGGTGACGGCTGTGGCACAGGTTTGATCCCTGGTCTGGGAACTTCTGTTTGTTGTGGGGGTGGCCCCAAAAATAGGATATGGCTATATTCCCCGTACATTCCTCAGCACTCAGCGTGCGGGGTCCCTCAGGGTTCTTAAATGGATGTCCTTGAGGTTGGCCCTTAAGTCCAGTGCATTTACAGCCCACTTGGGATGGGAATATCTCTAAGATGTATTACAGACTCCCCGTCACTTTTTTTTTTTTTTTAATGGCTGCACCTGCAGCATATGGATGTTCCCAGGCTAGAGGTCCAACTGGAGCTGCAGCTGCGGTCTATGCCACGGCCACAGCGACGCGGGGTCTGAGCTGCATCTGTGACCTACAACATAGCTTAGGGCAACGCCGGGTCCTTAACCCACGGAGAGAGGCCCAGGATTGAACCTGAGTCCTCGTGGATACTAGTTGGGTCCGTTACCTCTGAACCACAGTAGGAACTCCTCCCCTGCCTTTTAAAAATAGTTTGGGCGACATGACTGAACCGTGCTCGAGTGTGTGATTTGTGTCAATAGAGATGCAGAGTTTTCCAGAAGGAGCCTTGGAGATCCCTTGGTGGGTGAGGGACCTCAGGTCTGGGAAGATCCAGCGACGTGCCCGAGCCCCTCGAGTGATGAACTTCAGCGAATGTCTGGGCTGCAAGACCGTGACCCCCCCGCTCTGCCGACGGATTCGGAGCTCTGGCCTTGCCACTGCACAGGATGGCCCCCAAGTCAGCGTCCGTGGACGTTTTTGCCGGTTTTCACCATCTCTCAATTTCAGCACTGCGCCGGTGTGCCTGATCCTACCTTACCCTTCTGATTTGCTACTTCCCATCCGCGAGAGGCAGGAAAACCAGGTAAGCAAGCTTGACGGAGCTGCAGGGAAAGGAGGAGTTAGGGCCCTGGCCTGAGACCTGGGAGCTCCTCCCCTCTGCGGAGCACGGCGGGAGCCCGAGTGCAGGGCTGTGTGAGGTCCTCCTGGCTCTGCTGTGCCCCAGATATGACAGCGGCCGAGAAAAGGGACTGAAGGGGCCCGGAGGGTTCCGGCTGAGTGAAATGCGGAATAACCAAGCGATCTTGCAGGCGACCCTGTCCACGGGCAGGTGACTCCGCTGGGGAGTAGAAAGAGGGGCCTGCTGGACTCCGGGCTCTGCCTGCAGGAAGCTCCCTTCCCGCACTCCCAACTAGAGGTGTAAGAGGCAAAAGAAACCGGTGCCCCCGGGGCGGGATGGGGAGGGGGCCTGGGTGGGGGGGGGTAGCTCTGTCTGCTTTATCCTGGGAGCAGCCAGATGGGGGCAGGATGGGAAGCGATGCACCGATGCGCTAAGAGGTGCAGATGCTGGTCCCAGCTCCACTACTGACTTGGCTGCACATCAAGGGGCAACTCCACAGCCCCTCTGGTGTCAGTTTCAGCCTCTGAGAAATGGGGTACTCCCTACACTGCGGGCTGCCCCCATGACATGTGGAAGGTCTTGGCTTGGATCAAACCCAAGCCACGGCAGCCACCCGGGCCCCTGCAGTGACAACATCGGATCCTTACCCCACTGGGCCGCAAGGGAACTCCAAGAACTCAGGGAATTCTAAAGTGCCGCACGAGGGAGCATGGTTGTCATTCACTCATTCCTCAAATTCTTATTAACGGCCTACTGTGTGCCGGGCTGCGTTCCAGGAGCTGGGGATGGGGCCGTTGGACACAGCAGAGCCCCGGTGCCCATGGAACTGACATTCTGGGGAGGGAGACGTATAAATAACTAACGAGGAACCAAGGCGGTGAATCAGGCAGAATGGGCACAGTTAGGCTGCCACCAGCGGCTTAGAGCCACTAAGAATCATTTCTCACTCCCAGTACGTGTTCCTGGAGGAAGTCCCTGCAGGCCCGCTTCGCATTGTCCTCATCTGGGGACTCGGGCTGCAGGAGGCTCCATCTCCAGTTTCCACAAAACCAACATGGCATGCTGCCCCCGAGTCCCAAAGCCCGCGGCCCCAGCCCCGGGAGTGCCGTGTGACGTTTCTGTCCCATTTCACTGTCCCCCAGCGAGTCACATGGTCACATTCTTCTTCTCCAAGGGGGAGTAAGTGCGGTCCTACCTTGTGCCCAGAAGGTGGACGTGCAGCTTGTTTGGTGGAAAGCACTAATGCCCACCATGGAGAGAGGTGCCACCGCCGAGTGCCAGGAAAGGAAAGAAAGTCGAGGAAGCAGATGGCTGGGCGGAGCTGAGGGAGTCTGGGAAAGGCCCTCTGGGGAGGTCCCACAGGAGCAGATGTGGACATGACATCTGGAGCCGTCCTGTAGGAAGCGCACGGGGCCCAGGAGGGAGCAGCAAAGGTCCTGGGGGCAGGTGGAGAGCGGGAGCGATCAGCAGGTGCAGGGCTGGAGAGAGAGGCACTCAGAGAAGGAAGCGAGCAGACGGGCCTTTCCTCAGTGAGACAGGGTGTTGTTACAGCAAAGGGCAGTACTCCTGGCGGTGCCACCGAGGGCAAGCAAGACCCTTGGGGAAAAAAAGAGCCCCTGGAGTTCCCTGGTGACCTAGCAGCTAAGGATTCAGCATTGTCACTACTGTGGCTCGAACGTCAATCCCTGGCCCCCAGAACTTCCTTGCCCATGAAAAAAAAAAAAAAAAAAAAAAAAAAGAAGAGCCAGAATTCTGGAGGCCAAGCCTCTGTTCCATCCACTCCTAGCACAAGATCACAGGTAAGTTACTTGCGTGACCTCTCTGAGCCTCAGCCTCCTCTCAGTCGTAATTGAGTAACACAAGGCGCTACCTCCCGGGTTCTCGTGGTGGTAAAGTGCAGTCGAGAGCGCTAGAGCAGCCCGGGGATCACGGCCGTCCCTGCGAGCCTCAGCCTGGAGAGCTGCCTCCCTTCCACTCTTCCTTCTCTCCTGGTCACCGCCAGCACCGTCTCTGAGAGGGATCTCGTCGCCCTCTCCCGAGTCCCGAGTCCCTCCCCACCCCTGTCTTGGTGTTGCCCTCCCCAGCTTCCGCATCCGCTAGGTGGGGAAGGTCCCAGCAGCAAAGCCCTGAACCCCCAGGGGGGCCTCTCGCCCACCCCGCAGCAGGTGTGTGTTCCCCTGGGTGGCTGCCGGGGAGATTCCTGGCCGCCTGTGCTCCCCCCCACAGCCACCCCACTCCAGGGGGCTGGGGAGACTATAGTTACCCCCCACCCCAGCTCTGGCAGCCAAGCTCTCTCGCGGGCAGGAGCTGGCACCTCACCCAGGAGGGGAGAGCAGCTGCGGAGATGGTGGGAGAATCCCTCCCGCTGCTGGATTTGTAAAACAATTGATTAAAGACAATGCAATTAATTATTCCTTGATGAAATAGTGGAAATTACCCAAGAAAATGAAGATTTCAGCAGTAGAACATTAAATCCCTCTAATTATGTCATTTCTGAAAAAGGGGGTGGGGGGGAGAAGAAGGATGGAGATGGTGGGCCAGAGGGAGGAAAAGAAGGGTAAAAATAGCTGGGGTGACCCCGGGGCTCACACGGAGTGAGCAGGGAGGGCTGGCCGAGGCCATCACCCTGGCCTTGACCACGTTGTTGGAGAGGCAAGTCCGAGGTGACAGAGCCCTCTGCGGCGGACGGCACGCAGCCTGGCCGGCCAGACACCGAGGCAGGTGCCTTGGGTGCGTGAGCTCATTATTCTCACACCGAATCCGATGCCTTATTCCTATTTTCCGTAGGAGAGACTGAGGCTCGGGAAGCTCACGGGACGTGTCCCAAGAGGCGCAACTACGAGTTAATAGCGACAGGACTTGACCCCACGTTTAACTCCACAAGCTATACTTTTTCAACCCCACCTGCTGGAGTAGCCACTGCAGATGCGCCTGGCAGAAGCGGCTCTGACCACCCGCTCCCTGAGAGTGTCTGCGGCCCACGGAATCTCAGGGCTGGTGCGGGGGAAGGGCAGCTGCCAGGAGCTGACACCTCTGCCAGTCCCCTGGGGGCCTGAGGTCCTCTGGGAAGGGATCTTTCGAGCCCTCCGTCCTCTCTGAGCCCTCCGGATATGCTTCTGCCGGCCAGGGAGAGCTGACAGTGTGACTTGACACTGGCCTGGTCTGGCCGTCTCTCCCTGGAAGCCCCAGGCGCTCCCCTGCACCCAGGACCAGGGAGCTGATGGCCTGGATTCCAGTCTGGCCCTGCCGAGGCTGCCGTGTGGCCTTGGGCGAGTCCCCTCACTTCCCTAGATCCCAGTTCCCCTGTCCGCACCGGGGGAATGGGAACGGCGGACATAAGAGTGCCCCTGAGGGTCCTGGACCCAGCCCTGCCCCAGCTCCACTGCTGAGCTCAGTTCCAAGGAGCCAGAATCAGCTCCGGCGTGGGCAGGGAGGAGACAGACAAGGGGGTCCCAGAGCCAGCAGACAAGGGGCTGCGGAGTCTTGCTTCAGGGGCTGGGCTAACAGGAGCCAGGGGAAAGCCAGGAGCCCTGCAGGGGGTGGTGGGTGGGAGTCTGTCCAGGAAGGGACGAGAAGGTGGGGATGGGAGGAGGGAAGAAGCGGGGCCTGGAACGGAGTCAGACCACTGGCCCCACTCTCGCCTCTGGACACCCATCAAGGGGAGCCGTTGTCTGGAAAGGCTGGGCCTGGAAGGACCTAGAGGATACTCGATGCTTTCTGGAGTTGCTCTGGTGTTTCCTGCTCCTGGACCATATCTGAGCACATCCCATAATTTTTCTGGACACTCTTCGGCACTATTGGTCTCATTTTTTATGAGTTAAAATTTCCAATCTAATCTAGCATCAACACTTCAATCTCTTGGAACTCCCGTTGTGGCTCAGCAGAAATGAACCCAACTAATATCCATGAAGATGCGGGTTTGATCCCTGGCCCCACTCAGTGGGTTAAGGCTCTGGTGTTGCCGTGAGCTGTGGTGTGGGTTGCCGACGCGGCTCAGATCCTGCATTGCTGTGGCTGTGGCGTAGGCCGGCAGCTGCAGCTCAGATTGGACCCTAGCCTGGGAACTTCCATATGCCGCAGGTGCAGCCCTAAAAAGCAAAACAAACCAACAAACAACAAAAAAAACCCCTTCAATTTCTCATTCAGTCTAAAGACGGAGGCTTTCCCTCCCTAGCTCAGGTCCAACCGAGGCTAAGAAGCACTCAAACGGGATGGGAGGCCTGGTCCTCCAGGAAGAGGGGTTACCAGGTCCTCTCTGGGGGGCTTTTCTTGTGGGATCCTTCAGCCAGTATTTCCCTGACACGGCAATGACGGCCGCAGCTGAGATCTCACAACTGCCCCCAGCTCCTGCTTCTGGGGGCTCACCCCACTCTGTCTGCAAGAGGTCCCATGGCCTTGGCGGGCAGACCCTTTATGCCACAGGCCTTGCTATGGCCACTTTGCTCGACAGAAGACCTTGGGCTTGCCAGCTCCCTCGCTCTCACCGTAGGCAGCCCCGAGTCACCACTCCCTTCTAGGCTCTTTTTAAGCCGGGGTCAGGCCTTGGCCACTGTGCCTACCCCGATTCTAGCGGACACATGTCAGCTTTTGCAAGGGTTTCTCCTGAAGCTCCACCCACTCACCCAAAGGTGGAAGTAGGGGGCACAGCCCACCCTCCGAAGGCATCCTCACTGCCCGACCCCACACCCACCCTCATCCCGCTCACCTCCCCTTATGTAGCAGGGAAGTGGGTCCTGAGGGTCCCAGAACCAGCCTGGGGTCACCAGCCTGGCAAAGCCTGAAGGGATCTACATCTCGGTTTTTTGTTTTGTTTTGTTTTGTTTTGTTTTTGTCCTTTTGCTATTTCTTTGGGCCGCTCCCGCGGCATATGGAGGTTCCCAGGCTAGGGGTCCAATCGGAGCTCTAGCCACCGGCCTACGCCAGAGCCACAGCAACGCGGGATCCGAGCCGCGTCTGCAACCTACACCACAGCTCACCGCAACGCCGGATCCTTAACCCACTGAGCAAGGCCAGGGACCGAACCCGCAACCTCATGGTTCCTAGTCGGATTCGTTAACCACTGCGCCACGACGGGAATTCCCGACATCTCGGTTTAACATGCGGGGCTGCTCAGCCTTCCTGCCACGGTGCAGTGGGTTAGGAATCCGACTAGACCAGCTCAGGTCACTGCCGCGGTGCACGTTCCATCCCTGGCAGTGGGTTAAAGGATCCACCGTGGCCACAGGTGTGGTGGAGGTCAGTCCCAGGCCTGGGAACCTCTCCATGACGCGTGTACAGCCATAACACTTAAAAGTGGATAAATAAGAACTAAAATAACATGTGGGGGTTCTTGGCATTCCAGGTGGGCAGTGTCCCCATTCAGAGCTTCTGTTATGAGAGCTCCTCGGTTGGCCCTACCTCCTTCTCTGGCCACATCTCCATCCCTGTCACCTACCCCCGGCCCAGGCCCAACCCTCTCCCTGTGACAGGAGCCCACAGCCCCAGAGTCGCTCTTGAGCGGCACCTCCCTTCACTCCAGCTAGCCTGCCGTGCCCGGCTGGAGACCGCGGCCCCAAGCAGGCCCCAAACCCAGGCGCCAGCTTGCAGACCAGTGCTCCTTCCACCACCGTGCCCGCACCCCCCCCCCCGCCTGCCCCCCCGTCATCATCTCCCCGGTAGGGAGGAGCCCATCGATGAGGGCCTGGGCAGGGAGGAATCCCTTCCCCTCTCAGGCAATGGCAATGGTTCCTGCGAGAGCAGATTTGGGAGTTAGATGGACCTGGATTTGAATCCTGGTGCTCCTACTTTCCAGCTGGCTGATTTGAAGCACCTCAGTTTCCCCTCTGTAAAATGGGCGTGATGATCCTGAGCCCACAGGGTTTCTGGGAGGGGTGGATGAGATGAGCTCCTAGCCAGGCACTGGCACAAAGCAGGTTAGGTCCCTTGCTTGCTGTCAGGACACGGGGGTTCGGCTCCAAGCTCGGAGACCAATTTTCTGGCTGAGCTGGGTCTTGAACTTCCCATTCATACCCAGAAGGGTAAGGCTGCCGTGTGGTGAGGCAGAGTGTGGGCCGGAGGGGCTGAGAAGGGGCCCTGGAAGAGAGGCTTTAGAATTAGGGTGGTGGGGGCACGTCCCAGATGGGAAGGGCTGTTCCTCCCACCGGGGATGGCACTCTAGCCCCTCCCCCAGTCCCAGCACAGATGGCAGAAAGGAAATGCCAAGACATGGAGGCAGGGAGGGGCCACCAGCCCCCGGAGGCTCCAGCCCTTGCCAGTCTTCCCACAGCAGGAGGAAGCACGAGCCCCCTCCCTGCTATGGCACTGCCCTCCGAGAGCCACAGCCCACTGATGCCCTGGTGCCTTGCATCCTGTTGTCATGGTAACCAGGACTGGCTGACGTGCCGACAGGCAGACCAGGAGCCGCTGCCACATGAATCACTTGAACTTGATGTGACAGATACAGGCGGGTGGCCTGCAGAGAGGCGGAGGGAGGTGGTGCCCTGTGGCCACGGGGAGCTCCGGCCGAATCCCTCCGGGGCACCGTGCCAGGTGTAGGAGCTCCAGGATCCTGCGAGACCCTAGAGGTCCCCTTTGAAGCGAAGCCCCGGCCCTGGGACCGGCCATGTGTCTTCTCCAAGCCCCCATTTCCTCGTTTCTAAAACCGGGGGGATGGACCCCACGGTAAAGATGAAGTAAAGTAAAGAGGAATGGCTTGTTTTGTAAATTCCAACCTGACGTAAATGTCAGCTCTTGGGGAAGCCAGAGGCCCTGTCCTCTCAGAGCTTTGGGCTTTGGTCCCTCCTCTGCTACCTGCTGGCTCTGCGCCTGCCAGCCCCAGCTTTCTGTCCTGTGGAACGGGAATAATACGGCTTCCCTCCCTGGGCTGAACTTTGTTTTCTTTTTTTGAACACCCCTGGGGTGCCTGGTCCGGGGATCCGATCCAAGCCACAGCTGTAGCCACGCCTGATCCTTCACCCACATTGCTGGGTGGGGCATTGAAACGCCCCTTGCGCCGCAGCAGGAACTCCTCAGCCTCTCCCTTAGCCATTTAATAGTTGTCAGAGCCCTCTGTGTACTGAGCACTGCGTTAGGTCCTAGGGACGCCGGAGGGAGGGAAGCAGACCCATCTCCTGCCCTCCCTGAGCTTCCGTTCTGGCGGGCAGGGCAGATCCCAAGCAAAATGCACACAGACCAACAGAATATCTCGGGCTGGGATGGAATTCTGAAGGCCGCGGATGAAGGACCGGGCTGCGGAGAAGCTGGATCGAGGGCTTATTTTAGGAAGGCTGATCAGGATGGACTTTCTGAGAAGAAGACAGCTCGTCTCAGGCCTAAGCGATGAGAAAGGGCTGGACTCGCCAGTGGGAGTGAGAGGGCCCAGGCCAGGGCCGCAGGCCAAGCATCCTCAGGAGTGCTCCAAGCACAGGAGGAGGGCTGCCTGTGGCTACAGCAGGCCAAACGGGCAAGTGTGAACCGTGATTTTATCCCAGTGCAATGGGCAGTGGAGAGCCGAGGAGCTTTCAGTAAAGAAGCGGTGTGATTCGATTCCCCGGTACTTGCTAAGGACCTCTTTGCTGCCCGGGGGAGAATGGCCCTTCCGCAGCCAGCCCAGGCAGAAGCCTGCGGAGATGGGGAGCAGAGAGGAGGCTGGTATGAACCTGGGAGCAGCAGCAGAGGGAGAAGTGGGTGGATCCAAGGTAATTCTGGGAGACGGACTTGCCAGGACTTGTTCCTGGTCCAGGGGAGGGAGGTGAGGGAGGCGGAGAAAGACGGCAACACCTGAGCCTCTGGTTTGAGAGTGTGGCTGGTCGGTGGTGTCAGTTTCTAAGATCAGGAAAGCTGACTAGTTTGCGAATCATCCTGAAAGACGGGACTCAAGTTCATGAGACAAGTCCACGGGACTGAAGTCCTCTCTCCATTCTCTGAGCACAGTGGCCTTCGGGACAGGGCACTTCCCTCCCCCGTCCCCAGGGGGCTCCCTGGAAGAGGGCTTTGGAGAGGTGACATGGCCAGGGGCCTCAGTTAGAACTCTGCAACTGGCTTTGAGCAAAAACAAAAACAAACAGACAAAAAAGCAAAACAAAAAGGAAGTTCCCGCCGTGGCACAGCAGCAACAGGTCCAACTAGGAACCAGGACGTTGGGGGTTCGATCCCTGGCCTAGCCTAGTGGGTTAAGGATCTGGCGTTGCCGTGAGCTGTGCTGTGGGACGCAGACGCGGCTCAGATTGATGTGGCTGTGGCTGTGGTCCGCAGCTGTCACTCCGATTGGACCCCTAGCCTGGGAACTTCCACGTGCCGCAGGTGCGGCCCGGAAAAAAAAAAAAAAAAAAAGCTAGTGACGGAAACGTACCTCTGACTTCCACGGGCCCTGAAGGATTTAGGAGCTCACAGAAAGCAAGAAATTAAGCCGCAGCCGCGGGCGAGAGTGCCGCTGGGCCTGAGGAGCCACAGGATCTGCTCTGCTCTCTGCCTCTCCGCCGTGTGCCGGCTCTCCCATCCCAACAGCAGACCCGCTTCTTCCTCCAGGCAGGGAGCACTGAGTCCTCCAGAGTTGTTGAAAAGAGGAATCAACTTCTATTTTTAATTTTTTTCTCTGCCAGAGGCCACCTTCGGTCTAAACATATTAAGAAATATGACCATGAAATTTGGGAAGAAGGCAAAGACGTCTGCAAAGTCACGTGTATTTTTTGAAAATTCATTAGTCTAAACATGATGCACATAGAAAAGCAATGAAACTAGTCTAAAACAGCAAAAAACATAGAATGAAAAAATCCACAATAGTATCCTCTCAATTTTTATAACGTATAACTTCTTCGGAAGATGGACTCTCATTTTCCCTTGACAAATTTGAAGAATATTCACTGGCTGGGCTTGAATTATGTGCCACCCTTGGACCAAATCATCTATGGCCAGGGCAGGGTTTCCGTAAGAATGTGGCAGCTCACGGTGTCGTCACAGGGCTGGAGGGGGTAGGGCAAGGCTGTGGGGCCCAAGAAACAGTGCTGAGCAGATAGGGCTCCCCATGTCCCCTACTTGGTATAAGTATCAGCCGAATCCCAAGCAAAGAGATGGAAGGAAACTGTGAGAAGGAGGAAACATTTGCCAAAGATTGCAAAAGTGAGTAGTTGCCCTTTGGAGGCCCAGGAAGGGCAGCCAGTGGATGGCTTTTAGGGCTATGGGCAGAAGATTAAAAAGCACTATATCGTGTCCAGACTCTTGCAGCGGTTGGGTAAGAAGGTAACCGAACAGAATGATTATGGCTGAACGTTTGAGACCCTTATCTCCCAAGAGACGAGGCTTTGCCAGTAAGAGCCCGCCGCCCGAAGCTGAACTGGCAAAGCAGGCAGCAGTAGAAGGCGGTGGAAATCCCTCGAGCCACCCACTAGCCACGTGGCCTTGGTTAAGTTAGATTTCGCATCTCCAAGCGTCAGTTTGCTGATTTAGAAGGGTGAGAGTGTAAGAAATAAAAATAAATGAGATGATGAAGGTAGAAGATGAAATAGCATGTAAAGGAGCATGCTTTTCTTACAAGGTCAAGGGAAGATGAGATGAGAGAAGGCCCGTAAATAGCTGCCACAGAGCCCGGCGCAGGGTACGAGCTGAATAACGTCATAAGTGCTTTCATCACTGCTGCAGACTAGCTGTGTGAGGGGCGGATTCGAGAACGCCCCTGAACTTTCCAGTGCCTGCAGAGGACACTTTCAACACAGGGGCCCTTAATCGGTGACCCCGCCTCTACCCAGGGCAACTGTAATAGAAACTTTACTCGCTGCTCACCTGCGGTGTGCCAGGCACTCTGTGGGTAGCTTGCTTCCATTTTCTCACTTTTTGAGCATGATGAGCAATAATCTGAGAGAGTGTATCAGTTAGCGTTTGCTGCATAATAAATCACCCCAACATTCCTGGCTTAAAACAACAACCACTCGTGAAGTCCAGGATTCTGTGCTTGGGAAAGTTCCGCTGGGCAGTTCCGGTCTTGGCTGGGTTCACTTAGGCATCTGCAGCCAGCGGCTAGTTAAGTGGCTCCACTTCTGGGAGGCGCCTGGCTGTCATCTGGGGGATGGGGGTGACCGAGCCATGTGTGTCTCTTCGTCCAGCAGGACAGCCTACGTTTTTCCACACAGCAGCGGGGCAGGCTTCCAAGAGAACAGACGAAAGTGTGCAAGACGTCTTGAGGCTCAGGCTCAGAACTGGCACGGGCACTATCTACCACATTCTGTTGGCCAAAGCAGGTCACAAGGCCACACCCAGATGCAAAGGGATGGGGAGGAGCTCTGAAGCTGTATTGCGTGGGGCGCAGTCACGGAGGAGTGGGGAACTGCGACCAATCGCACAGTCTGCCATAGACAGGTGCTGGTGTTACCGCTGTGTCACATATGAGAAAACTGAGACTTGGGAGTTCCCGTTGCGGTTCAGAGGTAACAAAGCCAAGAAGCATCCACGAGGATGTGGGTTTGAACCCTGGCCTTGCTCAGTGGATTAAGGGTCTGGCGTTGCCCTGAGCTGTGGTGTAGGTCACAGAGGTGACTCAGCTCTGGCATTGCTGTGGCTGTGGTGTAAGCCAGCAGCTGCAGCTCTGATTCGACCCCTAGCCGGGGAACTTCCATATGCCGCAGGAGTGGCCCTAAAAAGCAAAAAAGAAAAGAAAAAAAAAAAAAAAAAAAGAGACTCAAAGAGTCCTTGTCGATATTATGCAGCTAGTTAAGGGCGACAGCGCCAGGATTTGAACTCGGGACCTCCATGCTCGCCGGCACTGTAACAGTCAAACGCCCTTCTCTCTGGGGAAAGTGGTAGGGCCCTTGCCGGGCCCGATCCGGAACAGTCCCATCTAACAGGCACCAGAGAGCTGGGCTGAGATGAAAGCGGGCCCGGAGCATATAAAAAGTTGAGTTTGAGGCAGGACAGGGCCAGGGGATTCAGACAGAGCCTGTGGCCATGACAAGGATGCCAGCTTTGTGACATGGACGTCAGCCTGCCTCACCAAGCCACAGAACTCAACTGGACAGGCCGGAGCTGACCTCCTTCCAGGCAGAAGGCTTGCCTGGGCCTCCTGCTGGCAGGGGCCTGCGGTGAGCCCGCCGGGCGGGCGGGAGCTGCCTCCGGCATTTGCCCCTGAGTTCCCAGACGGCGGGTGGCGACAGCGTGGGCCGAAAGATCAGAGAGGTGTCACAGGTGAAAGGAAAAAACCTGTCCTCCCCGAGAGCACGCCGAGCTGGGCTCCGCCTGTGCCCAGGGTGAGCAGAGGGGCACGGGGCAGGCGATGAGACGGCCCCACCTCCTCACCTCTGCTGTGACCAGCCCCTCCCCCACAGAGATACCAGCGCCAGGAGCACAGCTGTGCCCAGCCAAGCTGCCGGGTGCCAAGCCGGGCCTGGCGGGCTCCCTCTCATCTGTCTCTCTTTAGCAGGAACAAATGGGAATGAGGGAATCAATTAACAAGGCTCCTTAGCCAAACGACTGCTGCTCCCGCCTCCCCCAGCCTGTTAACCCTTGGTTGCCAGGGCTGGGAAGGGCTGCCCTGGCTGGCCCACCACGCTCAGCCCTGGAGCCCCCAGCTGGAGGCCGTGTCTGTGCCAAGGGCTGGTGGCGGCTGCCAAGCCGAGGAACCCGAGCCAGAAACACGGACACCTCCATTCGACCTCGGTGGAATTCGGGGTGCCTCTCAAAGTTGCTCAGGGGCTCTGGCCCGCAGGGCAGGTCTGGGCCTTTCTTTTCTCTCCAGAGACCTGGGGCCCTCTCCTGGGTCAAACACCCCGAGAAGAAGGTTCAGGCCTCACAGTGGCCTTTGAACTGGGAGGGTGGGTCACAGCCAGGCCCCCCTGGGGCCCCGCTCTGGGTCTGGGAAAGGGCAGGGCTTGGGGGACAGGGCAGGATGCCCCAGGCCACCTTCAGAAGCAAATGGTCAGTCTAAGATTCTCTCAGGGGAATTCAGACAGCAACCCTGGGGGCCTGGCTGTCCGGAGTCCAGGGTTCGAGTTCCAGCTCAGCAGCCGACATGGAGTCTGATGACACCGAGTGACTAAACAGTAGGCTCTCTCCACCTCCTCTCACCAAATGTCTTCACTTGCTCTCTGAGGGTCTTCCAGCCCCAGCCCCACCTGCCAGCCACCTCAGCTGGCCGGCTTTGATTGGAGCTGCTGTGGCACACAACCCGGGGACTGTCACACAGAGCCGGATTCACCATCCGCTGTGGCCCTGGCGTCACAGAGAAACCTGGGCATGCGCTCCTGGCCTTTTGCATTCAAAAGACACTCTGCTGAGTTCAGCGCCCCCCAACTTGAATGCGGCTTGCCTGGATCGAGCCACCCGCACCCACGCCCTAGACTACATGAGAGACCCCAAAGGCTAGGAAGGGGGTTGTGAAAGGGACCCGAGAGGGCAGGTCAGCAGGGAGGCCCCCGACCCTGGTGAATGAGCCCTGGGCGCGGCCTCATACATTCGCTTCACAAATGGACAGAGAGTGCCTCCCGGACTCCAGACGCCCTTCTGGGCACAGGGAGCAAGTGGCAAAGGCCTTGGTCTTGGGCAGAGTGAGGGTTAGGACGCGAGGGCCACTCAGGGATGGCCCTCAGCCACGTACCCCCCACTGTCCAGCAGGAGTGAAGCCGTGTGTGCCCTGAGTCTGGCCTCGGCACCCGCCCCCCCAAGTCACCCACTGGACGCAGCCTCCTCCTGCCTGGCTTCTATCCCCCAGGACACTTGTGGGCCCCTGGGTGAAGGTGGGTCCTCGACAAGCGGGGAGGGGGGAGCAGGAAGGAGAGGCCTGGGCTGGCATCTGCCCAGCAAGCCGAGATCACGCTGAAGCCTCCGAGCTATTCCTCCCGGCCCCTCAGCCTGTTTGCCAGTTTCCCTTCTTCTTCTAGAAAGGAATCTGGGCTGCTGCTGAAAATTCCAGAAACTCACCTTGGGCCCAAGTTCAAAATTCTTAAGCCAGGGCTCCAACTGGCCCAGTGTGAATCACGCGTCCAGCGCGGAGCCAATAGGCAGAGCCCAGGAGGCTGGGCGCCGTCAAGGATGGCAGCCCCCATCCCCAAAGCAGCGTTAGCATGGGGGGAATGGCTCCTGAAGACGAAACCACAGGCGTCCACCACACCGGCCTGGGCACGTGCAGGCACACTGAGCCTTACCCTTCTTTGTGGCTGCACCCACAGCCTGTGAAGGTTTCCAGGCCAGGGATCGAACCTGGGCCACAGCAGTGACAATCCTGGATCCTTAACCTGCTGAGCCACCAGGGAACTCCAAGCCTCACTTTTCTGACCTGTAAAATGGAGCTAATAGGAGCGCCAGCCTCACTGGGTTGTTTTGACGATTAAAGGAGGTCGTCCAGATGAGAGTGCTTTGCACGCAGCAGATAGTGAAGAAGTGGGCGTCATTTCCCCGGCCTCAGTCACCCCCTTTCGAAAGTGGGGCGTTGGTCCTGGTTCATCTCCCAGCCCTGATGCCCCGGGATCCCACGGCCCAGAGCCTGCATGACCAGTGACCTCTCAGAGGTTGAGAACCCCTCTGTTCCTCAGGACGGGGACGCTTCCTGCTGCTCTGCCCTTCCCCCGCTTTGCTCTCCGCACCCCAACCCTGCCATCTCTGCCTGGCACCTGCAGGTGCAGGCTGTGCTGAGCCGGACAGCCCGAGTTCAGGTTCCAGTTGTGCCTGTCACTGAAGGTCCGTGGGATCTTGGCCAGGCTCTGCCTCAGTCTGCTCATCTGTCACAATGGGCACTCCCTCAAGGGGCCGCTGCGTATGTGCCGGCTGTGTACCTACCAGCACGGACCCCTCACTGCCACTCCCGCTCCACCTGCTGCTGCACAAATAGCTTGGAAATGAGAGTGAGCTGAGCACTGGGGACAGAGCTGGGCCCCCACGGACTGCCTCCTTGAGCTCCCCGCCCGCCCGCCCCATGGAGGCAGACACACCAACAGGCAATTCCAGTGCAGCACAACCAAGGCCACTCTCCAGGGAAGCGGCAGGGCGGGGAGGGCCCCCAGGAGGGGCCCGACCCTGGGGAGAGAGGCCGAGCCTGCTACCAGGGCGGGTGAAGGCAGGCAGGTGGTACAGGTGGGCTGGGGGAAGGGGGCTCAGGGTGGGGGTCCGAGCAGAGGGGCCAACAGTACAAGAAACCCAACCGCGAGGCTAGACCAGGGGACAGGCTGCTGGGGAGGATCTGGGGGTGGTGGCCGTGCCCCAGGGCACAGTGTGGCACCTCGGGGCCTGCCTCCCACCGGACCGTGTGCCTCAGTATGACCTGGTGGGATTCCCTGGTAGGATCCCCTGAGGCTGAGCATGTGTGTGTGTGTGTGTGTGTGTGTGTGTGTCTGTGTCTGTGTCTGTGTGTCTGTGTGTGTCTGTGGCTGTGTCGGGGACAGTGCATTTGTGGGTTTGCTTCTGTGGGAGGCTGTGTGTAAGGGTGTAAGATAGTGTGTTTGGAAGGGGGAGGAGCTTGGCATATGCCAGTCTGAGGCGGTGGAGGCTGTGACCGCTGTGGGGGAAGTCGTGTGTGTGCGACTGTGTGTCCAGAAGTGTCCCTAAGCTGTGGACACGTGGCTGGCTGGCTGGGACCAGGAGGGTCTGTAGGTGGTGTGCACATGTATGCAGGATGTGTTGCACGTGTGTCTGCGTGTGTGTAGCATGGGTGTGTGTGTGAGTGTGTCTTTGTGTAGGTGTGTGTGTGTGTGTGTCTGTGTGTGTGAGACCCATGTATACTGCTGTCTGTGGAGTCCAGGGTAACGAGAGCTGCTCCTTCCTTTCCCAGCCCCGCCAGAGAAGACGCGCGCGCACACACACACACACACACACACACTCGTGGGGCTGGGAGGGTGGCTGCCCGTTGCTGCCACAGCCAGTCAGAACTTGCTAATTTGCATGTTAATGAAGCGCGGGGAGCTCTCCAGCTCAGACTGACAGGAGCCCCCGGCCCCCCATCCTCCCCTGTCGGGCCTGGGAGGGGAGCGGGGAGGGCTGGGAACGCAGAGGAAAGGAGAGGCGGGGAGGCTCTGGGCTGAAGCTTCCCTTTCTCTCCCCGATTCTCTCCTCTCCCACCGGGCGCAGGCCCCAGGCCCCACCTCGAGGCTGCCCCCCACCCCCCCCCGGCCCCCTGCACCCTTCCTCCCAGCCCGGCTTAGGAGGGGGGGGGGGCGGAGCCCTGGGGTTACGGCCCAAGAAGGCTGCTCAGGGCTCCGGGTGAGGGGAGGCTGGGCTGCCCACCCCGGCCCCTCCGCGGAGCAGCCAGCAAGGCACCCACAGGTACCCGCCCAGGGGGAGAGGCCCGGGGATGGGCATCTGAGAGCAGGTTGGTGCCAACCCAGGCCCTCCCTCCTGCCCCCCCTCCCCACCTGGACAGGCTTCAGACTGGCAAGGGGGGGTTACCGGGAGCTCCTCAGCCTGCACCCCTAGAAAGGGCTCAGCCCGTGCGGGATGAGGGCTCCTGCCCAGGAAAGGAAAGATGGGGACAGGGACAGGGATGAAGACTCTGGATAATATTTGTGGGGAGACAAGTGGAGGGTCCTCCCCACCCCCACGGCTGTGCCCCAGGGAGCGAAGGCCGGGTGGCCCGTGGCAGGGGCAATGGGAGACGGGCAGCGTGGATCAACAGGTCGGTTCGGTGGTGGGGCTGTCGCCTGCTCAGTCCTTCCCCTTCCCGTGCCTCGCCCCTCCCATCCCCCACTCCCCTCCCTCCTTCCTCCATCAGCCACATCCCACGGGAGGCCGGGCTCTCTGGGGAGCCCTCCGCAGCAGGCTCCTAAAAACACTGTCTGGTTTTGTCTCAGAGGTGTGCCCCTGCCCTGGAAGAGAGACATCCGGGCTGGGGGGCCTGCTCCTGCCTCCGCAGCCTGGCTCCCGACGGGCATTCTCTGGCCCCTTTGCCTCACCTTCTCCCCCAAGGCTCTGAACCCTGCCCGCCGCCCCCACCCTCTTCCCGAGTCTCCGAGCCTCCATCTCCTCCTCTTCCCCAAATGCTCAAACACGCATATTCTCTCCCGCTGCATCCTCACTCTCTGCCTGGCCCTCTGGGTCCCCGGGCACCCACCCCTGCCCCTGCTCCATCCTCCCGGGGCTGGTGGCCAGCCTGGCCCTCCCCCAGGCCTTCCCCAGAGCTGGGAGGCGGAGAGGTGAGGCCACCTCGGGCCCTGGGTCCCTGCAGGTGAGAGGGGAGCGGGCAGTTGCTGGTGTTAATTGCAGGGAGGATGTGTCTGGCGGAAAGAAGGTGGTTTTTCTGCTTCAGTGACGACTGTTACAATCGAATTGTCCACAGACAATTAGCGGAGTGGGAGAAATAAGAATTAGATTTCTAATTATTTTCCCAGTAAAAGCCGCCCTGGACCCCGTGGGTGGGGGGGGAAGGGCTTCTCAGTGGAGTCAACAGGCGCTTTTGTGGGCCTCACTCCCTGGGCAGGGGGAGCCTCAGAGGAGCGCCCAAGGCTGCGAGGAAGGTGCCAGCCTCGCCCAGCCTGGTGCTGAAAAGGGCAGGAAATCTGCACACTTGGGTCCCAGAACCAGCCTCCGTGAGACTTGCTGTCACTTCCGATTTTTGAGCCTTAGTTTGCTCATGTCAAAATGGGGCAGGAGTTCCTGCTGTGGCGCAGTGGAGACGAATCCGATCAGTATCCATGAGGATGCGGGTTCGATCCCTGTCCTCTCTTGGTGGGTTAAGGATCCAGCGTTGCCGTGAGCTGTGGTGTAGGTCACAGACGAGGCTCAGATCCTGCGTCGCTGTGGCTGTGCTGTAGGCCAGACCAGCAGCTGCTGCTCTGATTCGACCCCTAGCCTGGGAACTTCCATATGCTGCAGGTGTGGCCCTAAAAAAACAAAAAAGATGGGGGCATAGTCATCCCCAGGTGGCAGATTGTTTCGAGGAGTCCAGGAGGGGAGGGGGCCAGGGCACCGAGCAGACACCTGCAGGCCCCGGCTCATACGCACCTGCAGAGGCGTGCAAGCTCACACACTCGCTGGCACATGAGAAGCCTCTCCTGCAGCCCCCTCTGCCTCCCCGGACATCCAGGTCTGTGTCCACAGCACGGGGAAAGGGGACTGAGCCCGAATGGAGGCTCGCTCTTAACAAAATGCCTTGGGCTGCGGAGCCTTGTCTCCGCGTCTCTGCAGTGAGTCTACTGATGATGCCTTTGGCAGGGCGGGTGAAGCGAGGGCTCAGTGACACCCTGTGGGGGGCGAGCCTCGGGCCAGGCCCCTGGCAGGTGCAGTCTATCCAAGGCGGCCAGCCCAGGCCCGAACGTCTGAGCACACAGGGCCCTGTGTGGCCTGTACTGGGGCCCAGACACTCCGAGAGACGGACAGAAGGCCAAGCAGAGACGGACACGGCGGGCAGACAGGAGAGTCCTGGGTTCGAGTCTGGACGGTACCCTTTCTAGCTAGTCAGGCCGCGTCCCTCCCCTCTCTGAAACTGTTTTCTTCTCTGCCAGGTGGGAAGGGGGCAGTGGTTTTGTTTAGAGGCCTGGCGGGGCTCTGCTCCCGGACGCGCTTTAGAGGCAGGAGGGGCTGCCGGCACCATCACCCTGACTCCAGCACCACGGCCCCCCCGCCACCGCGTCCTGCACACAGACTTGGGTCCGAGGGTGGGAGCCTCCAGGGCACCTGCCCCTCATGGAGCAGAAGGAAGACTCAGCTCACTGTTGTCTTCAGGGCCCAGGCCTAGTGACAGCCAGCACACCTGGGCATAGAAGAGCCCACGCAGGTGCCCTACCTGAGGGCACGCTCACTGTCACATTTGTATGTGCATCACTCAGGCTCTTACACACACACACACACACACACACACACCCTTCCTGGGGCAGCTAGCGTGACCTGAGGGAAGTTCATGGGCTGTACCCACCAGGGCTGTGCTGAGCGGCGGCAGCTGCAGCCCAGCTGTGGGGTCCGGAGTGGGACGAGGGGCTGCTTGCAGACCCAGCTGGGAGTCAGGCAGGAGGGGTCCTCAGCTGCCTTGTGGGCTCCAGGCCACCTTCCCACCTCTGGAGCCAGCTGGCTGGGCTTAGGAAGGTGGGGGTCCCCTGCCTGGAGGTGGCCAGAGCCTGGGCCTCTGTGGCTCTCCCCCTCCCCCACGGCCCTTTAGTGACAGTGACCGGGACCCTGCCCGCCTCCCCCACCTGCAGGGCCAGTGTCCTCCCCCTTGACCCTGCCCCACTCCGCCCTCTCTGCCAGTCTCTCTGACTCCCTCTGTCCCTCCCTGGTCCCTGGATTTCGGTCTCTCTGGGCCTGGGTCTCCCCGCCCTGGTGCTGGGCTATGTAAATGTGGTATTTCCCATCTCATCAGCAGGGCTGCCTGCTTGGCTCACATTTAATTTGATCCGTGGCGGCGCCTCTGCGGAGCCACTCATCAAAGCAGGAGGACAATTAGGTGAATGTCAGGGTGGCCTCGGCCCCAAGGGGCACCTGGGCCCAGGGCTGGGGCCATGAGGGGTGAGGGGCAGGGCCTGGCTGCCACTTTTGCCGCCCTCAGGGCCTGTCCATACTCGGCGCAAGGGCTACAGGGTGGCCAGTGGCCTGCAGGGCCCCAGGGAAGCTCAGGCTCCCCTCTTCCAGGACCCGGGGCCCCGAGGGATGCAGCTGGTGGTCTGGGCTGCGCAGGCCCCCTCCCCACCCCCGGCCACAGAAGGCAAGGGGCCGCAGCATCTGGGTGGCCGCAGTCAGGGGGTCTCCTGGGCTGAGCCCTCGTGGAGTTTGGGGAGGGGTTCTCAACTCTGAGCTCTGAGCTGGTTCAAGGCCCCCTGAGAAAAGCCGACATTCTTTCACAGGCCCTGGCAGCCCCGCCCATGCCAGCTCCAAGCCAGTTGTCCTCTCGGAGCCTCTGCCTGGGCTTTTTCTCCCCTGTGTCACTTCCTCTCCTTCTGTCTTTGTCGCTCTGGTTGTCCGCATGTGTGCGCTTGTGCATGTGTGTGTGTGTGTACCCGTGCACACGCGTCTTACCCTCTCTGCCTCTTGTCTTTTTCCTTGATGTTTTTTCTGGCCAGACTTGTGGCATGCAGAAGCTCCTGGGTCGGGGATAAAACACAGGCCCCCGCAGTGACCTGAGCCACAGCAGTGACAACGCCAGGCCCTTAACCCGCTGCACTACCAGGGAGCTCCTCTGCCTCCTTCCTTGGTTTCATCCCGTTACTCCCAACAGCTCCCTTTTTCCTGTAGCTCACACTCACCCTGCCCCCCATCTCCTGGGACCCGCTGGCCCTGCCGTAATGGGCCACTGAAGACTGACCTTGTAGGTGAACGTCACACCCGGCCCAGCCCTGGATTCCTCCCCACTGCCCCCCCGCCTGCCGGGATCCCCGGGTCTCTGACATCCCCCTTCCTACTGGCTTCTTCCCGTCAATGTCCTCAGGCCTCTCCTTCTTCAAAGCAAATCCTAATCAGAGAACACATTTTGGAGACATACTCTCTCGACAGACAGCCCGGCCTCCTCCTCCATGGCCAGCGCTCCCTGGCCCCCCGGGGAAGCTCCCGGGAGGGCTGTCTCCATTCGCGTCCCCACCCACTCCCAGCCGGCTTCTGTACCCCCATGCCCTAGACACGGTCCTCACAGGGGTCGCCAGCAACTTCCTTGTCACTCAGTCCCTCACCTGGACGCCAGGACAGCATCAGAACAGCTGACCTCTCTCTCTCTTTTATCTAGGGCCGCACCCACAGCCTAGGGAGGTTCCCAGGCTAGGGGTCCAATCGGAGCTGCAGCCACCGGCCCACACCACAGCCACAGCAATGCCGGATCCGAGCCACATCTGCAACCTACACCGAAGCTCACGGCAACACTGGGCCCTTAATCCACCGAGCGAGGCTGGGGATGGAACCCACATCCTCATGGATACTAGTCAGGTTCCTTAACCACTGTGCCACAGCGGGAACTCCTCTCTTCTCTCGCTGACTCTCCCTCACTCCCCAGATGGCCCCGGGCTTGGCCTCCACCTCCCCTGCGCGTCCCTCCTGGACTCCACCTGCGCCCTGGCCTCACGCAGCTGCTCTCCACAGCCCTTCCAGGCTCTCGTCTCCACTCACCCTTCACATGACTTCTTAAGCAATTTAATCCATGCCCTCCACGCCCCCAGGCTTTATTTTATTTTTTATTTTTTTGTCTTTCTTTTTTTTTTTTTTTTTTTAGAGCCGCGCATGCAGCACATGGGAGTTCCCAGGTTAGGGGTCAAATCTGAGCTGCAGCTGCTGGCCTGCACCACAGCCACAGCAACGCCAGATCCGAGCCACGTCTGCAACCTACGCTGCAGCTCACAGCCATGCCAGATCCTTAACCCACTGAGCGAGGCCAGGGATCGAATCCACGTCCTCACGGATACCAGTCAGGTTCATTACCCCTGAGCCAGGACAGGAACTCCCCCGCCACACCCCAAGGCTTGAGTCACCACCCATGTGCCGAGACCTCTGACCTTCTGCTCTAGCCCAGCTCTTTCTCTTGAACTTGAGACCCAACTATCCGCCACCTCCCGGCCCCTCCCTGCATGTCCCACGGCTCCCAAGCCAGCACGGCCCCAAGCAAGCTTTCCCCAGACCTCACCCTCCGCTCCCCCTCTTGGTTCCCCCAAATGATGTCTGACACCTTTACCGCCCAGTCCCCCACGTCAGGAACCCGGAGGGGAAACCAGAGCACCTCCCACCACATCCGCACAGGGCGAAGGATGGGCGCGGGTCAGCAAGTCCGCCTTCAAAACATGTCTCTTCTCTAAGGCCTTGAAAATCCACCCTCACTTCCCCGCCTCCCTAGACCTGCTCAAGCCAAGACGTTCTCATTGTTTCCTTGGAGGCATCGTATGCTTTTCCACCTCCAAGTGTTTAGTACTCTTTTCCTTAAAAACGTGTTTGGGAGTTCCCATTGTGGTTCAGCGGGTTAAGAACCTGACTAGTATCCACGAGGATGCAGATTCGATCCCTGGCCTCGCTCGGTGGGTTAAGGATCTGGTGTTGCCGTGAGCTGTGGTGTAGTTGCAGACGCAGCTCAGTTCCTGCGTTGCTGTGGCTGTGGTATAGGCCGGCCCTTGCAGCTCCGATTCGATTCCTAGCCTGGAAGCTTCCACATGCCACAGGTGCAGCCCTAAAAAGAAAAAAAAAGGAGTTATGTACTACTCTTTATCCTCACGTGGCATGACCTCTTTCTCTTCTTTGCCTAATCCATGACAAATCCATCTTGCCCCCTTCTTTAAAGCCTGGCTCCAGCCCCTGCAAGGAAACCTCTCCTCTCCGCCAGGGCCTTCTCTGGTCCTAAGTGGCAGGACCTTCTCTCACCCTAAGCTCCTGGACCCTTCTTGCTGGTCTGTGTCTGGTCACAGAGCGTCATCATGCTTCCTCCTGCACTTCCTACGTTTCCCAGGCTCCTTGATGGTACGCGGGCCGTGCGACAGCTCCTGGCAAATGAGCTGTGGACAGAGGTGAAATGGTCACTTCCTGGCCAAAGCGTACAAGAGCTGTGAGCTTCTAGCTGCTACGGCAACCCAGAAGACCTCTTTGGAGATGGAGGGCCCCAGAGAACAAAGCAGCCTGGAAAGCTGTCACCCCATGAAGGACAAGAGCCCTCAGACGCCAGGACCTGCAGCAGACCTTGCATAAGCGAATAATGAACTTCCGTGTCATCTGCTGAGCTTGAGGAATCGCTGGTTCCCACGGCATAGCCTCTCGCATCCTGAGACGGCCCTTTCCGAGTGCTATTTCCCCATCTCGGGTCTGAGGATAACCTTTGGCTCCTCCCTGGGGGGTCATGAGGATTCAAGGATGAAAAGGTGCCTTCTGCGTGCCAGACTCCGCCCAGGTGCCTGAATGAACAGCCTAGTGGGGCAGGTGTTATGAACTCAGAATCCGGACGCTGAAGCCCTGATCCCCAGTGCATGGTGCCTGGAGGTGGCGCGGGCGCTTCGGGAGGCCACTCGCTTAGGCTGAGATCATAAGGGTGGAGCCCTCAAAGTGGGGTTCGCGCCCTCAAGAGAAGAGGAAATAGTGAGAAGGTCGCCACCTGCAAGCCAGGAAGTGTTCGTCTCCCCAGGAACCAAACCTGCAGGAACCTTGATCTTGGACTTCCCCGCCTCCAGATCTGTGAGAAATAAATGTTTTGTTGTTGAAGCCACCCAATCTATGGTATTTTGTGGGGTTTTTTGGTTGGTTGGTTTGTTCGTTTGTTTTTCTGTTTTGCTTTTTAGGGCTGCACTTGTGGGATATGGAAGTTTCTGGGCTAGAGGTCAAATCAGACTACAGCTGCCGGCCCACCCCACAGCCACAGCAACATGGGATCTAAACCACATCTGCGACCTACACCACAGCCCATGGCAGTGCTGGATCCCCAACCCACTAAGCAAGGCCAGGGATCAAACCCGTATTCTCATGGATACTAGTTGGATTTGTTTCTGCTGTGCCACAATGGGAACTCCTGGTCTATGACATTTTGTTACAGCAGCCCAAGCTAAGACAGCAGGGACGTTTATCAGAGAGAAAAGAAGATAGCTACATTCGGCTGCTCAGGTTGGGTACCGAACAATTCAGAGGGGAGGACACACAAAGATTATGGTATGGGAGCCACTCCCTGGACTTGTAAACCTTAGTGACACTGTCACACCCAGGTTTACTGCTGGGTTGTTTGTTTTTTTCATCTTGTTTTGTTCTGTTTTTTTCTAGGGCTGCACCTGTGGCCTATGGAAGTTCTCAGATTAGGGGTCAAATCAGAGCTGCAGCTGCCGGCCTACACCACAGCCACAGCAACACCAGATCCCAGGAGCATCTGCGACCTATGCTGCAGCTCATGGCAACACCTCATCCTTAACCCAATGAGCGAGGCCAGGGATTGAACACGCATCCTTATAGATACTAGTCAGGTTCTTTACTGCTGAGCCACAGTGGGAACTCTCCTGCTGTTTTGAACCCACTGATAAATGTGGAGACTAATTTTGTTGCTATAAGAGGAAGAATGGGGGGGCAGTGCTTGAAGAGGGCAAAGGAGAAACAGGAATACCAGCTATAATTTCATAATAATAGAGTAATGTCAGGAAAATTCACACCGTGCTGCCGGGAGCCCGGCCCTGTTCCAAGCCCTCCTCACGGGTGAGGAAATTGAGGCAGAGATCAGACAGGAACTTACCCAGCATCGTGGGCAGTGTGGTTTCAGAACTACTGTTCACCTTTTTACTGTCCGGGTTCCTGGGACGAAGGCCAGGCGGGGTCCCGCCCTCACCCAGCACCAGGCCTGGATTTGAGCTTCCTGGATTTTGCCCTCACCCTCACAGAGGGTGAGGGTGAGGGCAAAAGCGAAAGAAACTGATTTGATGGGTGTGTTTGGAGGCAACACGCACCAGCCCAGATCTCTGAGGCCCAGAGGGCCAAGCGCAGAGCTGAGCAGAGACCCAGCCCCTTTCACTCCTTACTGCTTCCTCCCCCTTGGCCTTGAGGTGGAGCCCAGAACTGCTTTGGCATCCAAAGGGCAGGAGACTTGGAATACCCAGAGGCCAGCCCTTTGTGGGTTTTTTGGTTTGTTTTTGTTTGGCTTTTTAGGGCCACACCCTGGGCATGTGGAAGTTCCCAGGCTAGGGATCCAATCGGAGCTGCAGCTGCCAGCCCACACCACAGCCACAGCCACGTGGGATCCAAGCCGCATCTGCGACCTACACCACAGCCTCATCCGCACCACACCACACCACACCACTCCACAGCTCACGGCAACGCCGGATCCTTAACCCTCTGAGCGAGGCCAGGGATCAAACTGGCATCCTCATGGATGCTAGTAGGGTTGGTTAGCCCTGAGCCATAACAGGAACTCCCAGAGGCCACCCTTTTGGCCTGGCATTGATATTCATGATGGGAGGGACAGGGTGGGGGGGCGGGGGGGCAGAGGATTCTCCAAACACGTTTGAGGGGGGCAGATGGGAGTTTGGGCAGGACCAGCCCCCAGCCTGAGCCATTTGGGCATAACAGCAAATGCGTATGTGACCTCCCCTGTGCTCGGAGGCTCCTCAGCTCATGACACATCATGCCACAGACAGGCATCCATTTAATGCTTTCATCAACCCATTGCACAGATGAAGAAGCCAAGGGTCAGAGAGACAGACGGCCCAAAGTCACTCAGCCATTCGGTAGCAGGGTCTGGCAGACCCGGGGCTCACGCACTGTCCCCATCTCCCGCTGCCCTCCTCTGAGAATTCCCCACGTCCCCAGGGATACCTCCCACTGTGGACTGGGGTGTCCAGGTCTCCTGCAGCCTGGCAGAGGTCTATCTACCAGGGTGAGCCTCCGCCGCGCCCGCCCACCCGTGTGCTAGGGACAGAAGGGGGACTTTATGTGCAATCTGCCTGACTCTCCAGAAAGCACTTAGGTTTACGATGTGCATGAAATTGATCGCCAGTTGGCGCAGCCCCCGCTCGCTCAGTGCCAGCCCAGCGCTGGCAGGAGGCTGCCCCCCCACCCCCCGCTTTCAAGGAGCATCAGAGCCGCCTGCCAAGGCCCCTCGTGAGGGTCTTCTCTACTAACAAGTTCCGAGTGGGGGGGGTTCTGCCCAAAGGCCTTTCCACAGCACCCCCCACCCCCGGTAGTTAAATAGCGCTGTGCTTTATGCCAATGCCAGCCTCCTCTGCTTCTCCTCTAACGAGTTGATGCTTTCAAAGGCCCCACTAATTGGTGTTTGCGCCTCACACACCGCGACACTTTGATAGTCACTCAGGACGTGGGTCCATCCATCAAATCCACGGTACACAAGTTTCCTCACCTCACAGCACCACGGTGCCCGGCCCGGGTCTTCCTGCTTCTGTGTGCACGTGGGAGGGTGCTGTGGGACGTGTGTCTGCACAGGCACACGTATGTGCACACGTGCGTATATATGCTCCTTCGGAATGTTCCCGTGTATCTCTGTGTCTGTGTGTCAGTGCATGTGCACGGGTGAGCACCACCATCCGTGCACTGGGAGCGTGCACGCACTTTCCTGGGGGCGGGGTGTTGGTGTGTATACGCAATAGAGCTTGTGTGTGTTTATGCATGCACTCGTGTGCTTTGTGTGTCTGTGTGGGGACCTCTGCTTGCCGGCGGACATACACAGGAGAATTTTTGCAAGCCGACTCAGAAGGTTCAGGTCCGGGTGGTCTGTCGGTGTGTGGGTTTGAAGGCCTAAGCGCAGGGAAAAGTAGACACGTTTGTTTGTGAGCTGCAGGTGGGTTGCAGGCAGGGACTCCCGGTCTGGGTTTCCATGTCCACGTGGCACGCATGCACTTGGTCATGGGTACACGGCATGAGGAGGAAAGGGGAACACAGCAGCAAGGGCTGTCTGGCTTTGGGGCTGAGGCCCAGCTCCCCCATTTGCTAGCGATGTGACCCCCGAACCCCTCTAATCAGCAGTGCGCTCATTCGTAAGGTGGAGAGAGAAAAGGCATCTACCTCATGTTCTGTTCTGAGGACCGGATGAGCTATACACAGAAAGGGCTCGCCTAGATCCATCTTCTCGCTCTGCTGGGAACACGCGCGGACTGGAGACACCCTCCCGCCCCCCGCAGCCCCATCCGCCCTCGGCCCGGAGCTGGCTGCCCAGAAGAGACACCGCGGGAACTTGGAGAGAGAAATGGCCAGGCCTCCAACCTCTGAGATCTTTGTCGCTTCCAAAGTGAGTTCGCCCGTTTATTACCTACCTTTGACAGGTGGGAACCTGAGCTGTAGACGGAGGTGGGGATGGTGGCCGGGCAGGAACTTGCCATCAGAAGACACAGCCCAACGGAGTTCCCTGGTGGTCTCGCAGGTTAAGGACTCGGTCTTGTCACTGCTGTGGCTCGGGTTCAATCCCTGGCTCAGGAATTCCTGTGTGTTGCGGTGTGGCCAAAAAAAAAAAATTAAAAAAAAATTTAATGTAAATAAATAAAAAAAGAAGATACAACCTCTTTCTGGGCTGCGGGAAGCCAACGACCCTGATTTTGGAGGGAGAGGGGGCCCCTTCCAGAGGATGGAGCGATGCCCACCTTCACGCGCCCCTTGCGGAGACATGCCCCGGCGCAAAGGGGTGTCCTCGCCCGTCCCTGTCCTCGTGCTGGCTCGGGCCGAGAACGGCAGCCCCCCCAAGGTGCCCGGCCCTGTGCCTTCTGTAAACACAGCTCTGGTGGATTCAGAGCATTTACTTACCAAGACACCGAGGCCGAGAGGGAACGGCGCTTGTTCAAGGCCGTGAGACGGAACCCAGCTCGAACCGCAGCCCCTGGCAGGCGGGCCATCATCCTCACCCCCGGCTCTCCCCGCTCCCCACGCGGCCCCGAGGGGCGCTGGCCAGGCTGCGGAATCATGGGTCGGGGCAGAGTCCTCCCCGGGCACCGGTCAAAGGGCCTTCGAACCCACCTGGTGGTCGCCCCAAGGGTCCACCATGTTCCCTTTTAGGGGACCATGGCTTCAGACCTGGGTTCCGGCAGCCGCTTTTTCTTCTCTTTCCCTCATGTTCGGCAGGGTGATTTTTTATGTTACATTTAAAATTTTAAAAACATGGAAACTTAAAAAATAAATCACAATCAGCAGCAGCAACAGCAGCAGCAGCAGCAGCAGCAGCAGGGCACCCACGCCAGCTGACATTGCCACTGTTAATAACACTGCCATCCCCAGCGTCGCCACCATCTCCAGCAGCAGTCTGAGTGCCCCCTGGTCCCCTCCCCCGGCCCTTCATAAATGTCTCCAACGAGGCCCTGGCATTGGGCAGAAACGCTGCCCCGCCATCCTGGGCCTGTCATTTCTCCTCCCACCCCCACGCTCATTCCAAGATCATCTGACCTGACGCCCTCCCTGAATCTGCGTCCTTGCTGGTGCCCCGGAGCCCCTGGCCTCGCCTGCCCTGCAGAAACTGCGGGCTGGGCTTTGGCCCTGAAGTCCTCGCTGGGGGCTGGCAGCCAACCAGGGAGCCAGGAGGGGCAGGAGGGCTGGGGGCCCCTCCGCGGGCCGGCGCCCCACCCACCCAGCCGGCGGCCTGTCTACCTTCCTGAGCTCATTAACTGCAGGTCACCGTTCAGCAGGAGAGACAAGGCGTGGGTTCTGCGGGCGTTCATTAGCCGTGAGAGGAACAGTGTGTGTGAAATTAGCAGTCACCTGAGGACCTCGATAATTTCATAATTAGGAGGCCTAATGGCTCCAGCTCTGGATGCCAAATGACTTAACCCCTTGCCTGCTGGAGGCCTCACCCCCAGCCCAAGGCTGCCGTCCCCACCCCCATGGCCCAATCATGTTCATGCCTGCCCCCCCACCCCGTGCCCAGCACCACGGTTGGCACAGAGCGGGTTGAAAGCAAAGTTTATGCAGTGAATGAATGAATGAAGCATGAGGCCTCTGAACGGGGAAAGAGCGTCAGCCCCACGGCAGGTGCTCAGGGGAGGAATGACTCTTCGTCTGCGGGAGTAGGTGTGTGTGTGTGTGCGCGCGCGCGTGCATGCGTGCACGTGCAGGCATGAGGGCTCACGCACGTGTGGATGGATCTGTGCTGTCTGCTTCCAAGAACCCCGCTCACAGCTAGGATACTCATTCTGCTGCTTCCTCTGCTCTGCGGGGCTCTGTGACGGGCCCCACGTGCCCTCCTTGCAGCCAGCCTCTCCGGGCACCACCTAAATACTGGGGACTCCATCGTCTGTCCGTGGGGGAGGGGGCTGGGGGGCTCCCCTTGAACCTGCATTTGCATAGCAAGTACATTATTTTGCTTTAGATCAAATGTCTGGGAGGCTGGTGTTAACAAGGCGGAGCTGACCTGACAGCCTCCGAAGGCCGCCCAGCCTCGCTCGGCCTGCTCCCCTTCCTCTCGGCCTTTGCCTGGTCCTGAAGAGGTCAGGGCCCAAGCTTGCGGGGCTGCACTGGGCTTCGGGGCTGGTTCAGACCCTCCCCAGTCTGGGAGCGAATGAGTCTGAGGCTCCCGTGACCCTGCCTCTCTCCCCAAATCGTGGAGCGTGGGCTGGGGAAGAGGCGCCTCTGGGGAGAGGGGAGGAGAGGGAGGAATTGGAGACGAGGAGGTGTGAGGAGAACCAGACAGGGCTGCAGAGCAGGAGCGGAAGGGGCTGGAAAGGGAAGGAGGAGACAAGACGGGAAGTCCCAAGGAGGAGAGAGAAGAAGAGAGGTGAGAAAAGGCAGGAGGGGAGGGCGGGGGAGGGGGTAGGGCGGCCGAGAGCATTATCAGCACTTAAAAAGCGAGCAGCTCAGTTCTTCGTTGGCACAAATAATGGCTTTTTATGAATAAATCATGTGTCAGACGCCTCCCAGGGAGTGGGCATGGAGGAGGGCGCGTCTGCTGGGCTCCAAGGCTGGCGGGGAAGGGCCAGTGGGGGAACCCCAGCTGCAGGGGTGTAGCCCCCTCTCTCCTGATGGGGCCCAGCAGGACCGAGCTGTCTCTGGAAGGACCATCGACCTGAGCCAGGCAGAGCTCAGCCGTCCCTCGGAGGCGGCCCCCCTGCTCCCTGCGCAAGAGTCTGGCCCATCCCAGGGCTGGGAGTGTCCCTCTGACAACGGCCAGAAGACGCCCCTGGCAGGGGGACACCAGCTCTCGTCCCCCTGGAGAGAGGTATGTGCCAAACCAGGCAGACACACCCAGGGAGGGAGGTGTGCTGGGCACACAGCTCACACAGGCATGGTCTTCACAGCCCGAGGCGCATGTGGGCACACTCGGAGATGGAAACACTGTCACTCTCATCACCTCCCCCCCACACACACGCTCACGCACGCACGCACGCACATGCTCAGGCATATGTACACTCAGACAGGGAGACCCCAAACATCACCCGGGTTGCCCCCTCCCAGCACATACACACACACGCGCAAACATGCTCAGGCATATGTACACTCAGGGAGACCCCAAACATCACCCGGGTTGCCCCCTCCCAGCACGCACGCGCACACACACACACACACACACACTCACACACACACACATATGCTCAGGCATATGTACACTCAGACAGGGAGACCCCAAACCACCCGGGTTGCCCCTTCCCAGCACGCACATGCACACACACACACACACACACACACACATATATGCACGCACACACACACACACACACACACACACACGGGCTCACACGGACAGATGCATATGCGGCTACATGGACACACACAGACCAGCACACGCACACCAGAAGCCCACCCTCTGCCAGCCTAGGGTGGGGGCAGCTTTGCAGCCCACATGGAGCCCAGATCCAGCTGGGCTGGCCCAGAGTCTGGTTGTGGGTGGGGCTGGGGCATCAGGCCTGCGGGAGAGTCCATCTCTGTGGTTCTGACCCAGCCAGGCACCTACCACACCCACAGTGAGGTCTTGCTCCCCAGCTGAGCCCAGGACAGGCCCAGGTCCTGCTGGCTCTGATGTCCTTTGCTCCTCTGCTCATGGCCACGTCCCCAGACGCAGTGGGGCCCGCAGGACAGCCTGGGTGTTGGAGCTGCCCCTTCGGGCAGGAACCCCGGCTTTGCCCCTTGCCAGGGTCATGACCTCAGAGATTAATTCCAATCTTATTTGCTCCTCAAAACAAATCTGAGACAGGTGCTACTGCTCCACCTTCCAGACCAAGAAAGCGAGGCTCTCAGAGCTGGGAGGACCAGGCATTCCTTTCTAGGGCCGCACCCTTTTCACAGACCGGAGCCCAGGGTCCGGGTCTCCCCCCTCTCCCTGCAGCTGTTCCCTCTCAGCCAGTGCATTCCTCTTCCTGGGCCAAGGTGGGCTGAGGTGCTCTGAGCAGATCTGGGTCGCCTGCTCTTCCCATTCTGCGCCACTCCCAACACCCCCCATGACAACTTCTGTGCACTTGCTGCTCTGCCCTCCCTCTGCAGCCCAGGCACCTTTGAGGGCTACGGACCCCACTGTCCAGCTGGACATCTCTGGGCCACCATGCTGCCCAGTGCCGGGGAAGGCCAGTCACGTGGTCCATATGCCCTGAACAGCCCTCCCAAATCTCCAGGGGCCCCATACATAGGACATACCTCAGATTGAGCCTGTCTGAAGCTGAGCACACCGTCTTCCCCAGGGCTCCTTCTACCTCCAAGTTCCCCATCCAAGGGAATGGCCCTGTCTGCCCGCGCACCCAAATCAGGCATCATTTGCTCCTTCCTCCTCCCCATTCCCCATGTTCAGCCCACAACCAAGTCTCAGTGACTCTACAGCCTAGATAGATGTGAATTCATCCTTTCCCTCCAGCTCTGAGTCACCAGTGGCATCTCTGGTCCTCTCCCACTGACCCTCTCCCACTGTTGCTCCTTCTGGCCCCTTGCCTCCCCGTCACTGGCCATCGTTCCACCTCTGACCTTTAGCCATGTTAAACTTTTTGTTCTGGAACCCATGATATTTTTTTTTTTTTTTTTGCTTCTTAAGTCCACACCCGTGCCAGGTGGAAGTTCCTGGGCCAGGAGTCGAATTGGAGCTGTGGCTGTCCACCTACACCACAGCTCACAGCAACACTGTGAGCTAGAGCCTTTAACCCACTGAGCAAGGCCAGGGATCGAACCCAAATCCTCGAGGATGCTAGCTGGGTTCCTTACTGCTGCGCCACGATGGGAACACTCTGGAAACCATCATCTCTTGACTCTGGATCTCTGATCGTGCCTTTCCCTCTGAATGCCTCCCTTCCCAAGGCCAAGTCACCCTTCAAGGCCGAGCTGAGACCCCACCCCTTCAGGCATCTCCCCTGACCCTCAGGACCAGGACGGGCGCGGCGTGTCCTTCCCACTAGAGCCCGTTGCTTCCTCCTCACTACCCTTCTGATCTGAACTCGTCCATTCACTCATCCACGTCCCTCCGCGCCTCTAAGTCCCTTGGGCGCCCAGACCGAGCCTGTGAACCTCTCTGCGGCAGCAGCCCAGTGCTTGGTCAGAGAACGGGTACACAGCAGGAGCTCACTAACCCTTCCCACGATGAATGGATGGATTAGTGGGCACAGGACCCGTGCAGCCACTTTACACATCTTTTCTCACCCATGTTCACGAGAAATCCACGCGATCCGGCTTCCATCCCGTGGCTTAGACCAGGAAAACAAGGTTACGGAGGCTGAACACTTGCGCAAAAGGACACACAGCTGGGAAACGGCAGGGGACGGATTCAGAAAGAGGTCTGTGCGCCTGCAAAAGCCTCCTTGCCACCCCTCCAGCCCGCCTTCCCCAGTCACTCTCCCTCTCTGACCCTGCTGTCTCATCTGTGCAGTGGTAACAAAAGTCATACCTAATATAGGACCGGGCACAACATGTCCTCAGTACACAGCTGGGCCTTCTCTCCCAACTCTGGCGCTTATTCCGGACAGAATTCCTCCACGGGCCAGACACCTCCTGCACGCACGTGTTCACAGAAGCAGGTGCAGAGCTCCACGAGGGCCTATCTCCCGCGTCCAGAACGCAGCAGGCGCTTAACCAATGTATGTGGAGCAGGAGGGCACCAGTGGATGCCCGCAGTGGGCTCAGGCACAGGGCCCCCCGCCTCCAGGATCTCTGCCGATTACCCTCTTCGGCCGCAGCTCCCCCTGCTAGCCCAAGGCGCGGGAAATATTTAAAACAATTTTATTCATGAAAATATGCTGTACAATGCACTCTACACGGCCTCGACACGGCACACACGCACACGCACACGCTGACGGCACGGCCACGGTACACTGCCTACGAAATGCGCCAGGGCGCCGCGCCCACAGCCCGCCCCGACCGGACACTTATAAATATGGGAGAGAGGAGCCAGGACTGGCACAGAGAAAGGGGTGTCGGGTTGAGGGGTGGATCCAGAGAGCTGGGGCCCCCTGGAGAAGCTGCGACCAGTACTGGGACATGGGGAGGGGCGGGAAGGGAGATGGGCTTCCACGCGGGAGGGGAGAAACTCGGGCCAGCAAGGAGGGGGTAGGAGGGCCTGAACCGTGGGGGCGGAGGTCGGGGCTGAAGCGGGACAGTTCAGGGCGAAGGGCCTATGGGTGGGTGTGGGTGTTTTCCGGAGGGGGTTCCTGGCTTGGGGCGGGTGAAGTGTCAGCTGGGACTCAGATCCGAGTCTGGGGTGGGCGCTTGGCCACACGAGGGCCTGGCAAACGAAACCGAAGATTCTGAGCCGCCCCCTGCCCCGGTGGCTTCCCCGACCAGACCAGCGTGGCCCACCTCACTCCTCCCCACTCCTCCCCCGCCCGGGATCCAGCCTCTACTCCCAGCCTCCTTCCCTTGGGAGGAGGGGGAGCGGGTCGCGGGGCGGGGCGGGGCGGGGCGGGGGGGTCTGGGCAGGACCGGTGGGGCGCCCCAGCCCCCTCTCCTCCACTTCTCCAGCGCCCAGCTTCCTCGGAGGGCTGGCTGTCTTAGCTGGGCTGGGGCTGCTCCTGGGTGCCCCCACGGCGCGGGAGTGGGAGCGGGGCCCGGGGTCAGGATGGGAAGACAGCAGCCCCTGGGGGACGGGACAGGGCACCCGGGGCGCGCCCTCAGCCCGGCACCCAGCTCTGGTTGGGGGGCGGGGCCCCGGCCAGGCCGGGCGGCGGCGGCGGCAGGGCCGAGTCGAAGTTGAAGTCCATTTCGTCGCTGTCCATGAAGTCGTTGAGGATGATGGACTCGACGTCGCACTCGAGGCTCCCGCTGAACATGTCGAGGTCCAGGTCGGCCGGGAAGCGGTCGGGCGCGGCGCCCAGCGGCCCGGCGGCGGCGGCCGCGTACGGCCCGGGCAGCGCGTCCAGCAGGAGGCCGCCGGGGGGGCCCCCGAAGACGGCCGCGTGGCCCGGCGGCGCCAGGCCCGGCGCGCCCGCCTCTCCGGGCAGCGTCAGAAGGCTGATGGGGTGGGCTAAGGCACTGCGCGAGGGCGCCGCGGGCGCGTACGCGGCCGCCCCCTTGCCGGGGTAGGCCGCGGCCGCCAGCGCCAGCTCCCCGGGGGCGCCCAGCAGCGGCGCGGGCCCGGGCCCGGGCCTGGGCGCGGGCGGCGGCGGCGGCGGCGGCAGCAGCGCGGGCAGCGCCCCCGGGCGGAAAGGCGCGGCGGCCGGCGCGAAGCTGGCCTGCTTGTTCTCCTGGATGGTTTGCATGGGCAGGCGGCGCAGGGCGCCCAGCGCCGGCGGCCCGAAGCCTCCGCCCGCGCCGCCGCCGTAGGCGCCGCCCTTGCAGCCGCCGAAGTAGGCCGGCGTCGCGGCGCGGGCCCGCGGCCCGTACGTGTCCTGCGAGGCGTCCAGCAGCGCCTCGGGCAGGCCCAGCGGGCCGCCCAGCTCGGCCAGGCGCGGCAGCTCCCCCGGGCAGCGGGCCCCCAGCGCGGGCGACAGCGCGCTCGCCGGGCTCGGGTACATGAGCGGCGAGGACGGCGCCAGGGCCTCCAGGGCCTCGTCGTCCTCCAGTTCGGCCGCCTCGGCGAGCAGGGGTCGCCCGCCGCCGCCGCCGCGGAAGTCGGCCCACGCCTCGTAGTCGTCGCTGGCGTGTGAGGCCGGGCTGGTGGCCCACTTGGCCGCGGCGGGCATGGGCCCCGGGGCGGGCGCGCCCGGGGGGCTGGCGTCGGGGCTCCGCTCGGGTGCCTGCAGCTGCTTCTTCTTGCTCGCCTTGCCCTTGATGCGCAGGAACTTGGCCCCGTTGTCCATGGAGACCGCCCTGCGCCGCGGGGTCTTGCCCGTCTTGCCGCCCTCGGGGTTCAGCATCCACCACGAGCTCTTGCCTGTGCCCTCGTTCTGCACGCGGATGAACCGGGTGTGCAGAGACAGGTTGTGCCGGATGGAGTTCTGTGGCCAGAGACAAGCACAGGGGGTCGGGGGTGGGGGGGGGGGTTAGGAGCGGGAGAAAAGAGGCGAGAGGACAAGGCCAGGAGAGACGAGCCGAAAGGCGGAAGGAAGGGGAGCAAGCAGGGAAGACGGAAGGCGGAGGGGGCGGGAGGGCAGGTGTAAGTTCCAGGGCTGCCGGTCTAGGAGTCCCGGTCCTCTCCCAGGAACCGCTCTGCCCCAGCGGCTCTCCGGCCCTCCCCCTACCCACCCCCCGCCGCGGGGTCTGGAGGGTGGGGCCGGAGCTCGGGGGCCTGCAGTGGGGGAGCAAGACCCCCTCCCCGCCTCAGCCAAGCCCCGCCCGCGGCTAGCTAGCCAGGCTGCCAGGGCCCCCCAACAGATTATGTAAGGGCTCATGCCGCCGCGGCTCATTTATCCCCCCCCCCCCAGCCTGGCATGGCGCCAGGAGCCCGAAAACCCAGGGCTCCAGAAATCAATCTCGCGGTGACTGATTAAGCCCTGTTTAGAACTAATTGCTCTTTCGTGTGTGGGGAGAATAAATTACCTGCTTTAATTTCGTGTCTTTAAAATGCAACTGCAGGTAGAGAAGGCTGTTAACCCTTTGCTGGGAGGGCCTGGCCCGGGAAAGCCAAATAGGCTGGGGGCCCCCAAGGTGGGGAGAGGTCCAGACTTTCCTCCAACTTCTCTGTGAACCCCACAGAGGCCTTGGAACCCAGCAAGCCCCTCAAAGCACATCCATTAGCCATGGACACCTCCGACCCCACCTCTGCTCTGGGCTGGCACCTTCAGGTCAGCCCAGCTCAGCCCCCCTTTGGGTGGCAGCCCTCCCTCTCCTCCCCACCCACCTAAAGCGCTCTGGGCTGGCACCTTCAGGTCAGCCCAGCTCAGCCCCCCTTTGGGTGGCAGCCCTCCCTCTCCTCCCCACCCACCTAAAGCGGAGTCCCTCTGCCCTAAAGCCCCTTCCTGGTGGAACCTTTACAAAATCCCCACAAATCAGGTGGCATCACGCCCATTTACAGATAAGAAGACAAAGGCTCCGAGAAGTGAAGCGGCCTACACCCGAGGCCACTCAGCCCTTCTGCGTCCCTGGTACTTCCACACCCGTACACACCCTCCTCTGAATTTCTGCTGTGCCTCCTATCACTGCCTGCTTTTGCCAGGCCTGTCCTGGGGACAGAGGAAGGCAGGGAGTCCATGGCTCCACAGACTAGCGCCCCACGGGAACCGGAGGAGCAGAACTTCTGCAGGGCCCGCCACGCCCACCTCTGGGGCCTCCCTCCTGGTGGCCTTGACCTCCTGGCTTAGGCACTGCTGTGCTTTGGGCAGGATGCCTGGCTCTTTCCAGCCACCTAGCTTACGTGACCGTGGCTGTTGACTCACTCTCCAGGAGCCCGGGCCTCAGTAAACTACTCTGAAAAAAAGAATGGGTGACATCCAGGAACCAGCTCAGGAGGCTGTGAGATCATTACCGGAGCTAAGGTGTGTGGGTAAGTGTTTGGCGAACATGCCAGGTGCTCACAAATGTTGCTTCAGCCCCTCGCGCTGGCCAGAAATCCTCGCATCTTAGATCCCCCAACAGACCTGCTGCGGCCCTACCTCCCTAACGCCAGGCCCTGAGTGTACCACCTGTGCTGGGCACGAACAGCTCTGGGGAGCTGGCATTATCCCGTCTCGTGTACCGGGGAATGGAGGCCCAGAGGCATGATGTAACTTGCCCACGGTCCCACAGGCGGCAATGCCAGGTACCACTCCAGGTCTGCCTGGCTCACGGACCTGCTCTCAACTCGCCAGAACCTCTGATCCCTGTGGGCTCTCCCTTCTGCCGCCTCCTCGCCAGGCGCCAGAAGGAGGGGGGCCCTCCCTGCTGCCCGGGGTACCTTCCCACCCCTCACTCCCAGCTCCAGGTACTCACCTGACTCTTCAGGGCCCCAGGCTCCCTATCTCTGGCACTTTCTGCTCTTGGGAGACAACGGTTGGGGCGCCAAGGCCCCTCCCAGCGTGGCCCTGCCTGGCTTCTCCTGGGGCCCAGAGAGGAGGGGAGCTGGACCCCCAGGGAGGCCCCGGAGCAGATGCCCCCCTTTCCCACCCCCGCACCTGGCTCCCCAGCCCCTCCCCCACACCTGTGTTCAGGGGCCTCAGGGGCCCCAGTTCTTTTCTCCTCGGGGACTCTCTGCCTCACCAGAGGCTCCACCTGCCAGCTCCTCCAGCTGGCGGTCAGTCAGGCAGCACCTCTTTATCGGTGTCACCCTGTGCCAGGCTGGTTCTGAGTGTTTGGGGGACGGAGGAGGAAGGACCTCACTAAACACATGCACCTCCCGAGCACCTGCCAGCTCAGCCCCGGGTGTGAGGACTGCGTGACCTCACGTGCTCCTTCTCCCTGTCTCCATGCAGCTCAGGGACTGGGAGCCCCATCTCGGGATGGGGCGCCTGAGGCTCAGAGAGGTGAAGTAAGTTGCCGGGATCCCTTGACAGAGCCAGGCATTGATTTCAGGTTCGTCTCGCTCAGCGTCTAAAGGACCCTCACATTCCACCATGGGAGAGAGAACGAGTCCGGGAAAGTCCACAGAACCGTCGGAAACCAGTCTTCCACTGTTTTTCAAACTTTCCATGATGCAACCAACCCTAGAAGCCTGCAGCATGGGAAGCTGGGGGCCCATTAAAAGCCCAAATTCCCTATAAGTCTTGTGCTTCCTTTTTAGAATTTTTTTTTTTTTTTTTTTTTTTTAGGGCCACACCCACGGCACATGGAGGTTCCCAGGCTAGGGGTCGAATCGGAGCTGTAGCCGCCGGCCTACACCACAGCCACAGCAATGCAGGATCCGGGCCTTGTCTGCAACCTACACCACAGCTCATGGCAACGCCGGATCCTTAACCCACCAATCGAGGCCAGGGATCGAACCCGCGACCTCATGGTTCCTAGTTGGATTGTTTCCACTGCGCCACGACGGGAACGCCCCCTCTTTAGAATTCAAGGGCATCTTTGCACTGTACTTCATAATACTTCCAAACTTTCTGAATATCAATAAAAATGTTTTAGATTATCCGCCAGAACACACGTTCCAGGCCTAAGCGAGTCTGTACCCTTCCTCGCTCTGTTCCCTGCCCGGCCAGGTACCCCAGTGCTCCAGGCTGAAGTCAAGGTTGGGTGGACCCCAGAGAGAAGAAAGGCCTTGCCCCAGGTCACCCAGGACCTGGAGGCAGAGCTAGGATTCGAGCCCAGGCCTCCTGAGCCCTCGCTTGGTGGTCCTCCTTCTCCTGCAAACCTGTCCTGGGGCCAGTCCCCCTCCTCTCTGGGCCTCAGCCTCCCTCCCCACAGACCCGCTGAGATGGCCCCCGCCCCCGCTCTATAGGGAGCTTTTCAGTTTGACAGTGAAAAGCTCTTGGACTCATTCAGTCCAGAGATTTTCAAATTTTTTTTTTTTTAAGTAGTGGAACTTTTAGTAAATGGAATCTAACCCAAAATTTGGGAGTTCCACACTCAAGCCATGGGGGATGGGGCAGGGGTGCCTGAGGCCCTGGCTGCTCAGCACCCTCCCTGCACTGTCTCAGAAAACGAGGCCCTCGGGAGGGATGTGCAGGCCAGATGGATGCGCGGTTGAGGCCTGGAAGGGTGCCGAGCCCAGGGTCACCCAGGGAGGTGGCCCCGAGCTGGGCAAGGACCTAGGCCTTGGGCTGCTGAGCTGGGCGCTTCACTAGGTGTGCCCAGGGCTGTGCCCCAGGGGGGGAAGCCCATTCTGGCTCCTCAGGGCCCCGCCACCTGGCATCCATCAGAGCTCCTGGCCCAGATCTGGTGGCAAAAGCACTGATCGCAACTCGCCCACGAGGACTCCCGGGAGGCCAGAGGCCACGGAGGAGGTGAGGGAGTGGAGGGAGACGCCTCTGCCAGGCAGCAGTAACCAGGGCTCCCTCTGAGAGTCGCCTAGCAACCCGCCACCACAGCCACGGCCTCGGCATGCCCAGGCGCCCCTGGTGCCCAAGCTGGGCCCGGTTTCTGGGGCCTCACACCTCCCACACTTCCATGAGGCCTGGGGCCGGTTCCCAGGGGAGGGGGGACCTCCCTGCTTCGGGGCCTCAGAGGACCGCGCCCATCCTGCTCTCCCTCGGGTCCTGGGCGAGGCAGGCCAGCCCCCTGGGCCCTCCGCCGCCAGGGAGAGGAGCCGGGTGCAGGACAAAGGGCGTGGGCTCTGGTGTTGGATCAGGCTCCCAGTCTTGGCTCTGACACCCACAGACAGTGCAACCCTGGAGCGGGTCGCTTTGAACCTCCGTTTCTCCAGACAGCTACCTCCTTCCACCCTCTGCCAGGCAGAGTGAGCTGTGAGTAGCCTGGATCACGTCCAGTCCTGCCCAGAAGCCCGCGATGCCCCATCTCGCTCAAAGAACAAAGGCCGGGCCGTAGCCCACGGGCCCCTCGCGACCTCCCAGACTCCTCCCTCCCTCCCGCTGCCCACACCTGCCAGGAACCTGTGCGGCACCATCCTCATCCTACCTTGGGGCCTGTCTCGGGGCAACACGGTTCACCCAGATACCCACGTCCGCCTCTCTTCTCTTTCAAGGCGCTGTTCAGATGTCACCTGTGCGACGAGACCCATCCTGCCCACCCTTGTCACAAGTCCTCCTCTGCCTCGCCACTTCTTAGCCCCCCTCCCCTGCTTGGAATTTGTCTACAGCAATTCGTGCTTTTTCTCAACCACTCTCAACTTTACATTCTGTTTTTATTTACTGTCTGGTTTCCCGTATATTAGAATGTAAGTTTCATGAGGGATGTTTATCCTTTTTTTTTTTTTTTAAACTGTACCCCGTGGCTTAGGTATATGTTAGACATCTCACAAATGTTTGATGTTTGTTGAGTGAATGAATGAGAGCAAAGGGGAGTGGCATTGTGTTGCAGGGGAAATTCATGAGACTGGCAGAGTGGCTGGCTCACAACAGCGGCTTCTCCAAACTGGGCTGATGGGCCTCGGGTGGAGAAAGCCTGGGGCAGTCAGAGCCACAGAAGGCAGCAGAGAGGGGAGGAAGGCGTCTCTGAGAGAGCAGGAAGGGCTCCCAGGGCCAGCAAGGCAGCTGCCCCCCAGGACCCCTACCCTGCTTGCTCCTGTCGCCCACACAGACTCGGGAAACCCAGGGCTTGCTGCGGCCAAGGCCTCGCACAGCCCGTACCGCCTGGGCCGGAAGACACTCCGGCAGCCCCCGCGGGAACAGAACCCCCTCGTCCCCGCCGACAGTGCCTCGCTCGTGGACGGGGTCCGAGCCCTGTGGTGGTGGCAGCTCATCTATCCAACGGGCACCCTCATCTATTCCCAGGACACCCTTCGCCCGCGAGCAGTAATGCATTCATCTGACAGCACGACCCCATTTATCCAGCACCCCAGCCCCATTTATCCAGCAAGTACAACCTCATTTGCTGACTGCACGCCTTTCACCTGACGGGCCCCTCATTTATCCTCCGAGGCGGAGGCGCTCTCCTTCCTGTGACGGGGCTGTGTTCTCTGACGGTGCAACCCGACTGAGGCAGCAGGGCGGCATCTCGGCTACAAGTGCACTTCATCCCCTGATGGTACAACCTCATTTATCTAATAATGCAGCCTCACCTTGCCTCCAAGTACCACCTCATTCCCTGACAGTACAGCCTCGTTTATCTTCCGGCACAACCTCATTTCGCCTCCCAGCACAGCGTCGTCCTCTGATAGCTCAACCTCATCCAATCTTACGTCTCCAGCCGGAGCCCGCCAGCTCGCAGGGCTGGGGCTGGGGGAGGGGAGAGGGAGGTGTGGGGAGAGAGGGGTCCCACCATGTGCCGTCCTCTGCCTAGGGAGGGCTCCCTGGCGCTATGACCACATACAGTCTTCCCAGGCCCCCCAGGACCCGTGGACTGGGAGTGCTGGGTCGCTTGGCACAGCGGGCGCTCCACGACTGTCCCGCCTCCCGTTGGGCCCCTTGAGGGTCAGAGGCCCACGGGATGGATTTCCTCCAGCTCTCCAGCGGGGGAAGAAACCCCACTTGATTCGATTCGTAGCATTTGCTGATTTCTGTGGCATGGGTACTCCCCATCGTAGCCAATTTTGAGCTGGCAGCGAGATGTCACTGAGTGCAGAACTGGGAGAGGCGTGCACATGATCAGCTCTCACGAGCCAGTGCAAGGCAGCTCTCGCACACCACTGGCACGTGCTCAAAGACTCAGTCAGGCGAAGGGCACCACCTACCACGTGCCAGACCTCAGCTAGGTTCTTTAGATACGTTTCTTCTTTGAACCCTAAAAACCATGCTTTGTGTAGGTAATGCTGTTTCCCAAAGCGGCAGGAACTGAGGCTCAGGTGGCTTGAATGACTCCTGAGGCTGCCAAGCCGGACGTGATGGAGCCAGGGCTGGGTCCCAGGGCTGCTCCCAGCGTGGCGGGGAACACCGCCCGGCCGCACACCTCAGTGGCCCGCCCTGCACTTGCACGTGGTTCTAAGCGCAGGCTTCCTGGCTTTCACTGGAGACAGGAGCCCCAAGTCTTGTGCTTCCCACCCTCTACAAGCCCGGTGCTACCTCCGGGCCTCCCCAGCACCTCGGGGGTCCCAGGGCCCCCCCAGTTCAGCCCTGGGTCTTGGGTCCAGCCAACCAGCCCTAAGCCAGGTGTGAATGCCTCCCCAGGTTCCATCCCTGTCCCAGGATCAGCCCAGCCCCTCCCTCAGGAAGCTCACCCCACCTACACAACGGGGATGGGGGTCAGCTCCCCCTTCAGTGCCTCCCTGAGCAGAGCTCACCTGTGGGGCCGTGTGTGCGCTCGGACTCCCCCCCCCCCCCACCTCCGCCGAGGCTCCCATTTCCTCCCTTCCTGCATGAAGAAGGGTCGAGGGCTAGCGATGGAATCCCAACTTCAGCCATGCGACCTTGGGCCTCCAGGGGGCAGGGGGCGGGGCTGGGAACAGGACGAGAACCCCCATGTGAAGAATCTTACTGAGTCCCAGGAGCAGCCCCTGTCACCCCCCTTGCTCCCCACCTCACTCTGGCCCAGGAACAGACCTGGCTCAGACAGAGCCACAGACTCAGGAGATGAGGGGTCACTTGCTCTGCTGCCTGGGATGCTCAGTCCAGACAGGCTTCCTGGCAGAAGGGGTGATCTGCATGGCCTCGGGGCCCTGAGGCCATGTGTTGGCACTGGGTGTGCAGCGAAGGAGGGCAGAAGGGAGGTGAGGGAAGCGGCCTTCGCGGCTCAGCAGTTAACAGACCCGACTAGCATCCATGAGGACGTAGGTTCCATCCCTGGCTTAGCTCAGTGGGTTCAGGATCCGGCGCTGCCGTGAGCTGTGGTATGGGTCAAAGACGCAGCTTGGATCCCACGTTGCTGTGGCTGTGGTGTGGGCCGCGGCTGCAGCTCTGATTCGACCCCTAGCCTGGGAAATTCCCTATGCCATGGGTGCGGCCCTAAAAGAGAAAGGCGGGAAAAAAAAAAAAAAAAAAAAGAAGGGCAGGTGGGGGCATCGGGACCACAGACGTTGATGGGTGAGTGGGCTTGGGACCAGAAGTGGGCAGTCAGAGCCAGGAGGAACCAAATGTCCGAAGCAAGACATGAGGTCAAAGGACAGGCCCTGGCATCCCCCACTCTCCACCCCAGAGACAACTGAGTCCAAACATCCAACCGGCTCAGCAGACCAACCAGCAGCAGAAGTCCCAGCTCACACCTACTCAAAAGCCCACAGCTCCTCATCGCCCCAGGGCTTGGGTCCAACTCCAGACCCACAGTCAAGGCTCCTCTGATGCTCTCAGGCCTCATGACCCCCATTCCCTGACGCCCGCCTGGGATTCCAGACACCCTGGATGTCTCATACCTCCATGCCTTCGCACATGCTGTTCCTTGCGCCCTTCCCCCTTTCTCTGCCCTCCTGGTTCCTGCGGCTCCATCCAGGCTACCTCTGCGGCATCCTCCTGGCCCCGCTGCAAGCCTCACAGATGGATGCACCCATCTCACTGCTACCGCAAAAACCTACCTGCAACTTGGAATATCACTGGGGGGGGGGGGTTGGCCTCCCTGGTCTGAATTCGGCGGGGCCACTCTTTGGTTCACGGTAAGTCAGCACATGGGCTGGAACGCTCGGCAGCCACGAACCGCTCCGTCCTAGCAACTCTGTGTGGCTTTGGTTCAGGAAAACCTCAGGCCGGAGCTCCAGGCCTAGGCCTCCTCCCTCTGAGTTTCCCCCCAGTTCCTGCTGCCTCTGCTACCCTTACTTTTCCCTGGCTTTCCCGGGAGACTTCAGCAAAGCGAGGCAGGAAAGGCCGTTCACAGAGCACTCACCACGTGCCACGCACGGCGCTCAACAGCTGAATGGTACCGAGCATCTCATACAACCCTCTGAGTTGGTTTATTATCCTGATTTTGCAGAGGGGAAACTGAGGCTTCAAGAGACAAACTGACCTGTCCAAGGGGCGGAAACGGCGGGGCAGGAATTCACACCCAGGGCCCTGGAGAGGAGCCTAGGCCAGGCCTGGGGAGGGGGCGCCAGGAGCTGTCCACACTGGCTCAGCAGCTCTTTCCACAGACTCGGCCCTCCCTCTCCCCGGATGAAAGTGGACCCCTGAACGCCAAGCCGTTCAGGCCTCTCCCAGCGTCTCCTCCGTCCGAGCCCCCTCCCTCCCTCTGCAGGCAGCACCTCCCCACGCCCCTGCCCCAGGCCCTGGGAGCAGCTGCGGTGACCTCACCCAGCCCTGCCCTGGGCCTGGCTCTGGGGAGGCCTCAGCAGCTGTGCCCCAGCCCTGCAGGCTGGCTCCTGGGGGGGAGGGGAGGGGACGAGTGGGCACGGTGCCAAGAGAACCATCTGCTCTCCCAGGGGCATGGCCACCCGCACAGACACTGGCCTCGCTCCCCGGGGCTGCCCTTGGCCCTCTGTCCCCATGCTGAGGGGGCTCCAAGAGCCCAGGGCAGCCCACCCAGACCGGAGCACCAGCCCTGCTCTGCCATCTGTCTTCTCCTGGAGCCGGAGAGGTCCTGGCAGGGCATGTTGGAGCACGAATGTTGGCTGAAAAATGAACAAGCGCTCAGGGTAAAGCTCTGGCGGGGCAGAGGCCAGAGGCCAGGGCTGGGTGTGCCGAGCACTGGCTGCCCCAGCCCCGGCCGGCCGGGCTGAAGCAGGCCATCCCCGGGGGGAGGGGGCCTCCATCCCCCTCACATCTGCTCCGCTGGCAGGTGCCTCTGGCAGAGGGCAAGCCCCTTCCCCCCACGGCCCCAGCTCAGGTTACAAAAGGAGGCAAGGCCAGCTGAGGACAGGGGGAGGGGACGGGAGGGTGGAGGAGGCTTCCCAGCTCCTCCGAGGGCTGGGGGAGGGGCACGCAGAGCCTACGGACGGGACTGAGAGCCAGAGAGGGAAGGGCCATGCCCAAGGTCCCACAGCCTGCCGGGGGGCAAAGGGGAGCCGGCGTCCAAGGGCAGGTGGCCCTGGGCTCAAGGGTGACCTTGAGTAAATCACTGCCCTCTCCTGCGACAATCCGGTGCCTAAAACCTGCCTGCTTGCAAGGCCATGGGGGAGGCTCTGCAGGCCAGAGTAGTGGGTCAGCCGAAGCGCAGGTCAAAGCTTCATATCCTGATGATCTGACACCTCGGGGACAGAAAGGGAGCCACGAGAAGAAGCCACCCCCCCACCCCCGCGCATACACGCACAAGTCGCCGTCTCTCAGGGATCCGGACCCAGGGGCCCCCACCCTGCACAGCACCCGGGAGGTATCGTTGTCCTTTCCCAGAGCAACGAAGGGCAGGAATGATATTTGCTAAGGTTTCACCGGGGCCTTTACACGCGACTCTTCCCACATGTTAATTCTCACGACGAAGCTTGGACACAAGTCCCGTGTTATTAGTCCATTTTGCAGAAGAGGAAACAGAGGCTCAGTTGCCCAAAAGGCCACGCAGACGGTGAGTGGCGGAGCTAGGGCTGCTCCTTCCCGCCTGCCTCCAGACCCCTAGCCACGGCCACACTGTCTCACCTCTGAGATCTTCAGGGCACCGAAGGGTAGTGCCTGGCATCTTGGAAACCTGGGGCCTCCACCCTCTCTCAGGCTCATCATCTCCCCTGGATCCCAGCATCAGGCCCGCCCTGGGCACCTGGGCCAGTCTCTCCATCCCCCTGCAATCCCTCCAGGACATTCTTTCTGCCCATATCATTCCTCACCCCCATACTTGGAGTGCCGGCTCCTTGGCATGGCATTCAAGGCCACTCGCCATCCAGCCCCAAGTCCTGCTGGGCTCTGACCAACATAGCAGGACCCTGTGGGGCTCCTAAAGCATCCTGAAGGTTTGACTCCACGGCCTGGTCCTCCTCGCTCACCTCCGAAGACCCCCAGCTCATTGCCTGGCCGTCCGTCTCGACAGGCCCTGCACAGTTTCTGCCCTGAATCACACTTGGGAGTCCCATCTCGTCTCCCCAGCTGGACCTGCAGGCATTTCAAGGGCGGGGAGCCAGTTCTACTCCTCTGAGGAGCGCTGCACGTCGGTGTCCGTGGGTGCAGGCCTGGATTAAAGCCCCTGGAGGAAGAGGCCGCTGGCCCTCGGGCCTGCAGATGGAGGGGGGATGTCAGCTCCCTCCCGTCGGGAGCTCTGGGTTTGAGAAAGAGAGCCAGGGCTCCCGGAGCCGCCCCCAGGCTGGAAGCCACAGGGGCAAACTCCAAGGGCAATCCAAGAGACACGGATGGGGGCGGGGGGGGGGGATGGGGGCCGGCCCAGCCCGGCCTCGATCACTGGGCTGGGGAGGACGTCGCTCAGGGGAGTTTCATTTCCGTCACCTCCAGGGGAGCCTGTACGGGCCACTGTGCTTCTCTCAGCCTCGCTTTGCTCATCTGCGAACTGGGGACAGGAGCGACAGGGGGCTTCAGGGTTTGCTATGCGCGTGAAAGCACGCCTGCCCTGGCGAGTGGTGACTGAATCCCAGACGGGAGAGTTCCACGTGCCTAAAGCAAAGGGTCAGGAGACAGGCGGGCTGAGTGATGTGGCCGAAGAGGTTGACAGGGGCCACGTGGCCCCTTGAATGTCACGCCAAGGCCCCAGCACTGCGTGCTGTTAAAAACAGCACCGCGCTGCACACGAGTTCCTGCCTCCCCCGCCAGACGGGGAGCTAGCAGACAGCAGGGACTGCGACTTTCTGCTTCCTGATGGTCCAGCTCCAGAGGGGCCCCTGCCGAGGACACACAGCCAGGTGTCTCCTCCCTCCTGCAGCCAAAGGCTCTCGGTGGCACACACATCAGACAAGGAGGGGTGGGCGTGTGTGCTAGGTGGGGGATGGGTGCGGTCCCTTGGAGCTGACTGCTCGGGGCCCAGGGCCCTGGAGGACTCAAGGAGCACGAGGAAGAGGATGGGCTTAACCTGCACCGCCTGCTTGGAGGAGAAGCTGGCCCACCCCGGGAGCAGGAGATGGGACTGGGAAGTGGGAACAGACGAGCTACCATCTAAGGCATCAGAGCAGGATCCGATCCACCATCAGAGACACTTGTTAAAATACAGATTCCCAAGCCCACCCTCTGTCTGCTACAGAGGGTCTGAGACGGGGACGGGTGACCTTAACGCCTAAAAGCTCTGTCCAGGGGATACTGATCATGGGCCAGGGCTACCAACAACCAAGGGTTTTAAGGCTGGATGCTCAGAAAGACACACTGGATTCCAGAATCGCCTAGGAGGTAGGGTTTTGTTCAAGCTACCCAATTCCCCGTCTAGTTTCTGAGAGGTGTCCCCAGGGATCAGGCCGTGAGAGCGCACGGCAGCCTCAGTGAGCATGTGACAATGGCAGTGGTTTGGGGTGAGAACTCCAGGGTCAGGTGTAAAGGTGGCATTGCGAGGCTGCCTGGGATCAGAGGCAGCAGGGGCAGTGGGAGAGGGGGCCGGGCCTGGACAAGGCTAGCAGAGAGCCCAGGGGTCCAGGCAGCACAGTTTAGGCTCGGTTGGCTCCCAGGGGGAACTGAGAGCTCGGAAGGGTTCTGGAGCGAGCGCGAGTGAGCCCTGGGGCTGGAGGGCTGGCCGGGGTGCGGGCTGACACCGCACTGGCACTGGGATGCGTGAAACATGGTAGAAACAGACAGGTCTGCATCTCAATCCAGGCTCAGCCTTGGTTCCGCTGCGCGGCCTTGGCCAAGTGACCTCATCTTTCTGGGCCTCCATTTCCTCAACTGCAAAATGGGGCTATGAACACACACCTGGCAGGACTCAGGGTGGATAAAATGAGAGAATTTGTGTGAATTACCCAACTGACTGCCTGGCACTCAGGCGTTAATTCTCTTAATTCTTGTTCCCCTTCCCACAAGAGGCACCCTGCCCCCCTCAGAGACCAGAAAGGTTTCTCTGCAAAGAGGGAGGCCCTGGGGGGAGGGTGTGGGAGGCCCCTCCCCCACACACCACCTGGCCCCCTCCCACCTCCACATATGGGTTGGGGGGTGGGGAGAGGCAGCAAACAGCCAAACCCTCCCAAACAGGAGTTGGTTTCCATGGTAACCAGGGTGCCAGGAGGAAGGGGGGTACTCCAGATCCAGCTGTCCCCCTGAGCACCCTACCCAGGCCCCAGAGCCTCAGCCAAGGCCCACCCAAGACCCTGCACCCCCTTCTGTCTGCTCTGGGGGCCAGCTGGGCCTGCCACGAGCACTCCCTGCCATGTGCCCAGGGTATGTCTGTCACCTGAGTACTGCCAGGGCAGGACAGGCAGCCCAAGAAGGAGTCCTCAGTTCAAGTCCACCCACACCAGCAGTCACATGAAGCCCCATCAGTACTCTGTGATGGGTCCCAGGGTCTCAGGACGAACACCTCGTGGCTCACAGAACCAGAGGGTTTACCAGTCACATCCCCGAAAGGACCAGAGACGGAGGAGGTTGAGGCCCTTTGGACACAGATGAGAGCGACGACCAGAACGGGAGAAGGTTTTGTGCCAGCTCACACAGGCCAGATCAGGTTCCCCTACAGGTGATGTGTCCACCCCTCACCCACTCCCGTCCCCACAGCTCCAAGTGGCCCCAAAGAGCTGAACCAGGACACCCCGAGTGATGCTCCAGAGAGACGGGCCACTGCCGGGGAGAAGAAAGGCGTCCCAACAACCTGGAGGTCTGTCCGGCACTTGAAAGAGCAGACCCAGGGGCTGCAAGCTCAGGAGCGAATGAGAGAGGGCTCATCTGGGAAGGAGGCCTGGAAGCAAGCGGGGGACGCCCTGACTCCCTGCCTCTCCCGGAGACCCGAAGTCAGACTTGGAGCTGGAAGGAGTGGGCACCAGTGTCTACCTGTTTCTCAGGTACCCACCCCCGACCTGGGAGGCAGGCCACAGGCTGCAAAGAGAAGGGGGTGCTGAGGAGTCAGCCGCAAGGTAAGGGAGACAGGGAGGTGACGAGGGGGCTCCCCCTGCTCTGGCTGCTGCACCCATGTCCCAGAGGCTCCCAGTGACCATGCCCCGAACCATCCTGAGACACAGACACAGGGGCTTCCATCGCCCGCAGGACCCCATGTAGGGGCCACCACCAGCCGCCACTCAAAACACGGGAGAAGGTCGACAGCAAGAAACAAGCCCACACCCCTTCCAAGTCCTCCTCCTCAGCCTCAATGGCACAGCAAAGGCTCAAGTTGCCGGGAAAAGCAGGGGGTTCCGTCCCAGGTCTGCCGCTTCTTAGGGAGGTGACCCTAGGACAAGCGCCTTCTCCAGGCGCAGACGGGATGCTCAAACCCACGTGCAAGGAGGGTGGCCAGGATCTGAGGGGAAGCCGCGCTGGGCTGCTCCGGGCCCCTCCCCGGCTCTGGCAGAGCCCCTCTGGGTCCAGCAGCGGGCGTCCTCGGGGCGCACGGAGAGCGGGCCCAGCCCGCAGAAAGTGGGGGCTGGGGTACTGAACTTTCGAACCCGGCACCCCCCACCCCGCCCGCGCCGTTCATTACCTTAACAGGAGTTAAAAATAACCGTCTCATCTCTTTAAATTAGTCTGTCTGCAATTACCGCCTGGCACGGCGCTGCCCGCCATCGTCCCGCTGGAGCGGCGCCAGGTGGCAGGCGGGGCCCTCGCCCTGTCTGTCGGTCTGTCTGCCGGCCTCCCGGTCCCCTCCTTCGCCCCGCAGAGGCCCAGCTACCCCAGGGGCCTCCCGGCGGCCCTGCCTCCGGCGCTCCCGAAGTGGTCGCTGGGGAGGGCGCCCGGCGGGGCCACCAGGCTGGCAGAGCGAGGGGCCAGCCGAGGCCCGGGCCGGGCTGGGGGGCGGCGGCGGGGACCGGGAGGCCCGGGAAGCCGGAAGGGCCGCCGCGCGCCAGCGCTCGTGGGTGGGTGTGAGCAGGTGGCCGTGGGAGTCTGCCGGGCGTGCCAGCAACTGTGCCAGGAGCGGCTGGCACGGGCTCGTGCCCAGGAGGCGGGCAGCTGCCAGCCCCCCTGCTCGTGCAGTGCGGGGGGTGAGGGCACCCCCCACCCCGGGCTCACACCGCCTCCTCTCGCACCCCCACCAGCCCTCAGGGCTGGGGATCCCCAGAGGACAAAGGAGGAGGAGGGAGCCGTGCTGAAGCAGGCTTGAGGGGAGAAGGGGGAGCCCCTGCGCCGCGCACACCCACTGCTCAGCGGCGGCAGCGGCAGGACCCCCTCCTGGCCTCTCAGATCGGCCCTTCCTTCCAGCCCCCTCCCCACCCAGGACTTCGGAGCCGGCCTGGGCCGGATGGGGGGTTGGGGACCCACCCCTCCTAATCCCACCCTGCACCAGTCGAGCTGCTCCAGACCCTGAGGGAGAAGGGAAGTCCCCGTCCACTGGGCTCCTCCCCCACCAGGCCTGGGGCCAGGAATGGGAGGCCCCTGGTCCCGGTCCTGGTCTGGGAGCTGGGGGGCGGGGCAGCCAGGAAGCACAAAAGCAGGCAGAACAACTCCAGGGGCGCTAGGTGGAAGGAGGAGCGAGACTCAGAGCAGCCTGGAAGGCTTCCCGGAGGAGTCCAGTGCCAGGAAAGGTGGGGCTGGAGCATCCGAGAGGAAGCGGGAGGCCCTCCCTGGATATGGGATGCCCGCAGTACCCGGAGGCTGCAGAGGGAGGGGGCCTCGGCCCAGGCCTGGAGAACCCCCGCCCTGATGGCAACCACCTGCCTCTTTGATGGAGTTCCCAGCACCCAGTGCAGCTTCCCTTCAGGCTCCAGTCCGCTGGGTGCCCTGCACCTGCTGTGGTCTTGCTTTTCCTCCAGTCCCTCTGCAGCATCTCCGGACTCTCCTCCCACATCACGGGTGGGCCCACAGGGCGAAGGCCCAGCACAGGGCCCTTCCCGATCTGGCGCACTTAGCCTTTCCCATGCCACGGGCCTGCCATCCCCAGAGGCCCTTGGTTCCAGCCTGGCACACCCAACCAGCTCCCAGGCCCAATGTATGCAATTCCACCTCCTTGCCTTTGCCTACGCAGTCAGTAGCCCCTGGAGGACTTCCTCCCCAATTCCACCTACCCCCTGGTGAAGGCAGCCCACATCAAGTGCCACCTTCTCTGTGAGGGTCTGTCTGGCTCCCCAGGGGATCTCCCCCCTTTCCCCAGCCCCCCACTCCCAGCCCTTCTTGCCTGTGGAAAAACATAGGGCTCGGGTGTGGAACTGGCTGAGCCCTGATGCATCCTGAAGGCAGGTCCAGCGCCTTCCCCTTTGGTCCCCCCACTCCATCTAACAGGGTTTGGTACACCCCAGGGATTCAAGTGCCATCCTTACGTGGCGGAGGGGAGGGAGGAAGGAACAATGCGTCCCTGGCCCCAGCCCTGGCACCTGAGGTGGACCACAAGCTCTGCTCCCCAGAGGGTGGCTGGGGAGCTGGGGATGGCCGCGCCACCAGGTCCCTGGAGGGACTGACTGGGAGTCGGGGAACAGGCAGCAGGAGGGGCAAGAACGAAAGGGGAGAGGTTTCCTGGGGAGCTGGGTGGGGGCGGGGTAGGACAGCCACTGAGGGGATGCGAAGAGGGGAAAGGCCAGGGGCCTCTCTGAACAGCCCCCCCACCTCCGCTGCCTCGGGGTCTCTGCCAGGGCCCAGGTCAGGAGCCCAAGCCTGAGGCTCCCTCGCCAATGCCCCAGTCCAGGACAAGCCTTCCTGAGCCCAGGCGCGGGGAGGACCAGCGTGTCCTCAGCCGCGTGGTGCAGTGGAAACCGCATCCAGAGGGCATGCGGGAGACCTCGGCCATCAGCCAGGGCCTGCCGCTCAGGGATGGCCTGAGAAAGTCCCATTCCCTCCCGGGGCCTCAGTCTCACAGTCTGAGAAATGAAAGCGTGGCACTAATTTATCGCCATGTTCCTTCTCCATCACATTCTAGGATCCAGACCTGCCCCTGTTTGAAAGCTGTCAGTGTCCACACCCAGTGCCAGCAGGACACAATTCTCTGGACCTTGGAGGGGACACACCTGGACTGGAATCCAGCTTCCCCAGCAAGTGACTGTGTGACCTCGGGCAGTGCACGCCTCCACTCGCTGCCTCAGCGCCTGGCTCTGTAACTGGTGACGTAAACTCTACCTCAGGGAGCGCAGAGGAGAGGGCTGGAGGCCTGGCCCTGAGACCCTCAGGGACCTGCAGGTCTCTCCCAGCTTCCAGCCCCAGGGTCCCTCTCAGCATCTCCCCCTTTCATCGCTAGTCTATCAAGCCCAGTTGGCGCTCCGCCTCCTGCAGGAAGCCCTCCTGGCTTATTCTAGCTCACAGTGCCCTCCCTGGCCTCAGCACCCTCTGCACCATCCACCCATTTCTTCACTATTTCACCAGACACGCACTGGTAGCTCGTGGAGCCAGGCTCTACGCTCCATGCTGTGGGCAGAGAGATTGCTCCGACACTGCGTGCCACTGTCTTCCAAAGAGGGTGGGGAAGGGAAATGAGACAGGATGCAAAAGACCAAGATCCATGACAGGCAGGGAGAGGCCAGAGAAGGGGGAGTCCGGAGCTGGCTGAACAGGGTTCGGGAAGGCTCCCTGGAAGAGGCGGCTGAACTCTGTGCCCTTGACGACAGGGACCGCATCTACAGGAAGAAGCCAAAGGGGGGAGCAGTGCACAAGGGCAGGACTCACTGGGGAGGAGTAAGTATTCCGCTGGGGGCGGAGCCCAAGGGGACTGGAGGGAGGGTGGAGGGGGGGCTCAGGTCTCCTCCTCTGGCCTGCGCCCCCACCCAGTACACCCAGTAGCGGACAGAGCAAGACAGACAAGCTGTCTGCACCAAGTCTGAAAGCCATGGGCTCCCAGGTCAGAGCTCTGTGGGTCCTACCATGCAGCCACTGGGCATCTCCAGCTACCCATGTCCACAAGCCTCTCCTCCTCCCCTGGCACACCTCCTTCCCTGCTCCTGTCTCCAGCCACCAGCAACCACAGCCCCTTCCCTCCATTTAGGCATGCCTGGCTGGCAGGGACACCTGCCCCCCCCCCTCAGGCACCAGGGAGCCTGACAGCTCCCTGGCGTGCCCCCCACCCACCTCCTCTCCCTCAAAAGCATCCACTCTCCCCATTCCCCAACAAGTTGCCCAGAGGAGGGTCTGGAGGCCACAATCCAGTCAAGCCCCTGTCCTCTCCCAAGATGGCTCCCCCCTTTCCACTGGTTGATACTGAGGCCTCCCTGGGGTGCCCCTGCCCCTGCCCCGCCCCCAAATGCATCTGGGCTCAGAGAGTCAGGGAAGTGGAAGACAGGCAGCCTGGGGTGGGCAGAGACAGCCTCCCCGCCTCATTACCTGGCCCTCGTACCAGCAGGGGTCATCACCAGCCCACCATGCTGATCCAGGCAAGGGGGGACAGCAGCTGCCCTGCCGAGAACTCAGATCTCAGGTCACCTGACCCGTTCCCCACCCCAGGCTGACTGGTGCCCTAGGGTGAACTCCTGGCACCACAGAAAGACCTGGGAGCCTAGGGTCGCATTCCTCACCCTGAGGCCAGCTCCAGGGAGGGCAGGTTTGGGAAGAGAGCAGCCACTGGCCCCAAGGCATTATCTGGGCTCTTTAAGGAGGCGCTCTGCCGGAGAGGGAAACAAGAGGAACACAAAGCAAACTCGCGGGGGCAAGAAGGGGCTCCCCGGTGTCAGAGGCCTGAGAAGGGGTCCTTCTGCCCAAGGACTGGGGTGAGGGTGTCCCTCAGGGACGCCTCAAAGTGGCCGTCCCTTGTCACCCCGCGAGACCTCCCACCCCACATCCAGAGCATGCACGAGGCTGCTCCCAGCACGCCCCCGCCTGTCCGCCGGCTGGCCTCACGCCCTGGACACACACTCTGGGACCCCTGGCGGTGTCCCGGGGGGCGGGGGGGCTCCCTCCAGGCCGCCCGCCGGGAGTCTGGACGCATCTAGCAGCCCCTGGAAGCCCCAGCCGAAGGAAGACCTCAGCCCCCCTCCCCAGAGAGACGCCCCCACCTTCCAGCCAGCCGAGCTGTTGCTGTCGCCTTTATCCTTGAAGTAGGGCACGTAGCGGACCATCCAGTCGTAGATCTGCGAGAGCGTGAGTCGCTTGTCCGGGGCGCTCTCGATGGCTTTGGTGATGAGGTCGGCGTAGGACAGGTTCCCCCACGCGTTCCGCCGGGAGCTCTTCGCTTTCCGCAGCGGTCCGACCTCCGCGCCCAGCGGCGGCGCTGGGGCCATCGGCGGGGCCGTGGCCCGGCGCTCCGGCCCGCAGTCCTCGGCGCCCTCAGCCACCCCTGAACCCAGCGCTCCGTCCTCGTCGCCGACCAAGTCGGGCTGCGGCAGGGGCCAGGTACAGGAGCGCGGCCGGCTCTGCGGCGCGAAGTCCGGGTCCACGTCCACCTGATGCGCTCGCAGCTTCGCAGCCATGGTCCCGCCCGGCTCGGGCGAGCAGGGGAGGGAGGCTCCGCGGAGGGTGGGTGGGCGGCTCCGGGATCTGCGCGCCCCGGGGAGGCCCGCGGGAGGGGTCCCTGGCGGCGCCGGCTCAGCCGCGGGGCGCCATGGGCCGGGGCGCGAAGGCAGAGGACTGGACGCGCTGGGAAGCCCGAAGGGAGGGGGAGAGGAGGGCGGCGAGGAAGCGGCGGCCCCCGAGCCCAGCGGGCACACACCTCGCCCAGCTCTGCTTCTAGCACCTGCCGCCTGCCTGCGCCTGCAGCCACCACCGCCACCGTCGCTGCCGCCGCTCCCCCGGCGCCGGCCCCGCACGCGGGCCCCGCTCTCCCGGGACGAGGCCGGATTGCACCATGCCGGAGCCCGAGCCCTTGCCGGAGCCCGCGCCGCCGCCGCCGCCGCCGCCCCGTGAATGCCGCCGCCGCCGCCGCCGCCGCCGCTCCGGCTCCAGCGCCAGCTCCCGCGCCTGCCGCGCTCAGCGCCGGCTGCACCTCGGATGGGCGGGGGACGGGGAGGGGGCGGGCCCGGCGCGGGAGAGGGCGGGGCGTGCCCGCCCGCGGCCGCGGAATCCTCGACCGGTCGCGTGCCCCGCCCGCGGGCTGGGGCTGGGGCGCGGGGCTCCGGGCTCTGGGCAACCCGGCCGCAGCCCCCGCACGCCACAGCGCCGCCTACGGAGCAGGGGAGGAGCCGCAGGCGCGACCCCGCCCCCGCTCCGCGCCGGGGGAGGGGGCGCGGGGGCGGGGCCAGAGGGCTCTCATTGGTCCGTAGCAGGGCTGTCCGGCCCACGGACTCGGCAGGACCCCTCCCCGTAGCGCGTCAGCGGGTTATTGTTACGAGCCGGGGTTTCCCGGGGCAACGGGGATGGGGCGGGGCTCAGAGCACTTGGCCCCGCCTTCAACGCGCGGAAGGAGTGCCCCGCCCCCTATTTCTAGACCCCGGGCATTTCCATGCTTTCCTTCCAGAAACCCGGTGGCGGGGTTGGTGGAGCTCTCCTCTTCTCTGCGCCCCGGACGGCGCTGGGGAGAAGGAGAGGGTCAAGAATTCTTGGGTTCTGGGCCAGGCTTGGCCACAATTTTAGCTTTTCCATCTGCAAGTTGTTTTCCGTGGGCTTTTAGAGTGCCTGTGGGCATAGTTTTAGAGCCCCGGTTCTCAAAGTTTACCGTGTAGTAGAATCAACGCGCGGGGCTTATTAAAACATATTGCTGGGCCCCAGGCCGGTAAGTTTTGACGGGGGCTCGCGGTTTTGCATTTCGGACGAGTTCCCAGGTGATGCCCCCGGGACCACACTTTGCAAACCACTATTTTAGAGTTTTTGGGAGGCTTTTGCCTGGGCTGCTGGGACAAACACTTGCTCCAAAGTTCATCCTGTTTGGGTGGAAGTTTCTCGTTCATTTAACAGATATTCATTGAGCATCTTTGATGCACCCGGCACTGTTCAGGCCACTATGGCAAAAACAGCAACACAGGCAGACGAGGTCCCTACCGCAGTGGCTAGCGGAGGAGTCCGATGTAAATTACATCATCATATGGCCTCCGAAGGAAAAGGCTGGCTGATGCAGTTGGGCAGCCCATGACCTCATCCCACAGGGCCCTAGGCTAGGTTTCCAGCCAGCTCTCCACCTGCCAGCTTTTGCCTGGGGTATCCCCTCTGCCTGAAACACCCTTTCCCTTTCTCAAGGTTCTTTCTTATCGGAGATTCATTGTCCCGTTCCTCAAAACTCAGCTCGGCTCCATCCCTGACACCTTCTTTAACCCACTTCACAGCATTCTCTTTGCTCCTTGCCTGCCGACACCACCTGTTGCTCTGCCAGTCGGATCTGCATCCCTTTAGCACAGTGTTTCTCTTCTGCCAGGGAAACTGAGGCCCAGAGTGGGGAGGTGACTTGTCCAGATGGAATGGCCGGGACTAGAATCCAAGCTCATCAGGCAGTACTGCACTCCTGGACAGCCCGGAGCCTGCAGCTTGTAAAAAGGTCTCTGGGTGGTGGCGGGTGGGCCCAGGCCACGGGAGATACCCGCTCTCAAAAGTGTCTTCCTTCCAGCTTAGGTCCCAAGGAGCAGGGCCAAGGGTGGGAGTGGGGGAGGGGCAGGAGGGGCCCCTCTTTGCCCACCCCCCAGGGTGGGAGCAGGCCCAGCTTGCAGATGCCTGGCGTGGCATCTGCCTGAGTCACATCCCGGAGGCAAGGGTGGGCAGGGACTGTTGGCTGCCCCCCCCCTTACACATGCGCAGCCGCCAGGTGGTTCTATTTAGAGTCACGAAGGGCCTGAAATCACTGCTGCACCCCCTCCCACAGTTCTCATCTGCCTTCCCTGCCTGGGGAGCCTACGCTGGGGGCTGCCCCCTCAGGTGCCCTGGAAGCCAGGCCGGCCTCCTGCTGGTCTTCAGCCCTGGCCCAGCCTACTCTATTTGACAGGGCCTGCTGGGGGCCATACCAGAGCTGGGAGGATCCTTAGCTGGGGGCCCTGGCATGGGCTGCCACTGCGGGGCAGGGAAGCCAGGTTGGCAAAGACGCCCCAGAGGCTGACTCAGGCCCTGCTCTGGCCCCCGCCCCGCTCAGTGTCCACAGCTGCTCCTCTGGGGCCCACGCTGGTGCACTCAGCCTCCCGCCCCAAACACACACCTACCATGCACTCATTTTGCTTTGCTTTGCTTTTTTCTTTTCTTCTTCTTCTCCTTTTTTTTTTGGCTGCACCCATGGCATGTGGAAGTTCCTGAGCCAGGGATCGAATCTGTACCACAGCAGCAGCCCAAGCCACGGCACAGATCCCTACCCTGCTGCCCTACAAGAAACTCCAACACTCATTTTTCTTTACTCCCAACTGGGTTCCTGCTGCATCCATTATGAGGCAGCGGGACGTACTGATGGAGAGACAGCTCAGACAGTCACTTAACCCCCCAAAGACACCCTGTCCTAATCTGGAAACGAGCCTCATCGCGGCCCGCACCTCAGAGGCCGCGGGACGAATTCGGTAAAATGAATGCCAGCACCAGGAAGCGCTCGGTAACGCCGTGGCTGTGTCTTTATTACTGTTGGTGTGGCCCTACACATGGCCCTTCCTGTTTGTCCCAAGTCACGCGGTCCCACCTGCTCTCACCACCCACACTGGTGTCCACTCGCACACCCGGGCTCACGCAGGGGCGCACTTGCATGTGTCCCTTACACTTGCGTTCCACACGTTCCTACCGTTCCACCCCCAGGTCTCCCCCCCCCACCCCCACACCCCCTCTCAAGCCCCCGTGACCCTCCCTGCCGCTCCCACATCCATCCCTGCTCACGGGCAAAGCCCCGCTTGCTCACTGGCGCTGTCCTCCCCCTTCCACGCACAGGCACATTCGCTTCTGCTCACACCTTCCCTCGTCCTGAAACTCACTTGCATTCCAACACACACACATGTGAACACGCACGCACACACGCACACACACACGCGTGCTCAGGCGCACACACACATCATGTGCTTTACCCCATCGACCTGCACTTGAATCACAAAACTGGTGCACAGATACCCAAAGAATCCCAGGACCCGCCTCGATACCTCAACAGTCCGTCCCACCCAGTGGCGGAGGAGCACGTGCTACCCCACTCTCCCTGGGCACGCTGCCCTGGCAGGCACCCCTTCCCGGGCCACACAGTGACGCTCCGTCACCCTCGCAGGCCTGTCTCCTTCCAGCCGCTTCCCCTCCTCCAGCCTCGGCTCCCCAGCCCCTCCCAGCTCTCAGAATAACCCCTGCCGCTGGGGCCACCGCCACCTCCACTCGGCTGCCACTGCTGAGCTGTCAGGGCCGCCAGAGCCCGCTTCCCCAGCGCCGTGCCAGCCGGCCCGGCTGGCTCAGGGCAAGTGAGGACAGAAGGACAGGCTTCTCTGAGGTCTGATGGGCGTAGCTGCTCTGCACCCCCGAGGACGCCCTTCTGGAGCCCACCTGGAACACAGTCAGCTCTCGGGCACAACCCACTGCCGCTGGTCCAGCATCTTCCCCGTCCCCAGAGGACCTGGCCTGTGTCCTTTTGATCCGCAAAAGCCCAGAGGGCGGCCTCCTCTTCTGGCTCAGAGAAGCTGAGGTCTGGGGAGGAAGGGGTTTGGTGAAGGCAGCGCCGTGAGTTGGGAGCAGAGTCAGACCAGGCAGGGCTGGCCACTCCTAGCCCCTCATGGGGGACTCCGGGGGACCCTCCCCCAAACTGCACAGCTCTCGAGAACCTCCCCCCTGCCCCCACCTGCCAGTGCTGAGCAGAGTCTGGTTGACATCTGATGCCACAGTCGTCAGGAAAAAAGAATAGCACGGGGGGGGGGGGGGGGGGTGCGTCTGGGGCCGCCTCTGTGGGGGAGGGGCGGTGCCCAGCCCAGGCCTCCAGGGGTGGAAGCGGGAGCGTCCGCAGTAGCCAGAGGGGACCTCAGGACAGCTGGGAGAGCCTCCAGAGCAGGCTCAGGCCTGGCCCAGGGACAGTGTCAGGGAGTGGGTGGGGCTGAGCGGAGGCTGTGTGGCTGAGGGGGACACTGCAGCAGGGCAGGGCCCCATGACAAGACCCAAGGCCCCTTCAGCTGCCTCCATAGTCCAGGCCTGGGGCAGAGAGTCCTTCTGGCTCTAGGACAGCAGCTCAGACCAGCGGCTGCTTGGTGCTCAAAAACATAAGGCCAGGGCCAAAAGGACCTTGTGTCCTCCTGGGCCAGGGGGCCGTCCCATCACCAGCAGTGGTAAAGAGTAGAGCTGCTGAGAGCTACTGTTACAGGCCAAGCCCTCCCTCCTGCCATCCTGTTCAGTCCTGTATTCTTATCCCCAGACGTTTTATCGAGCACTTGCTAGGAGTCAGCCATGCATTATCCAGATGAATCTGGCCCTTGGGAGCAAGGACTCTGCCCATCTCCTCCGCTGCTGTGTCCCCAGGGTCCAGAATAGGGGCTGGCACAAAGACTCTCAATAAACATTTGTTGGATGACAGTTTATTCTCACAACCACCTGAGAGGCAGCTATTATCATGCCCATTTTCAAGATGAAGAAAGTGAGGCTCAGAGAAGGGAAGTGAGCAGCCTGCTTCCCTGGCACTCAGAGCGGAGTCTGGGTTTGCTCCTTGCGCAGCACTAGAGGTGGGGGGAAGTGAGCTTAGGGGGCCTGTCCCTTCCCTTCTCTGAGCCTCACTTTCCTAGTCTGTGAAATGGGCACATGCTGTATTTCTCCGCAAGGGACGATGAGACCACCCATGAAAGCTGCACAGCCCAGAGCAAGGGTCAGACAGACTGATGCTCCCTTCCTCCTTGGGTTTGCCCCAATATTCTAAATTTCAACATGACCACACCCGGGGTCCATGATGCCTGTAAGTCACCCCTCCTTCTGTACAACAGGAAGGAGCTGTACTTGATCACTGAGTTGCTACAATAAAGTACCGAAGTGGCTTAAAACAACAGGAGTGTATTGTCTCACAGTTCTGGAGACGAGCAGCCAGAAATCAAGATGCCGGCAGGGCCTGGCTCTCTCGGACAGCCCTAGGGGAGACTCCTTCCTCGCCCCTTCTAGCTCCTGGAGGTTGCTGGAAATCCTGGCGCCCTCGGCATCTGGCCGCGTCCATCACTGTCTCCGCCTCCGTCTTCACGTGGCCTCCTCCCTCCGCTCTCGTCCGTGTCTGCACTTGGCGGCGTCCTCTCTGGGTCTGTCTTCCGATGACGACACCAGCCACACTGGATGTAGGGCCCACCCTGGTCCACTATGACCTCATCCTAACTAAGTGCATCTGTTCCAAACAAGCGCCAATGCTGGGGCTCCAGGAAGGGCGTGGATTTGCGGGGGGGACACTCTTCGACCCGGTATACGAGTTGTAGTGGAGAAGGGGTCGGATTCGGAGACTGGCAGGGCCAGGACTGGATTCGCCTTCCTTCACCTGTTTGCCTTTGGACGTCCCTGAGTCCAGACCGTAGATTCTCCAAGTCTTGCTTCTTTCTTACCCTGCAGAGTGAAGACAGCAACCCGACCTCCGAGGGACGTTGAGAGGAAAAGACCAAGCAAGACCTGACAGCAGAGCCTGGCACAAGGAGACCCAGCCTCTCGCCGTGGCCCCTCCCGGGCCAGCCCCGTCCTGCCCAGGTGGTTGTCCTCACGCTGGCCTGTCATCTCCTGATCCAGTGACCCTGTCAGAGCGCTGGCGGCGCTCTTGGCTGAGCCACGTCTCTGTTCCTCAGAGCCTGTCTTCTGATCAGACAGGGGAGCCTCGGGAAGATGGTCTCGAAGCTTCCCTCCGAGCTCTGGGGCCTCCTTACAAAAGCCCGAAGGAGACTGGGGTTCTCAAGAGCCATGACTGGTCGGAGGGGCGTCCTAGGGAAGGGACTGAGGTTTCTAGGAGAAAGCTGCCTCTTCCATCTGCCCCCCGTCACCAGGTCCCCCGGCCCCCCAGGCCTGGGAGGCAGCCGACTTCCTCAAACCAGCGAGCCTCTGCCGGTGAGGAGCTCCCCCAGATGCGCGCCCCCAGTCCCCTGGACTTGCTGCTCTTCTGCTTGGCAGCCCCAGCCCCAGCCCCAGCGGCTGCCCCATCAAGGATGCCCTGTGTGAACCCGAACTGGGGGGCACTCACCTCAGTTTACCCATCTGCAAAATGAGACCATCACAGCCACCCCCGGCGCGGGCCCGAGAAGGAAGGGCGACAGCGCGGAGAGGGACATCGCAGGGACTTGTCTCTCGGGCCGTCAGCGGGGCCTTGTCCTCTGCCTCTGGGCTCACGCACACATCACCCCCTCCCGGCCTGACTGTCGGTCTGAGGACCCTACAGCATGAGGAGTGCGGGTGCGAGGGGCCGGGGCCTCCCAGAGGGTTAGGAAAGCGAGCACGACCCGCTCGCTGATGGGAGGAGGGAGGAGGCTAGTGGGGACAGAAGGGCCCCCGCGTGCCAGACGCCGGGCTGTGTGTGCCGGCTCGTTTCATCCTGACAGCCGCGCTCTGGAGCCACTGGCAAGATGCCCGTTTTGCAGAGGAGGAAACTGAGGTCGTCTGAGGAACCGAGGCAGCGGCTGCCAGGGAGCCTCACAGGGAACCGAGGCAGCGGCTGCCAGGGAGCCTCGCGGGGGGTTGTGAGACGCCGATGCTCAGCATCAAGCCCTTATTTACTCGACTTACCTGTTTAGCCAGGACAGCCTCCAGGCTAAGCCAGCCACGGCTGTCCCTTGATCCTAATGAGCCCCAAGAAGCTGCTCTTATTTTAGAGGGGGCAGCAGGGGCTCAGAGAAGTAAGATAACTTCCCCCAGGCCACAGAGCCAAGAGCTGGGCCGGAGTTTCCCAGTCCCAAAGCGGGACCGCTTTCTCACACCTGTGTGCTACCTGCACAGGTGAATGATGCCATGTAGGGCGGTCCAGATGGCCGGGGTCAAGGGTGGCAACGCGGGCAGCAGGGATGCGATGTGTCATCATTTCCACCCGTGTTTTGTGAAACGCGTTCAGCCCAAACCTGGAAGGTCTACTTTTTAATTTCTACCTATGCAATTTGATACGTAGATTAGTCTAAGTGAAGACAAGCCAAAAAATGTGGTGCGTGCGAATGACAGCACATTTCTAAGCTCTCGTCACCCAGGTGCCAAGGGATGGCTCCCTCAGGTGGCCCGGCTGTGCCCTGCCCAACACCCTGGGACCTGTGTCCCTCCCCAGCCTCCCTTGCGGCTGCTGCTCTACTGTTCCTTTGGGTGCCCCGCATGGCCCCACCCCAGTGACTGCAACTCTAGCTGCAGGCCCTGGACAGCTGGATGGAGCCACGTCCTCTCTGCAGCTGGCTTTCGGAGTCCTCCTCCCCCAGCAGAGTGACCCAGCGCCACGCACTGGCCCCAGGCCTGGCTGCCTTCTGCTTACTTACCCTGGGCCTTCGTTTAAGCGCCTGGCCTCCCCTCTGCGGCGCAACAGGAAGAGGGCACAGGAATTGAACCCAACAGGCCCAGGTTAGCGTGCTGGCTCTGTCGCCGTGACCACGGCCACGTCTCCTCGCTGAGCCTCGGTTCCTTGGCCATCAGGCAGCTTCGGCAGTACCGACTTCACAGGGCGATCGTGGGGCTGATAATGACAATGACAAAGACAATAACGATAATTACGACGGGCGGGCTCCATGCCAAGGGATTCCATGGCTCTCACTGATCCTGCATCAGCTGGAGAGGTGGCTATTATTTTATTGTCATCCCCACTTCACAGGTGAACCTGTGGCAACGAAAGTTCCTGGCACACACGAGGCACTTGACAAGGGCTAGTTCTGTCTTATGATGTGTGTTTTTTCAGCAGTCTAAACTCATAAACAAAAGCAGCCATGCTCAAGCCAGGTGGGGGTACTCAGCCATGGTCCCCGCCTGGGACGTTTGCAGGGGTCCCGTTTGCTCTGTGACTCAGCTGGGGAACCTGAAGGCCCAGGCTGCTTCCTTGTTCGGAGAGAGCTTAGCCTCAGACCCTCCCGGCTGATCTGGTGAGGAGGGTGCTGGGGTCCGGAGACGTGGCCAGCCCCACTGATATTTCTCTGAACTCCTCTGAGCCTGCGTGTCCTTGCTTGTGTCTCAGTGGAAGGTGGCTGGGAAGGAGTGGTACATCGTGGATGCTCTGAGGCTGCTGGTCCATAGCCTCTCCATCCAGTGTAGTCACGTGAATGTGTCTGGGTCAAAGATCAATCCGGGAGTTCCCGCCGTGGCACAGCGAGCTAAGGATCCCGTGCAGTCTCTGCAGCAGCTCAGATCGCTGCTGAGGTGTGGTTTCAAGCCCCAGCCCAGCGCAGTGGGTTAAGGATCTGACATTGCCACAGCTGTGGTGTAGGTTGCAGCTGCAGCTTGGATTCAATCCCTGGCCAGGAACTTCCATATGCCACAGGCGCAGCCCAAAAAAGAAAGATACTGTCCAGTCCAGTCCACAAAGGGGCCATAAGGCAAGGGTCACGTGTGGTGAGGAGGGGGCATGCGCTCTCCTTGTGGGGCGGGATGGGCCCTGTGTCCCCACAGCACAGCAGGTGCGGCTTTTTGTGCCTGCTGGGAAGCATAGTTACTGCTTGTATTTTGTTGTAGTGACTCTCCTTAGTGTAGGTTTATGGTCCCTTCTCTTCTCCCATTTTATAACAAAACTCTTATTTCTTTTCCTTACTTCATGGCGCTATTGTCATCCCATGTGTTCACCTAATAAAAGTTGGAATCCACCCCCAGTCCCTTCTTTGGAAGTGGACATGGCACGAATGGTGGAGAGGCGAGAAGCACGTCACATGTCGGGTAAAGACGGACCCAGGCTTCACCCTCACCCACCGCAGAAACTCCCAGCGCCCTCCAAACTCCCAGCATCCTTCCCCTGAGAAGCTCCCAGACCCCACCAGTCCTGCCTCCTCTGTTCCCGTGCCTGTTTCTATCCTCCTCACCCTCGGCTGGAATCAGCTGACCTCCCATCTGTCTAGCAGTGAGGTCCTCCGGCGCTGGGTCTTTATCCTATTCCCGCCTCAGGCCAGCAGAGGACCTGAATGGGGGTGGGGGTGGGAGGCAAGGGGGAAGGAAGGAGGAGAGGCCTCACGAGGCGCAGCATTGGAGCTGGGTCTTCGGATAATTTCCTGAGCACTTGGTAGATGGCAAGGGCGCTTCCAAGAACAAGAGTGACAAGTGCAGAAAAGTCTGTCCTGCAGAGACAGGCCCAGGACAGGCCCTCAAGAAGCGACAGCCAGAGCTACAATAGGGAAACACCGGAGGCCACCTGGAGGAGGCTGCATTATGCCACAAGCACACAGGGGAAAACTATGCAGCTCTTAAAAAGAATAAATCGACCTCCATGAGCTCACACAGAAAGACGGCCATAACGTCACCTTAAGGGAAAAAAGAAGTGACAGGAAAGTCGTCGTGTTATTCCAGGCCCCGTGTGTGGTGGGGTTCTGTTTGTCGGCACTGCACGTGTGCATGACATTTGCACGTATGTATGCACGTGTGTAATTATACATACGTGTGTGTGTGTGTGTGTGTGTGTGTGTGTGTGTGTGTGTGTGTGAAGGATTCCTCCGAGGTGTTAAGATTAGTTAGTTCCATCAAGAGCCAGTACCGGGGATTGGGAGAGCCCCCCTTTCTCTCTAGTTGTGCATCGTTGGATGGTCTTACAACAAATTGAGCACAACGAAGGCAAGAGGAAGGAAATGCTGTAATGAGGCATGAGTGCCCAGGAGGAGGGAGCCCACCACCAGCCCAGCGACTCGTAAGGGGTCCGGCAGCCTTACCTCTTTCTCTCCGTCGGCTCAGGTCAGGCCTGCTGAGTGCGGAGGTGCGTAGACGCCGAGTCTGATAGGGAGGCCTTGGGAATGTTTCCAGAAAACCGGGGAGATCAGAATTAGGTGAACTGGGCTCCACGGAGAAGGGCTGTGACCCCCTCTGGAGACGCCGAGGTGTCTTAGATCCTGAGTGTCAGCCCCAAGCTCGGGAGGCCGCCCCTTGCTGGAGCCAAGCTCTCTTCTCTCCGTGGCCTTGGGATGGAGCGGTGAGGACAGGACCCCACATTTCTGGATCAGGAGAGAGCCTTAGAGATCAGCAAGCCCTCTGTCCGCTCATCGCATTATCTGAACGGGAACAGAGCCCCTGAGACGGTTCAGGCCAGAATTCAGGCACCGCGACTGTCAAGTGGGAGCTCGTCCAGGCGGGAGGGAGGTGGCGAAGAGAAAGAGCCAGGGTCTTAGAGACGGACCTGGTTCTTGGCCTGGATGCCCGCCCTTGAAACCCTGCAGCCTCAACCACCTCCTCAGGAAAATGGAGACACCACTGCCTACCCTGAGGGTACGTGTGCGAACTGAGGATGGGGTAGGAGGAAGTCCCCAGGTTTCGTGGGCCCTGATCCGTGGCGTCAGGGCTGAGTGGTACCTTTAGGGAGACCTGGGAATTTATGGATCAGGTCAAGGGGAGCTGGCGATTTTGACTCTGGTATTTAAGGTTCTTGGCCTGGCACACCTCAGAGAGTGAAATCTGCACCCAGCCCGGGCGAGAAAAAGTGGAAGAGGGCAGCAGTTAAGAATTCAGGTCGGGGAGTTCCCGTCATGGCTCAGCGGAAATGAATCTGACTAGGATCTATGAGGATGCAGGTTCAACCCCTGGCCTCACTCCGTGGGTTAAGGATCCAGCGTTGCCATGAGCTGTGGTGTGGGTGGCAGACATGGCTCAGTTCTGGCGGTGTGGTGGCTGTGGGGCAGGCCGGCATCCACAGCTCTGATTCGACCCCCAGCCTGGGAACCTTCGTATGCTGCAGGTGCGGCCCTAAAGAGACCAAAAATAAATAAATGAATGAATAAAAGAACTCAGGTCTGGTGTAAGTCCTTGAGGCAAATTCTAGTTTCTGCATTTCTAATCGTCGTGCCCTCTGAGGCTTCACGTTCTGCATCATAAAAGTGGGGGTAATGTTAGTAACACATGTAAATTACCTAGAACCGCCTGCGGCTCTTCGCTCTTCCGGGTTGTAAAGGCAGAGGAACGCAAGGCCTTTCCACCTGAGAGAAAAGGATCCGGAGTTCCTGGTGGGCCTCAGGGAAAGGCTGGGAACAGAGATCCCCAGAAAGAAGAGGTCCGTGGCTTGGACCACCAGCCAAGCTGTGCTGCAGAGGCGAAGGCTTAAGCGTCGGACTGAAGCTGAAGGCCAGCATTACCGCCTTAGCGGCTTCGTCACTGCACTTCTCTGAGCCTCAGTTTCCCCACCTCCCAACGTGGACTGTCATGCCTGCTCCTGCTGGGCCAGAACACGTTAGAGTGAAACCCTAGACGCTCCTTTGCCCAAGGGCCCTCCCTTCATCTGCTTCTTTCCCAGCTCCTCCCTCCTGGCCACATCTCGCGGTCCCAGAAGAACAGAGCATGGAGCTTGGAGTCTCAGAGACTTGCGTTCCCGACTCAGAGCATCACCTGTCACCTGCGGGTCTTTGAGCAAATCACTGCGCTTGAAAGAATCTCAGCTTCCATGTCTGGGTGGGGGAGTTTCTTCCGTTTCACAAGGTCGCTGGGAGCAACAACGGAGAGAATGTGTGTGGACGTGCCTCACGCAGTACTCTGAGCAAATGCTCATTGTGCTTGAATCTCTACAGCCATTCTGCGGGGGCGGGGGGCGGGTACCTGCATTCCACGAGTCACTAAGAGGACAACCTCATCTTAGTCTCCTTAACCGAATGATCACCTTGAAACTGAACAAGGAAAGAACACATACGTTGAATTCGGGGCCTTGTTGAGATAGTAGCTCTAACCCTGTCGCCTTGGCCAAGTCACTTTATCTGCCAGAGTCCCAGTTCTCTGAGCGATAAAGAGGCAGTGAACTCATCAGAAGGAAACAAAATCAGTACTGTGAAAAGCTATCTGCACTTCCATGTTGCATGCCACATTACTTACCACAGTCAAGACCTGGAGGCCATCGCGGTGTCCGTAGATTGATGACTGAATAAAGAAAATGTAAGATACACACACAGACACTGACACACACACACAGGTAAGTTATTCGGCCATAAGAAGAAACTGCCATTTGTGACAACATGAATGGACTTTGGGGGCATTATGCAAAGTGAAATAAGTCAGAGAGAGAAAGGCAGTTAGCGTGTATGGTCACACTTACATATGGAATCTACAAAACCAACTCATAGATGCAGAGAGCAGACTGGGGGTTGCCAGAGATGCGAAGTGGGGGGGGATGCATAAAGGTGGTCAAAAGGTAGATTTTCAGTCTGAAGTCCTCTGACGCTGTCGATGGAAATGTAAACAGGGAAGCTGCCGCAGAAACCAGTGCGGGAATTCCCTAGATCCAACGAATCCAACTAGTATCCATGAGGATGTGGGTTCAACCCCTGGCCTCACTTAGTGGGTTGGGGATCTGGCGTTGCTGTGGCTGTGGTGTAGCCTGGCAGCTGTAGCTCCTACACAACCCCTAGCCTGAGAACTTCCATATGCCCTAAAAAGCCAAAAAACAAACACAAACAAAAAAAACCATGGAGATTCCTCAAAAAACTGAGAATAGTGTTGCCCCATGATCCAGCAATGCCATTCCTGGGCACATACCCAGATAAAACTGTAATTTGAAAAGATACATGCACCCCTATGTTCAAAGCAGCATTATGTACAATAGCCAAGGCATAGAAAAAATCAAAATGTCCATGGACAGATGAATGGACAAATAAGATATGGCATATACATACAATGGAATATTACTTAGCCACGAAAAGGCTGAAATATAGGAGTTCCCATCATGGCACAGCAGAAATGAATCCAACTAGGAACCATGTGGTTGCAGCCTGGCCTCAATCAGTGGGCTAAGGATCTGGCATTGCCATGAACTGTGGTGTAGGTTGCAGACGTGGCTCGGATCCTGCATTGCTATGGCTGTGGTGTATGCCAGCAGCTATAGCTCTGATTAAACCCCTAGCCTGGGAACCTCCATATGCTGTGGGTGTGGTCCTGAAGAACAAAATAAACAAAAAAAGGACTGAAATATGAAATAATGCCATTTGCAGCAACATGGATGGACCCAGAGATATCAGACTAAGTGAAGTCAGAAAGGGAAAGACAAATATATGAAATCACTTTTATGTGGAATCTAAAATACGACACAAATGAAGATATCTACGAAACAGAAACAGACGCATAGACATAAAGAACAGACTTGTGGCTGTCAAGGGGAGCAGGGTGAGGGAGGGGAGGATTGGGAGTGTGGGATTAACAGATGCAAACTAGAATGTACAGGATGGAAAATCAGCAAAAAAAGGTCCTGCTGCAGAGCACGGAGGGCTAAGTTCAACATCCTGTGACAGGCATTTACGGAAAAGAACATACAGACACACACACACACACACACGTGTGTGTGTATATGCATAACTGAGCTACTTAGCTGCACGACAGAAATTACCACTACATTGTAAACCAACTTTACTTCTATAATTTTTTTAAAAGATACAAATAATTCCAAAGCATGGAATCTACAACGCGGTGACTATAGTTAATAATACTGTTGTGTATTTGAACGTGGCTAAGAGAGGAGATCTTGAAAATTCTCATCACAAGCGAAAAACTTTATAACTAGTGTGGTGTGGGTGATAACTAACCTTACTGCAGTAAAATCACTTTGCAGTGTATGCATACACATATCACATCATTAGGGTGTGTAGCTAAAACTGATATAATATTATATGTCATTTATATACTATTTTTTAAAAGAGGCATTAATAGCACCTACTTCACAGGGTTGCTGTGAGGATAATGACAATAATAATAATAACGACGACGACGACGTCGGAAACAGACATAAGGGAGGGGCCAGGACCTGGCTTCACCATCACCCACCTGGGCAGAGCAGCTCTGGAGGCAGACCAGACACCAGATACTCAGGCAAATGGAGGTGCTTCCGTCAAGCGGACCGTCACCGGCCAACACACCTGGACACACGGCATCACCCGTCCTTAAGCTCTTACTCAGCGGGAGAGCAGCAGGCTTGGGAGTGGCGTGCTGAACGTGGGTCCCTGCACGACTCTCTGCACAGCCTCTTCGCACACAGTGACTGCTTCCTGAAGCAAAGTCTGGACCTGGGGATCTGAGGATGAGCTAGCTCAGAACAAGGAAGCAGCCCGAGCATTCAGTTTGCCAAACTGAGTCACAGAGTAAGCCGGACACGCGCCAGTGTCCCAGGTGGGAATAACGGCTGTGTACCCGGCTGGGCGTGAGCACGGCTGATTCTGTTTATGAATTTAGACGGCTGAGGAAACAAAAGCCAAAGGCAGAACCAGCATCTGCCAAGTGCCTTCCCTGTGCCAGAAACTTCTGTTACCACGTCTTCACCTGTGAACTGGGGATGACAATAAAATAACAGCAACCTCTGTGGGTTGACGAAGGATCAGTGTGAGCCATGGACGCACTTAGCCTGGACTCTGGACTCTCTCACCCCTTAAGTAGAAAGAAGCCTGTATTGCCATAAAGCACAGGGCAGCGGGGAGGGTGTCACAAGAGGGGGTGGGACCGTCAGAGGAAGTGAGGGATTTGGTTTGGGGGCGCTGAGTTGGACGTGTCTGTGGGACAGCCAGGGAAGCCATCTGTCTGGCAGGCATTGATGTAAAGCCCAAAGCTCTGGACAGAGGTGTGGAAAGAAGAGGTGTGGCCCAAGATGCGGACTTGGGAGTCCCTGGCACAGAGACGGGGAAACCGGGGAGGGGCTAAGACCCCAGGATGATGTGGCGCAGGATGTGAAAAGAGCAGAGAGCCAGAGGCTGAAGGACACCAGCACATTAGGGGGAGCAGAGCAAGGGCAGACTGCAAAGGATTCTGGGAATGAGCCGTCAGGGACCTAGAAACGGTGGACTCATGAAAGCCGAGAGAAGAGGGGGTTAGTCCATAGTGCGAGTGTTGCAGGCAGGTCAAGAAATCCAAGCTTAAAAGCATGCGTTGTATGTTTTCTCAGACGGGGGAGGCCAAAAAGTGAAGCAGCAGCTGCCCCCCCTATATACCGCCAGCCCCAGCGAGGGCGAGGCCAGCTTCTCAGGCTCACGGGAGAAGTCCCAGGCAGTCGGGGGCCTTGCAGAGGCGCCCAAAGGCCCTGGAGAGGCACCGCGGAGGTGGGGAGGGGCCGGGTCCCTCTGCATGGGACCTCGCCAGGCAGCTCAGAGCCTCCGTTTCCTCCATCCAAACTTTATATTAGAGTGCTAAGGACTGGATGACATCATTTTATTTTTTATTTCTTATTTCTTGCCTTTTTGTCTTTTTAGGGCCACACCCACGGCAGATGGAGGTTCCCAGGCTAGGGGTCAGGTCGGAGCTACAGCTGCCGGCCTGCACCACAGCCACAGCAGTGCAAGATGCAAGCCGAGTCTGCGCCCTACACCACAGCTCACGGCAACGCCGGATCCTCAACCCACGGAGCGAGGTCAGGGATCAAGCCCACAGCGTCGTGGTTCCTAGTTGGATTCGTTTCCACTCAGGAACTCCCTGGATGACACCACTTTATGAGATATATCTAGGGCACCACGGGCACTCAACAGACGTTCATACGCTCACTCTTCTTTTTTTTCTTTCTTCTTCTTCTCCTTCTTCTGCTTTTTTGCTACTCCTGCTGCATGCACACGTTCTGGGGCCAGGGATGACACCCGCACCGTAGCAATAACCGGAACCACAGCAGTGACAATGCCAGATCCTTGACCCACTGCACCACAAGGGAACTCCTCTCTCACTCTTCATTTTTTAATTTTAATTTTAATTTTTTTGCCAAGCACATCAAGCACCTTTGGAAAATAACACATTCCACAAATACTTTTTTGTGTTTTTTGGTTTTGTTTTGTCTTTTTGCCATTTCTTGGGCCGCTCCCACCCCTACACCACGCCACAGCAACGCAGGATCCGAGCTGCATCTGCGACCTACACCACAGCTCAGGGCAACGCCGGATCCTTAACCCACTGAGCAAGGCCAGGGATCGAACCCGAAACCTCATGGTTCCTAGTTGGATTCGCTAACCACTGCGCCACGACGGGAACTCCTCACTCTTTATTTTAATATAAAAATATCTATCCCTAATGATGATCCCGAATCAAGAAAAAGTTAAATCCAGGCCGTGTATCCTCTTTGGGGGAACACAGGGAAGAATTCAGAAAAATTCAGTCACACCTGGCTTACTTGTGAAGACAGTTGGTCTTGGTGATGGGGTAGCCTGGGCATGACCGCCAAGCTCCCCTCCAGACCCAGAGTCCCGTGCTCTCCCCGGAGAAATGGTCACCTGCAGATTAGCTCTCCATTCGGGGTGGTGAGGGGCCTGCCCGGCCACCCCAAAAGGCCCAAGGCTGGGGGAAAGGGAAGAAAGCCGTGCAGAGAGTAACAGAGGTGTTGGATGAGGTCTGGTCTAAGAAGGTAAGCCAGGTCATTCTAAAATGACTGTAGGAGTTCCCATTGCGACTCAGGGGTAATGAACCTGACTAGGAACCATGAGGATGAGGGTTCCATCCCTGGCCTTGCTCAGTGGGTTAAGGATCCGGTGTTGCCATGAGCTGGGGCACAGGTCACAGAGGTGACTCGGCCTCGTGTTGCGGTGGCTGCGGTGGAGGCCAGTGGCTGCAGTTCCAATTCAACCCCGAGCCTGGGAACCTCCATGTGCCGAGGGTGCGGCCCTAAAAAGACAGAAAGAAAGAAACGCTACAAAGAGTCAGGCACTGTTTACACTTACGCCAAGCACCGCGGGAGCTGCTTGGACGTGGGCTCAGTCCTTAACTCCCACCCACTCGTGAGGAGGGGGCTTCTCCCTCCCCCCGACCCGGACACCAAGGGCCTGTCAAATAAAATGCTTTACCCAAAGTCCCGCAGAGACGGGGCTGGGACTGGGGCTGCAGGGCACACCTGCGGTCAGGAAGGAGAAGCCAGCTGGATTTGAGAAGTGGGGAAGGAAGTGGAGGAAGGGCAGGAGCTTCGGGGGTGGGTTTTACTCCAGTAAATCCTGGTGGAGCAGGAATGAGCACAAGGAGGGGCTCGGACCCGACCACACATCCACCCACCGCGATGGGACAGCTTTGCAGAGGCAGACCAGACACCTGAGCAGATGGAGGTGTTTCCGCCTAGCAGACCGCCACCTGCAAACACACCTCAGAACACTGCCGTCGCCTGTCCTTTGTCTGCTTCTTAGGGAGGGCGTCCTGACCAGGAAGGAGGCACGGTTGGGCGGTGCCTGCCTGAGACTGAGCCCCCCTGGTTATCCCCGGGGGCCAGGGAGGCAGGAGCAACCAGCCTACCAACCAGGTGAATCCACAGGCCCCCGGAGTGGGGAAGCGGTCGGGTCTCTTTGAGCTGAAGTTTTCTCACCTGGAAAACAGAGATAAGGAAACCCAGGAGTTGCTGCTGTAGCTCAGTGGTTTAAGAACCCGACAGTGTCTCTGAGGATGCGGATTTGATCCCTGGCCTTGCTCAGTGGGTAAAGGATCTGGCATTGTTTTGGTCACAGAAGCGGCTTGGATCTGGCATTGCTGTGGCTGTGGCATAGGCCTGGAGCTGCAACTCTGATTCGACTCGTAGCCTGGGAACTTCCATATACCACAGGGGTGGCCCTAAAAAGAAGAAGAAGAAGAAAGAAAGAATGGAAGCAATGAGGCCCTACTGTACAGCACAAGGAACTATATCCAGTCTCTTGGGATAGAACATGATGGAAGATAATGTGAGAAAAAGAATGAGTATATATATGTGTGACCAGATCACTTTGCTGTACAGCAGAAATTGGCACAACATTGTAAATCAACTATACTTGAATAAACAATTTTTTAATGTAAAAAAGTGTGAGATATCTCAATGATGATGCTTAGGTTGAATTTTTATGTCAGAATAATATTTCATATATATTGGGTTACATAAAATATGGTCCTAAGGTATGTCCCCTATTTTCCCTCTTACATTTTTAAGGTCACTCGGAGAAAATCTGAGATTGCACACGTCTCACCGATCACTGTTGGACCGTGCGGGCCTCAAATGTAGGAGGAGATGGGGCTGCCCCGCTCTGTGCAGAGAGGATGCAGCTGAATTCTGGAGGCCTCTTCGGCGGGTGGGGGGCGAGGAGGGTGAACCGAGCCTGGCGGATCCTTCTCAGGAGGGGCTTGCATGGAAGGTAGAAACGCTTGATCACATGGAATGAAAGACCTTCTCACCCTGGGAGGCGCCGGAGCATCTCCGGGCAGAGTGGCTGCCTCGCTGGGGCGGGTCAGGACAGAGGGGTTCCTGAGGGTCCAGCCTAATAATAAACACGCGTGACGGCCAAGGAGCAGCTGCCACGTGTCAGTGGAGGGTCCTACGTGATTACCACTCCTCTCAGCCACCCTGATGAAGCTGCACGACTTCCCCCGGAGCGGCTAGGGAAACGGAGGCTCAGAGCGAAGGAGTGGACGGGAGCCTGGCCCGAGGATGCACCACCGGGCCGAGCTGGGATTTGAACCTGGTGCGCCCGACTGCCGTGCCTGCGGGCCTGGAGCGTCCCCCTTGGAGAGCCAGGGGGCAAGGGCCAGTGGAGCCTGGGGACCGGCCTCTCGTTCGCGGGCAGCCAGGCCCCACCGGGCTCTCCAATTAGTGAGAGCAGCGAAATCAGAGGCAGCAACAAAGCTCTGCTAATGAGCTGCCACATTAAACAATGAGTCACACTTCCATACGGCGCCGCTCCAGCCCTAACCCGGAACAAACAAGCTGTGAGAAACAGTTTACAAAACAGCGAGGTGTGACTGTCTCCCTGCTGCCGCCCGCCGCTGCCACCGCCACCGGCTCGGCAGCCCCCGCAGAGCCCGCCGCCCGCGGGCAGCCCCGGGCGCGGGGCCGGGCCCAGGAGGGCGCCCAGCCCGGGGCTCCGCGTCTCCGGAGGAGCCGGGCCACGGGCGCGGGGCAGCCTCACGGCAGTCCGACCCCCCCCCCGAAATGCGGGGGGCTCTCTGGTCCGGCCACGCCGGGACCTGGGGCGGGAAAGGTAATCGCTCGGGTCGCAGTTCCTTTATCTGTGTTACGGGGATGATAAAAATATCGAATAGCTCATTTTCCAGCTGTGCTGCTTCCATGTGACCCGCACAGGAACTGCCTGGTACCCGGTAGGTGCGCGGTAACCGCGGGTCCTTCCTCCCCCTTCCCCGAGCAGGGAATCCCAGAAGCTCCCAGGAGCAGTGACTGATGTCCTTGTCCCGTCCTAGCTTTCACTTGTGCCTGCCCCTGACCTGCCCCTCCTGAGCGGCGGGATTCTGTGGGCAGGAGCTGCCTCACTGTGACACGCCCAGGTTAAGCACAGGAGAGGTGGGAAGAGCCACAGGCTTTGGGGATGGATCCTTCCTCTGGTCGTTATTGGCTGTGGGATCCCAAGCAGCTATGGTAAGAACCATTTCTTTCTCTTTTCTTTCTTTCTTTCTTTTTTGTATCCAGAATCTGTTTCTTACTAACTGAGTCTAACACTTGACTGACGCCACGTAGTTTTGTCATCTGTGGAAGGGAATAAGAGACATTTACGAAGGCAAAAATAGTAATAACAAAAGCTAAGCACTTACCATGAGCCAGTTCTGTTCTCAGTGTTTACAGGTATTATCATTTTTTATCATGATCCTTCCACCTGCAGCACGTGGAAGTTCCCAGGCCAGGGATTGAACCCACACCGCAGCAGTGACCCACGCCACAGCAATGACAATGCCAGGTCCTTAACCTGCTAAGCCACCAGGGAACTCATATCATGATTTTTTGGAGGAAGTTAACATTATTAATCTAAGTTGATAGATAAGACATCGGATATAAGAAAAGTTAAGGAGTTTATAGAAGATTTAGATTGTTTTCAGTAACTTAACTAGCAACCCTAAGATTAGAAACAAAGCAGTCTGTCTTCACCATTGTGAGCAGCTAGTATAACCTGATATACCTACCATTCCTTGAAGCCTGCCCTGTGCAAGACAAGGTGCCAAGGGCTGCATGGGCATTATCTCATCTCACCCAGTGGGTTATTATCCCATCTCACAGGCAAGGAACTCGATTCCCAAAGCAGTGAAGTAGCAGGGTGTGGTGGCTTGGTAATGTGTGACTCAGCTCAGTCGGACTACATTTCCCAGGATTCCCTTTGCTCTACAGTCCTGCTTAGACTCTCCCAGTGGTTCGGCTTCTCTAATTGAACCCTGAGTGATACACATGACAGAGGTTCCACAGTATATTAGTGATGGAGCTGGAACTGCCTGTCACTCAGCTCTAGATTTTTCAACGATTCTACTCTGATGATAATAGTGGATACTTACATAGTAACTATATGCCAGTTTTATCTCATTTAATTCTCATAAAAACCCTATAAGGTAGCTTAATTATCATTCTATTCTTACAGGTGAGGAGACTGAAGCACAGAGGTTAAATAATTTGTTCAAGGTCACACAACTAATAGAGGGGAAGCTGAAAGTCAAACCCATAAGTCTGGCTACACAATCCATCTTTTCATCTGTTACAATGGTCTACATTTCAGCTCCACTATAACTCATTCTCTGAGCCCCAGTTCTTCTCAATCTGTAAAGTGGGGATAATCATCACTAATATATAAGATTATAGTGATAATTAAATGTGAAAATGTAGTTACAGGGCTTCTGGGAAGCTGAAACAACAGGGAATGAATTTACCCTCTGCCCTGAGCAACTGAAATGCTAGATAAAGTAAATGAAACAACAGTTTTCAGACACTGAACATCAGGCAGCACAAAATAGCAATCCCTGCGAGAGGAGAAACTAATGAGGTGAGCCCTACGATTGCCAGCTTCTGCCTGGGGAGAGTTTCCAGGCTGCAGCAGAGGGAGCAGGGTCCCAGCTGTCTCTTTGCTTTGAGGAGCCAGAGCAGGGAGTCCTGGGAGGCCAGAGCAACTAGAGTTCATAGGGGAAAGAACTGCAGAGACAAGAGCTCTGCAGAGAGAGAGCTCCAACGACCTGTAGAGAGCTTCCCTCAGGTCTTCAGCTGAATATTTAATAGCACTTGTATGTGAGGAAACTACCCAAGTTTGAGGAAAGAACCTCTCAAAGGAGCATAGGAAACAACTTCTGAAGTACATACAAGACCTGCAATGATTTGTATCCCTACCAACCAGAGTGAAAAACCTCCTAAATCATGAAGCATCAAGTTGATTCCTTAGAGGGCGTTGCTTCTGCAGTGGAAAAAAAGAGAGTGGTCCTGCCTAACAAAGTTGAAAACCAAACCTCAACAGAATCAAACTCTTTTCAAGTAACTCGACTGCATCCCAGAACAAAGTTCAAGAGTATTTGATGTATAAAATTAAAACGGCCAGCACACAACAAGGTAAAATTCCCCAGGTCTGGTGTCCAACCAAAAAATACCATGGATGCAAAAAAGCAGGATAATACAACCCGTAATGAGGAGGAACTTTAATTAATAGAAACAGACCCCCAATAAACAGATGATAGCATTAGTAAACAAGGACATTAAAACAATGTAACAATGTAACACTAGTCCATATGCCCAAGATGATAAAGTAAGGACCGATCAAGTTAAGCAGATACTGGGGAAAAAAACGGCCCAAGTTAAACTTCTAAAAATAAAAAATTACAATATCTGAGATGAAAAATACATGGATGGGACCAACAGCAAATTTGATAACACATCAGAAAAAAAAAAGGATTCATAAATTTGAAGACATAGCAATGAAAGTATCCAAAATGCAATGGAGACAGGAAAAAAGTTTTAAAAGACAGACCATCAATGAGGTATGAGACAACTCCAAGAGCAGCTATTACTACATGTAACTGGAGTCCCCAAAAGAAGAGGGAAGCAGAAGACCATCTGAAGAAATAATCATCAGAAAAAATTTCCAAATTTGATAAAAAGTACAAATCATGGATTCAAAAATCTTCATAAAAATCAAGCACAAGAAACATAAACAAAACTTCACTAAGGCAATATTATTATTATAACTTTATAATAATCAAGTTGCTTAAAACCAGTGATAAAGACAACATCTGAAAAGCAGCCAAAGAACAAGAGACATATTGCATACAAAGGAATAAAGACAAGAATAACAGCAGACTTCTCACTGGAAAGAATTCAAGTCAGAAAACCGTGGTACAACGGTCTGTAAAGTATGGAATGTGTAAAACAAAACAAACCCCATCAATCTGGATTTCTATATCTAGTGAAAATATACTTTAAACAAAGGTAAAACAGATTTTTTTCCAAAATGAAAAAACCTGAAATAATCACTAGAAGATTTGCACTATGAGAAATGTTAAAATGTGGGATGGACTGGGAGTGTGGGGTTAATAGATGCAAACTATTACATTTAGAATGGATAGGCAATAAAGTCATACTGTATACCACAGGGTGCTATGTCCAGTCTCCCGGGATGGACCATAATGGAAAATAATATCTTAAAAAAGAATGCATATATCTGTATAAGTGAGTCACTTTGCCGTACAGCAGAAATTAGCACAACATTGCAAATCCACTATATTTAAAAAAAAAGAGGGAGATGTTAAAGAAAGCCCTTGAGACACAAGGAAAAATGGCACCCAATGGAGATCTGGATCCACACAAAAGAACAAAGATTTTTGGAAGCGGTAACCATGCAGGAAAGTATCAGATACTTTTGTCTTATTTGAAATAATCTTTTGGCGCTCCCACTGTGGCAGAGTGGGTTAGGACTCTGACTGCAGCGGCTCAGGTTGCTGCAGAGGTGTGGGTCAGTCCCTGGACCAGCACAATGGGCTAAAGGATACAAGGTTAAAAGATCTGGTGTTGCTGAAGCTGTGGCATGGGTTACAGCTACAATTCAGCTTCAGTCCCTGGCTTTGGAACTTCCATATGCCACCAGGGCAGCCATTAAAGTATAAAATAGGAGTTCCCATTGCGGCTCAGTGGGTTAAGAACCCAACCAGTATCCATGAGGATGCAGGTTCAATCCCTGGCCTTGCTCAGTGGTTTTAAGTATCTGGCATTGCCATGAGCTGTGGTGTAGGTTGCAAATGTGGCTTGGATCTGGTGTGGCTGTGGCTGTGGCTGTGGCATAGGCCAGCAGCTGTAGCTCCAGTTCCACCCCTAGCCCAGGAACTTCCATATGCAGCAGGTGCAGCCCTAAAAAATAAAATAAAATAAAATAAAATAAAATAAAATAATCTTTCATTTTGGCCACACTCATGGCATGTGGAAGTTCCCAGGCTAGGGAATCAAACCTGCACTGCAGCAGCAACTTAAGGCACTGCAGTGACAATGCCAGATCCTTAACCCACTGTGTCAAAAGAGAACTCCTAAAATAATCTTTAAAAGATAATTTATTGGTTAAATAAAAAAATTCCAGGTTTATAATATATATAGAAGTAAAATATGTGACAAAAATAGCATAAAGTCTGGGAGAAGGGAAATGGAAGCATACTATTGTAACGTTCTTAATTCAAACATTAATTGGCATAATAAGAAAGGTAGACTGGGATAAGTTAAAGATGTATACTAAAAATCCAAAATCAACCACTAAAAAAAAAAAAAAAAAAATACAGGTAATTAAGCCAATGAGGGACATAAAATGAAAAATTTTAAAAATATCCAATCAGGAGTTCCGGCTGTGGTGCAGTGGGTTAAGAATCCAACTGCAGTGGCTCAGCTCACCGCAGAGGTATGAGTTTGATTCTCAGTGTGTTTAAGGATCTGGCATTGATGCAGCTGAGGTGTAGGTCACAGCCATGGCTCAGATTAAATCCCTGCCCTAGGAACTTCCATGTGCGGAGGGTGCAGCCATTAAAAAAATAAAAATTAAAAGTACCCAATCAGAAAAAGAGGGAAAAGGGATAGAACACAGAGGAAAATAGAAAATAAGTAAATAGCAAGCAGACAGATTTAAACTCAATCATATCAATAATCACACTAAGTGTAAATGGCCTAAACCACCATTAAGAGGCCAAGATTGTCAGATTGTTTATCCAGAGCAAGATCCAACCATATATGCTTGCAAGAAGCCCATTTATAAATTGAAATTCTGTCAAAAACTGATGGAATTGCAAGGATAAATGGGAAAATAAAAATTATATTTAGAAATATATCAATATCCCTTTCTCAATAATCACTAGAAGAAGAGGCAGAAAGTCAGCAAGGATATAGTAGACTAGAATGACACATTTCGCCTAAATGACATTTATAAAACATTTCATCAAACGACAGTAGAGTACATATTTTTAAAGGGCACATAAAACATTGACCAAGATAGGCCGTATTCTGCCCATAAAACAAGTTTCAATAAATTTACTATTAGTCGAAGTATGTTTTCTGACTACAATGAAAGTAGAGATCAACTTTAAAAACATATCTGGAAAATCATCCAAATATTTGGAAATTCAATAAGATACTTCTAAATAACCCATGGGTCCAAAAAGAAAATGAAAGCGACATTAGTATTCTGAACTGAATGAAAATGAAAATGCATGTCAGAATGTGTGGAACGACAGGAAAACAGTGGTTAGCAGAAAATGTATAAGACTAAACTCCTATGATTAGAAAAAAAAAAGGTTTCAAATCAGTGTTATCAGCCTCCAAAGAACTAGAAAAAGAAGAGTAAATTAAACCCAAATCAGCAGAAGAAGAAAAAAAAAAAAAAGATCAGAGCATAAATCAATAAAATAGAAACAGAAAAGTAATAGAGAAAATCTATACAATCAAATCTTGTTGTTTTAGAAGATCGTTTTTCCGAATGGCTCTTGAAAGAAATACCAAAGGAACAGAATGCAGCTGAGCACCAGCCCCGGAGTCTGACGGCCCTCGACCTCAGTTACGGCTCCACGGTATCCGCCTCGTGACCTGGGGTGGTCCATCCCGCAGTTTCCTCTCGTGTGAAACAGAGAAACTTGCCTTTTATTTCCATATCCAGGTACATTTTCTCTTATTATGCTTTGCTTTATTGCATTTTCTTTTTTCTGTTTTTCCAAACTGAAGGTTTGTTTCAACCCAGTGTCAAACAAGTCTACACACACACCATTTTCCCAACTGCGTTTGCTCATTGTGTGTCTCTGTGCCGTAGTTTGGAGATTCTCAAAATATTTCAAGCCCTCCGCCAAGGAAAGGTGGGGGCTCAGATAACAGTTAGTCTTTCCTTAGCAAGGAAGTAGTTTTAATTAGGGTACGTACATTGCCGCTTTGGACTTGATGCTATTGCACACAGTACACTACGGTACGTAACTTTACATGCCCTGGAAAGCCAAAAACTCATGTGACTTGCTTTATTTCACTGTTCACTTTATTGTGGTGCAACACAGATTGCCAGTGGTGGTGAAAAATGTAATACGGTTGGTCCTTTGTATCCGTGGGTTCCACATCCGCAGATGAAACCAGCTCCAGAGCATGTTCTGTGTTTACCCTCTGTGGCTGGCTGAATGCTCGAATTGGGACACCCTGGATGAGGGGAGCCAGTTTTGGGCCTTGACTCAGATGTAAATACCTGAGGTGGGTCCTGGAGTCAGTCCCCTGCAGATACCAAGGGGCGACTGTAACCCACGGAGCTCAATGTGTCAGTATTTATCAAAAGTTTACATGTATTTACTCTTTGCCCAACATTTCAAGTTCTGAGATTCTATTTTCTTCAGTAGGTCTTTTGAGATATGATTCCCATAGCATTAATTCACCACGTAACACATAAAATTCAATGACTTAATTTATTCGCAGAGTTAGACAACCATGACCACAGTCTATTTGGAAAGATTTCCGTCTCCCCCCAGAGAAACTCCATACCTATCAGCAGTCACTCCCATTGCCTACCCATCCCCTCAGCAGACAGCCCCTCGCCTAGTTTCTCTCTATGCAGGTTTGCCTACTCTGGACATTTCGTGTAAATGGAATCACACAATAGGGGAGGCTTCGTATCTGGCTTCTTTCACTGAGCATAACACTTCCAGGTTTAGTCTGTGTTGCAGCATGTGCCAGCACTTTACTGCTGTTAATTGCTGAGTAATAGTCCACCGTACGGATATATTTCATGTTTATCCATTATTAGTGGATGGACATTTGGACTGTTTCTGAATTTTGGCTATTAAGAACAAGGCTGGGGAGTTCCCGTCGTAGCTCAGTGGTTAAAGAACCCAACTAGTATCCATGAGGACGTGAGTTCAATCCCTGGCCTTGCTCAGTGGGTTAAGGATCCTGCGTGGCTGTGGCTGGGGTGGAGGCCAGCAGCTGCATCTCCAGTTAGACCCCTAGCCTGGGAACCTCCATATACCACGGGCGCGGCCCTAAAAAGACAAAAGACAAAAAGAAATAAAAAGAACAAAGCTGTTAGGAACGTTCACGTGCACGTTTTTGTGTGGACATACATTTTCATCTCTCTTGAGGGAATAAGCAGCAGTAGAATTTCTGGGTTAAATGATAATTCTGTGTCTAGCTGTTTTAAGGACTTCCAGACTCTCTTCCAAAGTGGCTGCGCCATTTTATATTCCCACCACCAATTTACGAGAGTCCAGTTTCCCCACACCCTCACCAGCGGTTCAGGACTGAATTTTTGTATGTCCTCCTCCCCCCTTCCTGCCAAATTCACGTGTTGAAGCCCTAATCTCTCGTTTGGGTGTATTTGGAGGTAGGGCCTGTGAGGAGGTGAAAAATTAAATGAGGGCATAAGGGTGGGGCTCTAATTCTGTAAGACTGCCATCCTTATAGGAAGAGACTCAGAGGGGTGTGTGTGTGTGTGTGTGTGTGTGTACGTGTGTGTGTGTGTGTACACACCTGCGCGTGCACAAAGGACCCGTGTGAGCGTCATACAGATGGCGGCATCCACGAGCCAGGAAGAGCGGTCCTACCAGAAGCCAAGTCGCCACAAACCTCAATCTTGGACTTTGCTGACTCCAGAACTCTGAGAAATAAATTTCTGCTGTTTACACCAAACAGCCTGCAGTATTTTGTTGCACAGCCTGAACAAACCACAACCACACATCATCGTCTGTCTTTTTTATGACACTGTCCTGGTGAATGTGAAGCGGTGGCTCCTTGTGGGTTTGCTCTGTGTTTCTCTAATGGCTAATGAGGGTGAGCATCTTTAGTGATTTCTTATTTTTTTACTGTTTTTGGTTTTTAGGGCCACAGATGCAGCATATGAAAGTTCCCAGGCAAGGGGTCAAACTGGAGCTACAGCTGCCGGCCTACACCACGGGCACAGTAAGGCCAGATCCGAGCCACGTCTGCGACCTACACCACAGCTTGTGGCAATGCTGGATCCTTAACCCACTGAGCGAGGCCAGGGATCGAGCCCACATCCTCGTTTGTGCTAGTCCAGCTCGTAAGCTGCTGAGCCACAGCGGGAACTCCAGTGAACATCTTTTGACATGCTTATCAGCCTTTTGTAATCTTCTTTAGAGACATGTCTGTTCAAATACATGGCTCATTTTTTTTCCCATCTGGGTATCATTGTATTGGCAAGCCTACAGATACTCTTACACCCATATGAAATTGATGCAGACAAAGCTTGTTTGTTGCAGCAGGTAGGAAATAACCCTGGTTCACCACTGGGACTGTGCAGTTCATCTGCCCTGTGGAGTATTACATAGCTGTGAAAAAGAGAATAAGGTCACAGAGTAGTTTACAAAAAGTACCTCAGGATACAGTGTTCAATGAAAATAAGTAAGATGTAGAACTATACATAGTGTTCTTCCTTTTTTTTTTTTAAAGAAAGAGGAAGAAATAGAAATATACATTCTTATTACTAACTTACATTGCAATAAGGAACCACTGGAAGGATCCATAATGAATTTTTTTTAAGGGATTACAACTGTGGTGGAAGGTGGATGATGGGGTCAGCGAGAACAGAGACAAAACTGAGATGCCTTATTGTATAGTTTTATACATTATTTTGATTTTTGAAGCATTTAAATGTGTTACTTAACCAAAAGACTAAAAACAATTTTTTGGCCATGTCCACAGTGCAAAAGTTCCCAGGCCAGAGATGGAACCCAAGCCACAGCAGTGACAATGCCAAATCCTTAACCCACGAGGCCGCCAGGGAACTCACAGACACTAAAAATTTAAATATGAAAAATTTTAAATTTCCGTAAAGTGTCTGGCTCCTAATAGGTGTCTCCTCTGGATGTCGCCTCCTTCCGTCCCCAACAGATGGACGTCCTTCATCTATGGGAGGAGGGTAGGGCACGGCCACACACTGTTCCCAGCTTAAGTTGCTGTGGAAAGGGAAGAATTTTCTCACCCAGCATTGTGGATAAAAATCTCAAGGAAGGACTCCAATTTTCTCTGCTTGAGTCACATGCTCATCCTTGTGGCAAGAAGCAGGCAGTGCAACCCAATGCCCATCAGATCCAGACGTGCAGCAGAAGTGTCATTTCTTCAGAGGGAGAAGGATACCATCATGGGGTGAGGGCCCGTGTGCAGCCAAAGCCACGGGCATCTGCTTCCGCAGGGGAGACGGGCGGTATAAAAAGGCGGCTCCTAGAGTGTGGTGCCTGTGCCGTAGGTGGGCGCAGTGTGCTGCGGGAGCCCGGGAGAGGTGGCAGCCTGGCCAGGAAGACGCCTTGGAAGTGGGGAAGCTGTGACTGCTTTGTGGATGACGAGGGGAACATCTTCGGGGAGGAAAAAGAACGTGGAAAAGTGCTCCAGGCAGAGGGAAAGGCAACGTGAGCAAAGACCAGGCAAATAAAATAATGCTAGGAGCTGAATTGTGCGCCCCCCAGATTTATACGTCAAAGCCCTAAAACTCAGTCCCTCAGAGTGTGCTGGATTTGGAGAGGTACGTAAGTCACAGAGAGGCCGTCAGGCTGAGCCCTACTCCAACCTGACTGCTTTCTTTATAAGAAGGGAATCTGCACACGCAAGGGAACAGCAGGGGTGGGAGAGCACGTCGGAAAGACCCTGTGAAGACAGCAAGAAGGCGGCCGTCTGCAAGCCAAGGAGAGAGGCCTCAGGAGAAGCCAAATCTGCCAACGTCTATTGCCTATCCTGACTTCTAGCCTCTGGAACTTTGAGAAAATTAATTTCCCTTGTAAGTCCCCCAGCCTGCCGTCTTTGTTATGGTGGCATGAGTTGACCAAGGCAGGCAGCATGAGGCATTTAGGAATTTCGGGCTGCTTTGCCTTCCCAGGCCACAAGGTGTGAGGCAGGAGTGGCAGGTGCTTGTGCAGGACAGTTATGAGCACAGCTTTGATCTGATAAGCATGTGGTTTAGTGGAAATAAAAGGAGCTCATGTTTCTGAGTGTCTGTTCTGCCTAATCCTCTCCATACAGTCACTGGCTAGATGCTCACGACGATCCTCCAAGCGCTGTTATCACCCCCCGGGTACAGTAAAGAACACTGAGGCACAGAGAGGTTGAGTGACGTGCCCAAGATCACACAGCCAACAAGCGATGAGGCTGGGATTAGAACCCAGGCAGATCCGATTCTAGTCCTAAGGAGGAGGACACACGGAATCTGGGGGCTGCCTGAAAGTGGGCAATGGAGGAGGACGTGGACAATGACGGGTTTTGAGCCCAAGTCCCTAGCGTACAGTGGTACGCAGGCTTCCAAGACCCGGGAGGGGCTGGCCTTGAGACCTGGGAAGTAGCGTAACACAAATAAGCCAGTACATGAGACTCGAAGCCAAAGGCGGGGGCTCCAGTCCCAGCACTGCCTCTACGTGTGGCTGTGGGCAAGGGCTTCAGCCCTTCTGGAGCTCGATTTCCTCACCCGGGAACAGCAGTGATATATCCATCTCAGATACCCGGTGAATGAGAGCTAATGTTATTATTTTCTGGAAATCCTCGAGTCACAGCTGCTGTTGCCGTTACAGCCACAGGAGGGCTGGGAGGTGTTGTGCTCTCTTGGACGTGCCTCCAGACAGGCTGCTTCCTGAAGCCCTCTCCCCACCCCAACCGGGGCAGCCCTTCCATGCTTCCCGCCTGCTTCCTCCTGGAAGCCCTCCCACTGCTGCCACTCAGGGGCCACTGACACTTTAACAATTTCTCTCTGAGGAGTTCCGTCGTGGCTCAGTGGTTAACAAATCCAACTAGGGTCCAGAAGGTTGTGGGTTCGATCCCTGGCCTCGCTCAGTGGGTTAAGGATCCGGCGTTGCCCTGAGCTGCGGTGTAGGTCGCAGATGCAGCTTGGATCCCGTGTTGCGTGGCTGTGGTGTAGGCCGGCAGCTGTAGCTCCAAGTAGACCCCTAGCCTGGGAACCTCCATAAGCCATGGGTGCGGCCCTAAAAAGCAAACAAAATTAAAAATAAAAAAATAGTAATTTGTCTCTGAGTAACTGCTCTGCCCTGGCTGGTTGGTGATGCACCTGCACGGGATAGGAGGGACTCCAGTGACAACTGCGGTCTGTCTCCTTCCTTCCCTCCTTCTCTGTCACCCTTCCTCTAGAAACCTGAGGCATCTGTGCTATCAGGCCCTGCGACATGATTTACTGGGGGGACACGCAACTCCAGTCCTCACTTCCAGACGCCTTTGCGTTCCTAAAATCCGGTGACAAATCGGAGCGCAGGAACGCAACGAGCGTCGGACGTGGGCCTCTGACGCGCAGGGGGAGCCCGGGAGCCCCCTCTTCACACGCGTGGCCGGTTTCCAGCCTCAGCTCCACCCCCTTCAGAAAGCTCATCCTTCTGGGGGGGGCCTGGCATCTGAACCACAGAGGCTCTCATTTCCCCCGTGTGGGCTTTACAGAGTAAGGACCAGGCGGATTCAATGCAGAGACGACTCCTAGGGTTTGCCTTGCCCTCCGCTAAGGAATAAGGACTAATTAAGCACCTACTGAATGCCGGGCCCTGTACTAAGCAAGAGAAAATAAAAGACTTAGGGAGACAGCACATCCCTGGGTGCTGAGGGCAGGGCAGGGAGGTGGGCTGGGAATCCCGGGACTAGCCCCCAACCCCTACACTCCCCCTACCTCTGTCTCCTCGGGAGGGAGAGGCTAAGGGAGGGCAGACCTGGCTCAGACCCGCCTGGGGGCGGGGCTTCTGTGCCCCGCCTGCCTCATCCTGTCACACTCCGCAGTCACACTTCTTAAATGAGATAATCCGAGCCAAGCACTTAGCATCCTGCCTGGCAAACAGCAGCTCTTGACAAATGCCTCCCCGGCCCCACCCGTGATCTGTCCTGCACACGCCTCCTCCCTCAGGGTTTCAGCGGCGCTCTGACACCCGCGTGCCGCTCACTCTCCAGATGCCTCTCATCCCCCAACTATACAGACACACACACACACTCACAGGGGCACCTGCGACACGGCCCTACACACTCCTCCACCTACCCCATTTTCTCTCTGTCCTGAACCTGCCCTGGCCGGCTCCTGGAGGGGCCACGTGGCCCGGGCAGGGCAGCAGGGAGAAGCCTGCTCCCGTGCCCAGCGCCATCCCAGAGGCCTGAGTCTGGAGAATTCTGGAGAAGGGGACCTGAGGCTGGCAGGAAGGGCAGGAGGGGAGGCTGGGGGTGCGGAGGGCTGGGCCGGGCTCACCCCAGCCTGTTCACCTGAGCTGTCTGGAGCCTGAGACCAGCCTCGGAAAGCGGCGCTGGGGGTGGGGGACAGAGGAGGTGGCACGAAGCCTACGGAGCATCCCTGGGACCAGCCCAAGCTGGAAGCAGGGGTTTGGAAGGGCCATCCCTGCCCTAAAAGGCCTCTCCGACCTCAGGGCAGAACCTGGACCCTGTACCCAACCATCTCAAGGATGACGGGGCGGGGCGGGGGGGGAATCAAGGACTTGGCCCCTCCTCCCACCTCCACTCCCACGTGTCACCTGCAAGAACCGTGATCCTTGGGCAGAGTCGGAGACAGAAAGGCTTGGGACAGACAGACATCGGATGGAAAGAAATAAGAATTGTGGCCTGGGCATCAGAAGAGCAGTGGGGGGGCGCTCAGCTCTGGACCCTGGACCCCAGCACACACATAGCACCATCAGGGCACACTCAGCGTGGATGCCTGGCATGGATATACAGACCACAGCACAGAGACACGACCCAGCTCAACAGACACAACCCCAGCACGTGCAGACACACTCTTAGCTACAGTGTGTCGACACCTCACCCAACTCATACCCACAGACACACAACATACTCATGACAGTGCACACTTGCAACAGTGGCACACGGGGCATGTCACTGGACACACCACCCAGCCGAAGCCCCACGCAGCAGCAGAGGTGCTTCCCCTGCGCGCACTGATAACCCAGAAATAAGCACGTACTATTCAGGCAGGAGAGGTGTAGGCACACAGATACACATGATCTCACACACACACACACACACACACACACACACACACACACACAGGTTAATAGTGTTCCCCACACTTGGCTAGTCCTGGGGTTCTTCTTCCCTTCTCCCCACTGCCTTCCTGGTCTCTAGGTCCATCCTATGTGTCTCTTCAAGACTTATTAGGCCAGAACTCTTCACTTCTTAATGCTTCTCCATTCCCGGCCTCTTAGCCAAGGATTCACATGCACGCACGCGTGTGCGCACGCACACACACACACACACACACACATTGCACCGTCATGGGGTACCCTGGGGAGCAGCCTCAGGCCAGAGGGTGTGCCCCTGTCACTTTTGGCATCCGGAAGGCCGCGGGGAGGGATTTCAGCAGGTGGTTGCCCCCCGCCAGGACCTGGTCTCCTGGTTCCTCGATCAGACCCACTGGAAGCCCTACCCTTCCGCCTGCTCCTGCTCCTCTTGCTCCCTGCGTGCAGATCCAAAACACACCGTGCTTCCCTGTGCTTCTGTGCAGCTCCCTCTGCCGAAAACACACTCCCACCTCCGGCTGCCAGTGGTCTTTAATTTCATGGACCAGTTACAAACTTCAAGAGAAAGTTTGGGAAATGACAGAAGGTTGCCACCTCTTCGTTCCCTTAAAAATGAGGTTTAAAATACAACTGCCACCCTCTAGCCGTTGTTTTATAGAACGCACCTTATGACCTGGACACCAGCAAAGTAGGAAGGTCACAGCCCGGGATGAGGGCGAGTCCTTCACCTTGAGTGCATTCGCTTTCCCATGAAGCCCCCTGCGTTGCCCTGCTTTTTCTCACTTCACCCAGGAGCCTCTGGAAAAAGATCGGGGTTTGGAACTACCAAGTCCTCCGGTCCCAGGGCACCTCCTCCTGGAGGCCGCCCCCCGGGCTGTCCCGCCACGTGGCATTGTCTCAGCGTCAGGCCCGTTGTCCTCTGTACGCGTAGCACAGTCCTCGTTGCTCACCAAGGGCTCACTCTCTTAAGCACTGCCAGGGCTTGACACGGATTATCTCCTTTTATCCTCATCACTCTGAAAAGTGAACTCTTTTTTTTTGTCTTTTTAGGGCCACACATGTGGCATATGGATGTTCCCAGGCTAGGGGTCCAATGAGAGCTGTAGCTGCTGGCCTCCACCACAGCCACAGCAACGCAGGATCCGAGCTGCATCTGCAACTACACCAGAGCTCACAGCACGTGGATCCTTCACCCACTGAGCGAGGCCGGGGATCAAACCCACGTCCTTATGGATACGAGTCGGGTTTGTTCCCACTGAGCCATGACGGGAACGCCAGGGTGAACATTTCATGTCTCCCCCAGTCCTGCACCCGTGCTAGAGCTGCAGCTCAGGGTGGTGGACAGGACCACAGAGACAAGCCTGGGCTGCGAATCCAGGCTCTTTGCTTCTTGGTAATATGACTGGGGCCGGTCGCCTCATCAATCTGAGTCTCAGTTTTTATCATCCGTGAAATAGGAGCAACAATTCCTGCCTCACATGGCTGTCCTGAGGGAGTGCAGGCAGAGCTCCCAAGTGCCGGGCTCCTGGAAGGTGCTGGACTGTTTGAGTTCGCCCTCCTGTGTCCCCAGGCTTCCCTTCTACCTCATTCTCCTGACTTTCCTCCCACCTTTCCTTGCAGGCTCCTGGGTGAGAACCCACTGCCTTTCTTCCCTCTAAAAGCAGGATGTCCCACAGAACAATCTTTGGCCCTCCTCTGCCTCCAGTCCCAGGATGTATCATCTAGAAACTGACTCCAAAATTTACGTCTCCAGTCCTGCTCGCTCCCCAGGACTCCAAACCTATATGTTCAACAGCCTCCCTGGCCCCAAGGGTCTCTCAGAGCGTATTCATAGAAAACAAGCTTCTCAAGCTAACCCATTCCTCCGCCGATGTCCTCATCTCAGTAAGTCATGCCATTATCACCCAGGTGCTCGAGACAAAAGCACATTTGATTCTTCTCTTTCTCTCACCCCTCAACTACAATCACCAGCAAATTTCACAGCCCCTGTCTCCAAACTGGAGGCTGACCTTTTCATTTCTCTCCCTCTCCATTACTCTCATTGGAGTCCCACTGCCCATCATACCTCGCCCGGTTCACGCCAGCAACATCCTCACTCTTCTCTCTGCGCTGATGCTCACTCCTTTAAAAGACGGCTTTTAAAGAATGTCTTTACGTCAGGTGGGGAGCCCTTCAACCTGGGTCTTTTTCAAGACGGTCTGGGCTACTCTAATCCCTTTGTATGTCCCCATAGCTTTCAGAATGAGTGTGTTATTTTAACAACGAAAAACCTCTCCTTCTGGAGTTTTGACTGAAATTGCTTTGACCCTACAGATCAATTTAGGCGTAACGATGTCCTAACCATGTTGAGTTTTCCAATCCACGAACATCCCATCAGCTCCTTTGCTTCAGTCTTCTTCATTTCACCACTGATTTATAACATTTACTGTAGAAGTTTTGCATGTTTTTTTCTATCTGCTTCTAAGTATTTTGTGCTTCTCATGCAATTATAAATAAGGGTTTTTAAACTTTCTCTTCTCCAATTGCTTACAGCGAATATATAGAAATACAGTTGCTTTTTGTATATTACATTTGCATCCTGCAAATATGTTAAATTCTCTTATTAGCTTTGGGAGTTGTTTTGGATCTACATGTAAAGTAGTTTTATTTCTTCCTTTCAGTCTTTATACCTTTTGTTTCCTTTTCTTGCCTTATTGCACTGGTGAGGACTTCCAGTTCAATGCTGGATACACATGATGAGAGCAAGCGTCTTTGCCTTGTTCCCGAAGAGGAGAAAAGCAGTAATTCTTTCACTATGAAGTATGCCATTAACTGTAGGCTTATCAGAGATGTCCTTTATCAGGCTGAGAAAGTTACCTTCTATCCTCATTTGTTACGAGGTATTTTTATTTTTGTTTTTTAAATCATAAATGAGTGCTGAATTTTGTCAACAGCTCTTTTTCTATATCTAATGAGATAATGTTTTTCTCCTTTATTCTGGTAAATTAAATGGATTGGCTTTTTAAAACATTAACCTTTGCATTCCTAGAATAAACCACATTTAGTAATCATGTATTCTCTTTTTTATATACTGCTAAACTTTTTTTTTTCCATTATAGCTGGTTTACAGTGTTCTGTTAATTTTCTACCATACAGCAAATTGACCCAGTCACACATACACACATACAATTTTTTTTCTTTTTGTCTTATCAGGGTCACACCCACAGCAAATGGAGGTGCCCAGGCTAGGGGTCTAATCGGAGCTGTAGCCACCGGCCTACACCACAGCCACAGCAACGTGGGAGCCAAGCCTCATCTGTGACCTACACCACAGCTCACGGCAGCGCCGGATCCTTCACCCACTGAGCAAGGCCAGGGATCGAACCCGCAACCTCATGGTTCCCAGTCGGATTCGTTAACCACTGCGCCACGATGGGAACTCCAATAAATTATTTTTTTAAGTCACTACCTTTTTGGATAGTTGGGCAGAAATACATAGCCAGTAGAATCATTTATGCTGGGCTCCTAAATGAATGTGGGGCGGGGGGGGGGGGTTGTTCCCTTCTCTTCTAGTTTCTGAAAGAGTTTGTATACCGTTGGCGTTACTTACTCCTTAAGTATTTGACAGAACTGACCAGTGAAATTATCTAGGTGGGAAATTTGCATATTATAAATTCAACTTCTTTAGTAGACATAGAGCCTCCCAGATTTTCTATTTTTTCATACAGAATGGGCTTTTTAAATGTCGACAAATAATATTACTCCCCTTATGGAATCTTCTAACGGCTTCTCCTCGAACTAAGAATAAAATCCAAAGTCTCATTCATACTCTGTAAGGCTCTTTCTGATCTGGGTCCTGCCTGCTTTACGGATCTCACTTGATCCACATTCCTGATATTATGGGGCTGATTCCTTAATGTCATTTAGACTTCAGCCCATGCGTCAGCTCCTTAGGGAAGTCTTTTTCACCAGCAAGTCAAAATAATGTCCTCAGCCATTCTATATCATACTATCCATTAAGAATGGCACCGCAGTTGTCACTTCAGCAGCTCAGGTCGCTGCCATGGCACGGATTTGATCCCTGGCCCTGGAACTTCCACATGCCACAGGTGTGGCCAAAAATAATAAATCTGTGAAACTGTATATCATTTATAACTATCTGACCTTGTCTTTATTATCAGTGAACTCATTATTTCTGCATGGCCTCCACCATGCGGAATTTCAGGTCTTTGTGGCAGTGACTCGTTGGGCTTATTCATAGCTGTGTCCTTGGAGCCTAGAACACCTTGTCAGAGCAGACTTACTGAACTGTTAACTTGTTGTCTGGAGTCCCCAGGCCTGGCACGAGAGTATGTGTGGAGACAATGCTGGCAACAGGGTCTTGAAAAGTCTTGGCCTCTGCTCTAATTGGTGCCTGGAAATGACCAGCATCAGACACAAGAACAGGTAGTTTCCAGTGACCACACCTGCACATAGGCTTTTTTTTCTCCTCCCAGGGTCTGACTCCAGCCTGGCTCCCCCTGCCGTCATCAGCAGCCGGCAGACAGCTTAGAGGCCATTTAGAAGAAGAGATCCAGGTACATCACCTGGAATCAAAGACGTGGCTACTAGTTCAAGATCAAAAGACTCTCGGTCTATGCGTGCCTTTGAAAAAATCACGCTCTCCCTCTGCCTTTCACCTGACACGCTGGAGACCTCACTCATTTCTGCATAAAGATCCACGCCATGCCGACGTTGCTACGAGTATCTCACATCATACCTTCGTTACAGATGAGGAAACTGAGCCACAGAGAGGCGAAGGGGCACCACCAGGGCCGCAGAGTAAGTTTCAGGAGCTGCTGAAGCTCATAGATTTCCCCCTCGATGTATGATGCCACCAACGAGGGCATCAATTTCAGAGATTAACAGCTGCAAATGCTCGCGTCAAGTCGGCTGCCCCAGCCGCTCTCCGAAGTGCATCTCCAATTCAGGTTTATCTTCATTAAGCAAGTAATTCATTACCGGGCGGTAAGCATTCACATCAGAGTGAGAATATTAAAAAAGTAATTATATTTTTCACAGTGCAGCTTTCTGGGTAAATTGTATGCAAATTGCTGTCTAAATCAGGCCGGCAGAGCCCGCGCGGGTCTCCGTGCTCTTTCAGGGGGTATCTGGCAGGCTGGACTAGTCACCTTCTGCTCACCTCAATGAGTGTCCAACACAGGACCCTGCGTTCCTCAAGGAAAGCTCAACACAGTACTCACTGTTATTTCCTAATCCCTTGGGCCTCAGTTTCCCTATCTACACAATGGGGCCGGAGTTCCCACCGTGGAGCAGCGGAAACGAATCCGACCAGTATGCATGAGGACATGGGTTCGGTCCCTGTCCTCCCTCAGTGGGGCGGGGATCTGACGTTACCACGAGCTGTGGTGTAGGCTGCCAACGTGGCTTGGATCCTGCTTTGCTGTGGCCGTGGCGTAGGCTGGCAGCTGTAGCTCAGACTGGAACCCCTAGCCTGGGAACTTCCATACGTGGTGGGTGTGGCCCTAAAAAGCAAAATAAAATAAAAGGGAGCTCCTACTAGCTCCTCCTGGGACCAAATAAAGGAAAGGCGAAAACAGACTCGAGCACGGGCTCTGCCTGGCATGGACATGAGAGGCGCGCGACCTCAGGAAACGCAAGGCAGCTTTGGCGGCGGGGGGCTGTAGCAATGAGACCCTGATACTTACAGGCCCAGAGAGAGGGTGAGGAGAGGGGCACCAGTGAGGGGTCAGCAGGCCTCCCTTCCTCTCATCCTGGCTCTCGCCAATTCACCATGTGACACCAAATTCACCACTCCTCCCCTCTGGGCTGTGCTTAAGGCCCAGCCGCAATTAAGCGCTGAGGAAGGATCACCCCGCAGGCACTGCACTGACCCCAGCCTCAAGGCGCGAGAAGGTCCATGCACTTGAAGAGCAAGCGTATCCATTCTCTCAGTTTATAGGTGAGAAAAAGAAGCCCAGAGGAGGGAGTGACTAACCCAAGGTCACACATCAGGTGAGTGATGGAGTCAGGACGGGAGCCCCAGGCCGGGGCACTTCTACCGTGTACTGCCAATGCGCACCTGTCACATGGGCACCGCAAGGCCTGTACTGGAAACTGCAAAACATGGTTTGCTCACTTGCACCCCATCGGCTTTATCTCAGGGTTGGAACATAGTCCTGGGATCCCATCTGAGGCGGTTCCTTTCTGGCTGAACCTCAGTTGCTCCATTTGCCAAACGAGGCGGCGGGAAGGGACATCTCCACCCACCCCCCGAAGCCCAGAAGGGAGGGTTGCGATGATACCTTTTCCCTTCCCTCCCTCCGAGAGAAGCCCCGGGAGCTTCCGGGCGCCTAGAGACAGAGAGGCTGGGTCTGCCCAAGGGGGTCTTGGCCCCAGTTCCCAGCACCCTCTACCCACACCGCTGTGATGGTTTGGGGAAGATGCACGGTACCCTCGTGATGCAGGACCCCTGCTGCAGAGCCCAGGCCTTGGGGCCAAGGCTACGCCGGAACAGTCTCAACCTGGGCCACACGCTTCCGTGCAAATGTGGCTACAATGGGGCACGGCGCTGGCACGCCTGGCGGCTTCATGCATGGGTGCTCGGACAGGAAGATCTGGCCGGATAAGGCTCTACCTGGCCACACTTCCTCACGCCGCTAAGGATGTACCTTCAGAACCCTCTACCACGACTAAGTCCTGGGAGGGACACCCAGGCTGTCACACTAGAATACCAGGGCCATCCAGACACAGACCCCTCTGGGAGACACCTATCTCCTCTGCCACCCAGCTCCTCTTCCCAAGCCCTCAGGCGGGCACACTCTCAGGTCCGCACGCGTGGGACAGCTGAAAACTTACTGCCCAGGCCAGAGGCGCAGACACACGTTGCTGCGGCGCCTGAGTCTGTGAGGTCCTTCTGTTCTCATGTCTTCCTCATGCATCGTTTCAGAGCATCCAGGTTCTTAGAGAACAGCCAGGCCAGGGCTCCTGCCTCCTCGCCGCCTTGACATCTCAGAGACACCGCCCAGGCAGCAACCAGCCTCGGACAGAGCCAATGAGGCCTCCTGCCGCCTTCCCAGAGGCTGTGGTTGGGTGGATCTAGGCCTAGCGTGGACTTTCAGAGCTTTCTCTCAGCTGTGAAAATCCTCCTGGGCTTTGGGAATTTCCTCTCCAGCTGGCCTTTCTTTAACTCATCTTTGGGGAAGAAGTTTAAGCCCCCCCAGAAGACCTCACGCCCATGCCTGGCACGGTCAAGCCTTGACCCAGGAGTCAGGAGCCCAAGTTCATGATCCTGGCTCCTGTGCTTACACACTGAGTGCCCCAGGCCCACCTGTGCTCTCTGGTCCTCAGCTTCTCCTGCACCGCGAGGGTGGAGAGGGTGGGGCTGGATGAGGAGGGCAGCATTGAACAGAGCTGCAAAGGTCCCTTCTAGTCTCGGGTTTCTTGGGCTCTGCTGTCCCCCAGGACCAGGGCTAGTGACTGAGGCAGCCAGTCCCCGGACCCCAGTCTCCTGACATCTGCTCTAGCGTTCTCACCCCACTCTGGACTGCTGACTCCCGGCCCCGGCAACGGCAGGGTGGAAGGAGCAGTGACATTTGAACGAGAGAGAGGCAGCTGTGGGGACACGCTCGTCCTGAGGACAGGGATTTCCGTCTGGATCTGAAGTTCCCGCGGGGTCTGGTGCGTACACAGGAGTCGCTTCATAACGATCTGCTAAAACAGTGCCGTCCACTCCTTCCTAGGGTGTAGCCTCGGGCAGGCACCTGGGTGTCTCTGGGTTTTCTCTCACTGTCTTCCACTGTGAGATGGGGATACCCGCTCGCTCGTGGTTACGGGGGGTCCTGAGGCCCCTGCGAGGCCCTGAGCGGGAAGGGACGGCACCTGCCCCGAGGGGCCCTGCCAGCAGGCATCCCCACCCTCTTCCTCTTCTAGCCTCTTCTAGCAGTGGGACTCCCTGGAGCCCCCTTAGGGAGGAAGGCTCATCACAGGAATGTGATGGGGAGAGCGGTCAGAGGAGGGCCGTGCACGCCAGCATCCTGCCAGGAGGAGGGGCCACGCACGCCAGCATCCTGCCAGAGCCTGGGCTGACAGGAGCGGCTCGCTTCTTATTCTTGCCACATCGAGGGCACAGCGAGGTCCTGAGCAGGCAGCTGGGCTGGGGAAAAGATACACACACTTCCTGGCTCGCCCACAGACACAGGGAATCGTAGCCTCAGAGGTCACCAGCTACAGAGCATCCACCCAGGAGAGGAACCCTGCCTGGCAGCCCTGGCAGCTCTCCCCCAGAACAGGCAGCTCACTGCCTCCCGGGGCCGCCCATTCTGTGGCCAGGCATGGGCTGAGCTAAGCCTGCCTCCCTGGAGATGGCCCCCCCTGGTCCCAGCTCTGCCCTGCACGGCTACTTGAATGCAGCTGCTCCCTCTGCCCCAGGACCTGCAGACCAACCTGGTACCCACTTCTGCCCTTGACCTCCTGCACCTTCTTTGCAGGCCAGACAGCAATTCAGCTGCGGCTTCTCTAACAGGGCTTTGGATCCCTCACCTGCTCAGACATGTCCCTCCACATCTAGGCATGTGCTCACGTGTGCACACGTGCGTATATGCACCCACACCGGGCCCCCTGCCCGGATGCAGTCCAGCCCGGAAGGGCACATCAGCTCTTCCGCACAGAAGCTGCTTCCCCTTCTCGGTGGCTAGGTCTGCCCTGGACGGGGAGGAGCAGGGAGAGGTGGAGGCAGCCTGAGAGGACGCATCTCCCACCGGGAGCCCTTCCTCTTCCCCCACCCCCTGCCTTCTGCCACTTCTCTATGTCAGGGCCATGCTGATGACACCAGAGAATCCATCAAATGCCACCCCCGTGTCAGGTCATGTCACAACATAATTAAAGCATTAGATCTTCGTGATGAAGCCGTTGCCATCAATTCTCAGAGTGACTGATCCAATCTACGGAAAGGGGAAATTTCTCTCCGCCCGCCACAACTGCCACAGCTGCCTTCCCCTCCCCAAGAAGGGAGGCAGCCCTGCTTGTGCTATTTAGGCCTCTGGACCTCAGGCTGGGGGTCAGGAGCTGAGCCACAAGGGAGGAGTGTCTGGCCTCTGAGTGTGTGCCTCTCCTGCCTGTGGGTCTGCTGGGTACAGCACAGCCTGGAGACCTGGGAATTCCTCTGGGCTCAGTCACCGAGTCACTCTGTGACCTTGGGAAAGAAACTGCCCAGGGAGTTCCCTGGCGACTCAGTGGGTTAAGGACCTGGAGTTGTCACCGCTGTGACTCAAGTCACTGGTGTGGCTTGGGTTCTATCCCTGGCCTGGGAACTTCTATGTGCCATGGGCAAGGTCAGAAAGAAAGAAAGAAAGAAGAGAATCTTTTCCCCAGCCTACCTCTGGATTCTGGTGCCCTCTCCCTTACATGGGACGTGGGGGGTGGGGAGAGAGGGAGGAAGGTGACTTGACCTCTGAGGATCATGCAGGGGGAGGCAGGTCAAATCCCGACTAGCTGTGCAGCTGCAGTCGAGTTCTCGCCTCTCCTTCTCCTCGCCTCTAGGAAGGGGAAATTAATCAGCCTCACAGGGTTTCCACGAAGAGGAGATAAACGTGAAGGAGACGTAAGGGCCGAGCACGGAAGAAACATCCCAGCCCTCGGCCCTGTCCTCTTGGATTTTAGGTACCGGTCAAGGGACTGGATTCAGGCCTGGTCTTTCCTTGCTCAAGACTGCTAAGCGAGGGTGAAAAAATGCTGGGCCTGCAGTGATAGGGGCACACAGAAGAGGCAGAGCGGGCAGGGACAGAAGAGTTGTCTCTGTCTGTCTCCAGGGCATCAGCATCCAGAAGTCAGATATAGAAGGAACGAGGCTAATGGGAACGAGGGTTCAGGGCTGACACGCGGGAGAGAGAGAGAGGCACGCGCGGGGCAAGGCCATCCCTCTCCGGCTGGCAGGTCCGGAGGGAGGGGAGGTGAGACCCAGGCAAGTGGTCAGAGTCTTAGGAGGTGGTAGCCCAGGCAGAAGCAGGGAGGTGACTGAGAGGCCATGGCAGCAATCCAGGAAGGGATGAGAGCGGCTCAGACTGCGTTTGTGCAGAAGTCACGCAGAAGTTGAGGGCTGAGCCCAAGGTCTTTGGTCTGAGCAACCGGAAGGGAACCATTTATCAAGTTCGAGTAACACTTGGGGAGAGAGAAGGTTTCACATGTAAGACGCCCAGTAGATGCGGTAGACACGCTGAACAAGGAGGACACACAAGCCCAGGGCGAAGATCTGGGCTGAGGAAGCCCACGTGAGCCCGGGGAATCGTCGGCAGGTAGACGGCACCCAGGGCCCTGAGCTTGGAGGAGATGCCCCGGGAAAGGAAAGAAGTACAAGGGCCTAGACCCGGGGCACCGCCTCAGGGGGAGGTTGGGAGACGGAGGAGCCAGCCCTGGAGACGAAGCGGGGAGGTCGGTCAGGGAAGAGGAAACAGCCAGGACAGCACGGTTCCCGACAGGATGAAAGGAGACCGTCTGGACGGAGAGGAAGTGATGCCCGAGTCAAGCGGTAGGATGGGAACGGAGAGCTGGCCAGTGACACTGCGGAGCGAGCAGCTGCTGGGTGAATGAACGAGCACTAAACTGAAATTCCACCCGAAGAACTGCGGTGCTGGGTGGGTTCTGGGATGGGACCTGGCCTCAGGGAGGCGAACAAGGCAACAGCAGTCGCTAAGGAGACTTGGGATCAAGCCCCCGCAGCCCAGCGGGAGGCCTTAAACCATTCCAGCCTCAGGCCAGGGAGGCCTTGGGAACGGGGGAGAGACCCCTGAGGGAAATCAGGCACCGCCAGCTGTGGGAGGAGGCTGGCTTCGGAAGCCAGGCAGCGCCTGAAGGTCAAGTCCAACCAGAGAGTCAGGGGCAGAGGCAGAATCCAAACGTCACAAAAGCCTGCCGAGAATGTGGTACCTGCCCGGCACCACGCACCCAGAGAAGAGCCCGAGGCCTAGAGCCTGGCCTCTCCGGGACACCGTCTCCGTCTAACGGGGGAGGGAGACGAGAGGATGGCTAAGCCGGGCGCCAGATCGTGCCAACCTTTCCTGACCCCTTTAAATGCCCAGACAAGCTCCTGGGACCCAGATCCGACCAGGCCCCATGAAAAGCACCTCCCTTCTGCAGGGCTCTTCTGTGCCATCCAGGTTTTGAGTGTCTGACTTCCGACCTCCCTTCTTAATAGTCTTGTTTTTGGCTTTGTCCTCTGGATAAAGTCTGCTGAAGCCCGGCAGCTATCCATGCAGGCCCCTAAAGTGGGCTGCAGACCCCGTTAGTGCTCCCAGCCAGCCTCACAGACACCCCTGGCTTCCTCTGAACCTGCTCACACGCCAGTCCCATCCCCGCCGTGCTTCCTTTGTGTGGATGACTCAGGATCTCGACTCTCTGGGCCACATACGAGCTCCTCCAGTCTGGCAACTTCAGCGAGTGCCACCCTTCTCCCCCCCCCCCTCCCCCGCCCCCGCGCGCGGCAGCCAGCCCCTCAGGCTCAAGCCTCAGGCCCCCAAATCACCAGAGCTGACTGCGAGCATTGTTTTCCCAGTTAGGCCCTTGGCTCTGCTCAGCAAGGAGCCGATTCAACTTCCTGGCTACGAGGTGTGTCCACTGAGCTCTGGGGCCCTCCTGGCCCCGCCCCTTCGAGCAGTGCACCTGCTCTACTTAACCTCACCCCTTGGGTGGGACGCAGATGGCACAGGATAAAAACAATAGCTGTGGGAGCTCAGAAGAGGGGCGGACTGATTCTAGCCCAGGGGTTGTGAGGCTTCTTCCCGAGGATGGTACATTCAGGCTGGGGGGAGGTGGGTGAGTTTGGGGCAGGTATGGATATCGCCGTGGGGTCTGGGGGAAGGCCTCCCGGACGGAAGACTGAGCATGAGCAAAACAGCACGAAGTAGGCAGGAATGGTTCTCATGGGGGGACGGTGTCGTGAGAGGCCACCCAGGGCAGAGGTGGCCGCCGGGTCCCTGGGAGAAGACGGAAGCCGCGTCTCTGAGTAATTCCCCCCCTTAGTTTGCCCGCATCTCCCCTGGAGCCTAGAGTCAGGATCTCAGAGATTTAAAGCGAGACTGAAATCAGCTTTCAGATGACCTTGGAAGAGAAATCACGAAGGGGAGAGAAGCAGAGGGTCCTGTCTGGAGACGGGGGTGGAGGAAGGGAGGCGTCAGTGGGACAGTGGGTGGTGGAAGAAGACGCTCAGAACCCGGGGGCACAGACTCAGGACTGGACGGACCTGCAGGGCGGCCCGTTCACCGCTGTGCGATGCAGGGGTCTGCTGCCGTCATCCTTGCCGCCCCCCCATGCGCACGTCCGCTGACGGCGCTCACGACGCCCTCCAGTAGCCCTTTATCCTGGGGCGGCTCTGCATGGTCCTGAGTCTACATCCACGGTTCCACGCGAGGTCAGAGTTCTGTATCTTAGGTGCCACAAAGATGACTCCATTTCTCCCTGCTGGCCACGCCTTGTGGGGATTGGCGCCGGCCCTCCGAGGGTCTTCCCTCTCCCGAGACCACTGAACCAGCGTGGGAGCAATGGGCTTGTGGTCGGGTCTGCATCTTGGGCCTCTGTCTGGAGCATGCAGAGCGGCATCTATGCCTGCGTGTGTGCCTGGATGTGCGGGTGACGTGTACGGCGTGCAGACCCGTGGCTGGGGCGTCGCGGGGCGCAGACCTGCTCCGTGTCTGCATGCAAGGAAAAGCGTCCCTCATACCGGCCTGCGCTAGGGTCGAGTGTGAGCCTCTGACCGTGTGTGAGGAGTCCCGACCGCGGCCGTACGTGGGCCGGAGTGCCTGTGGCCGCCTGCGTGTGTGTGTGAGAGACTAACTGACCGCCAGTGTGATTGCGCACCTGAAGGGCTCTGTGTGGACACGCCCAGCCAGGTGTGCGTGGGTCTGCGACTCTGGGCAGATCGTCTCTGAGTATTTGGTTGTGACTCTGCGTGCAGAGCGTGCGTGCGGCAGATTGGAATTTAATGCATATGCGAGACTGTGTTTGTGACAGATTGTAATTTAATGTGTGTGAGAGACTGGCTGGGGCCATGAGTGTGAGAGACGGTTCCATGCGCGCCTGTGCGCGGGGATGTGGTTGTGTGTGTATGTGCTCAGACGCCGCCGTGGAGCTGTGTGTCAGCGCCGGCGGCCTGTGTGCGACTGTGGCTCCGGGGGGGTGTGTGTTGCTGCAGTGTGTGTCTGTGACTCTCTTCTGTGAGTCGGTGTGTGTCTGCCTGGCGGTGGCCAAGGGCAAACGATGGCGCCTGTGTGCCAAGGTGGAGGTGGGCAGGCTGAGGACAGTGCGGGATAAAGGGGGGGCTTGCTCGCAAAGGTCTCCCCAACCCCATCTTAATCAGAAACGGAGCAGCTGTTAGTCTGAATAGACACTGCACAACGGCAGACGTCTTAATCTCTTCTGCATTGTGATTCACTCGGCGAAGCCCTATTACTCAGCTTTTGATAGGAGCTTACTTGTCTCAAGTGTTTTCATTATTGCCCTAATACTATCTATTAACATACTGGAGGGAGCTCGCTGCTGTCTGGAGCTCCCATCACTGGGCTTTTAAAGATTATGGGCCTTGCAAATACATAACATTTTACTGCCTTGCAGACGTAATTCACCGGAAAAAAAAAAAAAAAGTCTCACGTAAATAGATATAGGTAAATAGATGACGGAGTGGGGAGAGGGCGCTGGAGGCGAAGGAGGATCCACGATCCAAACACGCTGTCATCTCCGGCTCAAATAATCGCCTTGAGAGGGAGGAGCCAGACAGACATCTGTCTCATTCGGGAGCAACTCTAGCCTCAAATCCTTCATCTCTGGGCATCCAAGGATGGAGGCACCGCCTGGGCTTCTCTGAGGGGTGCTCGGAGCAAAATGCAGGGGAGCGTGGGGTGGAAAGACCGTAGGATTTAAGGGCCCGGAGGCGCAGGTTTGAAGTCCATTTTTGCTGCTGATCTGGGGGGTGACTTGGCTCCCATCTCTGCGCCTTGCTTCCTTCACTCAAAACAGGAGTCTGAGCTAGATCGTCTAGAGTCAGCTCCAAGGTCTCAGTCCTTGTCCTATCCTAGCAGGGGCTTGACTCCCAGCCATCGGCATTGACTCATCAACCTGGAGTCCTGAGGAAGAAAAGGCTGAAAGGTCACCAACGCCTCAGAACTGGCAGAAAGCACCACTGCCAGGTAATCCAACCGCCACGTCCCTTCAGTGTCCCTGGCGTGAGAGTGCACAGCCGTAGCGACGTTCTATGAAAGGAATGCACCTCGGAGCTTCTGCTTGTTCTTGTGCTTCGAGACGGCTTGAGGCACGTGCACACCCTCCCTCCCTCTTCGACTTTCATGAAATAATGGAGAGATATGTAAAAATAATGCATCCATATCAGCCTAAGAAAATTAGAAATTATGGCATCACAGCACATCAGAAAAATCTGAAGACAGTCTGGAAGATAAGCAGAGAGAATCATATTTATGGAGAAAAGCAGTGGTTAAATCAGCACAGAAGAAACTGGCTGAAGACATGAAACTGTTCCATCCAGCAGAGTCTTGGAGAGACTCCAAGGACAGGGCCCAGGGAGCAGACCCCAGTGCAAACATCGGGTAAAGAACTGTTAAATTAACTAAGGACCAGCCAGCCCCTTCCTCTCCCAATATATATAGCATGATTGGCTGTGGAGTTGAGCCTTATGTGCAAGCCTGGTGGACTGCTTTCTAAGCACCATGAGAGATGCACCTTAGGAGAGCTTTACATTGGTGGCAACGAACCATCCATCTCAGGAATCACCTCCCTGTGGAGTTCCCTCTACATTGACTTTGGACTTGACGGCGTAACTTGCCTTGGACAGTGGGACATCAGCAAGCAGGATGCAACTACTGGGGCTGGTCTGCTCGGAATGCTGCCTTTTGGGTCCTGGCTGCCATTCCGTAAGGAGGTGTGTACCAGAGAAGGAGGCTCTGGAGGAGAAAAACCGCATGCAGAAAGAGGCAACCTGCTGGAGAAACTAGACGTTTCCGCAGACAACCAGCACAGCTCCAGGGCTGCAGATGTGAGAGGGAGGACTTCTGGGGCCTTCCACCTCAGCCCAGCTGCTGGCTGAATGCAGCACTATGAGTGGGCCCAGCCAATACCACGTAGAGTAGAAGAAAGAGCCTGGGAAACCCATGATATCTTGAGAAATAACAAACCGATTCTGTTTTGTTTTGGTTTTTGGTTTTTTTGTCTTTTGTCCTTTTAGGGCTGCACCTGCAGCATATGGAAGTTCCCAGGCTGGGGGTCTCATCAGAGCTGTAGCCTCCGGCCTACGCCACAGCCACAGCAAGGCCAGATCTGAGCTGAGTCTGCGACCTACACCACAGCTCACGGCAACGCCGGATCCTTAACCCACTGAGCGAGGCCAGGGATCGAACCCGCACCCTCATGGATGCTAGTCAGATTCGTTTCTGCTGCTCCACAACGGGAACTCCACAATTGATTTTTTTTAAAGCGCCAGGTTGCGGGGTGTTTTGTTACGGGGCACTAGATGCTTAATACCGGAGGGACGACTGCGTCGGTGCTGAGGCCCGAGAGGGAGAAGAGCGTTAAGTCTCTGCGGCGGGCAGGGGAAGGGAAAAGAAAGAAAAGACGACGAGGCAGTCCTAGCCAGCAAGAAAGCATGTGAAAGTGCTTCACACGGAGAACAACATCTGCCTTGCTTCAGCAGCCATGAATGTCTCCAGCTGGTTTGTGTGTGGTCCCCTCACGCGAACTAAAGGGAATATCCTACAGTGAGCAAAGCCCTCCTGCTCTCCCTCACACAGGCTGCAGACAGCCCCCCTTCCAGGAAGGTCTCATCCTGGAAGCAACAAGGTCCCACAAGTCTCCTGAATATGGTGATCAACCTACATTTTTTTATTTTTTATTTTTATTTTTTGCTTTTTGAGGGCGGCACACATGGCATATGGAAGTTCCCAGGCTAGGGGTCAAATCAGAGCTATAGCTGCCAGCCTACGCCACAGCCACAGTAACACCAGCTCCAAGCCATATATCTAAGACCTACACCATAGCTTGTGGCAACGCCAGATCCTTAACCCACTGAAAGAGGCCAGGGATTGAACCCACATCTTCACAGATACTAGTCGGATTTGTTTCCACTGTGCCACAATGGGAACTCCCTAATCAACCTAATTTTAAATTTATAAATATGAAATGATCACCATGAATCACCTTTGAGGCAAACCAAGAGCATGAGAAACAGCAAAATGAAAAACCAAAATAATTCATCCCAGAGGAAGTGGAGATAACCTAGGAGACGGGGAAAACTTTAAAAGAATTCTAGATTGTATCCTCGGAGAGAGCCAAAAGAATTTGCATTTACAAAATAAGAGTAGATTGCTATAGAAAAGAAGTGATCAAATAAAAAGAAATCAGAAGTTCCTGCTGTGGCTCAGTGGGCTAAAAACCTGACATGGTGTCCTTGAGGATGTGGGTTCGGTCCCTGGCCTTGCTCCGTAGGTTAAGGATCTGGCCTTGCTGCAAGTTGTGCCATAGGTCACAGGTGCATCTTGGATCCAGCGTGGCTGTGGCTGTGGTACAGGCCGGCAGCTGCAGCTCCAGTTTGACTCCTGGCCCAGGAACTTCGATATGCCACAGGTGCAGCCATAAAAAGGAAAAAATAAATAAATAAAAAATAAAAAGAAATCATCCATGAAAATAATAATAACACACAAAAATGAAGATAAAGTCAAGGAAATTTCCTGGAAGGTAGAGTGAAAACACAAAGAAAAATATGAGAAAATGCGAGACCTAGTATTTACCTTGTAGGAATTCTAGACTGAAATAACAAAGAGACAAGAGACGATGCAACCACTAAAAGCACAATTTTTAAATGGTTTAAATTATAGAAAAATTGAGATCTGTGTCCTCGAACTATAAAAAGACCCACCAAGTGGTAAAAGGAGAAAACACACAACCTATAGTAACATTTCTAAATTACGAAACAAAAACAAAGTTCTCGGTGCTTCTAGATTATTTGAGCCTGCAATTCTTTACCACCCAAACTGTTTAGCATGAATGTAAACGTAAGATAGTTTCTGATAATGAAGGACAAAGGAAATTTACGACTCATTGGCTTCTTCTGAAGAAACAATTAGGTCCTACAGCAGAACAACAAAAAGAAGAATTTAAAAAAGAAAATGTTATAGGATTTTTTCTAATTTTAAAGAGGTCAGCAAATGTCTGAATCTGAATAATAAATGAATCTGTAAGACTTGATACACATTTTTAGAAATGACTTATTTTAAAGGTATAGGAATAAAATAATAACAATTGAAACAAACGTTTCAACAAGGTATGAAAGACAGAAGGTAGTTTAAGATACTATCAGAGGAAAAAGTGCTCAAATAAATTTATTAAAAATTTAGAACCCTAGAAAAATAGAAATAATACTTATAACTTTCAAAAATAGAGAAAAGTGCTTGTTTCAGCAGCACATATACCAAAATTGTAATGATACACGGATTAGCATGGCCCCAGCACAAGGATGACACACAAATTTGTGAAGCATTCCATATTAAAAAAAAAAGAGAGAGAGAGAGAGAAAATGGAAATAAAGGAAATTTGACCGATAAAGCAGAAAGCAGGAGAGTAATCCAAACACATCAAAACTACAATAAATGTGAACAGGCTACACTCCCCTATTAAATCACAGAAAGTCTCAGAATGAGTAAAAGAAATCTCAACAAGATACACACATGTGTGTTCACACACATGCAGTTATTTTAAAGTCACATTTAAAATGATATAATACAAAAAAGGATTAAAAATAAAATAATGGAAAATGAACATATGCTTAATAAAACAAAACAAAATGAAGGCACAGAAATATTAGTATCTGATTAAATATATTTTAAAGTAAAAGCACTTATAAAAGGAGTAATCTACCAAGAAGAAATGACAAAATTTTGTACTCAACAATTTTCGTATCAAAAAAAGAAATAATTTTAGAACTACAAAGAGAAACTGTCAGACTTGTAAAGATACTTGATTTTTACATGCTTCTTCAAAAATTGATAGTTTAAGTAAAAATAAGTAAAGCTATAGGAGACTTTAAATAACATATTTTAAATTTTGGCGTGAGAGTTAATAAGAAATTGACTGAACTGAAAATTTGATTTGAGAGTTATAAAGAAAATTGACGGAAATGAGAATACACAGTTACACACTCTTAGATCTATGACACACTTACAAAAATTGACCATCCCTTAAAATCGGCTTGGAAGCAAAATCTTAATTCCAAAAAGTAGGAGTCACTTGGGCTACAATTTCTGACTGCAATATATATATATGTACATATATAACAAGGATCAACAACAAAAGGGTAGCAGAACAACATGACAATAACTCAGCAATGTGCAATTTTTAAAACCCTGTTTTAAAGAACCCCCAGATTAAAGAGAAAGTCCAAATTGAAATGATTGATTAGTTAGAAATTAATGAGGCTGATAGCATCATCCAATGAAACCAGTTGTCAAGACCAGTGCAGTACTTCTAGAAGAAGTATAGCCTTGAACACACTCATTAGAAAACAGGAAAGGGTTGAATCCAAACAGCTGGGAAAAGGAAAACTAGAGGGAAAAAAAAAAAAAAAAAAAAAAACCTCTATAGAAATAAGGAATTAATACAGATAAAAGCAGAAATTAATGAAATGAGAAACAAATGCAGACTTGGTAAATAAAACCAAATGCTGCCTCTTTCATTTATTTATTCTCTTAATGGCTCACGAAGAGGTAAAAACGCTAATATCCAAGGAAGAAATCAGACCATCAAAGATATACTTCGAAAAATGGCATCAGGCCCAGAATGGATTTAACAGTGAGTTATATCAAACCTTCAAGGAACAAATAACGTCTGTTATTTAAACGGTTATAAAGCAAAAAACAAAGATGGAACACTTCCCAACCCATTTTGTTGGGCTAGCACGACGAGAGTAGGCATCTGCTGTTTTTGCCCCTCGGAGTTCATTCATCCTTCTAGGAACCACAGCCCCATTTTCCTTGGAGGGAGCCCTCTCCACCCGACTCTCAATCTCTGCACTTGCCGGGAAGGTGACGTCACGCCTGGTTCCAGGGCTGGGCCCACAAGCCACCAAACTTTGCTTTTCTCTGACTGTTGCGAATGACTCAGGGACAGGCATGTGACCCGTCAGGCACAATGAGAGGCAAGAGATCTTCCGCTGACTTCTGGGAAGAGGTTGTCCCTGACACCAAGGCCGTAGAACCTGGAGCAGCCGCTTGCCTGCCGGGCGGAGCCTGAGGCTAAAGGCACCGGAGGAGAAAGCAGAACCAAGAGATGCGGAGAAAGTGAACACCGATGGTGGCATCTGAGCCCTGGATTCGGCCGCGTCTTCAGGCACGCACCCCGTAGGCTTCAGCTCTTGGAACCCACGCTGAAGTCTGCTGGCGTTGAATCTTCTGTCATTTTCAAGTTGACTCACTAACCCTGACACACCAAAGCTGAATGAAGACAGCACATACGAGAAAGTATAGCCCAATCACGATGACATAGACATAAAACTCACAAATAAAACGGTAGCAATTTTAATCTAGCTCTATATTAGAGACTAACACAAGACCAATAAATCATGGCTAAATAGGTTTCACCCCAAGAATCAAGCATAGATTTTTACATCGCAAACTAAACTCTATTTTTAATTCACTAGAGTGGTACTTAAAGAAAGAAAACTAAGTGATTCTCCCCATAAAATGATAAACACTGGTACTAAGCTTCCTTAACCAAGTAGAGACTCCTGCCACGGTCAGGTTCCTGGGTCTGAACGGCTGTGGTCCTCAGTCATTCAAACACTAAACTAGGTGTCGCTGGGAAGCTTTCGTTCCGTTCTGTTTTAGGCCTGCATCTGTGGCACATGGAAGTGCCCAGGCTAGGAGTCGAATCAGAGCGGCAGCTGCCGGCCTCCACCACAGCCACAGCAATGCCAGATGCAAACCACATCTGCACCTTATGCCACAGCTTGCAGCAACGCCGGATCCTTAACCCGCTGAGGGAGGCCAGGGACCAAACCCTCATCTTCATGCATGCCAGTCAGGGGTTCTTAGCCTGCTGAGCCACACTGGGGACTCCCAAAGGTATTTCAAGTATGACTGACGCCATGATGAGTGACTTCAGGAGACTGTCCTAGATAATCCAGGCGGGCCCGACTCAATCCATTGAAAGGCCTTAAGAGCAGCACTGATACTTTGCAGAAGAAATTCCACCTGTGGCTACAGTTTCCGCTCAAATCCAAGAATTCCTGCCTGCCCGTCCCGACAGCCACCCTGTAGATGTTGGACTTAGCCAGCGTGTTCCCACAGTCACGGAAACCAGCTCCTTGCACTCAGTCGCTTCATGTGTACGTCTCCTGATTGCACTGTTTCTCTGGTAGAACCCAGGTTTCTAACTGTAGCAAACATCACACACACCTGTGGGCCACGAGACGCCTTCCTTCTCAGGCAGGGACAAGAGGAGATGCCCGCTATGCCTAATATTTTAAAAGGGTGACCAGAGAGGGTCTTACTGGGAGGATGCAATGCCCCTTCCCCTAAAGATAGCCTTGTCCTAACGCCAGAACCTGTCACTACGTTAGGTTAAGTGGCCCAAGGGACTGTGCTGCCACGACTATTTAAGGGCCTTGAGGGAGGACAGGACTCTGGACTAACCAGCTGGGTCCAATGTAATTGTACAAAGGTGCTTATAAGGGAAAAGAAATAGGCGGGAGATTTGGAGTCAGAGGCAGGAGAAGTGAGTGATGGAGCCATAAGCCAGGGAATGTGGGTGGCCTCTGGAAACTGCAAAAGCCAAGAAACTGAATTCTCCCCCAGAGCTTCCAGAAGGAATGCAGCCCTGCCAATTCATTCCAGACTTCTGCCCTCTAGAATAGTAAGATAATAAATCTGCGTTGTTTTAAGCCACTAAGTTTGTGTGGCCTTTTGTTACAGCCACAATGGGAAACTGATAAGAAGGGAGGATTTGAACAAAGACCTGAGGGAAGAAAGGGGATAAAACAAGCATGCATCTGGGAGAAGCAAAAGCAGCGGCCCTGTGCTGGGAATGCTCGAGGAACAGCAAAAAGCCAGGTACGTTGTGGCGGCAGAGCCAGAGGGAGGGGAGAGGGAGGTGGGGTCAGCGGGAGCGGTGGGGCCTTGGACTGCGAGGACTTCGGCTTCTACTCAGACTGAGATACAGAACCTTTTGAGCGCCTGGAGCAGAGCGGTCCACAACTCAATTTACACCTTTTTTTTTTTTTTTTTTTAATGGCTGCACCCATGGCATACGGAAGTTCCTTGGCCAGGGACTGAATCTGAGCTGCAGCTGCAACTGCTGCAGCTCCAGATCCTTTAACCCACTGTGCCAGACCCAGGATCAAACCTCTGCCTTCAAAGCGACCAGAGCCGGTGCAGTCTGAGTCTCAGCCAGCTGTGCCACAGCAGGAACTCCTCAATTGTTACACTTTAAAATGACCACTCTAATCCCGCTGTGTAGCACAAGGAACTGTATCTAGTCACTTGTGATGGAACATGACGGAGGGTAATGTGAGAAAAAGAATATGTGTACAGATATAGATATAGATACATATGACTGGGTCACTTTGCTGTACAGCAGAAACTGACAGAGCATTGTAAATCAACTATAATAGAAGAAACATAAAAATCTTAAAAAAAAAAAAAAAAAGGCATAAAACGACCACTCTGTCTGTTCTAGGTGACCAGGAAGGCAGTCACGGTCGCCAGCTGTGTCAAAAGGCTAAGGAAGCTCAAATCTCAGAGCCCTACACGGGCACAGGCCCCTTCTAAGGCCGCAGCATCACGGGGTCACATGCTTTGAAAACTGATGAGCCCACTTGAGCTCCCTCTCGACTGTTCCACCGCAACAGTTCTCAGGGCCAGGATGGCCAGAGGCACCTGGGGCGCCAGCTGGGGCAAGCTGAGCAGAGGGTGCCTTCCGTTTGCGTTTGGTAGGATTTGTTTGTGTGTTTGACGGTTCTTCCCAAGTGACGGGAAGTTATGCCAGCTGTCCCGGAGTGAGAATGGCTTCTAGGAATCCGACTGCCACCCACTGTGTTGACTTACTGGGAGCGTGACGCGAGAGATTTCACTGAGTCTTGTCAGCTCACAGAATTTTTAAAAATTAGTCACTGCACAGGAACATTTGAAAGACCCAGAAATCTTAGAGTTCGTATATAAAAGGCACTTGATAGAACTTTCTCTAATTTGACAATTCTAAAAATTTACTCTACCAATCATAAGTCCTGAAAATGTAGGAAGCTTTTCTAAACTATTGATCATTTTTAAAAATAATCAGCTCTGGTAGAGAAGATTTTTGTATTCAATCTATGAAAAAAATCTTGTCTTGTGAACAGGTATGGCAAAGAATAGGAAGCCAAAACATATGGGGAAGGTAATACAGAGGTATGCCAGGCAGTCAATTAATTAACAATATGACGTTATTTTTCCTGAATTATGTCAGATGTGTGTGGTATTTATCTGCCTTTTAAAAAGCTGTAACGTGGTGTGATTTCTTTTTTCATTTAAATACATAGTTACTTTCATTCCTAATTGAGTGCTTTTCATCTTTTAATTTTCTCCTTAACAAGGACCCCTCCAATTACAAATGCTTTAGGCCCCAGTAGACCTGGATCTGGCCTGGGGGTGAACAGGCCAAGGGGGCACAGGGTATCCTTGGCATCGTTGTCTCAGATCCGTGCCCGTGTGCCCCCCCCAGCTCTGTCCAGCAGGGAGGGGCCCCGCGGGCTACTTCGTGATCCCGTCTGCTGCCTTCAGCAGGATCCAGCCTGTCAGCCTTCTGGTGGGAGCCTAGAGGGCTGGGCGAAGGGAGAGACCAAGTCTTCCTCCCTCTGTTGGAGGCATCGCTAACCTCTGCCCTGTCCTCCGTCACCTGACAAACAAGTCCACTTTGGCCACAGCTTCTTTCAGAGTCACCCTGGCCCCGCGTGGGGGTGATTCCACTGCTTCCCATCATCCCTAACAGTCCCCAGGTGACCCCAGCAGCTGCTGTGGATTTTCTCAGGGCTGCCTCCCGATACCCCATTTGCCTTCTCAGCTCTGTTATCACCCACGTGACCAGTTTCTAATATCGCCTTCCTTCGTGGAGGTTTCTGTTGACCTGGGCGGTAAGGACAGAAACAGGGACACACGCTGAGAGCTAATGGAACCATTCAGCTGAGAAATCAAGGAGGCCTGCTCCAAAGTAACAGCTTTGGAGGTGATGAAAAGTGATAGAGGGAGTTCCCGCTGTGCCTCAGTGGGTTGTGAACCTGACCAGTATCTATGAGGATACAGGTTCAATCCCTGGCCTCGCTCAGTGGGTTAAAGAGTTGGCGTTGCCATGGGTTGTGGTGTAGGTTGCAGACGCAGCTCAGATCCCGCGTGGCTGTGGCTGTGGCGTAGGCTGGCAGCTGTAGCTCTGGCCCGACCCCCAGCCTGGGAACCTCCGTAGGCCTCAGGTGTGGCCCTACAAAAAAAAGTGATACAGACAAATGATTTGCTTGTAGATGGAATGGGGGAAGTAAGGGAAAGAGAAGAGTGGACGAGTACTGCCGGGTCTTCGACCTCAGCATCCAGAAGACCAGGCTTATCATTTCACGAGAAGGGGCAGATTTGGGGGATGGGAGGAGAGGAGTTTTGGGGGTGTGTTCAGATGCCCATTAAATATCTGAGTGAATATACCGAGTTGGCAGTGGACATATGCGGCCTCTTAGGAAGGAGATGCAAAACGTAGCTATAAGTTTGGGAGTCACATCAATGTGTGAGCAGAAAAAGCGGAGAGGCCCGCTCACGGGCACCCGCGGAGTGAGTAGAGATACAGAAGAGAAGAGGGCCGTGGACGAAACCCAGGGGCACACCGGGGTGGAGGGGGAGGAGGAGGGGCTGCCAACGGTGTCTGAGTGTCCAGAGAGGCCGGAGGACTGGACCGGCGGTGTCCTGGAGGCGAGGCGAAGAATGTGGGCCTAAGAGAAGGGTCACGGGTGTCAAATTCTGCCTACAGGTCAAGTGCAACGAGGCCTGAGACTGACCGTTGGACTTTGCAATATGGTGTCATGACACCAACAGAGTGATCACAGGAGAATGCTGGGGTTAAAACTTAGAGATCATAAACAAACAAGATTTTCTTAATTTTGCTAGAGGTGAAGGCAGCTGGAAGCAGAAGTGGGGAGATAGATATACATATATATATTATATTATATATATATACACATATATATATTATATATATACATATATATAATACATAATATATATACATACATTATATATATATATATAATTTGTATTCCTTTCTTGAGGAATACACGTGTGCACACACACACACACACACACCCTTATGCACACACACATTCTCATGCAAAATATACTCCCTTTTTGTTAAAGTACAGCATACATTAAAATGGGTGCACTAATCATGAGTATAAAACTCAGTAAGTACTCCCAAGTTAGTTTACCCATAGACAGGAAAAGAGAACACTGCCCAGCACCCCAGAAGGTCTCTCATGCCCTGTCATTACTCACGCCTTCCTCTCCAAGGTAACCACTATTCTAGCCACAAATGCATCCTTTTGTTTTGAAACTTATGTGATAGAATCACACAGTATGACGCCCTTCACGCAGCATTGTTTGCAAGATGTTGGCAGTTGGGACGGCCTATTCGTTTTCACCCTCGCAGGAACACTCAGTAATCTCTGCATCTACCCTGTTCTTGATGGGTGGGCATCTGTCGTGTTTATTGTTTGTGTCATTAGACTAATGTTCTCATGAACATCCTTGAATATATCATCTGGTGCACAGGTGTAAGCACTTCTGTTTGGCGCGTATAGTAGGTGTGGAATTGCTGGACTCTAGGGTAAGTATATGCTCAGCTTTAGTGGATATTGCCAAGCAGTTTTCCAAAGTGGCTGTACCAAAGCGGCCAATCCCCCCAGCAGGACAATCCAGTTGTCCCATATCCTTGTCCATACCTGCTACTGTCATAGGTCTTTTTTAATTTTAGCCATGTTTATGGGTATGCTGGGTGCCCCACCAAGATTTTAATTTTCATTCTCTTGGTGACTAATAAGACTGAGCACCTTCCATACATCTAATGGTTATTTGGATATTTTCTTTGATGAAGTAGCTGTTCGAGTCTGGAGGAGAGATGAGAAGGTGCTAAGGGAAGAGGAGGAGAATGAATGAATTAGGACATTCACCTTTACCTGCAACACCACAAGTCCACTCGAGCCTAGTGGTCAAGAATTTAAAAGGAGACTGGCCAAATAGCCAAGACGTGGAAACAACCTCAGTGTCCGTCGACAGATGAATGCATTAGGAGGATGTGGGACAGATACACACTGGAATACTACTCAGCCATGACAAAGAACAACATGATGCCATTTGCAGCAACATGGATGGACTAGAGAGTCTCATATGAGTGAAGTAAGGCAGAAGGAGAAAGACAAATACCACAGGACATCACTCACATCCGGAATCTAACATACAGCACAAGTGAACCTAGCTACAGAAATGAAACAAACTCAGGGACTTGGACAACAGACTTGCGGTTGCCAAGGGGGAGGGCGACGGAGTGGGATGGACTGGGCGTCTGGGGTTGGTGGATGCAAACCATTGCACCTGGAGTGGCTGAGCAGTGAGATCCTGCTGAACTCTCTCCAGTCACTTGTGACGGAACGTGATGGAGGAGAATGTGAGAAAAAGAATGAGTATGTATGTGATGACTGGGTCACTTTGCTGTACAGCAGAAATTGACGGAACGTTATAAATCGACTATATTTGGGGGAAAAAAACCTTAAAAAAATAAAAATAAAATGAGACTGGCCAGCATGCCTTAGGTGTTTCTGCAGACTCCTCTGTCGCAAAGGGGAAACAGGGAGTGTACGGAGGACTGGAGTTGGTCGGGGTTGAGAGTTGGCTAGTGAGGGCAAGGGGTTGAGAGAGTTATGGTGCTGAACCACAGGCTCCATTCTGGGTAGGGATGAGAGAAAGGACCGTGAAAGTACCGACGGGCAGTAGCTGGTAGGTCCTGGTGAGTTGAAGCATCCTCACAGCAGAAGACACGAGGAAGGAGCTGGCAGCGTTACAGGTGGCAAGCAGAAAGGCGAAGGGCTTCGGCTGAGTCATGGGGCTGTCGGAACTGTTGGTCACGACCGGGCGTACGACGTGGCCGCAGCCAGGGGTGGATGAGGTAGGTGGAGGCTCAGACCGGAGTGGAAATCGAGGCGCTGAGAGACCAAGTCATTGGAAAAATGGTCGACTTCAATGCTGAAGCCACCAAGAAGTATGGCAGGATTAGAGCAGGGAGCAGTTATTATAATTTACCAGGAGACAGTATTAGCAGAGGAATACACATACAGAGCGAAGGGCCTGATCAGAGTTGAAAAACAGATATGTTTGTACCTGAGGATTTACTATGTAAGTCAGGTGATATTTCAAACTAGCGCACAAAAGACGGGTGATGCCACAAACAGTACCAGGACAAGTGTCTATCCACTGGGAGGGGATAGAATTAACTTTTACATGAACTGAAAGGCCTAAACATTAAAAACTATGTAACCATTAGGAGAAAACGAAAGGGAGTATTGTAACACGGGGGTGGCGAAGGCTTTCCCAAGTAGGATATGAGATTCTAAGCAATAGCTACTGTTTACCGCATGGTGTCCCGTGATGGTTACCATTCCAAGAACCTTTAATGTGTATTAATTCATTTAATCCTCACAACCAAACCTATGCGGCAGGTACCCTTAGCCTCATTTTATATATGAAAGATGAGGCACAGAAAGGTTAGATAACTTGCCTAAGTCACACAGCTAAGATAACTCCAGGACAGACTATAAATACGTGACACATAAAATTTATATATGATAAAGAAAGTAAAGAAAGTTTAAAGAAAGAGCACCACTGGGAGAAAATACATGACTAATTACATAACCTTTTTTGAACAGCTTTATTGAGATATGATTGACATACAATAAACCGCACGTATTTAGAGTGTACAATTTGATGAGTTTTGACAGAGGTATACACCTGCGAAACCACCACCACAATCACGAGTGAACACATCCATCACCCCCAAACGTTATTTATAACTCTCCAAACGGATTATTTCCATATCATACAGACACAAGGAGTTCCCACAAGTTAATAGGACAAAAACATGCCCTTTGCCCTAAAAAAGGGGGCAAAGGATAAAACCAGGAACTCACAGCACAAGCTAACGATTACACGAAAATATGTACAATCTCAGCAATGACGCCAGAAACGTAGATTTAAGTGATGAGTCGGCACGTTAACCGGTGTCGACGAAAACAATCAGTAATAAGGATAGAAAAGCGTTTGGTTTGAGTCAAACTGAGAACTACAGCCAGCGTCTCAAATTACTCTGAGAAACCCGCTCTGGAGAAGCATAGTTTTCAGCACAGTTTTACATCTTGTCAGAACAAAGAACATTAAACAAGTCAGGTACACACTCCTTCCAGGTTTAAACACACACACACAGAGAGAGAGAGAGAAAACAGACGAGCACGTGCACAGAGAGTCAGTGTGGCCTGGGCACCTGCAAGGGAGAGTTATCATCGAACGAGGCCCAGCACTGGCCCCTCGGGAAGGGAGACTTTTCGTCTTTCTTTTTCCCACGGACATGCTTCACTCTGGTCACGTGTGCTCCTCTTTGGCAGTTACACCCGATGTGCAACGTCAGGCTGCTTTAGTTAACGCCGAATTCAAGTGACCCCGAGTATAAGCCAGGATGACTTTCCATACCTGTCATCACCTGACTGGTGGAAACCAAAAGGCCGACCCGCCCCGAGTAGTCGAGGGTGTGGACACGTGGGCTCCTCACAGACCGGGGTAACGGCACCTATTCCACCGATCCGTGTGCCTCTCTTCGGACAGAGTAGAGACTCGCCACATCTGAAGTGCATGCACCCTCTTTCCTAACATCCCAAATTTCTAGGAATCCATCCTTCAGCAACATCGAACACGCATGCGCCTATGGATAAGGCAGCATTTGAAATCAGAAGTCATGGAGCCATAAAGAGGGGAGGGGAAATTCCTAAATGCTCGTTCATGATTAATGCTTAAAATGGTATAGCCATACTGCAGAATATTATATAACTACTAAAAAGAATACGGGCGATTTCTCTGCACCAACAGGAAAAAGCAGAATCTTATTTATACGTTTAAAAGCTCTGTGTGTGGAAAGGCTCCCACCTTTTAGTCTACGTACTTCCGCATGATTTCGATTCAAAACGAGTAGTCTAAAAATACATGAAAATGAAACGGGGGGCATTCTATTGGAAAAGCCACTTTGTGCAATAGAGAACTCTGGAAGAAGATGGGGACAGCCTCCCCACGCTCATCGCTTCTTGACAAAAACTAAGTGCCACGCATGCATCCAAGATGCACGAAACACTGTCTTTGTCCTCACAGAGCATCCTTCCAGTAAAGAAGGAAGAGCACGTGCCTCATCGGCAGAGGCAAAGGATGCCTCCCTTAGCCGGGACAGGAAGAAGAGCCCTCTCTGGGAACGTGAAATTCAGCGGGAAGCCTGAGGATAAAGAGCCATCTAGGCCTTGAGGAGGGAAAAGCCTGTTCACCAAGAGTCACGGAGGCGGAGGGTCTGGCGGGGGTGGAGTGCACAGGCGCACCGGGACTGGAGACAGGCTCGGGGGAGAGCTTGGGGACGACTGGGCAAGAGGGGACACACAGGAGAGAGGGGAGTCTCTGTATTTTCCAACTCTAGCCTCAGGTTTCTGCCTCATTTATGTTCAGGAAAATTCACACGTTTTAGGTTTGCAACTTGATGAATTTTTTTTTTTGTCTTTTTGTCTTTTTTTTGTTGTTGTTGTTTTGTTGTTGTTGTTGTTGCTATTTCTTGGGCCGCTCCCGCGGCATATGGAGGTTCCCAGGCTAGGGGTCCAATCGGAGCTGTAGCCACCGGCCTACGCCAGAGCCACAGCAACGCGGGATCCGAGCTGAGTCTGCAACCTACACCACAGCTCACGGCAACGCCGGATCGTTAACCCACTGAGCAAGGGCAGGGACCGAACCCGCAACCTCATGGTTCCTAGTCGGATTCGTTAACCACTGCGCCGCGACGGGAACTCCAACTTGATGAATTTTGACAAACGTGTGCAGTTGGACAACTACCTCCACAATCAAGTCTCAGAACACTTCTGGGAAATCCCCAGTGGCTCGTGGGTTAAGGATCTGACGTCGTCACTGCTGTGGTGAAGTTTCGATCCCTGGCTGGGGCATTTTTGCAAGTTGCAGGCGCAGCCAAAACAAAAAAACAACAAAAAAAACCCCATAACATTTTGTCACCCCAACAAAGTTCCCTGGTGCCCCTTTGTACTCAACCCCTTTCCTCCCCCATCAGCCACTGGCAGCCACTGATCTTTCTGTCACTACCGTTTTGCATTTCCAGAGAATCACAGTGGAATCACACAGCATTAGCCTCTTTGGCTGTTTTCTCTTACTCAGCATAATACTTCTGAGATTCCTCCCTCAAGCTGTGTGTATCAACAGTTCACTCTGTCTCATCACAGCCATCGTACAGACGTACTACAGTTAGTTTATTCAATCCCTCATAGATGGACACCTGAGTTTGGGTTTTTCCCCCTTGCTTTGGGCTTCTGGGAAAATTACGAATAAAGCCCCTGGGAAAATTCATGTACAGGTCTTTGTGTGGATGTGCCTTTTCCTTTCTCGAGGGTAATTTCAGTTGAGAGTGAAATTGCTGGATTCATGGCATCGTCTTGACTTCATGAGAAACTACCAAACTGTTTTCAAAAGTATTTGCACCATTTTGCTCTTTCGCCAGCAATGTGTGTGAATTCCAGTTGGTCCCATGCTTGAGAACACCTGACACTACCAGGTTCAAGAACGCATGCACTGTTCTTACTTAGGTCATCCCAAGGGCCGAGCGGTAACCCGACGTCGTGGCTTCATCCTGCACTTTTCCGCAGTGACCGATGCTGCTCAGTGTACTTCCATTCGCTTATCGACCATCTGTGTCTCTTTTTTGGCAAGTGCGCCTCAGAATTTTTCATTTACATTTAACTGTTTGCAAAAGTCTAAAACAGTAAATAAGTAAATATGAAGTACTAAAGGTGGGGGCCACGGGTCCTAGCTGCTCAGTTTCCTTCCTTCGCTGCTGCCTCCCTCGTCCCTGCGCCCAAGCTCAGCCTTGGGAGCGGGCTCCACGGAGCAAGACTCCAGTCCGGACCAGGCTCTCCCGGGGCAGGCTCCAAAGACGGCAACTTGCCCCTCAAGCCACGCCCCCCGCATCCAGCGCTGGCTTCGCCCCTCCCACACGCACTCTGGACTGGCCCTGCAGCCAATAAAACGCAACCAAAGCCACGCCTCCTGACCGCTAGGGCTTGATCAGAAGCAGCCATAAATCTCACGCACGCACACGCACACACGCGCGCACCCCTACCGCCCCGGCCTTGGTCCTTCAGCATGTCCTTCTGGGAGGAGCCAGCAGTGAGGAGAAAAATCGAAACCAAGACCACTCTGCTGCGAGAAAGCGCACGGTAGACGTGCAGAGGTGGCACGGAGAGAGAGACATGGCTGCGCAGCTATTCCAGCCACTGCAACGCAGGCACCAGACCTGTGAGTGCAGGAAGCGACCTTGGATGTCCAGCCCGGTCAGGCCTCGGGAGGACTCCAGCCCCTGCGGCCCTCTGGCTGCAATCCTCTGAGAGTCTACGGATTAGAACTACCTATCGGAGGGAACCCTCGGAGCCCTGGGAGATGACCATCACCTGCTGTCTTCAGCCCGTTAGCCCAGGGGTGGTCTGTTACACAGCAGCAGCTAACTAACACACAGATGATGCCCAGCTTGGGACCTGGCTGACCGGGAAGGGTGGTGAGGTCATCCGTGAGTCAAGGAACAAGAGAGGAGGCAGCTGGTGGTTGCCACGTTCCTTCTTTTTCCTTCTACACTCGATCTCCCTGGGTGTCTTCTTATATATAGCCTTATACCGTCAGTGCCGGCATCGTGGCTGACCATGAGAAAAGGGAGACTGAGCAAGACACGGGAACGGGGAATGTCAGGGCAGATGCCAGGTCCAGGAATGAGCCCAACTCCAAACAATACTAAGGACAGGAATTCCTTACGTGGCCACAGACCTCCACAGTTTCTAAAGCTTCGTACAATGTGTTGTCTTATTTGCCCCTCGTGCCAGCTAGGTGAGAGGGCATGATTAGTGCCACTGAGCTGGAAGAACCAGATTGCTCGGGAAGGTTAAGCATGGTGGAGAGCAGAGCCCTGAGGCACCTGCCGCAGTCTCCCGGGGTGAGGAAGGGAACGCGGACTGATTCAGGATTGGGTTGGGATGGGGACCAGGGACAGTACATTATTCTAGAAGCTGGTGCAGACTCTCGTCTCAGTTCCTTCCTAAGGACCCTCGGCCCCAGACGTTGTTCTTGAGGCACCGCATCCCGTTCGCTCTTGCTAACAACCTGTGCAGGAGACAGAACTTCCCTCCTTCTTTTGCACCATCTCGGCACCACCATTCAGAGCTGTAGCCCCGACCCTCACCCATCCAAGCGGTCTTGTCTTTGTAATTGCTGGCCCCTTACCCCTCCTGTGGACACTGGTGTTCTCTCTGCCCCTGAGCCCATGGTGATCATGCTGTTTCTGGGCTCAGAAACCATCAGGGGCTTCTGGGAGGCCAGACTCCTCATCCACCTTATCCAAAGGTTAAAACCATCCTTCGTTGGGAGTCTTGTTCATGCATTCAACAGATATTTATCAAATGCCTGCTGTGTGCCAAGCACTGTGTTGGGAGGAGAGCATGGTGTATGATAAAAGAGACAGCTTCTTGGGCCACAAGGAGCGTGCCGTCTAGCCGTGTACTTGGACACGTTCCTATGGGCACCAAAGAGATGTGTAGGGAGCCAAGGGAATCTGCAGAAGAGGAATGACCTAACCTAAGAGTAAGGTGAAGGAGGTAGGGGATGGGAGAGGGGATGCTGAGGGAGAGCAGCATGTGCAAAGGCTCCAAGGCAGAGAGGAACACTGTCAACGCAGAAAAGGGGACAGGAATTCCAGAGGAGCCTACGAAGCACAGACCAGATCATCAGGGCTTTGCCGGCCGCAGGAGGGGTTTTGCTTTAGAAGCGGGCGTGGGGTGTGCTGGAGCAGAAGTGATAGTGAAGGGCTTTTGATTAGGAGCCTGACTGGAATGCTGATTCCCCTCAAACACAAGGCACCATCTGAAATAAGCAGCTCTTAGATTTGGTCTCCCAGGTGTAGCTCGTCCCTGGTCAACTTACGTGCAGCTCTGGTGGCACCCATTATCCTCTGGAACTGGCGGACGCCTGGTGGAACAGAAGTCGTTGGCTGCCTACCCAGCACTGACCCTCGTGCTCCTGACGGACGTCTGCTTGTCTTCCAGGGGTTCTGCTTCCTCCAGGGCCCGTGCTTCAGAGCAGCTGGCCCCGGCCCCGGGGGAGAATCCCGCCTGGCATGAGTTAGTACTGGTGAGCCCTCTCCCCCGCCGGTGATGCGCCTGGGCGCGGGATGAAAGGAGGAGACTGATGGGAAAGGCTTCTCACTCAGAGGCACCCAGGAGGAGGATGCCCCTCTCCCACTGGACTGCGGTGTCTGGATGAAGTGCCCGGATCTGGGGCACCCCTTCTGTAACTATGAGGGAGCGATCCTGAGGATAAAATCAGCATATGCAGGGTAGCAGCGAAAGATAAAAGAACCTGGGTCCTTGGTGACATCACTGAGCCAGTATAGGAGCTCACCGTCCCTCTCTGGAGGGAATTCATCTTATATGACAATGTATTTTCTTATCTAGTGATATGGCTCTGAGTTTGAGGTCTTCTGTTCCCGGTGTACAAAAGCACGGAGTACCTCGGCTCCTAGGCGCCTCTGCCTGTGCCTCTAAGGCTGACCCTGGCCGTGTGCATCTGTGCAGCTCTCCTCTTTCCTACCAGGACCCCGGCTTTGTTGGAGATCTGGTGTTGGCACCATAGCCCTCTTTCCCTCCAGCCTCCGGGAAGCCAGTTTTAGACTTTTTACCATGTCTTAGACCCTGGAGTCCCTCAAACATAACTTGTACCCTTTGCATTGCGTCCACATCCTTAGAATTGAGTATAAATAGGCGCTTCCCATGTCCTGTGTGTTCTCCAGCAGAGCCGCCCTTTGTCTGGGTCCCGGGCTAGTTCAGCAAAAGCTCAGGCAGAAGCTGTTACACACACTGAGGCTGGCAAGGCTGTCATCAGGAAACCGAGTCAAGTCAGAGCTTGGGACCATCAGGAAGCAGTGACGAAGGGGAATGAACGATGGTGGCTCAGGACCAAGGACTCAGGTGGCTGGTCGTGGAGGGAGCAAGTACACAGAGGCCTGCTGGGATAAAAGACGGTGCAAAGTGTGGAGGCGGGTCCTCCGGGTCGAAGGAGCCGGGCAGGGCTGGGCACCTAGCATCCCTCCCCGTCCCATCAGCCCTCACCCAGCATCTTGTGTCGATTTCAGAACTCCCCTGCAGTAAACTACCTGGGTTGTCCCTAGTTACAGGGATTCAGACGTTGACTCCGAGTCAACTCAGCATCCCTACTCCTGCAGTGGGTGCTGGAAACACGAGGAGGAGGAAAAACACCTCTGCCTTCCCGGAGCTCATCGCCGTCAAAACGGTCTGCCGCCTCCGCCTCCTCCGCAGCCTGTCCGCAGCCCCGTCCCTGAAGCCAGAACACCATCCTCTTCCCTCCGCCTTCTCTTCTCCTGAGGCTTCTCCTGCACGTCCCTCTGCCAGGACGTCTGCCCCCATCTCACCACCGGGCACATTTTGTGCCATTCCAGCAACCCTTGGAAATTTCTTATTGAACTCCGTCCAGATGGGATTTTAACACAGTGTGTATCTTTTCGGCCTTGAGAGGTAGTGTGTGTGTGTGTGTGTGTGTGCGTGTTCGCCTCATTCGAGCCAAAAGCCGCGTCCTCCAGGGCACTGTCATCTGAACAAATTTGGAAGCAGCCTGAGCCCAGGCCCTTTACTGTCCCCTGGGCCCCAGTCCTGCTTCTCCGGATGTCTCCCCTTGATGCTCTGCCAAGGCCTCAGACTCCTGACACCCAAGCCATCCTTCCCAACCTGCGCTCCCTCCTGTCCACCCATTTGGGGCATGTAGCCACATGAGCCACCCAGACACACAGACGCAAGACCCCTGATTCATTCCCCAGCGGACACATGCGCGCTGTGCCTACAGCCACACAAAACTCACGCAAAGCCCCCTTGTGAACAGCCTCTGTCACATCACACGAAACTCACACTCCCACCGAGCTCACGCAAATTCAGAGGCATGGCCTGTCACACAAAAGTGAAGTCAGAGTCACACAGTCGTGCAGAAGCTCAAGCCCCCCTACGTAGTAACATCAAGTCACGTGTGAGGATAAATACATGCACGCGCTGTACATGCGTGGTCCTGCGTGGCAAGCTTTGCGCCAGGAGCCTTCTGGGCAAGAATGAAACATCGTAATGTCCCACCGTCTTGACCCCAGACCCCGGCACCAGGCCCATCAATCCCGCTGGGGGAGGAGGGCGGGCCCTGCCTTTCCCGTTCCTGACAGCCTTGTGATTTGTGCCTGCTCCGTGGGCCCTGGTGCCATAATTCACCCTCAGTGCCCACGGCGCAGCCTGGCATTTCGCCCGACTTAAACGCCAGGCCTGCCCGTGCCTGTCCTCCGGCCACAGGGCCACGCTGCCTCCGTGAGGCGTGGAGAGGGGCGGCCACGCGAAGGCTCTGTCCCCCGGGAGAGGGACCGCAAGATGTTTCGACCGCTCCCCTGTCTTCCAGGATTCCCCACGCTGAGCCCTTGGCCAGGGGCTCCAGGCCCCCTTTCTGTGCCGGGGCCACAGGGCAATCCAAATCCTTAAATAAGTTGGCAGAGAGGGTCCCCGTAGCCTGGACCTGGGGTACAGGCACCGGCGGTGAGAATCCAGGCTTATTGCTCTGCAGGCAACCTGGAAGCTACCACTCCCATCATCTCGCCCTCCCCCACCCCCACCCCCAGCACGTACCCACAGCACCAGCTCTGGGGCTGCCTTCCTGAGGACGAGCAGCTCCTAAGCCACCCCTGGGGCTGACGCTCACTGCGAGGGCTTGGCTGTGGGGATGGAGAAGCCAGGATGAATTACGCACATATTAATGTGGTAGGACCTGGAGAAGTGGCTGGAGGGGATGGCGGGGGCAAGGGAACAGGAGGGAGGCTGACAAAGATCTGAAGTTGCAAGACAACTCACTCAACCTCAAAACAAGAAAGACCGTTTTGCCCTAATTGCTGAAAGCTGAGAACAAGGCTGTCTTGCACATGTGGAGCCTTCTGGAAGGAGCTTTTTCTAATGATGCGGGCTCCGGCCCAGCCGGCTCACACCCCGCCTCTGCCCATCAGCACAGGCATGACCACAGAGAGGAGGACTCCTCAGGACGAGCCCTCGCGGATTCTTGTCAGAACGGCTCTTTGGACCCACTGGCATCCCTGTCTGTCTCGGGACATTCTTTATTTACCCGTTTCCTCACCGGTCCTCACTGGGGGAAAGACTGAATCATCAAATGTCGTTGGCATAGCTGACCAACCACTTGGAAAACAACAGAGCTGGAATCATACCTCACTCTTTACGCACAAATAAATTCAAAGGGATAAAAACGTCAAGTGTAAAAAGTGAAACGACACAAGCACGCAAGCCGAGTAAATATGTTTACTATTTGAAGGAGAAGTGGCCTCTCTGGGCATGACTTGAAATACACAAGTGGTACCGGAAAAGGCTGGTAACACCACCACATAAAAGATCTAGTGCTTATGAAGGACGAAAAAATAAATAAGATTGAAAGTCACGATGAAGTCGGAAGCATTAGGAATATTATCTCTAACATATAAAAGAGCTGCCACAAATACCAAAAATGACAAATGTTCCAGTGGAGAAATGAGGGAAGAACACGATCCGACAACTCACAAAAGAAACGCGAAAGCCCCACAAGAAACGAGTGTATGTTCTGGTTAAATACTGATCAAAGACTTTCAAGTGGGAAAGAGGTAGGAACTGATCCCTATCAGGTGGGCAAAAAAAAAGTTTTTAACTGTCAAGAAGGTCTCTTGCTGGCACTGGTGCGAGGGAGGCTGTCTCTGCACTGCGCCCGTGGACCGAAAGACGTGATGTTGCTAAGGTATCACTACTGTCCAAGGGGACCCACAGATTCTGTGCAGTCCTACCAAAATCCCATGGTGTCTCTGAAGAAACAGAAGAAGCCATCCTAACATTCACATGGACTCACATGGGATCCCAAGCAGCCAAAACTATCCTGAAAGAGAAGAACAGAGCCGGAGGACTCAGACTTCCTGAATTCGAAACTTACGACAAAGGCCTCATCATCAAAACAGTGTGGTACTGGCATGAAGACACATATGGACCAATGGGACAGAGTAGCGAGGCCATAAACGAACCCTCACACATACAGTCAAATGACCACGTACATGGTCAAGGGTGCCAAGACAGTTCCGTCAGGGAAGGACAATCTTTTCGACAAATCATGCTGGGAAGACTAGACATCCGCACGCAAGAGAACGAAGGGGAGCCCTTGCCTAAAATCATCGACAAAAATTAACTCAATATGGGTCGAAGGCCCAAATATAAGACCTAAAGCTCTAAAACTCTTAGAAGACATAAGGCAACGTTTCATGACCCTCATTTTTTTAGATACGACACCAAGGGCCCAGGCGAATCAGGAGCACAGATAAATTGACTTCACAAACATTTTAACATTTTTTACATCTAAAGGCAATGATAATATGGAGTTTCCTGGTGGCTCAGCGAGTTAAGGATCCAGCACTGTCACTGCTGTGACGCAGGTCGCTGCTGTAGCATGGGTTCAATCCCTGGCTTGAGAACTCCCACATGCCATAGCTGTGGCCAGAAAAAGGAGACAACGTCAAAAGAGTAAAAAGGTAGCCCATAGAGGAGGACAAAATACTTGCAAACCATATATCTGATAAGGGATTGACATCTAGAATATGCAGAGAACTCCTAAAACTCAACAACAGAAAAACGAGCACCTCAATTCAAAAGTGGACAAAGGATTTGAATAGGCATTTCTCTAAAGAATATAGACAGATGGCCAATAAGCACTTGAAAAGATGCTCAACATCACAAATCATTGGGGAAAAAATGCAAATCGAAACTACAATGAGATTAAAAAAAAAACTACAATGAGATACCTCCTCACACCCTTTAGTATGGTTACTATTAAAAAAACAACCACCCAGAAAATGACAAGTGTCGGCAAGAATGCAGATCAACTGGAAGCCCTGTTGCTACTGATGGAAAGGGGGGGTCGCCTCTGCAGAAACACAAGGTAGTTCCTCAAAAACAAAAACTAGAATTACCATGTGATTCAGCAATTCCACTTCTGGGTATGCATCCAAAAGAATGAAAAACAAGGCCTCAGAAGACATGTGCACACTCACGTTCACAGCAGCATTGTTCACAAGAGCTAAGATGTGGGCAGCAAGCCAAGTATCCACCGACCAATGGGTTAGCAAAATGTGGTAAATACCTAAGATAAAATATTCTTCAGCCTTATAAAGAAAGTCCGATGCAGGCTGCAACATGGATAAACCTTGAGGATATTATGCGAAGTGAAATAGGTCAGTCACAAAATGACAAATGTTTTGTTTGTTTGTTTTTTGTCTTTTTAGGGCCACACCTGCAGCATATGGAGGTTCCCAGGCTAGGGGTCTAATCAGAGCTGTAGCCACCGACCTACACCACAGCTCACGGCAACGCCGGATCCTTAACCACTGAGCGAGGCCAGGGATCGAACCCGCAACCTCATGGGTCCTCGTCGGATTTGTTTCCACTGCACCACGACAGGAACTCCACGAAATGGCACATACATGACTCCACTTCTGTGAGGTCCTTAGGTGAGTCAAAATGACGAAGACAGAGAGTAGGATGGCAGCTGCCGGAGGGGTGAGAGGAAATGTGCTGCCGTTTGGCAGGCGCAGAGTTTCGGTTTCACGGGATGGAAAGGATTCTGGGATGGATGCAGGTGACGGCTGCACAGTGACGGGAACGCTCTTAAAATGACTAAGGTGTGACTTTCATGCTACGCGCGTTTTACCGTAACTTAAAAATTGGGAAAAGAACGTTAAAAAAAATACCGACCAGGGTGTCTGCCACTGACAGCGACATAAGGAAGGGGGCTCCCCTGACACCCTTGGCGAGGAGGATGCAAACGCCTCAGTGTTTCTGGAGGCCAGCGAGCCCCTGCGCCTGTGGCGGCAGCCAATGTGTGCAGCCCTGTGACATGGCAGGCATCATTCTAAGTGCTTCGCATGTCATAACTAATTAATCCAAAAAGTAATCCTGCCCAGTAAATCCTACCGTTATGCCCATTTTACAGATGAGGCAACTGAAGCCCGGAGAGGCTAAGAAATTTGCTCAAGGTCCCTCTGCGAGGAAATGGCAAAAGGGGCACTGAGTCTTGGGCATCTAGCGCTACGATGCTGTATTAGACCAAGAGTGTTCGCTGTGCAAAGCCTTTGTCCTAGAAATTCCACTCAGGGGAACCGATGGCAAGGAGTTAATTAGACAAGGGCTCCGGGAGGTGTATACACACATGAGGCTCTCTCTGCCAAACATATGAGAGGAAAAGTGGGAGCAGTACAAACATCCATCGGCTGGAGATCCCTTGACTAGATTATGTTCCCTCCATAAAACAGAATGCTACGCGACCGTTAAAAGTATGATGTGTATTTATACTCCCTGATACAGAAAGATTTCGACAACATATTGCTGCGTGGAAAAGCAGGTTGCAAAACAGCATGCGTGGTAGAATCCCATTTAGGTAAAATTATATATATATCACTCAAGATCTGAGAGGGTGCTCACCAAAACGCTAAAGGTTATTATCTTGAGATGGCTGGGATTTCAGGAATTTTTATTTTCTCCTTTCTTCCTTTCTTGCGGTGTTTGGATTTTATACAGTGAGCATATATTATCCTTGTAAACAGAAAAAGCAATTTAAAAAAATGAGCCTCCTGGAAGTGGCGTCTCCTTATTTGTATCTCTCCACACTTTGTTCAGCCAACCTGTAAGGAGGACCCACTAGCTGTCAGGACCAGGACTGGGAGAAAAAAAGCAATGGACACTTGGAGAGCGTCAGGGGCAGAGACAAGGCCACAGTGGGAAGCGGGGGGAGAGACGCATACCCTCTGCGGGACCAGACAGAAACTGGCCGGAAGCCGAAAGGCGCGGAGAAGAGGGGCCAGGGAGGAGGGAAGATGAGGAGGTGCAGGCCCAGGTACTTGGTATGGGCGCCACGTCTCCCTCCCAGGTTGGCTAATGCCGTCCTGTTAATGAAGTGAGTGATTAATAGCCAAGGGGATAGAGAGCGGGTATATGAGATTAATCCCAGTTAATGAATCCATTGTTAACGGCATTAAGTAGCAACGGGGGGCGTAGGGGGTGGGGCAGGCTTCTCTCAGCACATCCAGGCCTGGGCAGGCTCGGCAGCCACCCGAGAGGTGAGATGGGCGCGCGGAGAGAAGGCCAGGCGGGCACGGGTGACGCGGGTGCTTTCTGCCCGCTCTTTTGCGCGGGTCCCCACGCGGCCTTCGCCAGGCAGCGTGGCCATGCCCACGGCCTGGGCATGTATCCACCTGATTCCAGGCCAGGCTCTGGCTACCGGCCACACCGGGAAGCCGGGTGACAAGGTCCTGGGAGTGGGCTGGAGGGTGAGACGCGGTCGCCAGTCATGGGAACCAGAAGGAGGTGAAGGTGGACGAGGAGCTCCCCAAGAACCAGGGCAGGAAGGGCCCTCGGTGGTCACCGGTGACTCATAGAAAGTGGACAGTGGAAGTGCTCGGAGGAGGCCTTTGGGCCCCGCATCTCAGGGCTGCCCAGGGGCGTGAAAGCAGGGAAGTCTGTCTCCCAGGCTACCTCTGCCCTGGGTCCAGCTGGGCGCCTGAAGCCATCTAAGTGGAGAGCCCGGCTCACTCCTGCTTGTCACAGTGCGTCCGCCGGGGGAGGGGGAGGTACCTTTTCCGGAACGCCAGCTTGGCCGGGCTCAACGCTGGAAGCTGGGGACGTGCTGATGTGTCCGACCCTCACGATGATCCTGAGCCACAGGTACTATCGCTCCCGTTTTCTAGAAACGGATGCCATCGTGGCTGAAGCCACACGGCAGGTTAGGGTAGAGCCTGCACCCGACATCAGCTCTCCCTGGCTGCGAAAGCGGTGCTCTGGCTGCCCGCTCGACGTCTGCCTCCCTAGACAGCAGCCCTCCAAGGGCGCTCCTCCCGCCAGCAGCCGCATCACCAGCAACCCGAGAGACACGCGGTTCTTAGGCGTCACCCCAGACGGACTGGGGGCGGGCCAGCGCCTCTGAACAAAGCTGGCTGGTTCCAAGAGCCAGGGCCCTGAGGCGCACGCCCCACGTGGGCCACGGAGAAGCCCTTCCAGGGTGACGCCAGCAGAGCCTTCTGAGTCCTCCTGCTGAAGCACGGGGGGACCCCTGCTCCCCTCTGCCTCCGCGCTCTCTCCAGGTGATCGCATCCCCTCCCCGGCGTTAGACGTCTCTGTGCTGATAACGTCCCCATTCATAGCTTCAGTCTGGTCACCCCCCCCGAAGCCCCTCTCATACATCCAGAGCCTCCCGGACATCTCCGTGTCCCAAGGCGTCTCAAAATGAGAGTGAATCCCCACTGTCCCCAAGCCTGCGCGTCCCCACCTCACTGAATGGCAGGATACTGACCCAGGGGCTCCGGCCCAGAGTCTGGGCGTCAACCTTCGCTCACCTCTTCATCCCACAGCCCACGTCCATCCCAGCCGGAACCCTGATGGTTCTCCTTAAAAATACAGTTCACATCTGGCTGCTGTTGATCACCTCCACACATCAGCCCCCTCCTCTTCTCACCTGGATCCTGTCTCTCCCACGGACACTCAGTGGCCAGAGGGGTCCTCTGAAACCATGCACCTGAGATGGTGTCACGTTCCAGGTCCACCCCCTCCAGCGATTTCCAACACACGCAGAAGGGGAGCCACCGTTCTTGCCTGACCTCCAAAGCCCAGGACAGCCTCATTTCTCTTCAACCTCCTCCTCTCTCACTGCACCTGCCCATCAGGCAACCATCCCACCAGCCTTCGCCCCCGCCCCACCAGAGCAGCCTTGCTCCCACCGCAGGGCCTCCGCTCAGCATGTTCACCCACTGGCTTCATTCCAGCCTCTGCTCCAAAGCGGGAGTGGCCCGAGGTTTCCTCAGCTTTGTTTTCTGCACGGCATTTTCAGTATCATCGGACACGAGGTCACAGACTGATTTGTTCTAATGCCTATCTCCCGCCAGGCGGTAAGCGCCATGGGGACAGCGACTTTTCCTCTACTCAGCAACTGGGACGGGGTCTGCCCTGGGAGCGGCCCCACTAGCACTGAATGAATGGATTCCTCAGAACCTCTGCTTCCTCGTCTGTAAGAACAGGTGTCCGCAACGCACGCAGCCCTGTGAAGACTGAACACACGCGGTAACCTGCATAGGTCGCAGCCGGCAGGATGCAGGTCCTTGAGACCCCCGTCACCTCGGGGCTCCCCTTCCTTCCCTCGCTGAGGAATCCACGCTGGCTCCAGGTTTCCTGCCCTCGTAAGTGGGAGTGTTGACTGAGCTGCACTGGTTTAAGGGTCGACCAGGGTTTGCCAGGAGCCTGACTACCACCGGGTCTGCCCTCCCACGGTCTCCCGGAAGAAATCTCTCCTATCGGTAGGAGGCCTCACAGTTTCCCTCCGCCTGCATCCAACAGGCTTCCCCACTGACCACTGAGGCTGGGACACAGGCGGCGGGAGTGATGTACCCACGACGGGAGCTGCAGGGCGCGGCCGAGCGGCCCGGGCTCCTCGTCATATGAGGACAGCTCCCCTGCTCTTTCTCCGGTTTCAGGAGGCCTCTCCCCCGAGCACCTGCCCTCACTGCTGACCTTTCAGCTGTGCCCAGACTGCCCTCCCCTCTGCGGCTCTGCTCGGAAATCCGGCTCACCTTCTCCTGGAAGCCCTCCTGACTTTCCCCCCTCCTGTGAGCTGCTCCGGGACGGAATTCTGTGCTCCGAGGGCCTCCTGCAAGGGCAGCGTCTCTCTTCAACTCTCGCAGCAGTGGCACATTATTTTTAAATTACATTTGCCATACTGGCAAACAGATCAGAGAGATAAGAAGTCGGAGTTCCCCTTGGGGCTCAGTGGTGACGAAAGGGACTCGTATCCATGAAGATTCGGGTTCGATCCCTGACCTCGCTCGCTCAGTGGGTTAAGATCCTGTGTTGCCTCGAGCGCTGCGGTCTAAGTTGCAGATACTGCTCGGATCCCACGTTGCCGTGGCTGTGGTGTGGGCCGGCAGCTGCAGCCCCACGTTGACCCCCCAGCCTGGGAACTTGCCTTTGCTGAGCGTGCAGCCCTCAAAAGAAAAGAAGGACGGGGAGGAGGGGTGGGGGGGGGAGAAGTCAAACTCCCCCTCACTGCCCCCTCCCCAGCCCCAGCCCTCCTCGAAGGAACCACGGCCAGCAGTCTGACCTCTGAAGCCCTTCCAGGCGTTTACACATCAACACTTGGTCACGCGCCAACAACAGGGCGTAATCGGTGGGATCACCACACACCTATTGTTCGACTTGATTCCTCTGACTTGGCAACCTGACGGGCGATTGTGCCACGTCAGCCCTCGCGGACTCCCTTCCGAGGGGCTGGAAGACCGGACGCACCGTGATTTACTCCACCACCTCTCTGTGGATGGACCGCGGGGTTGTTGCCGATTTTTTGCTGCTGGAGAGCCCCTGCCCCAGCAGCCCCGTGTGCACCTCCCCGAGCCCACGTGCGTTTCTGTGGGAGGGAGGACGAGGATGGAGTTGCAAGGGACAGGCCACCCCTTGGACGAGGCTGGGCCAATCCAAACTCCACAGGGGCCCACTCTGACCCACACTCTGAATTCACACAGCACTTCCGCGAGCACTGCTTTAAATGCTGCTCACAAGAGCCCCGGGAGCTGGTACCGTTAGGACCGTTTTATAAGCAAAGACTGGAACTCAGCCCCAGCCTGTCACTCTCCGGAGCTCGTGCTCCGTCTTGTGCAGACAGGACAGGTCCCCAGGCCTGGGGGCAGGTGAGCACTTCGGGCATCCCCGTGGGGTCGGGAGCACCAGAGAGGCACCAGGGACACAGGGTGGGGAGCGGAGAGGTGAGGCACGTGGTGGGGGCTCAGATGCCCAGGAGGGGCTTTCTTCCCACTCCCTCCACGGCTCGGAGGAGCCTGGGCTCAGGCTGAGAAGCAGGGCTGCTACGTTGCCATGGCAACGGAGGGCTCCTCTCTCCCTCGCAGCAGGAATCACGGCGGCTGGGGGGTGGGGGCGGGAGGAGGATGTTTCCCCAGCAGCACCGAGGGCTGGGGCGCTGAGGCTGGTCACCGCTCCCCTCCCCTCCCGCCCTGTCTCCTCCCGCCCCACCCTGGAGGCCAGCAGCCGGCAGGAGGGGTGCTGAGGGTGCCGGGGGTGCCGCGCCGGTACAGACCAGGAGAGAACACAGGCAGTTGCGGGGTGGGGTGAGTCGGGGAGTCAGGGGCTCCTGCAGAAAGCTGCCCAGTCTCCCCTTTCAGACATCCCATGTGTCAGCCCCCACCTCACAGCCCTGCTCAGGTTCTCTTCCAGGGCAGAGCCTCCTCCGACCCTCAGGGAGTCACGGTCAACCCCGTTCTCCGGCCCAGCCCGCCCACGCTGACCCAAGGCACACGTGCATGTGAACTGCTCACACACACATACACAGCCAGCCCCTCACAAGCAGAGTCACACGCTGATATGCTCATACCTTGACGTGTCCACACACTCATTCAAACACAGTCACGCCCAGACACGCAACCCACACGCACCTGCTACCTGGTGCACGAGTGTGGTCGCGTATCCAAGCATGCGTGCAAGCCCACATCCTCTCTCCGCCCCTGTGATTGACTGTCGGTCCTGGAAGCTCTTCTTCCTCCTCACATCTCCTCCTGCTCATTCCCATCTTCTCTGCCTCCTCCCTCTCCCCACAGCCCTCAGCCTGTCCTTGGCAGGAACCCTGCCCTCTGGGCTCGGCCCTGGAAGGAGATGCTGTCATTTGCAAGGGAGCTGATTCTCAGACACAGACAGCACTCAGCCTTGAAAAAGCAGGAAGGGCCGGGGTGTGGGGGCAGGAGGTGATCTCCTCCCTCCCTTTCCAGATGATACTCCTGCTTGATCCTGGCTTGACTGAAGAGCGGCAAAGCCAGCCTCCCCCCCACAACAAAAACCTCTAACAAGCTTGCCATAGTACATAAAATTGTGAATAGCCAAATAACCATGGTTAGCAATAGCAGGCAGCCAAGTGGCTAATTATGGAGGGCTTGAGTAGCAAGGACTAGGCTAGATTCATGGTCCCACGTATGCTTCATATCAACCTCCAAGGCAGGGAATATCATATCCATTGCACAGAGAAAGAAACTGCAGCTTAGGGCAGGCATGTAACTTCCAGGTGATGGAGCAGGGCCTCAAACCCAGGTCTGCCGGACTCCAACGATCCCTGACCAGGGCACCCAACCTTTAACAGCCAGTTCCTTGAAGTGAGCAGGAGCTCTCTGCTGGGAGATCTGGCCTTTCAGCTGGATGACTGGCACAGGAAAGCAGACACCTGCTGGTTGAAATTGAATACTAGCTCTCCCTCTCCTCGGGGGCCTTTGGTCATTTTTCTGCCTCCCACATGGGGAGCTCTCACGAGTGGTCTCCGGGACTTGCGTCCCCTGCTCTGTGCCTGGACTTCTCCGTTCAGCCTGTCCTCTTCGTGCCACTAACTTGCTCGTGCTTCCAAAGGCCCCAGTGCAAATCAGTTCTTTGGCGGAGAATTATTCTGGCTCCTTTTCCCCTCTGGCCACTCCAGCCAGCCCCAGGGAGCCAGTGGATCCAACTCCAAGGGCTCCTTAGGGGGTTATACGAAGCGAAACGTAGTTAATTCCTTAGAGGAATTCTGTTCTCAGTTACTATTTTTTGGTCTCCCTGCTCCTCTGAGGTTCTATCCTCCTAGCTTTTTGAAGGTGAAAATGTTTTTTTTAAGTGTCCCCTGCTTGACAATATTTTAAGTTATCAGAGTGTCTATGAATTTCACATCAAAAGAAAATGAAAGGGCTGGGAACTACTGATTTGCCTACAGATTTAATCCAGCCCTTTATTTTCACCGACCGGAGAATGAATTCAAGAGAAGAGGCTTGGCTTGGTGAAGCACCAGCTTTCTTTGTGAGTTGTACAAACTCTGGGGTCAAAAGACCGGATTCAAAAGCCAGTCCAGCCACTCGTGCCTGCAGTTGGGTAGGACTGGGGAGGTGTCAGACCCCTGAAAGCCTCAGTTTCCTCATCTGTCGGATGGGCTGATCTGAGAATCCAATAAGACACTGCGTGCTTAGCACTTGGAAACTATAAAGTGCTATCAAGCTTATCCATCAGGTAACCGTTTGGCTGCAAGGCTGGGGCCAGAATCCAGGCTCCTGAGCCTTGCTCTGCTATTCTTTGGTGTGTTCAAGGGGGGCGGGGGTGCTGGATGGGACCCCAGCTCCTCCGTCCACTAGCTGTGCAACTGCGGGAAAAAGAGCTCGTGTCTACAATGGTTCTTCCTCTGAAAACGGTGGCTTCTCATACTCAGAATGGGGTGGACGGGATTACAGGAGCTAATGGCGGGCAGGGCCTGTTCGTGCCTGGCTGACACTAAGCCAGTGTCTCCTCGACCCCTCCGACTTTCCCCCAGCTGTCATTCTCCGAATCGCTTCTGCGGTGAATCGCCTGCTTCCTTTGAAGGAAGCTTTGATTTTGGAAGGAGCCCAAGGCCACTGAGAGGCTTGTCTGGCCAGGGAGGCAGAGAGTTCGTAATCGAGCCTGGGAAGGAGCGCCCTTCGGCTGTGCCGACGGGGTTCAGCTCTTGGAGGGGGAGGAAGAGCTCCTTGGGCTCCGAAGGAGACCGCTCTTGCCAGGCGGCCCTGCTCTCCCCCTGCCTGGCCTTTCCCCCTGCCCGGCCTCTCCCCCTGCCCGGCCTTTCCCGGGGGCCATCGAGGGAGGCTGGCCTGCACCTCCCAGGATGGGTGGTCCGCCTGTGCTGGCATCTCCAGGGGATGCTCGTGGCCTCCGGGGCCGTCTCTCATCCTTGCCAAGCTGCGTGTCAGAGCCAGGATGACACATCGTGCAGTCCACTCCCTCCGTGTCTCTCAGATGAGAGAACTGAAGCCCTTCCTCCCCCACCTGTTCCCCGACGACAGAAGTGCAACTCGGAATGTCCAAGCCAGAACCTGACCTTGGCGACAGCCAGCCCAACCTTCGCTGGCTTTCCCACCCTGCTTTACAGATAAGAGCACAGAGGTCGGGAAGGGAAGAGGCGTGAGCCCAAGGCAGTGACTGGGCTGCCCCTACATCCAGCCTCCTGCCCCTCGGACGGTGTCCTCCTGCTCCGCAGGACCCAGCTCCTCACAAGAAGAGCGAACGGCCGCTCTCCCAGCTTTTCCTGAGGACACCTATGGAGGCAGAGGCAGGAGGGCCAGCCCCGTGGAGGCCACCAGAGGGGGCGGCACTACATGCTTTCATCGGCCGTCCTAACGGGAAGCATTTCGTCAGCAGAGGGGCCTGCCAGCTGGCACCTGCCCTGTCCCTGACTCCCAGGGAACCCCGGCAAGCCCCCTCCGCTCTGGCCTTCGGCTTCCTCGCCTGGATGATAGAACAGGTGCTGCACTGCACATACCACTGGCTCTTCATCCCACAACCCCAAGCGCTCCAACTCCCCAGGGTCCCACAGTGGGGTGGGGTAGCCAGGGTGGCCAGAGCGCCCTGCCCCGCTAACTCCCGCAGCGCCCATCGGAGGAAGAGCAGAGATCTCACCAGGGGCAGAATTCTACCTCAAACTCACCCTGAATTGGCTTCCAATATCGCCTTTGCCCCTTGGTCTCCCCCAAATCTTCCCACCCTCTTTGGCTGCAGCAGCTGCTGGGGCTCAGACTAGGAGGACTGCCCCACCTAGGGGCACTCGGCCTCCACTGCGGCTTTGAGGAGGGAGGCGCTGGACCAGGCTCTCTGCCTATCAGAGCTGCCTCTTTCTTGATCTTATTTGTCTTCTCTGTCCTGCGACCTTGAGGAGGGCAGGTCAGGGGGTCTGAAGACCAGGAACCTGAGAAGGTCCAGCAGCAACCATGTGAGAAGTCCAAACCAGAGCGCAGGCCCCCCGATTCTAGCAAGCTTTTTTTTTTCTTATTCCCAGGGCTTCTCTGGGTGGGACGTGACCATTAACACATGAGAGAAGTTAGTCTTCAACTACCTCTCTTTGGTGGAGCAGAAATCATCGTAAATCGCTCTGAAACTTATTTTGTTTCCAGAGGAATTTAGGGAGCAAGGTCTGGCTGTGGGCTGTGGAAAGGCCTGGAAGAAATGCCAGGAATTCAGACAGCCTGGGGCTGGGGAGGCAGTGTCACATCCCAGCTCTATTAGGGACTTGGCTGGGCCACCCTGAACCCCCATCTGGGAGAATTTCTGAACAATTTGCTAGGTAGAATTAACTTTTTAGACTTTTTTTTTTTTGAGGGGGCGCACCTGTGGCATATGGAGGTTCCCAGGCTAGGGGTCAAACCGGCGCTGTAGCTGCCAGCCTATGGCCACAACTCCCAGCAACACCAGATCCTCAACCCGCGGAGCGAGGCCAGGGATCGAACCCACGTCCTCGTGGGTACTAGTTGGGTTTGTTCCCTCTGAGCCACAGCAAGAACTCCTTTAACTGGGTTCTTCAGAGGATGAGCAACAAAGTACGGAAACACCTGACACGTGGCTGGTCTGGTCTCAGCAAGTCCATCAGAGCGACCCGTCCCTCCTCCACCCAGAACCCGGCCCCGGCCTCCCAGCCCAGAAGAAGAGCCAAAGTCCCCACAGTGGCCTTGAGGCCACGCGGGATGTGCCGCCCCTCCTCCCCCACCGCATTCCTCCTCTTCCACCCCCTCCCACCCCTGCCCTGGCCTTCTGGCTGCTTCTGAATCCCCGGGTGGAAGGGCCGCTGGTCCTCCTGGCTGGAATGACATCGGCGTCACCCACTCCCACTGTCTTCGGGTCTTGACTCAAACGTCGCCTTCCAGAAGAGTCTTCCTGCCTAACGTTCCAGCACCTCCTGCCCTCTGCACGTGGGTTTGTTTCTTCCTGTCCAGCACACCAGCCTTCCAGAAGAGTCTTCCTGACTAACGTTCCAGCACCTCCTGCCCTCTGCGCGTGGGTTTGTTTCTTCCCGTCCAGCACACCAGCCACGCCTTCCCATGCCCTCCTTTCGTTGCCTTTCTCCTCGTCCATGTGTCCACTGCTGGCCTCTCGGCAGAGAGCTGGGGCTCAGTAAATGATGCTTGAATACATGGGTGACTAGACGAATGATAATTTTTGAAAGAAAGAAAAAACCAGGACGCTGACCTTGTGATGTCCCTTGGAGACTCAGAGCATAAGGAACACAGATAAGATTTTCCTGTCTGTAAAATCCTTTCCTCGGAAACAGCAAATCCCCGGACACTGCGAGGAGGCTGGGAAGTGGTGGCCGTGCCCACGTTACAGGCACCGAAGCAGAGGCTCTGCAGACGACAGGCCCGTGTCTGGGGCCGCACAGCTGCTTTGCAGGAAGAGCCTGGTCTGTGGGCTTGGAGGCTGCCGAGCTCTCGCCGTCCCACGTTTCCGTCGTTCCCGTGGCGCTGGGGACCTGGATGCACTCGCGCTGAAGCACTTGGTTGAAGGGTTGTTCTCAGCATAAGCACAGCACTTAAGTGGCCACCCCGTCAGCCTCCGAAGGGCTCTCCCCGGGGACGAGCAGAGCCTCGCTCAGCATGTGGGAAAGCTTACGGGGCGCCGACTCTACCACCGGACGCTGAGACCAGCCGGGGGGCGCGGAGGACGCTCGACTGCTCAGCCCCGGGGGGCCTCTTCCCAGCGCAGGAGCCACGTCCGTCAGAGGAGCCCCGGGGGAGGTGGGGAGGAGGGAAGCAGCCGAGCAGGACACAGGGGTGCTGGGCTGCAGTCCCAACTCTACTGGGAGTGACCCTGACCTTGTCACCGACGGGTGCAGTTTCCCAGAAGCTTCTCTTTTGTCCTCTGGGCCACAGGGCACCCATGCTCACCTCGGGCACTGGGCCCAATACATTGTTTTATGTGTCAATCTCCCTTTCTCCCTGGGCCAGTGGCTCTCAACCAGGGGGAATTTGCTCCTCCGAGGGGCATCTGGCACTGTCTGGAGACAATTTTGATGGTCCCAACTGGGCTGGGCGGGGTGGGGGGAAGGGGGTTGTTACTGGCACCTAGTGGGTAAAGCCTGGAGATGCCACCGAACATTATAAAGCACATTATAATGCGGGAGAAGCGTCCAGCCCCAAGTGTCCAGAGCACCAAGGAAGAGAGACCTTGGTCTAGGCTGTGAGCTCCTTGGAGGAGTAAGAAGTGTCAGATTCTTCTCGCACACCCAGTGCCCACCGTGGCACCTGCAAAGCCGTCCAGAAGTGGACGCTGACTGATGAGAGCCAGACCAGGCACTCTGGCCGCCCTGTCCCTGGAAGCGTGTGATTTAAAACCCCTCCTCGCCCCTGTAGGCTGTACCCTCCTCACGGACAGGACTGGGGCATCTGGGGTTGGAATTCCCAAGGCCTCAGGAAAAGGGCTTCGAATCACCTGTGCATATGGTGCCACTTCTGCCTTAGCTTCTCGGTCCCCCAACTCTGTCCCACGTCACCCTTGTCTCAGAGCCAGTGCTGGGCTGTAGAATCTGACCCATGGGGGTCCAAGTCTTGGCTCTCTACTCACTCACTCTCTCTGCCCTCGGGCGTGCCACCCTCCTCCCTTCCCATCTGCACGCCAGGAGCACAATCCCTGACCTCCCCTAGAGCTCTGGCTTCTGTAAATATGTGCAAAGTACTGGACTGACATGAAAAAATCTTCTAGCGAAGGGGACACGTTGGCTGCTTCCAGTTGCAGAATCCTGAGTTTCAGGAGCCCAGCAAGAGGACAGCTTCTTGGAAAATCTCTGTTAATGATGCCCAGTCTGCCTACAGCCAATGGGACACCCGAGGGGGAGGACCTGGTCCAGAACAGGCCAAGCCAGCCCCACAGAATGCCTCGAGAAGATGCGCAGGGTGAAGAAGCAGCCCCTTGGAATCCCCGCTGTGGCGCAGCGGGTTGGGAAGCTGACTGCAGCAGCTTGGATCATTACAGCGGCAAGGGTATGATCCTGGCTGGTGTGGTGGGTTAAAAAAGCCCGCGTAGGTCAAAGCTGTGGCTCCGATTCAATCCCTGGCCTAGGAACTTGCATGTGCCACGGGTGCAGCCATTAAAAAAGGGGGGGGGGGAGTTCCCGTCATGGTGCAGTGGTTAACGAGTCCAACTAGGAACCATGAGGTTGCAGGTTTGGTCCCTGGCCTCGCTCAGTGGGTTGAGGATCCGGCGTTGCCATGAGCTGTGGTGTAGGTCGCAGATGTAGCTCGGATCCCGCGTTGCTGTGGCTCTGGTGTAGGCCGGCGGCTTCAGCTCTGATTGGACCCCTAGCCTGGGAACCTCCATATGCCGCGGGAGCGGCCCAAGAAATGGCAAAAAGACCAAAAAAAAAAAGGGAAGAAGAAGAAGCCCTTTGAGAGCAGGGCCATTTGCAGGCATGTCCCTGGTGCTCGCAGTACCAGCTGGCACCTGGAAGGCTTTGTCAAACACTGGCAAAACATGTACATTCACTGTCCCTCCCAAAGGTGCCCATCCATCATCTGTGCCCCGCCCTAGCCACGCACAAGTCCCCCTGACACCCCGTGACAGCCCCGCAGGGAGCAGCTACGTCCTATGTTCACAAAGGAGCCGAGGCACAAGGTGAAGCTTGCTGCCCAGGGTCACCCAGCTCACGGGGGGCATCGCTGCAATTTGAGCTCAGATCAGCCTCTTAGCAAAGCCCACAGCCCCTCACCAAACCACCCTGCACCCCCTCTGTCCAGGGTTCGGGCGCTCTTCTGAGAAGCTCTTCTAGGCGTCGGTCCCTCCGGCGAGCACAAAGAACCCCCGTGTTGCTCTGTGGAGAGGAACCGGGAGCCAGCTGGGTTCCCCACCTCCCCTGCACCCCAACCTCATCCTAACCAGCAGGGGGGGTCCCTGGAGCTGGGAGACCTTAGGGAGCCCCCATCACCGTTCCTGGAAGAGCCTCTGGAACCGAGGTCCAGGAATCAGCCGTTCTCACCAGCAACCTCAGAAGCCCACTCCGGAACCTCTGCCAGGGTGTGAACCCCTGAGCTGAACGCGCACGGACGGGGCCCTCGAGACCGCGCCTCCGTCGACATTCCCTGCCTGGTTCCTGCCCAGCTCTTGAAACACCAAGGCCCCAGCTCACAGGACAGAGAGCTCCTGCCAGAACCTGCTGTCCCCCTCATGCCTCCAAGAGCAAGGCCTGCTCCCTCTTCTGGGAATATGCCTTTGCCCATCTTGTCAACCTCGCCAGCTCCTTCTCAACCTGGGCCTCTGGTCGGCTGGTGGGGCAGGGCAGGCACGGTGCCTCGAGGCAGCAGCCTCCACAGGGATCCACGGAAATGTTTCCATTTCTCTTCAAATCAGAAGGAGACAAAGGAACTTTTAAGTCAAAGAAAATGTTTTAATATGTACTATTAATAATTTGTCTTTATACCAGCAAGGTTGTAAAATATGCTTTTTAATTGTATGTGTGGGCATCATTTATACATCATTTTAATCATGTACATCTGCATTTGTGCATATGTGGGTGCATGCGTGCATGCGCTCTTGTGTGTGTGTGTGTGTGTGTGTGTGTGTGTAGGAAGGGGCCCCTGAAGGCAGAATTTGTTGGGGACCCACAAAGGTCATCACGTGGCCTGGCCTCAACCTTCCAACCCGGACACTGATGCGCGTCCTCTTGGAAAGTCGTACCCCGAGCACACCCCCAGCGGACGTGTCTCTTCTCTGTGTCCTGATATTTGTGCTTAGCACGTGGTATTTTAATTGCTGGTGACCCTGTCTTTCCACTGGCTGGTGAGGTTTATGCCCCGGCGTCACCGGCGCCCAGCTTGGGGCCAGTACATGGCAGGTACTCAGCAAATGCTCCCGAATCAGTTGAAACGCCTCGGTCCCAGGAAGGAGCAAAGGCCTTCCTTCCCCAAGTCACCCGAGAATGCGCGCAGCGCAAGGAGGCTGCTTCTCCTCCGACTTTCGCTCATCCACTGTGTGCGGCCACCGTCCCAGGCAGCAAGCATCAGCCAGCAGTAAAGAACGCAAACATGGGCCTGCCTTTATGGAGCCCACATCTGACGGTCCCCTCTGCCAGGCTCTACCCTCCTGCTGCCCCATCGTCTTCCCGCCCTGCCCCACGGATGCCCCCCGATGCCAGGGCAAGGAAAGAAAACACGGATAGGCAACCTCCTTCCTCCGCCCGCTCCGGCCCCGCGGGCCCCAGCACCTCTTCCGAAGGGCCGGCCCGCCTCCTTCTCCGCCCTCCTGGAAGGTGACCACTCGGCCCCGAGCGCCCGTGAATTTCACGCTCCGTCTCCCGCGTGCCTGACCTACGTTCTGCTCTTTCCCCCCACGTGGCCACCCAGCAGTGCGGGGTCCCCCACACCTGGGGCTGGGTTTCCTTCCCCCTCCCCCTAAGGCCAGGTGTCCCCTCAGAGGAGAGGCTTCCTTGGCCAAGGGAAGGGCCAGCCGAGGTCCACATAAACTGCTACAGCCCTGGATGCAAATCTCAGCTCCGTTCCTCGCAGCCACAGGGTCCCGAGCAAGTCACAGCCCAGTGTGAGCCCTGTCTCCTCGCCCACATGGGAATCTACCTACAGGAAGGTTATGAGAAGACGGCATCTGTAAATGAACAGGTGTCGCGAGCCCAGGTTCAGAATTGCCCGTCCCAGCCCCACCCAGACCCGCTGCCCCGGCTGGAATTCCACCACTGCTAAAGAAGCCTGGTCTGCCCCTCTGCCCTCAGGTGAGCCACTTTCCTTCCTAGCCACGCCCCTTTACCTGCCTTCTGCCTTCCTTCAAGGCCAGGAGTAGGCGCTGCTCCTTGGCCTCCCCTGCCTCTCAGAGGGACCTGTGTTCCTTTATACCCCAGCCCACTCAGGAACGGCTTGGAAGCAGAGCTTCTAATTGCGAATCCTCATTGGGCACCCATCACAGAGTCTTCCCCCTGGGCTTTCCCGGGAGAGCCCCAATGTCAAATATCCCGCCCTCCCGTGCCCGTGAATGCATGCATGGCAGAATAATAACAGCAGCTAGCATTCACTGTGGGCTATACCCGGGACAGGCGGGCACGGTCCCCGAGCTTCTTAACTTTTACAGTGATTCTAGAAGTAGGTGCTATTATTACCCATTTTTCATTTGGGAAGACTGAGGCATAGAGAGGGCAAGAAACTTGCCCAAGGTGATGGAGCTGGAACTGGAACTAAGGCCGACTGGCTCCAGAGCTCAGCCCTACACCCTTCCTGAAGGCAGCGAGACTCTGGACAAGAGTCACGTGCACTCGGAACTGGCTCAGAAGTCCCTTCATCAGGACAAAGTGCGCCCCCTCCACTGCATGTAACTTTCCACAGGGCACATGGGACTGAGAGTCTTCTCTTGGGTTCTCTTCTCTGGGGTGGGAGCTGGGGGCAGAGTGGGGGTTCCTAGGGCTCTGCTCTTTCCCACACACTGGGCTGGAACCAGGGAGCTCTGGGTTCGGAGCCTACATCTGGAAGGCTTGGCAGCCCCCAGCAGGTCGGACTGCACGGCTGCTCTTCTGAAGGGCGTGCGCGAGGTGCCAGGGGAGTGGGGGAGGGGCGGTCACAGTGGTCACCTAACCCATTTGACGAGGACCAAGGACGCTGCATCGGTAGCACTAGCACCTGGCTTCAGAGGTGCAAGGCAGAGGTGCAGAGACGTCTGGCAGGACCGCAGACTCCATCTGTAACCACAAGCAGGGAGCGGGGACACCGCAGCCGTGCGTTTGCAGTGGTCCAGCAGCAGGGGTCTGAGCCCAAGGAACGGTGCCTGGACAGGCGTCTGCCCTCCCTGTGGACTCGCGGGGGGAGAGGAGACACTGAATCCCTCCAACACTTGAGCGGAGAGCTGTGGGAATGACTTTTTGTCCAGCAGAGTTCATGTACTTTTAATAATGCATATTTGTTTCTGATTGTAGAATAAAGCATGCTTATTGCAAACTTTGAGAACAATTTTGAAAGTCATCTGTAATCCCAGGATCCAGAAATAAGAACCGATAACACTTTGGTGCCTTTTCCCTGTGCCTCTGTATCTTTCCAGTATTAGGACCATAACAGCCTCTCGCAAGGATTTTCCCATTCTGAAAACTCTCCAAACTATGGTTTTTAATGATTTCGTGATGTTTGATCTTTTGGGACATCTCATAATATATTAAACCAGTCTCTTCTTGTTGGATATTGTCTATTAATTCCACTTCAAAACTGCAGTGGTTTTTGGAGCAAGAAGCTATACTGCCCAATCCTATAAAGAATAAATGAACAGGTTCAGTCCAGATGTCAAGGGCTCGGAGCAGCCAGAGAGGGGAGCCTGGATCTGACGCTGTGGTTGGCAGTGGACGGAAGCTCCCCAGCTGGCCGTCAGGATGCTCTTTGAACTCTTTCAAGGCAGGCACCGCAGCCCAAGCCTTGGCCTCCTCACAAGCTGATAAAGGGGCGCTCCCTCCCCCGGGACCGTAAGGGACAAAGCCGTGCAGGAACCCCGGGGAACTTGCCAAGCAAGCCTCCCTGGTGGCGCAGAACTGAAAGAGGCCCTCGCTCTACTTTTTACAGCATTCAAAGGCAGACCTGTCAAAAGCTGGCCCCCAAACACTCAAATTATGTGGGAGAAAGTCTTGGGGAGAAAATGAGGAAGGAGGGAATTATGCAATTGAAAACATGTACGAATCCAGACAGAATAATGAAGCACAGACACAAGATTTTGCACTCAATGGAAATTGCATTTAGCCATGTTTTGTGGTTTGAGAAAAAGAGAGAGACTGACTCAGAGAGACAGATGGAGACACGCGGGGTAAAGAGAAAGAGAGTGGAAAAAAGAAAAGAGACAGAGATGCAGGGGGGGAGAGTCAGCAGCAGCCAGATGGAGTCCCACAGCGCAGAGGAGAGGGAGCAGCAGGGCTTGGGGCAGGCGGCCTGTCCTCTCCCTGTCTCGGCCCCTGGGTCTGCAGAGCGTCAGTCCCACGGCCCAAGGGTCCCAGGGCCTGAGCCAGGCCCGACCCTGGCACGATGGAAACCAGGAGACCTCTACCCCCTCAAACTGGGGGCTGGGGGTTTTGTTCTCTCTCTATTTCTGTATGTCTTCTGTGTTTCCAAGTTTTCTTAAAGACCGAGCAACTGCTACGTGCAACAGTTGGGAGGCTCTCAAGGCATTACGTTGAGGGGAAAAAGCCCGTCTCTTCGGTCACCACCCTTTCAAGATTGATCCCACTCACACGATCCCACTTCCATGCCATCAGGAAGGGGCAAAACTGTAGGCATGGGGAGCAGATTCGGGATTGCCGGGTGGGGGGGTCGTGGGCGGAGTGGACGGTGTGACTCTACGGGGAGCTCAAGGGAGCCCTTGGTGGCACTGGAATCGTTCTGTCTTGAGGCGGTGGTGGTTACACAAATCCATGCACGTGATAAAATGACGCGAACTCTACACACACAAGGCACCGATGTCGGTTTCCTGGTTTCGATACAGCACCACGGGGGCAGCTGGGGGAAGGCTCACGGGCCCGCTCTATACTCTTTTTGCAACTTCCTGTGAATCTATAATTATTTGAAAATAAAGTGAGCAAGAAAGAGATTACATGTGATTCTTACAATCAGAAAAGTTATCCCTTCTCAACAAAATCTTAGCCAACCGAATCCAACAACATATCAAAAAGATCATACACCATGACCAGGTAGGGTTCATCCCAGGTGCACAAGGATGGTTCAACGTACGCAAATCAATCAGCATCATACACCACATTAACAAAAGAAAAGTCAAAAATCATAGGATCATCTCAATAGACGCAGAAAAAGCATTTGACAAAGTCCAACATCCATTCATGATCAAGACCCTCGCCAAAGTGGGTACAGAGGGAACATTCCTGAACATAATCAAAGCCATTTATGATAAACCCACAGCAAATATAATACTCAGTGGGGAAAAACTGAAAGCCGTCTCACTCAAGTCTGGAACAAGACAGGGATGCCCACTCTCACCACTGCTCTTCAACATAGTTTTGGAAGTCCTAGCCACAGCAATTAGACAAACAAATGAAATAAAAGGCATCCATATAGGAAGAGAAGAGATAAAACTGTCACTGTATGCAGATGACATGATACATACATAGAAAACCCTAGGACTCAACCCAAAAACTACCTGAACTGATTAATAAATTCAGCAAAGTAGCAGGATATAAGATTAACATTCAGAAGTCAGTCGCATTTCTGTATACCAGCGATGAAATATTAGAAAAGGAATATAAAAATACGATACCTTTTAAAATTGCACCTCACAAAATCAAATACCTCGGAATACACCTGACCAAGGAGGTAAAGGACTTATATGCTGAGAACTATAAAACTATAATCAAAGAAATCAAAGAAGATGTAAAGAAATGGAAAGATATTCCATGTTCATGGATTGGAAAAATCAATATTGTAAAAATGGCCATACTACCCAAAGCAATCTACAGATTCAATGCAATCCCTATCAAATTACCCATGACATTTTTCACAGAACTAGAACAAACAATACAAAAACTTATATGGAACAACAAGAGACCCAGAATCGCCAAAGCAATCCTGAGAAACAAAAACCAAGCAGGAGGCATAACTCTCCCAGACTTCAAGAAATACTACAAAGCCACAGTCATCAAAACAGCATGGTACTGGTATCAAAACAGACAGACAGACCAATGGAACAGAATAGAGAACACGGAAATAAACCCTGACACCTATGGTCAATTAATCTTTGACAAGGGAGGCAAGAACATAAAATGGGAAAAAGAAAGTCTATTCAGCAAGCATTGCTGGGAAACCTGGACAGCTGCATGCAAAGCAATGAAACTAGAACACACCCTCACACCATGCACAAAAATAAACTCCAAATGGCTGAAAGACTTAAATATACGACAGGACACCATCAAACTCCTAGAAGAGAACATAGGCAAAACACTCTCTGACATCAACATCATGAATATTTTCTCAGGTCAGTCTCCCAAAGCAACAGAAATAAAAGCAAAAATAAACCAATGGGACCTAATCAAACTGAAAAGCTTTTGCACAGCAAAGGAAACCCAAAAGAAAACAAAAAGACAACTTTCAGAATGGGAGAAAATAGTTTCAAATGATGCACCTGACAGGGGCTTAATCGCTAGAATATATAAGCAATTTATACAACTCAACAGCAAAAAAGCCAATCGACCAATGGAAAAATGGGCAAAAGACCTGAATAGACATTTCTCCAAGGAAGATATACAGAAGGCCAGCAAACACATGAAAAAATGCTCAACATCGCTGATTATAAGAGAAATGCAAATCGAAACTACCATGAGATATCACCTCATACCAGTCAGAATGGCCATCATTAATAAGTCCACAAATAACAAGTGCTGGAGGGGCTGTGGAGAAAAGGGAACCCTCCTGCACTGCTGGTGGGAATGTAAACTGGTACAGCCACGATGGAGAACAGTTTGGAGATACCTTAGAAATCTATACATAGAACTTCCATATGACCCCGCAACCCCACTCTTGGGCATATACCTGGACAAAACTAGACTTAAAAGAGACACATGCACCCGCATGTTCATTGCAGCACTATTCACAATAGCCAGGACACGGAAACCACCCAAATGTCCATCGACAGATGATTGGATTCAGAAGATGTGGTATATATACACAATGGAATACTACTCAGTCATAAAAAAGAATGACATCATGCCATTTGCAGCAACATGGATGGAACTAGAGAACCTCATACTGAGTGAAATGAGTCAGAAAGACAAAGACAAATACCATATGATATCACTTATAACTGGAATCTAATATCCAGCACAAGTGAACATCCCCTCAGAAAAGAAAATCATGGACTTGGAGAAGAGACTTGTGGCTGCCTGATGGGAGGGGGAGGGAGTGGGAGGGATCAGGAGCTTGGGCTTATCAGACACAAATAGAATAGAATAGATTTACAAGGAGATCCTGCTGAATAGCATTGAGAACTTTGTCTAGATACTCATGATGCAACAGAAGAAAGGGTGGGGGAAAAAATGGAATTGTAATGTATACATGTAAGGATAACCTGACCCCCTTGCTGTACAGTGGGAAAAAAATAAATTATAGAAAAAAAAGAAAAAAAAAAAAGAAAAGTTATCCCAAAATGTTAAGTGCCTTGCAGAGGAACGTTAAAATAGTCACAGCAACATGTCAATACCTACGGATTACAATCCACATAGAAATTCTTTCTTAAGCAGAATTCCTCCTGGAGAATAGAAGGCTGAACAGAAAATAACCAGAGGATTTGGAGACAGCATGGCTGAGAGGGAAACAACACTCTCTGCCCCTTCCTGGCTGTGTGACTGTGAGCAAGTTGCTTCACCTCTCTGGGCCTAGATTTCTCATTTGTAAAATCGGTTCCCATACAGATGAAAAGAGTCAGCACTCTGAAACATACGGAGCTCCATCAAATAGGAAATCTCTCCTCTTCTCAAGGCAGCCACCAGCCATAACAAGTACACTGGCCTGCAAGGACCCCGCCTTTACCTGCTGGGGCTAGAAAGGGAGCGTGAGCCTTTCAGAGAATCAATCCTTTAAATGCCACCAAGCACGCTATAAAATCTCTTATACGTTACCAATCATGTTATAAAAGTTTTCGAGGAGTTCCCATCGTGGCTCAGTGGCTAACGAATCTGACTAGGAACCATGAGGTTGCAGGTTCGATCCCTGGCCTCGCTCAGTGGGTTAAGGATCTGGCATTGCCGTGAGCTGTGGTGTAGGTCAAAGATGCAGCTCAGCTCCCGCATGGCTGTGGCTACAGCTCTGATTAGACCCCTAGCCTGGGAACCTCCATATGCCGTGGGTGCGGCCCTAGAAAAGGCAAAAAGACAAAACCAATAAAAGAATAAAAAACAATACAAGTTTTTGAGCCCCAGCACAGTTTGGGGGAAAGAAAAATACCCATTCTTCCCTGAGGAAGTCTTTCTGGGATTATTTTCACCTTTTAGAGTAAGTGCTCAGGGCATCACAAATGTAGAGGCAGAGAGAGAAAAATGCTGTGGCTTTAAAACACAGACAAAAGAGCATCTCCATCACAAGGTTTAAACCGCACGCGCGGAAGGCACGTCTCACTGCTATGGTAACTGTGACACGCTGCAGATTCTGAAGGGCCGCAGTGCTGGCAGGTGGGGTCGCCCGTGTGGAATGGGCCACACAGGTGAGCAGACACACAGGCAGGGACCTGAAGGGGCCGCCGGGGTCTCGGGAGCAGGGGAGAGGCCCCGTGTCGCCGAGACTCTGAGCTCCCTTTGTTGGTGGAGACTCAGAATGGCTCGGGTCCAAACCTTTCATTCACAGATGAGCTCCCCAAAAAGGAGATGCAGCACACACGCCCGGGCCCGCGAGCGGCTGTGTGGGATGTGCTTTTGGAAACCCGGCAGCGTGAGGAGGGAGGCTGGCTTCCAGAGCCTCTGAGCGGCGCAGAGCAACGTCCAGGATGCTCGTCCCGGCTCTGCTGCCTTTGCTGCTCCCCGCACCCCCCTCCCGCTCCGAGGCTCCCTCCACAAGCTCCCTCCACGAGGCTCCCTCCACGAGCGCCGGGCGGGGCGCCCGGGGAAGGTCAGCCGTCCCCCGCTTGACTTCCCTCGGTGACAGCAGCCCAGCCCTTGTTGGACAGCTCCTGTCGGCAGAAAGCGCGGCCCGCCAGCCAGGTGCGATGTCTCTGACCCAGTCGATCGACCCCACACACAACCTGTCATCCCGCCACTTGAATGCCAGCCCTGCACACTCTAAAGATGACAACAGCTTTATGCGTCGCTTGTTGAAATTCAGATATAGCTGTGAACACCCGACGCCCACGTCGGGTGGAGACCTTTGAGGGGCAGAGTGGGCGGGAAGCGCCCTGACGGATGACGTGGGAAAGTCGGGGCGCAGTGAACCGGAGACTGGGAGGCCAGGGGGCCCCGTGCGCTTTGATCAGGGGCTTTTGGTCCCGAAGGGCCTGTGTTTCCTTGGAAAAGAAGACAGAAGCATCTAGAAAGGCAGACTCCTTCCTTTCCCCTAACCGCAGATATGGCGGCTGGAAACAGCCCTGTCACAGGCAGGGCGTCTCCGCTCTGCAGAGATGCAAATGCTCCAGAAACTTCCGGCCAAGGTGGGGCTGCACGTCGCTTGAATCCCACCTCCGGCACTAAGCTCACAGCCCTGACAGAAGACGATAAACTGGGAGTTTCCTGTGGCACAGGGGGTTGAGGACCCGGGGTGGTTACCGCTGTGCTTTGGGTTGCTGCTGTGGCACGGGTTCAACCCCTGCCCCGGGAACTTCTACATGCCACAGGTGTGGCCGAAAAAAGAGAAACCTCAGAAAAATCTGAGCCAGGAATAAACACCTTCGTGGACCAGAGGTGCAGCAGGCCTACGGAGGGCTCTGCAGCATGGCAGCGGGGCCTGGGCCTGACGGGGGCGGGGGGCTGAGCAGAGCCGTCAGGCCTGCGGCGGTCGGCTTCCTCTGGCGGAGGGGGCCAAGCTTCGGGCTGGCTCAGTGACCGGAACTGGACCCCGCTTCGGCCCCTCGTGGCTTGGAGGATGGGAGCCCAAGTCATGGGCATGCAGCCTGTGTCGGGTCAGGGTCCCGGGAGTCCGGGCGTCCTCTGCAGCTGCGTTGGCGTCTCGTCTTTATCGTCGATATTCTGCAGTTTGACTACAGCGGGGCGAGGCACGGATTGACTTTTATTTGTTCTGCGCAGCATGGAGTATGACCTTTGAGCTCTGATCCCTTTTTTTAATTCTCAGAAAGTCTCAGCCCTTACCTCTTTCATCTGGCTTCTTTGGCATCCCCTCTGTTCTCCTGGAACTCCTGCACAGCAGCCTGTCAGCCAGGATTCCGTGTCTCTTAACCGCTTGGGCCGCGGGATGCCAGCTACCTCTGTGTACCTATTTTTTCCTTTTTCCTCAGCATTAGAATATCTGCCTTTTACTCAGGCACATGGCCTCTTGGAACCACGGCTGCTCCTCTCAGCCTCCCCGGTATCGCTGCGCTGGGCTGTACAACGGAGCTCTGGACAATGGATATATGCCTAAGTTTTATGGACGCTCCTTGAAATGTCTTTACAGCGAGGGAGTATGCTAGTCTTTGACCCGACTTTCTTCCTGCTATTTGGAAGATGCATGAGATGGCTGGCACTGGTGCAGCCATCTTGGACCATATGGTAGAAGCCAGACAGAAGAAGCCTGGGCCTCAACGACTATGAGGTTGCCCTAAACGTCCTCACACTGGAACGCTACTCCAAAAGAGAGAAATGGAGTTGCACATTGTTCAAGCCATGGTTATTTTCCTACCTGTCTTAGTTTGGGTTTCCCAAAAGCAGATCCCAAGACAAGCATTCGGATGCAAGTAGTTAATTTGGAAGAGGATGCCTGGAAGCACAGCGGAGTGGAGAAATGAGACATAGAAGGGGGAAAACCCAGTACCGGGTTTGAGCATGGGCAGGGTACTGCTGGGGTCAACTGAGGCTATGGGACCTATGGGAAACTATGGGAAACGGGCTGCATCACTGTCCAATCAGGGAACAAGGAAGCTGGAGCATTTATCCACAAAGTGCCTTCCCTCTGGCTGAGGGCATCTCCTGGGGCTAATTCCCCCAGTACTCTGCCTGCCTCTGTGCAAGCCGCGTGTGATCCTACAGCCAGAAAACGCACTCAGATGGAGACGCAGGAAGTTGCTTTTCTGCCCAGGTCTGTTTTCGGGCGACGGCTGGGGTCGGCCGAGGGCGTGTGGGCCAGGCACCAACAGCGCAGCCTCCTGCACTGGGCCTAAGGTCGACACTATTCTTTCCCACAATGCATCTCTCTATCTCTTGCTGCCCCCTGGGTGAAATCCCCCGTTTTCTCTTCCAAATAATTAATCCTATCTTCTACCATGTCCGATCTGGACTCCTCCTGTCTCTTTCATTTATTTCGACAACTATATTTCTCATTCCCAATGTTTCTAAACGGTTTGTTGCATTTCTGCCTGTTTTTAATTTATAACTCATTATTCGCGCTCCACGGGTGGGTGTTTCCCTGACTTTATTCGTTAATTTTCCTCATGTGCTGCAGAATTTTAGTTTGCAGGCTCTTCTCAAGTGGGATCAATTTTTCTCTGCCTACTCACCCTGCCTAGTGGGCTGCTGGCTTCTCCCTGGACTCTGGGGCCCCATCCAGAACTCGAGGCTCTCTTCCAGTGACGCGGGTGGGAGTGCCACATGTCCCATCACCGACCCTCTATGAGGCTTGGCCCTGGCCTCGCGTGGGGCTCATTACATGTAGAGGAAGGGTAGGTACTCATGTCCTAATCTAACCTGTATTTGTTGACTGTCTTCTTTGAGCCAGGCCTGTCCTGGGGTGGGAATACAACGAGGACCCAGACAGATAAGTATGAATAAGTCTACCATTTACGGTAGTGATTGCTGACCTCAGGCGAAACTAAAATGGAGTGAGGGACTTAAAGTGACGGAAGGCGTTAGGATGTCTTAGGTAAGCCGACCAGGGGAGGCCTCTCGGTAGCAGGTGAGTAGAACACTGAAGGAAGTGGTGCCGTAAATAACATACAGAGCCGGGGGGAGCGCAAGTGCAAAGGCCCTGAGGTCAAAGCGTGCTTGTCACTGTCGGGAAATGACGGAAAGCCGGGGACCCAGCAGAAGGAGCCCGGGGAGAGGCATGAGCAATTTGCCTGCAGGAATAGTCTGGGGCCAGACCCTCCAGGCAGGGCCTCAGTGCAGCGGCCTGCCGGAGCCAGTTCAGAGGGGCTCTGGGTGCTGCATGTTCAATGTTGGATGCCTGAGACTGACTGTGGAGGGAAAACGTTCACCGCAGTTAGCAAACGCTGCAAATCGGGGCGCCCCACTCCCGAGAGCCTGCCGTTAGGTGCGTACCTGCACACCACTGCTTGTAAGAGTGGTGGGAAATTTGTTCTCATTGGACGAGGAGGCCATCAGGGGCTTTGAACTGGGAGACGATGTGACACGGTTTCATTTAAACAAGGTCACCGTGGGCAACAGCCCCTGGAGGAGCAAGAAGGGAAGCGGGCAAACGGACTAGGAAGCAATTGCAGCGACCAGGTGAAAAGGGGATGGACTCGCCTACAGGTCTCGGGAGGAGGTTTGATTTCCTCTTCTGTCTTCCCGTGTGATCCCCCTTAGCCTCGATGGACACAGCGATTCCACTGCTGGGAGCAACGGATCTTCCTAGAAGGAGGGTGAGCTTTGGAATCAGTGGGCTTGCATTTAAGTCCTAGACCCACCTCTTCACACTCTTCCTTGGGCAAATTAAAAACCCTCTGAGAGTCACGGTGCCCTGTGTGCAGAACCGAGATAACACCTGCAAGGGTGCCTGTGATGAACAATGAGGCAAAGAACGTGGAATTCCTGTTTCCCCTTCTCTCCCGAGCGGAGCACCCAGGCCATCAGTGCCCCAGGGCCGCTCCCTCTAGAAGCAACACCCAGTTCCCCAAGCTGCCTGCGGGTCCCTCCTGGTTCCCAGGTGGGGCACTGGCGCCACCTAGTGCCCACACTGGTTTCTGCAGGCCAGCTGCTCCTGGATGATTTCTCCATCATGAATCAATCACTTCAAGGTTAAGGACTCCTCTGCCAGATGGAGCCCGCAGCACATTAGCCATCCTAACATGCGTTGTCTGACCTGCCGACAAAGCCCGCCTTGCTGTCCTGATCCCTCCTCGCGTGACAGTCTCGCCTCCATGACCAGATCGTAGAGGGCAGGGCCCGTGGCGGCAGACTTCACCATGTCTTGGGCCATCGCCTTGTGCCAGGCACCCTGCTTCAGTCCTTACAGCCATTATATCCTTACTCTTTATCTGAAGACGCTGAGGTCAAGACAGAAGAGGTGACGCACTTAACGTCACTGCGTAAACAGCTAAGGTAAGCTTGGCCTCCAGGGCCTCTCTTTGCAAGGGCCAGGTTTTTCCACAAAAGCATCCAGCACAAGGTGGGCAACCAGAAGATACTCGGGGGGTTATTTTATTTATTAGGCTCTTTGGGGGGGGGCAAACAATAGTTCCCAGGCCAGGGACTGAACTTGCACCAGAGCCACAGCTGTGTCAATGCCAGATCCTTAACCGCTGAGCCACCAGGGAACTCCTTGGCTCTTTTAAATTAGTGAAGCACAGGGAACCCTGACCAGGAGTCAGGAGACCCACACTCAGAGTCATGGTCCGCCCTGAAAAGCTGACTGGGTCACCTTGTGCAGTCCGACGCCCTTCCGTGGTCCTCGGCACCCCCATAATTAAAGACCAGGGTGCTACACGGCCCCGAAGACTCCCTCAGGTCCTGATGTTAGCAGCTGCCGAGTTGAGAGGACTCCAGATGAGCGTGGACATTCTGGGTGCTGAGGCCGCTGCGCGGGCATGTCCCCACCCTGCCACCCGGAGCCGTGAGGTCTTGAGTGCGGCACTTGCCCCGGCCTCCATTTCCTGGTCTGCGAAGCAAGGGTAGTCCGAGCGCTCGCCCCCCGACCTCACAGGCGCCTTACCTCTTGGACCCCCTCAAAGCAGCGCTTGGCACAGACCAGGCAAGCTCTTCGTGTCCTTCCTTCCAAAAGACCCACTCTGGAGTTCCCGCTGGGACTCGGGTCCCGTTAAGGACCCAACATGGTGTCCGTGAGGATAAGGGTTCAGTCCTGGCCTCGTTCGGTGGGTTAAGGACCTGGCATTGCCACCGGCTGTGGCACAGGCCGGCAGCTGCAGCTCCCGTTTGACCCCTAGCCTGGGAACTGCTGTCGGTGCAGCCCCCAAAAGAAAAAAGTACATAAGGTCTTCATTCTCCCTGCTGCCTCATTCTTTGCTTCTAAACCATTAAGCCAGATCACATGAAAGCCTTATGCATAATAAATAAGGTTTTCCATTGCTTGATTCCCGCGAGCATCAAGACACAATCATCCATGTAGCCGCAGACACGGCAAAGGCCAGAGGCCATGTGTCTGAGCCACAGGCTCCTCGGAGGATCGTGTGTGTCACAGCTTCAATAAAACCTGGGATGCTCTGGACAAACCGAAGCCTAGAGACCATACTGTGCTCTAAGTTCCACCATCATTCAAGACAGCCTGGCTCCTAAACTGGGCTGCTCTGGACCCGTTTCCTAGGAGCCGATGGTTCGGAAGTGTCCACCCTCGGAACCTGCTGCGGGTCAGGTCCTGGGGTAGGTTTTCCTGCCGCTAAATCAGAAAACAACATATATGGGAGTTCCCACTGTGGCTCAGCAGGTTAAGAACCTGCTACAGTGTCATCGAGGATGCAGGTTCCATCCCTGGCTTTGCTCAGTGGGTGAAGGATCCAGCGTTGCCGTGAGCTGTGGTGTAGGTCAAGGCATGGCTCAGATCCCGCATGGCTCTGGCTGTGGTGTAGGCCGGCGGCTGAAGCTCCAATTCGACCCCGAGTCTGGGAACCTCCACATGCCGCAGGGGTGGCTGTGTTTAAAAAAAACAAAATGACCAAGAGACCAAGGACCCCATCCTCTTAGCTGGGTCACTGTGAGGCTAGAACCAGGGCCGGGCAGTGGGACAAGCCCCTTCTCCTCTTAGAACCCCCCCCCCCCCCATTGGAGGAACGCTGCCAGGAAAACTTCCTAGCAGGATGGAAGGATGTAACACCGGTGCTGCCCAGCAGGGCAGCCACTTCACCAGGAGCTTTTGAACAGGTGACATGCGGCTAGTGTGCAATTGAGGAACTCAATTTTCAATTGAATGTCATTTTAATTAATTTACACTTAAATACTGCCTTGCGGCTAGTGGCTACCATACTGGACGGAGCAGCTCTACAACTATCAGGCCATACGGGCTTTTTTATTGTTGTCGTTGTTGTTGCCAGGGCCGCATCCAAGGCATGTGGAAGTCCCCAGGCGAGGGGTCAACTCGGAGCTGCAGCTGCCGGCCTACACCACAGCCACAGCAACGCCAGATCTGAGCTGTGTCTGCTGGCCTACACCACAGCTCGTGGCAACGCTGGATCCTTAACCCACTAAGCCAGGCCAGGGATCGAACCCATGTCCCCATGGATACTAGTCGGGTTCATTACTGCTGCGCCATGACGGGAACTCCCTAACAGGCTTCTTCCTGGGGACAGGAGGCGGCTGAGACACGGAGAGACGAAGCGATGCACCTGTGGGCCTCCAGTGACTCCGGCAGCAACGAAACCAGAGCCCGATCCTCCTTATTCCCGGCCATCTCCCCACGTCACGCGCGGAGGCTTTTGCCGCGCCCTCCCAGGGCGCCACGCCTTTCTGCGGGGGAGGCAGCTGCCCCTGATGGCGAGGCTCTTCTCCTCCACACCCCCTGCTTGGTAAACCTCTACCAAGTTTCAAGACCCAACACAAACCTCATGGCCCTCTCTCTCCCCGGCATTTCCTGGTTTCCTCCCCACCCTCCTGCAGCGCTCCGTCTGCTTAGCCGCCACGGCACTGGGGATGCGGTTGCATTTGTCCCCCCACCCCGGACTAGAATCCCCGGGAGCACAGCACTTCGTTCTTCCTGCCAGCTCCAGACCCGGTACAGGAGAGAGGCCAACGAGCATGCGTAGAATCCACGTGCTGAATGGATCACGACTGGTAGGTTCCAAATAAAAATGGACTTTCCGTGGGAATCAGGATGCCTGAGGTCCGTGTATGACTCGCGCTCAGCAGCTGTGTGACGATGGGGAAACTGTGCCCCCTCTCTGGGCCTCGGGCGGTTGGACTGGGTCAAATCTCAGACAGACCTCAGCCTCCTCTAAGGGCCTGACTCTGAGCAACCCCTGGCTCAGCAACTTGGGCGGGGAGGGAGGGGCTTGCAGGGGACCACGGTTGTTGGGGGCTTCAGCCTGTGGCAGAAGCAGCTGGAAATGAGGCCTGGGGTGGCTGAGGCTGAGGGGCTGACAGCCGGGCTGGGCGTGGGGATGTGGATGCACCCATTTCAGCAGCTGCTGGAGGGCCTCCAGGGAGCCCTGGACACAGAGGAGGGGAACGGGGAGAACAGCAGAGGCAGGAACAAAGGAGGGGCCGGAAAAGGATGGGACCAAGCAAACCAGACGAAAGAGAAAGATGCAAAAGCACCACAAAACACTGACGGTAGAAAATCCGTCACTGGTGCGTCGCCCCCTCCTTGGTTCACGCCACGCGCTCACCCAAAACACTGATTCCCAGACCCCCGGAGCTCAGAGACTCTCAGATGACTAGACAGAGCAAGTGAGGGCCAAAGCGGGGAAACGACTTCTCCCAGGTCCCACGGGGAAGGGCCCAGGTGCCCACCCTCTCAACTCCCCCAAACCACTGTGCCCACCGACTACCAGTCTCGTGTCTCACTGATGTGCCCAGGACTCGCTCCAAAGTGTCAAGGCCTGGGCGGGGCAGGCCTGTCCCGCCAGGAACGGACACCTCTTCCGGAGGTGGTCCTCGGCCTCCCTCCTGGGGGAGCGGCTTAACAGAGGGGGCCCTGGGCTCGGAGCTGGACGGCTCCGGATTCATTTTAAAATGGAGAGGACTGTGCTTGCCGGCACTGTGCTGCAAGGTGTAATGGGACAGCAGGTGTCGTCACGCCGCAAAGGCGTCAGTGAATGTTCTGCGAACCAGTGAGATGAGGAAGAGAACAGCCGCCCTGTGAGCGGTGTGCTGGCCGGGCCCTCACGGCGAGACCTTCTCCTGCGAACACAAACGCGTTCACACGACACTAGCGCCAGACAAGGTCGTCGCAATGACCTTGCGATGCAACGAGACAAAACCACGCCGTCTCATAACCACGTCTGAAGACGGGCAAAGCCAGAACCATAAAAGAGACCAACGGCCCCTCTCCCAGGCGCCAGGAGTGACAGCGGTCTCTTCACCCATCGCAGCCTCCGAGAAAAATTAAGACGCTTCCTCACCCGATTGTCGCCGCCTTCTGACAGCACCGACTCGAGCAAACTCCTGTTTAAACCGGCCCTCCCGACAGCCTCGTTCTGGGACGCCGTGTGCGTTCGCAAGGAACCCCGGGGGCTTCGTGCAGCCAGTGATAAACCCGACGCTGTGTGACCGTGGGTGTGAGCCTGGGGGTCTTCTGCTGTGGGGCACTGACCAGGATTGAAACGGCGGAAGTTCCATCCTCCCGGCAGAAGGAACAGTCAAGGAACACACACACACACACACACACACACACACGTATGTACATATATGCATATATGTTAGACATATTTTTTGTCTGAAGCATCTTTCCCTCAGTTACACAGCATGAGTGACTTATTACTCTGCTTAGGAACGAATCAGCCCTTTGGTCCAACTGGGCTCTGGTAAAATTTGGGAAATAACTGTCATGGCAAAGAAAGAAATGGAGACAAGGGAGAGATTAAAATTTACAGAATCTGGAGGTAGTGAACCCAACTAGTAATCACGAGGAAGCGGGTTCGATCCCAGGCCCTGCTCAGTGGGTGAAGGATCCGGCGTTGCCATGAGCTGTGGTGTGGGTCGCAGATGCAGCTTGGATCCCACGTTGCTGTGGCTGTGGTGCAGGCCGGCAGCGCAGCTCCAATTTGACCCCTAGCCTGGGAGCCTCCACACGCCGCAGGAGCGGCCCTAAAACTAAAAAAAAAGGCAGAGAAATCTCAGCACGTGCCAGACCTTGTCTCCTTGGTCCTCAGCACCATGCTGCGGGGTGGGCACAGCATTGTTCCCAGGTGGCTGACAGGGAGAGCAAGGGCCACGGAGGTTCGGTTGAGTGTTGAGGCCATGGTTTGAAGCAGTAGGGACACCTAAGCCGGTGCTTCTCCCAGCCAGCCCGTGAGCCTCTCCGCCGCCTGGGAAAGAAGGGTGAGCAGAGTTGGGCCGGCTCTGCCCCCATCCCTGGCTGCCTCGGCACGCTGGCCCCCTGAACCCAGCCTCGGTAGCCCCAGTGGGCCCGGCGAGGTGTAAGAGATGGTTCTGAGTGAGGCGCCATCCATCACTTTACAAGTGGGGAAACCGAGACCCTGGGAGGTCCGTCCCCTCTCCTACCTGAGTCGCCTCCAGGGGTCGCCGGAGCAGGTTCTCCCAGCGTGCAGGCGGCAGAACGGCCTGTCTCTCCTCCCATTCGGGGTCCAGTGATGCTCCTTGGGCAACTTGATCGCCGCCACCGCGGGGATATTTACACCACAGGTACTGGCAAAAGCTATCAGGAATCTTTTCTCCCCGCAGTTAGTTGTTAAGATATTTAGCGGCAGGCCACGTCTTCCTCCGTCCTGTAAGGAAAGAGAAGGGTAAACTTGAGAGGAAGACGGTCGGGAACAGCCCCGTCAGAGCGCCAGCCATCAGCACCTCGGCCTGTCTGGCTCTGATGCATCATCAGTATCCAGGCGCTCTCTGAGCGTTTGCGTCAGATGGTTGGGGGTCTCGCTGAGAATGTCTTCTGAGCCCCACGGGATTAGGAGCCCTGGGGGGGTACTGGAGACTCTGCAAGAACAGGTCTCCTCAGATGATTCTTTTGGTTCCTGAGTTTGAGCATCACTGCTCCACATCCTTCTCATCATAAAGGACTTCTTGGGAGTTCCCATCATGGCTCAGAGGTAAGGAACCCAACTAGTATCCATGAGGACATGGGTTCAATCCCTGGCCTCACTCAGTGGGTTAAGGATCTGGCGCTGCCGTGAGCTGTGGTGTAGGTTGCAGATGAGGCTCAGATGCCACACAGGCCGGCAGCTACAGCTCCGATTCGACCCCTAGCCCGGGAACTTCCAAATGCCACAGGTGCGGCCCTAAAAAAACACACAAAAAATAAAGTAAAATAAAACAAAATGACCCTCAGACACAGAGCACAGTCCCATCCTTCACAGAAACGCTCGCAGCCTCTATTTCGGGACCATCGGCCCTGTGCTCGCGGAGGGTGGGTGAAGGCAGACCCGGGTGTGCTCTGTCCTCCTTCCCTGTCCCTGGGGTGATGGCTCACTGGCCTGTCGATGTTGGGGTCAGACAGAAGTCCATTACGTCACCTCCCAGAGAGTTCTAGGGCAGCCTGCCCTCCCGATGCTCCAGTATTACAGAGTAACATCTAGGAAATGTGTAGCTGATGCTTAATTTCCCAAACAACTGGAAATGAGAAGAACTAGGTTAGAGTCTGGGATCTGGCCCACACGAGGTGCGCGACCTGGCAAGTCCGTGAACCTCTCTGGGGCTCAGCTGCCTCCTCGGTAAAACTAGCGTCTACCTTGGAGGTTTGTGAGACTCAAATGAGGTAACGCTGGGAAGGCAAACTCGCTGATGGAGTGCTAGATGCATATTCATTTCCTTAGCTCTCTCACCCCTGCAGGGGGGCCCTCTTCAGCTCTGGAACCGTGGACTGTCTCCCCTCCCAGGCCCTGGGCTTACGCATCTCTGTGTGTGCTTCCTACAGAATAAGCATTTCCTGAAGGTCAATGCTGGAATATGAAGGCATAATCTACACGGAGACAGATTAAACCTGGTATGGAGATACTGGTACGGGGTCATTCATAGACAGCGGTTTGGAGCTGTAAGCAGAATATAGGGCATGGGGTTAGGAGTCTCAAGTGTTAGGGTGGGACACTGTATCTACTGCTGCACAGTAAATTACCACAAACTGAGAGGCTTAAAACAACATATATCTACTATTTCACAGGTTCTCTGGGTTCAGGAATCCAAGCCCAGCTTAGCTGAGTCCTCTGCTTCAAGTCCCATAAAACTGCAGTCAAGGTCTTGGCCAGGGCTGCAGACGCATCTGAGGCTCAGCTGGGGAAGGATCCGTGCCCGCCCCCACGTAGGTTGCTGGCACAATTCAGTTCCTGCAGCTGTAGGACTAGAGCTCCACTTCCTCGTTGGCTGTGAGTGGGACGCCCCCGCCCCCCAGCTCCCAGAGTTGCCTGCAGTTCCTTGTCATGTCCCCCTGACCCCCCGCCCAAGGCAGGCATCCCCCCAACATGGCAGATGGCTCCTTCAAAGCCAGCCAGGGAGTAAGAGAGAGAGTCCAGCGAGATGAGTGCTACAATTTTATGTCGTGTAACCATGCAAGCATCTATGCAGTAACACGCGTCGCCACCATCTGATCACCTTCGCTACATTCTATCAGTTAGAAGCAAGTCAGAGGCTCTGCCCACCCAAGTGGAGAACGACGTGAAACCAAGAAGACCAGCAGGATGAGAGGTGTCTTCCTCGAGAGTCTGTCCACCACGGGAGCTCATCTGAACTTCATAAGGGATGCCCTTCCTGAAGCTGATACAGAGACGTGTGGGACTGCAGAGCTCCAAAGAATCTTCTCGTCATTCCACTCAACATAAGCAAACAGAAGCCCGCAGAGCCCGAGTCACCGGGAAGAAGGCAGCAGAATCAGACTAGACTCCAGACCTCCGACTCCTAACTTCCACCCTACTCTACTGCTTCCCCCCTGCTCATTGCCAGAACTTTGGGACTAAAAGACAAAAATTAAGGTGGCTGTTCGAAGCTGTGGCTCAGTACATGTTAGAACATCTTAGAAGAGCTAAGAATAAACCCTCCGCATGGCACTCAAGGCCCTTGGACCACTTGGCACAACCAAGCTCCCCTGTCTTACACCTTTCGCCATCCTCACCCCACCCCCACCCCAAGGAACTATTTGCAGCTTCCTGGGGTCCCTTCCTCCTTTTGCATATTCTTCATAGGAATGCTTTTCTCTTTAAATGCCTGCGAAATAGGCAAAAACAAAACAACAAATAAATACAGCTACTTAACCTCTGAGTCTCCAATCAAATGCCACCTTCTCAGTGAAACCCTCCTTCACTTTTGCAGGCAGAATTAATCACTCCCTCCATTCTGCTCGCTCAGAATCCTGAGCAGCCTCTCACAAAGCCCATCTCATAGGCCGTAGAGTTGTTTTCCAGTTCTGTTTCTCCTTTTGATGGTAGGACTTTTAAAGCAGGGTTGTTAGAAAGATGTAAAACTAGTTTGCTGTAAACAAGTCTATCCTGCCAGCTGGCCTTGTCTAGAGACACTGCAAGCCTCTCCTGCTGAGCTGAGACATCTCTACTGGGGCTAATGAAAGCATTTCTTTCAAAGCAGATGTCTCCAGAAGTTCCTCGCAAGCCAAGGAAAGGCCGGCTCGATCCCCGTCCAGTTACACCCGCCTCCGTGGCTCCACCAGCACTTTGCTCCATTCAGTAAATCACCACCGATGGACTGACCAGAATCAGGTAGTCATTCAACAGTCTCAGTTGAGGGACACGGAAGGCTGGGGCTGGACGCCGAGTTCAGGTTACAGGGATGAATGAGACACGGGAAGGGCTGTAGAGTCGAAAGAGGTGCGAGTCAGAGTCAGACTCGGTCACTAACCCGTTGTAGGGCCTTGGCGACATATTTAACTTTGCTGACCCCGCGTTCTTGGCTAAAGGGGAGATAATAGTGCCTCCTTCGTAGGCGTTGCTGTGTGGATCACGAGAGAGGATACGTGTACCTGGCAGGTGCCCGTCCCCAATCCTAGAGAATCGCTGGCCATGCCCGCAACACTCACCATAAGCCCGCGACGGACACACTTGGAAGGGGAGCCTTCAAACAGGACGAGCAGGAGTTGGCCGGGAGGACGTGCCGCTCGGAGAGAACACGTACAAAGCAGGGCTGTCCTGATGGGAGGCATCTCCGAACATTTCTACACCCCTGATTTTCAGGATCTTAATAATTCAGATTCCAAGAATCCTGGAATGCTAGTACGAGACCCCTCGGAGGTTCAGCGTCCACTTCTTCCTGATGAATAAGCTGCCCAGACCATCAGCAAAGTCCTTCATTTCTGACACTGGGACACGGACCTCGAAGCTTCCACTCCAGAGCTCTTCCCCTGCACTGTGGTCACCGGCTCCCGAGGGCTGTCATCGGTGGAGGCGGGTCTTTTAAACGACACACTGACACACTTCGATTCACAGATGTTCATTTTAAGGATTCATGTCCTTGGAGCCCAGCGGGTTGTTTTTACCGACGGGTGACGCCAAGTGTCAGGCTCCTGACCGCCTCTCCTCAGTACTTAGGCCCTGAAGGCGACAGGTTCGCAGAATCTCAGAGTAGGAAGGACCTGGGAGGTTTATCTGGCTCAATTCCCCTTCCACCGAAGGAACAGCTTCTGGACAGATCCATTGCTCCCGAGGGGGTTTCTTCCGTTGTTTGGCCATGACTCCCAGGTCCACTGCGCACGACTCTGCTTCTCTGCCCATTCTGTCCCTGAAGAGAAGGGAAGGCAGAAAGTGGGGCTCACTTACTGATGCCATCATCCCAGTATCAGACTGGGCAAGGAGTTCTCGCTGCAGCTCAGCAGGTTAAGAAACTGACATAGCGTCTGCGAGGATGAGGGTTTGATCCCTGGCCTTGCTCAGTGGGTTAAGGATCCAGCATTGGCTGCAGATGCAGCTCAGATACCGTGTTGCCATGGCTGTGGCATAAGCCTGCAGCTGCAGCTCTGAGTGGACTCCTAGCCTGGAACTTCCATATGCTGCAGGTGGATAAAACTGAACTGCGAAGAAAAAGCTTCGAGAGTTTAAATAACATCCCAAGATCACCCACAGTGAGAGGAAGATGCAGGCCAGGGTGTAACTCTCGGGAAGCTGAGACGCCCTGTCCCTGCCGGCTGTCTCTCTTCGGCAAGGCCCTTTCAGCACACTGCTCTGGAGCCTCTGCAATCAAACCCCTGCTAAAATGCCTTTCACGGCTCTTCAATACTCCCTCGAGGAAAACAGTCCAAACTCTCTGGATTAACATCCAGGGCCCTTGACAATCTGGTTCCAAGTGGACTTTACAGGCTCGCTGCCCTCTCCTCTGCCAGCGCGTCTCCCCACAGGCTGGACTTGCTGCCTGCAGGCCCTTCCCCGCATCCTCTGCCCCAAGAATCCTCATTTCCTTTTAAGGTCCCTTCAAACGCCACCTCCTTGGCCAACCCTTCTCCGGCCTCTCTGCAAAATTCATTCTCTGCCTTCTCCCAGCACATCGCAGGCCTCGGTAACAGCCTCTGCTGCGTCGTCAGGGCCCTTCATAGTCCAAGATCCGTGAGGGAGGGATGGTGTTTCTTTGCGTCTCTTTGCATTCTCAGTTCCTGGCACATAACAGGTGTCCCGGAAATATTTAGGGCATAGAACTGAGGTGTAATTCCTTCCCAGATGTTCATCCTTCCACGGTCTGAAAATCCCTCTGCGGCCTTGCCCTGTGCCGTTCTACTCCCGGTTAGTTCTTCTCTCGGCTCGTAGTCCCAACTCTTTCTTCTAACGTCTGATGTCCAGATTCTTATCCTCTTGGCCTTTTGCTTCTGGGTGACAGTTTGTGAATGTCACTCTTTTAACACATGAGCCCTAGGACGAAACTGAGTAGCCCGGATGAAGGCTGGCCAGAGCGGAGCACGGTAAGAGGAGCCCAACCTCCGCCTTAGAGGAAACGCTTTTCTCACCGCTGCTGTGTGCCAGGAGCCTCCGCCTGTCTCATTTTCCTTCACTCTTGCGATAACCTGGGAAGGCAGGTATCATCTCCTCCATCTCTTAGGGGAGGATCCTAGCCACAGGCTCATAAGGTAAAGTCACAAGCCCAGATACCGTCAGATATTTTCACATCAGCTCTGCCCAGGTCATGTTTTTTCCAGTCACCAAGCATAAGGGCAAGTGAGGACAAAAAGAATCAGTGCCTTTAGAAGGGGGTGGAACCAAAGCCCAGAGAAAAGGCAGGTTGGATTCACGACCGAGTTCCTAGCGATAACAGCCTTTATCTAGGAGCCCAGACAGAGCCTGGAATTTCTCAGCCACGTAGCTTCCTGGAACTAGTTTAATTTGGCATTTCACGAGGGGAACAAGAGCAGAAGTGTCTTAGATAAGCGTCGAGGTTTGGGGCTCAGCCCTCTTGTGCAAAGCCCTCACACCATCAGAATCTGAGCAGCCGGTCTAGTCGGGGCCCAGTGAGTCACAGAGGAGATGAGGTGGGAGCTGCTGCTCCGGTCTGGGGCCTGGCACCTCCCTCCACAGAGACGCACCGAGCACCACTGTGCTCCAGGTACCGTGCGAGGTGCCGGGTGTACCGAAGAACGCGGAGACCGTTCCAACCTTCCGAGCTTCTCTGGGAGACAGACAGACCCAGAAGCAAAGGATACATACACAGCCGCGCGACGGCAAGCTCTCCAATGTTCTCCGGGTACCAGGAAAGCAAGAGAGGGGGTGGAGCCCATCCTGGAGTGAATATGGCAGGAAAGGGAGCAGAGGAAGCTTCCTGGGCAGAGTGATCTTAACTGACGAGCAGGAACAACTGGGGAAGGCGAGAGGAAGAGACAAAGGCAGAAGAAAAAGTTCCAGGTGTAAAAGCAGAATCTCAAATGCAGGGAATGGCACAAGGTTCCCATACAGAATGGGAAGACTTGCAAGCAGTTTCGTGTTTGATGAAAGTTCAAGAGGCTGACAGATTTAATGCAAGTCCTATCAAATTACCCATGACATTTTTCACACAACTAGAACAAATAATCCAAAAATTTGTCTGGAGCCATAACATACCCAGAATTGCCAAAGCAATCCTGAGCGGGGAGAAACCAAGCAGGAGACATAACTCTCCCAGATGTCAAACAATATTACAAAGCTACAGTCATCAAGATAGTGTGGTATCGGTACAAAAACAGACAGGCAGACCAGCGGAACAGAATGGAGAACCCAGAATAAACCCAGATATCTGCGGTCAATTAATCCCTGACTAAGGAAGCAAGACTATAAAATGGGAAAAAGACAGTCTTTTTAGCAACTGGTGCTGGGAAAACTAGAACACACCCTCACACCATGTGCAAAAATAAACTCAAAATGGCTTAAAGACTTAAACATAAGACAAGAATACAAATGTTTCCTTAGGTCGGTTTCCCAAGGCAATAGAAAGAAAAAGAAACCAGTGGGACCTTATAGTCAAATTTATCAGCTTTTGCACAGCAAAGGAAACCATTAAAAAACCAAAAGACAACCTACAGAATGAGAGAAAATAGTTGCAAGTGATGCAACTGACAGGGGCTTAATCTCCAAAATATACGAACAACTTAACACAACTCAACAGCAAAAAAAATAAACGATCCAATTGAAAAATGGGCAAAAGACCTAAAGAGATTTTCTCCAAGGAAGACATACAGATGGCCGACAGGAACATGGAAAAATGCGCAACCTCACTAATTATTAGAGAAATGAAGATCAAAACTACCGTGAGATACCACCTCACACCAGTCGGAACGGCCATCATTAACAAGTCTACAAATAACAAATGCTGGAGAGGGGTGGAGAAAAGGGAGCCCTCCTGCACTGTTGGTGGGAATGTAAATTGGTACATGCACTATGGAAAACGGTACAGAGGGATCTCAGAAGACTAAATATACCACATGACCCAGCAATCCCGGTCCTGGGCATATTCCGGACAAAACTTTCACTGAAAAAGCTACATGCAAGCACCCCGTGTTCACTGCAGCACTACTCACAGCAGCCAACAGGGAAACAATCTAAGCGGCCATTGACAGATGAAGGGATTAGGACGATGTGGTATAGATGTATATAATGGAATACTACTCAGCCATAAAAAAGAAGAAAACAATGCCATTTGCGGCAACATGGATGGAACTAGAGAGTCTCACACTAAGTGAAGTAAGTCAGAAAGAGAAAGACAGAAACCATATGATATCACACGTGTATGTGGAATCTAAACTATGGCCCAAATGTTCTATCTACAGAACAGAAACAATCTCATAGGGAACAGACTTGTGATTGCCAAGGGCGAAGGGAAGGAAGTGGGATGGACTAGGAGTTTGGGGCTAACAGATGCAAACCATTACACTTAGAACTGACAAGCAATGAGGTTCTGCTGCATATACTGCAGGGAACGACACCCGATCACTTGTGATAGAACATGATAAAAGATAATAGGAGGAAAAGAATGTAGAAATATGTATAACTGGGAGTTCCCGTCGTGGCGCAGTGGTTAACGAATCCGACTAGGAACCATGAGGTTGCGGGTTCGGTCCCTGCCCTTGCTCAGTGGGTTAACGATCCGGCGTTGCCGTGAGCTGTGGTGTAGGTTGCAGATGCGGCTCGGATCCCACGTTGCTGTGGCTCTGGCGTAGGCCAGTGGCTACAGCTCCGATTCAACCCCTAGCCTGGGAATCTCCATATGCCGCGGGAGCAGCCCAAGGAAACAGCAAAAAGACAAAAGAAAAAAAAAAAAGAAAGAAAGAAATATGTATAACTGGGTCACTCTGCTGTACAGAAGAAACGGACAGAACACTGTAAATCAACTATGATGAAAAAATTAAAAAAACAAAGTTGGAGAGGCTGGAGAGGCAGACACAAGTGCCACGTGCCTGCTGTGGGTTAGGCACCGGGGTAAAACCCTTCGCATACATCTGTTCCAGATCATTACACACCGTGCAACCTGCAGCGAGTTACTGTACCTCTCTGGGCCTCAGGAGTAAAACTAGCACAACACGAATTCCAAGGGCCTGTCAATCGCAACCCCAGGCCTGAATGGACAGGCATTCCAATACGGTCTGCCCACTGTGTTTACAGAAAAATTAGCTTGATCAAGCTTCCTGGTCCTGCTTCCCCAAGTCACAGCCTGAATACTCAAGAGGAAATGAATTCTATCAGACTTCAAAGAATTTACCATATGACGGGTGTGGGGTACAGAAAAGGTACAGGTGAAGCTAGCTCTCTGGCATGTGGGCTGTGGCACGGGGCAGTGGAAAGGGTTGCGTGGGGAGCTCAGAGCTGGGAGAGGTCACGTTGGCTTGGAGGGCTTCCCGGAAAGCAGGCTGTGTGATGGGCCAAGGACGCACACGACGGCGAAGAGGAGGCTGGGCGGAGGCAGTCCAGGCAAAGGAGATGCCGGAGCCTGGCAAAGGCAACCAAACCCCACACTTCTGCTCCCCGCTCCTGCCCCCTCCACCCCTCCAGCCCCACACCCCTTCTGCTCACCCTACCTGCCTGCTCTTGGGACCCACAGCGGACAGCTGAGACCCCAGAGCTAAGCCTCATCCTCTCCGTCCAGCGTCTCAGCTGCGTCTCCCCCACATGGACCCTCGCTCCGGCCGCACACAACTGCTTGCTGTGTCTCGCATGTGCCCCCCATCGTCTGCCCCCAGCTCTTCATCCCTTCTCCATCCAACGCCCCAGTCCCCGAATTCTCCCTCGGCCACCACGATGTTTCCTGACCGTCGTCCAGGCCCCCCTCTCCAGGAAGCGATTGCCTCCCAAGGCCGCAGCGTCCTGACTCACGGCGTGTACCCCTTCCCGCCTCGCGGTGAGAGAGCATATGCCCCGTGGGACTCCAAGCCCTTGAGGGAAGCGCTGTTCCGTGCTGGGTCCCTCCAAGGGTCTCGCGCAGGGAGCACCCAACACCGGCCACGCAGCCTATAAACACACAGGCTGTGAGCAAAGTGACTGGAGGGAGAACAGGAATGAACTTGTCCTTCGACCATCATTTAAAGAGAACCGGGGTCCTTCCGTCACCCTTTGGTTATCCGAGCTGTCCCTCTGCCCGCAGGTGTGTATCTCAGTGATGCTGAGCAGACGGCTAGTTCCAGCAGTGGACTCTGTTAACCCCGTCCTCCTAACTTCTTCCAGAGGGTTCAGGGCTCCTGGTGAATCAGAAAATGCAACCAGTCTTCTGATCCCAAACTCTGGATCCAGATGAAATCTGTTTAAAATGCCCATTTAAAGAGCTTAGGTAGAGGGAGTTCCCATCGTGGCGCAGTGGTAAACGAATCTGACTAGGAACCATGAGGTTGCGAGTTCAATCCCTGGCCTTGCTCAGCGGGTTAAGGATCTGGCATTGCCGTGAGCTGTGGTGTAGGTTGCAGACGTGGCTTGGATCTGGCATTGCTGTGGCTGTGGTGTAGGTCAGCAGCTACAACTCCAGTTCGACCCCTGGCCTGGGACTCTCCATATGCCGCGGGAGCGGCCCTAGAAATGGCAAAAAGACAAAAAAATAAAATAAAGTAAAGAGCTTAGGTAGCCTCGAAGCCGAAAAGGAGCGACAAAAGGCCATGACCAGGAGAAGGTGTGAGAGGGAAGCCTCCAGATCAGGAAGGACGAAAAGACTTGCATGTTTTGCAGCCTCGCCCTCGTCCCTGCCACCCCCGGTGTCTAAAGCACCAGAAGCCCTTTTTCCTTTTCTTTCACCAACTCTCCTTTGGGGACACTGTCCACCCAGCAGCATGATAAAAGCAAAACACTATTCCCTCAACTGTCAGCCCTGGAATAACTGCTCCTTCTTGCTGTCCTCTATGGAGGACTCTGCAGGTTATTCCTTAATGTAATACGTAAAACAGCGGCCCTGGGGTTTTCCAGCATCCCTCCTTTAAAAAAATTATATCCTGATGGATCCGCCCGTTTTCTCCCTCTCCGTTGCCTCTGTACCTCTTGGCTTCCCCCAACCCGTGACCCTTTCCAAGGTCTGGTCACAGTTCAAGTCCACTGTCCATCTGCCTCTTGATTTTTAAACCTTACATCTCCTTTAAAACTTTTCAAACATTAGAGGAGTTCCTGCTGTGGCTCAGAAGGTTAAGAAGATAGTGTGCATGAGGATGAGGGTTTGATCCCTGGTCTCACTCACTGGGTTAGGGATCTGGTGTTGCCATAAGCTAGGGCGTAGGTTACAGACGCAGCTCAGATCTGGCGTCTCTGTGACTGTGGTGTAGGCTGGCAGCTGCAGCTCTGATTCGACCCCTACCTACCCTGGGAACCTCCATAGGCTGCAGGTGCGGCCTTAAAAAAAATTCAAACATAAAGCAATTGATGAAACCTAGGATGTGCTGTGTCCTGGGACACTAAGTGGAATACAGGCGAGGGACTCCCTCCAAGGAAGCTACAGTCTGACTTGAGACCCTTCACGGTGACACATTTCATACGGGGATAGGACAAGTGACAGCACAGAGGAGGGTGCAATTAATTCTTTTTGAGACGTGTCAGAAGTTTTGATCTAGATCTAAAAAAGAAGCAGGGATCCAAAAGACAATATGTACACTTTAAATTTTTTCAGCAAATGTGTAGGAATAGTTCCTTTTCGCAAAGCTTTGTCTGAGGCATTGAAGTTACAGGTGTGAATAGGGGCCTATCTCCAGAAGCTTTCAGCCTATAAAGAGAGTTTTAAAACATACCCTTGGCATTCCCACTGTGGCTCAGGGGGGACGAACCTGATTAGCATCCAGGAGGATCCCTGGCCTTGCTCAGTGGGGTAAGGATGCACCGTTGCCGTGAGCTGTGGTGCAGGTCGCACACGCGGCTCAGATCCTGCATGGCTGTGGCTGTGGCGTAGGCCAGCAGCTGCAGCTCCACTTGAACCCCTATCCTGGGGACTGTCATATGCCGAAGGTGCATCCCTGAAGAAAAATAAATACATAAAGTACCCTAATCATGGCAATGCAATGCCTATTGTGCTATGAAAGTGTTACAGACTGCCGGCAGAGTTCGCAGAGAAATGTTTAAGAGAAACTTTTTCGCGGGGTGTGGTAGGCGGAATTCGAAGACGGCCCCTAAGACTCCTGGCCCCCGGTGTCGTCCGATGTCCTGCTTAACTCCTGAGACAGGGGAGATGACGAATTCCGCTTAGTTACGCATCACAGTTGTACGTAAGTAGGGAGATTTTCTGGGTGAACCTGCCCTAAATACAAGTCTCTGAAAAGCTGAGAGTTTTCTCTGGTTGAAGGAGAAAGAGATTTAAACAAAAGGTAGGATTTCTTTTTTTCTTTTTATGGCCGCACATGCAGCACATGGAAGTTCCTGGGCCAGGGGTTGAATCCAAACTGCAGCTGTGGCCTAAACCACAGCCACAGCAACACCAGATCTGAGCCCCATCTGTGACCTACACCGCAGCTTGCAGCGATGCTGGATCCTTAACCCACTGAGCGAGGCCAGGGATCGAACCGGCCACCTCACAGAGATAACACTGGGCCCTTAACCCACTGAACCACAACGGGAACTTCCGAGAGTGGGACTTGACGGGAGGTTCTCTGTTGGCGAGACAACAAGGACCTGAGTGTGGTTCCCAACTAACAGCTGGCAAGACAATGGGGGTCTCAGCCCTGCAACCCAGGGAGACGACGCTGGCCAAGAAGGCGCTTAGAGAGGACCTTTCCCGAGTGAAGCCTCCGGATAAGAAGGCGGCTGGCTGGTCTTTTGGTTCCAGCCATGCTCGTCTTCAGCAAAGAGCCCAGCCACACACCCTGCCGGACTTGCTTGCCCGACAGAGCTGCGAGCTAATCCGAGTGGTTTTAAATTTGCTGAATTCGGCGACACTCATCTTGAATCACCGTCCTCGCGTTCACAGTCTCCAAACTAATTCCCCAACTGAGGGCCTCCCGGACGCAGGCTGCCTCTAGTCATCCTTGCAACCGTAGGTCACTCACGCCAGGTGCTCCTAAAATTCCACCGAACGAGTGTTCACGGGGGTCACAGGGATGCAGAGCAGGGGCTGGGCACCCTCTGTCCCGCCTCCTCCCGAAGACGAGGAGACCGACACCAACACCCACAGCCGGACGAGAGCAGGAGGCCGCTTCCGTCCAGCGCCAAGGCCCGTCGGAGGGACACGGCAAGCGACCTACCCTGACGCCCCAGCTGAGCCCCCGCCTGGGGCGTCTCCCCCAGACTTGGCATCGGTGGGCTTCCTTTCAAGGAGCATGGTTCCCAGAGGATCAGGCATCAAGGATCCCTGTGCCGCCTGAGCGGCTCTCGGTTCTAAACTACTTCCCCTCCACGCCGTCTCAGCCGGAGTCTTTGGTTTACTTTTCCCCGGTAACGCCTCAGCCATAGGTAAAAGCCAACTATATTTCCAGCCAGCCGAAACAGAGGCTAAGAGTCCTTTCTTAGGAAACATTCTCTGTTGTTGTTGTGTTTTATGTTTTAATGTTTAAGCCGAAGGAATGCTGTGTCCCCTCCACCTGGCTCACAGAGTTAAAGTTCCCTGTGTACCCCTCCCCAGTGGCACGCCCACCCCACCCCCTAGAGAGCGCCTCTCCTTGAATTCATAGTCTGTTGTTTCCATGTGTGTCTCTATACTTGCACTGCATGGGTATGTGTCTTCCTAAACAAGACTGGTACTGTCCTGCCAATTTTTTAAACTTGCTAAGAGGGCATCACACTCATCCTTTTGTTGTCATTGCTTTTCTAAGACCTTTTCATGTTACTACATGTAGCTCTAGATCAGGGGTTGGCAATTTTTTTCTGTAAACGGCCAGAGAGTAAATATTACAAGCTTTACAGGTCGTAAGGCCCACTGCGGCACAAAAGCAGCCATAAAAAGCCTGACTGGATTCCGATAATCCTTTATTTTCATGTACGGTTCATGGGCCATGACATATTCTTCTATCGATTCTTCTCAACCGTTTCTAAAACAGGTAGGAGTTCCCACTGTGGCTTGTGGAAATGAACCCAAATAGTATCCATGAGGAAGTGGGTTCGATCCCTGGTCTCCTCAGTGGGTTAAGGACCCAGGGTCGCCATGAGCTGTGGTGTAGGCCACAGACGCAGCTCAGATCTGGTGTTGCTGTAGCTGTGGCTTAGGTGGGCAGCTGCAGCGCCAATTCTACCCCTAGGCTGAGGACTTCCATATGCAACAGGTTCGGCCTTAAAAAGCAAAAAATAAATAAATAAATACAATTTTTAAAAATTTTAAACTTAAAAAATTCTTAGCTCTTGGGCCATAACCAAACAGAAATCAGAGCAGATTTAGCCCAAGGACCACGGTTTTGTCAACCCTGCTCTGGATCATTCATTTCTACTGCTATAGCTCCATCGACTTTACATTCATAACAAAATAATAAGTTTACTACATCTTTGCCAGGTTCAGAAAAGTCACTAGATGCTGTTATAGAATAGGCACTGATCTGCCCTCAAAACTGTCCTGTCAACCAATAAGGAGGCAGAAGGTGACTCAGGCTTTAAGAGAAGATGCCTGGGACGTTCCCATCGTGGCTCAGTGGTTAACAAACCCGACCAGGAATCACAAGGTTGCGGGTTCGATCCCGGGCCTCGCTCAGTGGATTAGGGATCCGGCGTTGCCGTGAGCCGTGGTGTAGATCGAGGATGTGGCTCAGATCTGGTGTTGCTGTGACTGTGGTGTAGGCCGGCAGCTGTAGCTCTGATTGGACCCCTAGGCTGGGATCCTCCATATGCCACGGGTGCGGCCCTAAAAAGCACACACACAAAAAAAAAGACTGCCTGGCCTGCCATAAGAGCTAACAGGAGTGGAGGCAGGACAGCCCATTTCACACCAGCTCGGTGCTAAGAAAGCGGGCTGTGGAACGGGCTGTCTGGACTTCCACACCGGCTCCATCATTAGGTAGTTCTGTGACCTCGGACAAGCTGCTCTACCTCACTGTGCCTCAGTTTTCTCACCTGTAAAATGCAGATCATAATAACACGTACTACACAGGTTTGTTGTGGAAACTGGATCATCATAAAAATTAAATAAGATCGTGTATGGAAAGGCCCCAGAAGAGTTGCTGGGTCTTACCGAGCATTGCATAAATGCTGGCTTTTATTATTCACGCTGGAAGATCCTGGGAGGCTTTGTGAAGGCAGCATTAAATCGGTTTTTCAAGATGGGCAGAGCTTGGACATGGGGACGTGGGAAGCAGGGCATAATCTAAAAGAACAGTGTACGGAAAAGCCCCGAGGAGCCAAAGGCACATGGAGCAAAGGACAGCAGGGGACCCGTGCAGAAAACCACACGCGAATCAAACGGGAGATAAAGGAGGAGGGAGACGTGAATGCGGCAAGGAAGAGGGTGGCCCCATCACAGCCAGCCTGGAATGCAAAGCTCGAGAGTTCGGATTCTGTCTCGTACACACTGTGGACTTAGTGAAGCTCCGGAACTGGGGACTGACCTGATGCTTCCCGGATGCAGCTGCGGAAGGAAGGCAAGTACAGAGAAGAGTCAAGAGTTAGGTCACGCCTCCAACGGTCCAGGGGACAGGGCCTGGACGAAAGAAAGGCCAGTGTGCCTGGGCAACGGAGTGGAGGCGGAGGCCAGGGAGGTCTCTGAAGGATGCATTAGCACGGCTTTAGGACTGTGTGGCTGGGGGTGCATCGTGTCCCTGTCCGAAGCGGGGAACGCCCGCAGGGAAGGCTCAGGATGGAGAGTCACGGTTTGGTCTTTAACCCACAGAGTGTGGGGAGCCGTACGGATGTGTCCAATGGAACTGGAGCTGGAATAAACCGGTCTGCGGACACAGCTGAAGGCAGTCCTTTCAACCACTCGCGCCGCAGGTATGCACGGGACCCCCCTTTCTAGAGGAAGAGACTGAGGCCCCGGAAGGTCAGGCGAAGTCCCAGGCCCTTGTCTCCCACCCCGGCTCCTGCCGCGGCGGCTGGCGCTCCCAGGGTTCCGCCCCAGGGCAGTCCGCAGACCCTTGCGTAGACATGGACCACCTGAAGCAACTGCAGTGAACTGATGATGCGCCTTCTCAGCTTTACTAAATTAGAAGCAAGTACGAAAGGAATAGGCACAACGACTGCAAGAGAAGGGGCAGCTGAAAACCAAAAACTTTAAGGAACCATTAGGAGAACCCCAAGAGCACAGCGTTCTGGGGCCGTTTCTTAAGATGGAATAAAGTCCTTAACTCCGCAGCAGCCCAAGAGGATTCCTTAATAATAAAGCCTCTGGTATTGCTACCAAGCCATGCTTATAATCAGCCAAGAAAATACCAAGTTTACCTCTGTGTCTTTAACAAGAATGACCAGGAAGCTTACAATACACCTTTAAAAGAGCTTCATCTGATATTGATACTCCCCCTGCCCCAGTGTTAGAGGAACAGACTCTCAGCACTCTGGGGAACTTCTCTTCAAAGGCGGCTTTCCAGACAGCAGAGGCTTTCATACTTCTGTTTTTCCTCTCACCTGTGAGCCCCAGAAGTATGTGAAGGACACCGGGGCAGTGGGGCTCCCGGGGACGCTCTGCCAGGACCCCCACACCCCCCCCACTGTGGCTCCTATGCTCTCCTCTGCCTCCCTGACTTGACTGCTCCTCCGAAAACAGGCAAAGGAGCAGCAGTCACAGTGTTGGGGGCAGCAAGGGCAGCGAATGGGAGCGATGCCTCACCGCACAGGGGAAATAAGGGACTGAAACGCTCACCCTGGGCTTGCCTGGCAGTTGGAGAGGTGACGGCAAACGACGAACAAAAAGACCAAGGTCGTCTGGGTCCTGGCGCTGCTGCTTATCAGCCCTGGACTTCCCTGTTTCTAGCCTTCTGCCTGGAATGTCTTTGCCCTGTGAACTCACCCCTCAAGACAGGGCTTGGGGGAGTTCCCTTTGTGGCTCAGCAGTTAATGAACCCGACTAGGATCCATGAGGATGCCTCGCTTGGTGGGTTAAGGACCCCGTGTTGCCGTGAGCTGTGGTGTAGGTCACAGATGCATCTCAGATCCCACGTTGCTGTGGCGTCGGCCAGCAGCTGTAACTCCAATTGGACCCCTAGTCTGGGAACCTCCATATGCTGCAGGTGTGGCCCTGCAAAGCAAAAACAAACAAGTCAGGGCTTGGGTCTGGAAAGCCCTATCTGAAATGTAAACCCAATTAAGTCACTCCCCTACTGGAAACTTCAACAGCTTCTTACTGCCTGTGGTAGGTACTCATAAATCTATTGGGGAGTTCCCGTCGTGGCGCAGTGGTTAACGAATCCGACTAGGAACCATGAGGTTGCGGGTTCGATCCCTGCCCTTGCTCAGTGGGTTAACGATCCGGCGTTGCCGTGAGCTGTGGTGTAGGTTGCAGACGCGGCTCGGATCCCGCGTTGCTGTGGCTCTGGCATAGGCCTGTGGCTATAGCTCGGATTAGACCCCTAGCCTGGGAACCTCCATATGCCGCGGGAGCGGCCCAAGAAATAGCAAAAATACAAAAAAAAAAAAAAAAATAAATAAAATAAAATAAAATAAATCTATTGGGCTCAGGACCCCTTTCCACGCTTAAAAATTATGGAGGACCTCAAAGAGCTTGTTTCTGCACAGTTTGTTACCGTTAGCAATATCGACCATATTAGAAATTAAAACTGAGAAATTTAAAATTGTATTCATTTAAAATTATAATAAACCAATTCCATGTAAACATAAACACATTTTTCACGAAAATTAGCTGTACTTCGTAAAATAAAATATTAATGAGAAAAGTGGTGTCTTACATTTGCACAAATCTCTCCAACACCTGGCTTAAATCTGTTTCCACATTGAATGTGCTGCAATATCATTGGTCCTATAGTCTATGGAAATTTTCACTGAACTCTTGTGAGAGAATCAGAGTGAAAAAAAGCAAATCACATTTAGCATTATTATGAAAATAATTCTGAGTTCACTGACCCCTGGAAAGGATCTGAGGGATGCCTAGGAGTCCCTTTGGCCTACAAAATAAATTCTTATCTAGACGTCCAAGGACGTCGAGTGTCATTCTAGACCCACAAAGCCGTCCTGCGCGTTCTGGCTTCCTTTCCCAGCCAAGCTTCAGCACGTCCTCCTCACCACAGCCACACTGGCTCCCCTACTCCTGCCTCGCCAGCCACACCAGCCAGCCATCGGCTATCATCTCTCTTTATGCCTTCGCACGCATCCTTCCCTCCGCCTGGAATGAGCTGTCTCCTCGCAGACTCTTTCAAGAGCCAACTTGAAAGTGTCAGACTCTCAGCGAACCTCCTTTGACCCATCCTGACAGCTGATGACTCCCTGCTGGCAGCGCACCGGCTTTGAAGTCGGGCTGGAGATGAACCTCCACTCAGTCATTTGCTGGCTGGGTGACCTTGGACAAGTAGCTTCAACTCCCCTGCGCTTTCGTTTCCTCCCAGATAAAACGGGATGGACCAAGCCAGGGGAGCAAAGAGGGTTCGCTGCAAGAGTGAGTCTGCGTCCCGGCACGTGGAGGGGCCCCCTGCGTGTGTGCCGCTCGAATGGGTGCACAAGGACCGGACTGTGGGAGCTTCTCCGTACTGAGCCTGTACTTACTAGGTCCCCAGCACTGTTCCGTGGGCCCCACCAGCACTGACCTCTTTTTACCCGCACGCCAACCCTCTGGACTGACTGTTATCCCGCCAGAGATGAGCGCCCTGGGGCAGAGGTGCGAGGTAACTCGCTCAAGGTCATCCACCACACTTGGCCGGCCGGGGAGTCCAGGCCCGTCCGCGGCCCCGACTTGGCCGCTCCTGGGGCCGCCTCCCCCCCCACCCCGCCACCCGCCGCCTCGGTGCCTGACCGCCTCAGCGGGGTTCGAACCCAGTCCCCGAGCCCTCCCCGGGCCTCAGTTTACCCGTTCCAGAGACACGGCGCGCAGGGCCCGCCGGGGCGCGGGCCCGGGTCCCCGGGGCGAAGGCGGGAAGTGGGGCGCGGCAGCCGGCGGGGCCCAGCACCCCCCGCCGCCCGCAGCGCCTCTTCGCGCAGCACCGCCCCGCCCCCCGCGCGGGCGCCACGCCGGGCGCACGGCCCCTCCCCGCAGGAGGCCCCGGGGGCGTGGCCTGGGAGGCCCCGCCCCGCGCCCCGCCCCCGCCGCCGCCGCCGCCGCCCCGGTCGAGCCCCCCGCCGCCCGACCGCCGGCCGCCGCCGCTGCTCCGCGGAGCCACCCCCGCCCGGCCCCGCGTCGCGTCCGCCTCCGCTCGCTGCGCAGCGGAAACATGGCGGCGGGCAGGGAGTGAGCCGCCCCGCGCCCGCAGGTAAGCGCCGCGGCGCAGCCTCCGCCGGCGGAGGAAGCCCGTTCCCCGAGGGGCCTGCGCCGCCGGGGGCCGCCTGGGGCGAGAAGGCGGTGTCGGGCCGGGCCAGCCGTCGGTCCCGGCCGGTCGGCCTGTCCGGGGTCCGAGCGCGGCCGCGGCCGTCCCCCCCGCCGTGTCAGCGGGCTCGGAGCCCGGGCGGCGCGTTCGGCATCCGCGGCCCGGCCGGCTGGGCCCAGGGTCCGGCCCGCGGCCCTGGCTCCGGAGGGGGCGCCCGGGGCCCGGCGAGGGACACCCAAGGACACGGGGTCGTCCGGAGGGTTGCCCTGTCCCGGCCGGCGGGGCCGCGTCGGCCCGAGAGTGCTGGCTTTGTGCCGGGGGGGCCGGAGTCGGCGTGGCTGTCCGGCTCCTCGGACGCGAGGGCTGCGGGGCGCCTGGGGGTCCTCGCCGGCCGGATCCGGTTCGGGGTGGGCGAGGACCGAGGTCGGCGGGTGGCGTGGCCCCGCCGGGGGTCGGGGGTGCCCAGGGCCGGGAGCTGTCAGCGGCGGGCCTCCAGGTGGGCTCCGCGACACCTGGCGCAGGGACAACTCACGTGCGCCGCCGGAAACGGGCGGGGAGGGCAGGGCTCGAACCTCCGACGGGGCAGGAGCCGCAGGGCACGGAGGTGAGCCCGCGGCCGGGAGGGCTGGACACGTGGGCACAGCCGGCCCAGCCAGGGAGAGAGGAAAGGCGTTTCCAGGAGACCGTTGAACCCCAGCACTTCTCCAGACTGAGCGGGAAGTTACACGTATCCAGGATCCCTTCCTCCATCCCCTCCCGAAGTGGCTTCCAGAATCCCCAGTTCTGCCCTAATTATTGGACTAGCATGTTTGAACACCACCTCCGGGGTGGGAAACTCATCTCTTCCCGGGGAAACCCTTTCGTTCCTGGACAGCTTTGGTTTTTAGAAATATTTTTTTTGGTTGGAAGGAGTAGTTGCTCTGGTTCTTCCTGGTTCTTTTCCCCGATGGACAGCCGTTAGGGTACCCGAAGATGGGGCCGTGTCCCGGTAGTCCCGTCTTGTCTTCACTAATTCCACTTCCTTCCCTTGTGGCTCACATGCTGGGGTTCTCGGATCCCCTGCTAAGGGAGCTCTGGTTTGCCCATGTCCCCACTGAGGGAAGCGTCTTCATGTGAGACAGGAGACAAGACCTGTGAAGTTTCTCCAAAAAGCTCTGTTGGCTCCAAAGATTGGCCTGCCTACGTACCTAGTCCTCTCCTCATTTCTGGGCTGTGTTTCGAACATTAAAAAAGAAAGGAAAAAAGGACGGCAGACAGACAGACTGTTTAAATCAACTGAAAGAGTTCTTATTTTGTGGAAATCTAACCCTGATTTTTTAAAAAAATGTCTATTAAACACTTTATCAAATCAGCTAGTCTGTGTCAGTGTGGCAATGCACCATGAATGTGGAAGGCATTATTTTTCACACTGAAAAAAGAATTGAGAGCTAATTCGATGCAATGTAATATTGAGTTGGAGAGGGAAATACCTTATTACGCTGAACTCTTTGCTCTCCTGACTGCCAACAGAAGGCCCAAACTAGTATGAAAAAGAACGTTTTTTTCTCTTGCTCCCTTACCAGCATTATTTTTTACTTGTCTTTTCATCACTTAGCCCTGGTCTTTACCAGTGTCCTAAACCCCTGCCTAAGCAACCCTGCAGGTTAGTAATTTTTTAAGCTTAGCAGAGATGTGATGGCTTTGTAGAAAAAATGCTGAGCTCTTGTGTCTGGGACCCTGTTTATGTTCTAAGCAGTTTTACTGTTTTTATAACATAGATAAGCACTCACCAGTAGACAGAATTGGTTCTTTATCTTTGTTCCTATATCTTAATTTTTCAACTGATCCGTGGCTTATTTAGTTTTGATTTCTGGTATGTTTGTGCAACTGCTGTTTCTCTTTAATGTAAGCTGAGTAAAACTTTGTATAGCACCTTCTGTCTAGAATTATACAGACTCAGGAAAAGCTCTGGTTCCTTCCCTTCAAAGGAGTTGGAATTAATGGTAGGAAATACTAAAAAAAAAAAAAAAAACCTCTGAGAAAGAACTGGTGTGAGTATCATACTGAGAACGTAAACTCAGCAGCTTCTAACCTTTGTAGTTGTGTATCCACTCTGTGTCAGGCACTGTGCTGTGGACTGTGTTTAGTTGGGTGGACAGACGAAGAAGAAACGTTTCCAGTCCTTGTGGAGTGGGTGAGTCAGATGCTGAAAGAGGTCGTGTCAGTAAAAGGTGAGAGCTATGCCTCGATGCTGCGTTCCCAGCCTCACGACGCAGCCCGTCTTCACTGCTGAGAGGGCTGTGGGTCAGCGGGTGAGGAGTCCAGCTCAGGCTTTTGGTCCGAGTGACGAGGGAGGGGATGGTGACCTCAACTGAGACAGAAGCTCTGGGTGACGATTTCAGTTTGGGACTTTTGGTTTCTTGAGCGAGATCGCCGAGCAGATGCGGCGCAAGTAAGAAGGAAAAAAAGATGAGGCTCAGGGAGTGGACTCGGAGAGGTCAGTTGCCCGACGTGAAGTTCTCCGCGAGTGGGCGGTTGAGGCCCCGCAGAGGCGGAGGCCGTGCAGCTGAGGAGGGCCGGGCACTGCAGGCTCCTGTGCGGCACGAGGCTTCCGCGTGGGGAGTGAGGTGACTTGGGGTGCGGGCAAGACAAGGGGACTGTGGCCCGGGTGCCGTGAGTGGAGGGGGTTGACCGGGAGGGTGGCAGAGGACAGATGACCAGGACGGTAGGCGGTGATTCGCCGGATGGGGGAACCTCCGAGGAGGAGGCGTTTTCCACACAGGAGTGGAGGAGGAACGGCTTTTCACCTTCCTTCCTGGAAGCAGGACTCTGATCTCTTCATCTGTGGTCAGGTCTCCTAACACCCGTGCTGTTTGCTCTGAAGCGTCTGCTCCTGGCCTTGGAAAGTAGGAGGCCAGCGCCCTGGGCTGGTCACCCCGCTTCTGTGATCCTAGCTCCCGCATCCTTCCTGCTAATCCTGAATCCTGAATCCTAAAGCCCGTGGAGATTTTTGCCCCTTGCGGCCGGCGGGTGGACAGGAAACAGTCAGTGGCGAAGCCGTGCCCACGGTTGGCGGGAGGCATGAACTGGACATTCTCCCTCTTTACTCAGCTTCCGCTCTGTAAAACCTCTAGGTACTAACCCAGAAACTTTGGGTTTGTGTGTGAAGTGAACCACATGAGACATGCCACATTTTGTAGGACACCTTTAAGTTTGAAAAAGTAACTCCTGGGCTTCTTTTGTGGTTGTAATGCCCTTGTGGGCAGGTGGGCTTAGTGGAGTCAGACATCCAAGATCTCACTAGCAGACAGTGACTCAAGATGCTCTCATTTCAAACTCTTCTTGACACCGCCGTGCTGAGGGAGGCTGGAAAAAGAGGCCTGGGTCCTCAGTGTCCCTAAGTAGTAGTTACACAGTCCAGGGCTGGTCACCTTGCTGCTGTGATCCTAGCTCCCTCCCGCATCAGAGGAGGGAAGGGGGAGGTGTAAGGCTTACCTAAGGTGGTGTGTGTACAGCACTTTATAGGAGGTGAGTAAGGGCATGCTGGGTACTCAGATGTTCCCCGCAGCCCGACGCTGTAACTGAGGGAATTTAACCAGACCGTCGTCAAGGCCTTAGTGCTCATTCCCTAGCCATCAGGGACCTGCTAGGACGAGTCAGTTTGACAACCTTGGTCATGTAAACCCCGCCAGTCATATCCTTGTTACCTTTGTCCCAGCCCTTCCAGTCACCTGTCACCTGTCTGTCTTCTGCACTGTTATTCCTGTTCCGACCTGGTGTGTCCCCTTCCTCTCTCCCAGTCCTGCTTGTTTGCGCCCTCTCACACCTTTCCACTTGCTCTCTGAAACTCCAGTTTCCTACACTGCTAACCATTTTACTGGGTGTTTTATGTGTTCTGGCCTTTCAGTGGAAGCCAGGAAAGTAAGATCACTTGCTCTGTAGCCCTTTTAAGTGGGTGCAGCATTCCCAAGGAGTGGTTCCCAGACCATTCCTTGCCAAAGGAGAAAGAAGGGTGACTGCTTTTTTATGCACCACTGTTTCGCACATTTCTAGACTGTCCCTCCTCTGCCTTCTTAAAACCCCCAAGCTGCCTGGCCCAAGGGCTGCAGCGCCCTTGCCTTTTAGGCCCTCGCACGCAGTTCTCTCCACCTCCATTCCTGACCTCATTCTGAAGGACTTCAGCTTTCACCTGGACGGCTCTTTGTTCAGCACGGCGGCCTTTCCACCTGAAGCGGTCGTCTCTTTAGCTGAACAGCTCCCGTGTCACACCGTGGGCCTCCTTCTCACCCAGCGATGGCCCGCCTCTGAAATTGCAAGTGGAGACATAGATTTGTTCAGATTTCTCCTACCTGACCGGTATCCGTCCTTACTAGACCTTTCCTTTAACCTTATCAAGGCCCATCTTTCCTTCCTTCCCTAGCCAGCCTCGGTTTCTTAGGTTCTCGCTTGTTCCATTCGTCTCTTGCCATTAGCTTTCATTCCCTTGCTCTGCTGTCCCTGTCTGGGCAAAATCCCAGTCCAACCTCTCTTTCTTGCCTGTGCTGGCTCTTCTGACTGAGCCCTGCTGGAAAATGATCGCACAGTTATGCAGGTTGCTGTCATCGAGGAGAGGGGAAGATGAAGAAAGTAATGACAATTGCATACCACTGAAGGATAGCATACATTTTTCTGCTGAATTTTAAACATTACAGACCTTGTTAGGTGGGTGTCAGATCACTGTGGCCCCTGTAACCTGATGGGGACTGAGCTGCGGGAGAAGTACATGCTCTTCCCGCCACATTACTGCTAAATACCAATAGCAAAGTCAAAGCCAAGTCTTCTTCCTCCACATCCCCTGTCCGGTCCAAAGTGATCCATTGCCTCCTGTGACTTACTTCTTAAGACTTTTTGCTCTTTGAACTTCCTGCTGGTTCTGCTGCAAGGCATCGTATGTTAGTTTTTTTAAATTGAAAGCATATGAAGGCTGCTACATCATTTTTCCCCTCTGCATTTACGATAACAATTGTTAGTTTTTAAAACTAAAGCATGTACATATTGTATATTCATTTTAATCACTGTGCCCATTACAGGCACATTTCTAAGTGTTTTCTTATTTTAATTGCTTTATATTCACACTTTTGTAGGCTTTTCTCTGGGGCGTCAAATATGATGGAAATAAAATGCTATTTTATTCGTTATGTTTTATAAAGTATAATAGAAAACGCAAGAGCCAAAATACTCGTTCTTGGAGATATTTAAGAAGAGAGCACGGAGTTCCCGTCGTGGCGCAGTGGTTAACGAATCCGACTAGGAACCATGAGGTTGTGGGTTCGATCCCTGGCCTTGCTCAGTGGGTTGAGGATCCGGCGTTGCCGTGAGCTGTGGTGTAGGTTGCAGACATGACTCGGATCCCACACTGCTGTGGCTCTGGCGTAGGCCGGCGGCTACAGCTCTGATTGGACCCCTAGCCTGGGACTCTCCACATGCTGCACAGGATCGGCCCCAGAAAAGGCAAAAAGGCAAAAAAAATGACAAAGATGAATGCCATAATTTTTAAAATGCAAAGACAAGCCACAGAGTAAGAGTATAATTATGGTACACATAACAGCTAAATATTACTATCTGTAATAACAGAAGATTCCTACACATAGATTAGAAAAAGACAAATCAGCAGAAGACAAGGTATGAAAGTGGAAAATTACATGTTTATTAGCCATTTGCTGGTTATTCGTTCCTGTAGAAAAGTTAGTTCTGGTGAGATGTCATTTCATAGCTATTAGATTGGCGGAAGTTACGAAGTGTGACCATACCGAGAGGGGTGGGAGTGTGGAGTTAAAGGACTCTTGGGCAGCCGTGGTGAACAGTTCGGGGACGATGGCTGTTAAACTGCAGTGCACACGGCCTGCAGTCCAGCAACTCCACTCTCAGGTACTTACCCTTTAGAAATTCTCATGTGCACATGTAAAGAGAACAATTAAAATATTTGTGCAACACTCACAGCAGGAAATTCCAATTGGTCTAAACGCCTATTAAAAAAAGAACGAAAATTTTGCAGTATGTTTACCTAATAGAATCCCATACAATAATGAAAGTGAATGAACTAGATCTATGTAGTAATGGATGAATCTCACAAATGAAAAGCTGAGAAAATAAAGCACATGGCAGAACACATTCATGTATTATTTAGAGAAGCATGCTTACATAATAAATGTTTAAAGAAATACATGGTGATGATAAACATCAAAGTATTACAGATAGCAGGTATATCTGAGGGCAGGGTGGGAAGAAGAGACTGGTAGTATTGCTGGGAAGGGCACACAGGGGGCTTAAATTATACTGGCAAATACTTTTTCAACTAGGTTGTAATGGTCACCCATTATTCTTTATCCTTTTTTATATATCTGAAATATTGTATTATGTATGGATCTTTAAAGAATAGTTGCATGTAGTCCTTGTAAATGAGCTTAATGTGGGCAAGGAAAGAGCAGCAGAAATATAAAGAAATGTAATTGGGATGAATCATGTAAAATTCCTGTTCTTATGGGTCTGAAATGGTCTAATATAGGCAACTTTAAATGGCTCAGCCTCATTCAATCTAGTGTGCAGAGGAGTCTCGCTGAAATACAGTCAAAGTAATATGGGAACACAAGGGCAGAAGGAGGGACGTGGTCCTTGGAAAGCCTCCGGAGAGAGTGACGTCTAAATTGGACCTTCAAAGCTGAGAAGGAACTCACCAGATCGAGTGAGGAGAGAAGGCCTTCCAGACGGAAGCAAAGACCCTTTGCACGGATGGCGTCCCTCAGGTGGAGTCGGTGGGGTGAGAGAAATGTAGTAAAGGAGGAAACGGAGGAGGGCAGAAACAGCAGCCAGTGTCTGTACAGCATTTCCCTGATCTTGTGCACGTGTAAACCCTTGTAACCCTCCCAGGGGAGAAGTAGGCACGTAGAAGTTAAGTAACCTGTCCGGGGTCATAGGACAGGCAGGTGGCGGAGCTCTAGCAATCTGGGTCCAGAGTCTGTGGTCCTGGCCGGTGAACTACACTCGGAATCACTGCGTTACAGCAAAAATCAAGAGAACGTGGCATTTTGAATGCCAAAGAAAAACCAGTATGTTTCAGAAAGAAGGGGATAGTGAGCAGTGTGAAAAGCCCCCGGGAGATAAAGTAGGAACACTACAGAGGGTCATCGCATTAAACACACACAGCAGAACCTTGTGCCCTGAGCTCCGGGAAGGGGCATCAAGGTAACAGAAGTGCGAATATCTCAGGCTCATTGCGATTCAGTCCACCAGTCCTGTGGGCCAGTGATTACGATTCCTCGGAGTTATGAAGGGGGGGAGTGGGGGCTCCACTCACAGCAGGTCCTCTCTCTACTCAGGACGTGGCAACACGATGGAAGGGATTTTCATCCCTGTTGCCTGTGTCGTTTGAAGGGATTTTCATCCCTGTTGCCTGTCGTAGTGCCTCTAAGATGCCAACTAGGGTTAATATGGACCGTTTGGGCTTCTTCTGTAGCTTTTGGCCTTCATAAAGATAGAGTTTAGGCTGTTACTGATTTAGTGGATTGCTCAGAACTAGATGATCTTCTAAAGGTCAGTAGTTCGGTTTCCAGTATTTCCTAAGTGAGAAGGTGAGAGACCTTGCAAGCATGGCAGTGTGTGGCAAGGATTACGGCTTGGCGGCCAGGAGTCCCCTTCACTGGCTTTATGATTTCGGCAAGGGGGTTGCAGTAGGCGGTTTCTAAGATTTCTTCCATCTCTCAAGCTCTGTGACTATTAGGTCAACTATTCAGGAAAGAAACTGAGGCCCAAAGGAGGGCCGTGGTTTGTCCGGGGTCAGGAAAACTGGGATTTGAGTCTCTCGACTCTTGGCCCAAGAAATCTGATGGAAGAAGCATCAAATGTTTGAGGGCTGCTACATACCAGGCGGGTGTCAAGTACCTAGAAAACAGGGTGCACATGCAGCTGTTTCACAGTTTGTTTACCCAGCGTAACAGGAACCATGGCCATTTCTCTGTTTGTACATATCCCACCTTGTTCCAGAAGGTAGTTAAAGCATAGCTACTCCAGCGTACTAAGAAAGGCAATAAACATTTTTGAGTATCTGTCAGACACACTGCAGAGTGCAAACATACATTGGTCTCACCCACCCTCATATACGTCTTTTTAGTTCTAGTTTATACATAAACTGAGACACAAACGTTATCTGGCCAGAATTGTACAGCCTATTAGTGATAGGACTCAGTTACAAACCCAGACCAGCCTGACTTCAATCCTAAAGCATCTTTCCACTTCACAACACGTACTACCCACAGGCTGTGTTGCACGGTTGCGAGGCTCCGTCAGTGCAGGAGGCAAGGTTTACTTGGAAGAATTAACTTTTTTTTTAGCTGATTATGTTGTCTCACCAATATAGGTAAACTATAAGGATCGTTGCAGAATGAAACACTTTAGTGAATCATGCTTATGTTTTAATTTGAACAAATACACGAACAATTTCTTTGAGGCTTAGTGCTCAAATTTGAATAAATCGCAGTTTCTGTACCCCCTCAACCCTTGGTGTATATCCACTTCCTCCTTCTTAACCAACAAACATTTACCAGCTGTGGGCTGAAGATGCAAAGGTGAGGGTAAGATAAGATTCCTTCCTCAGTGAGTGTACTGCCCAGGTGATAGTTGCGATAAAAAGTTATTATAACTTTCCCTGTGGTCTTCCTCCCCAAAACCTATTAACTCTAGGCTAATTGTGAGAACATCTTTAGACAAATCCCAATTGAGGGACCTTCTACAAAATACCCGACCAGTATTCTTCAAAATCATCCAGGTCATCAAGGAAGGAAAGTCAGCCAAAAAGAGCCCGAGAGGCCGTGGAGACTAAATGTCACGTCTCCTCCTGGGAGGGGATCCTGAAATGGAAAAAGGGTATTAAGTGACAACCGAGAAAGCCTCAGTGATGTGCGGTCCTTAGTTAGTAGTGTATCAGCACCGGTTCATTACCTTTAACAAGTGTGCCACCCTGATAATGTAAGATGCTGGCAATAGGCGGCATTGTGTGTGGCGAATGTGAGATCTCCGAACTATCTGCGCAGATTTCCTGTAAATGTAAAACTGCTCTAAAATAAAAGCTTATTTTTAAAAAGTAATAATGCAGTTAAATTAATTTTATATGCTATTTCTTTGCGATTTATTTAAAACACATATCTTCATAAAATGTTTCCAATTCGATTGATTCATTTGAAGGGACAGCAGACTGCTGTGTGTTGATAGATTCACATGCGCTGTGTGTATGCTTGGTGCGTATGCCATGTAAACTTTCTCTGTCTTCGTGTCATATATGTAGATGACACAAGTGCTGGTCAGCAGAGAGGATTCAGACAAATGTAAAGGAAATTCTTATCACATAATACCACTTGTTAATGAAAACACAAAATGCTTATTTTGGAGGGATTGTGGCTAAGAACCCAAACTGGCTTGTGAACAAAAATGATTCAGTGCAGAGGGGAGTGTTACTTTATTTGAGCTGTTTGTGTGACACTGTAAAAAAGTGCTAATACCTGTTGTCACCATATATGAGTGTGAGCTGGCCAGCTGTTTTTTCTAATATCAATGAATACTTTATAAGATGAGTATGATTCTTGGGGTAAAATCAATGCAAACCTCCTGGATTTGGTTTTAAGAAAAAACTTTTTGAGAAATCTCTTAATAACAGTTTATAGTTCCTTCGCTAGGTGTATCTTCCTCGTCAGTTGAAGGAAACCAGGCAGGGGATTCCTGTTGTGGCACAGCAGAAACGAATCCGACTAGTAGCCATGAGGATGTGGGTTCAGATCTCTGGCCCCGCTCAGTGGGTCCGGGATCCTCTGTTGCTGTGGCTGTGGTGTAGGCCGGCAGCTGTAGCTCCAATTCGACCCCTAGCCTGGGAACTTGCACGTGCCACAAGTGCAGCCCTTAAAAAGCAAAATAAATAAGAAAATAAAGATTTTAAAAAAGGAAACCACTCAGAATCTCGTAATTGTTTATTTAATGACCCTGGATGTCCTGTTTCTCTAGAAAGCTTAGAGAATGTTGATAAGTATCAGTAAACAATTCTCTTGTTTCTTTATTGATCCAGAACCTACTTTCCAAACTCCCCAACTCTAACCCTCTTGTTCCCACAGTACCTCCAACTTAGTTATTTAATGCAAAGATTGCTTGTCGGGCTGAATTCTTTGGACTGCTTTAGCAGTAAATGGATTTTCTTATGCTGACCTTGACAGTTAGATGTCAGAGTTGTCTTCTTGAGAACAGCTAGTTGAATTTGGTAAAAGGTTAAATAATGTTTTGTTGACGTCTTTATTCTCAACACTAACAAGTTTCTTTTAATATGTTAAATTCCATAATGATGGCATTTAAGTAAATCATTATCTGAAAATAGAATTCCGACAATGTACTAATTTGTTGATGTTTCTGATTATTAGTGAAAACCTTATTTAGGTATTTAATACAGTAAATGTTTAAATAAGTGCTCAGTGCATGTCAGTTAAATCCTAATTTGAATTAATGGACTGTATGTATTAAATCTGATTTTTTCTTTGTATGCTCCTTTACCTTATGGTGAGAAGGAACTGTATTTTACACTGACCGTATTTTGGAAGTAGTTCTGTTGTCTGATGGATAGGGATTTAAATTCTATGCCTGCCACCTCTGATTTACCCAAAAGATACTTAGATCTTTCTGTTGATTGGACAGGTTCATCAGTCCCCAGTGTATTAGGAGGTCTTGTCATTTCTACAAATTAACAAGATCCTGAAGGCAAAGCGATGTCTTAACCTTTTAGTGCCCACAGTGTGCCGCGGTGGATTCGGATACAGTGATGGGCTCATAGTACGTCCTAGATAAATGTTGTTACAATGTCTTTCCTCTGTGTTATGGGCAACAGCAACTGCCGTTTCATACCGCGTAAGAGGAGACAACCAGACTTGTGTTCAGTTTTAAACTTCAGCCTAAGCTCGTGTTTCCCCAACTTGCCTGACCGTCTGGAGCACCTGTTGGGAAGCAGCAGATACCCTGGTCTGAAGATCATTCCTGTAGACTCAGGGAAGCGCTCCGGTGATCCTTTTGAAAAAAGCAGTGCTGCAGTTTTAAAATACCGGTGGTTGTTAACACTTCTTGTTTGTAAATGGATTGCAGCCAAGGTGGGAGGGAGGAATTTATTGGTTCACTTAATTTTAAATAGGGCCTAGGGAAGGGAGATATTAATCTCCTTCTTGCTTCTGGGTTGTACCCAAGCTTTGTCAGGTGAGAAATTCAAAACAGAGATGCTTGAGGGGGACCCTAGGGCGTGCCAAGGGACTCTTATTTTTCAGTCTTTTTTTTTTTTTTTTTTTTTTGTCTTTTTGAGGGGCATATGGAGGTTCCCAGGCTAGGGGTCGAAGCAGAGCTGTAGCTGCCGGCCTGCACCACGGCCACAGCAATGCCAGATCCAAGCCATGTCTGCGACCTACACCACAGCTCACAGCAATGCCAGATTGTTAACCCACTGAGCGAGGCCAGGGAGTGAACTCGCAACCTCATGGTTCCTAGTCGGATTCGTTTCCGCCGTGCCACGATGGGAACTTATTTTTCAGTCTTATCCATAGCTGTAGGTCTTGCCTTTCCGCCTTTGTGTGTACCGTATTTGTTTTAGCCCTGGGTAGTTTTCCAGCTCAGCAAGGCTCCTGTGCAGGCTCTGGTTAGAAGGAATTTTTTTACAGAAGCAGTGTTTTCTTTCCAGTGCTTTCAGATTGGCCAGTTTAACTCAGGACTGATAATCTCCAGTATGCACTGGTATGATCTTACAGGCTGTAAATCTTTTGACGATCTCCCTTATTTCATACTAGGCAGTTTCTTTTTCGTAAGATCTCTGTGGCCAGCACATCCTGTGTTGCCTGCTGCGGTTTGATCAGCTGCTTCCCATCACATTAGGGCGGCCGCCTCCTCGAGGTGGAGGTCGCGCTCGCCTGTGCGCAACCTCGAATCGGCCGGCCCTGCACTTCTGGGAGGCGCTTATCTCACCCTCCTCCGTGTACCACTTTCTGTCTCCTGAGGGTCTTTGGTTGGAAGCGATAGGAACCCACTCTGGTTAACATAACATAAAATTTACGATTGTGACTGTTTTAAGTACAAGTCAGTGGCAGGAGGTACATTCATATTGTTAGGCAGCCATCATCACCATCCGTCTCCAGAACTTTGTTCGTCCTGCGTGTTTACCTCTGCACACACTAAGCGCTGACTCTCCTTTCCGCCTCCTCTCTAGCCCCTGCCCACCATTCTTTCTCTCTCTTGGATTTTAGCTACTCCAGGTTTCTCCTATGAGTGGAGTCTCGCAATATTTGTCCTTTCGTGATGGGCTTATTTCACTTAGCATGATGTTTTCAGGATTCATCCGGGTTGTTGCTTGCAGTGTTTTTAGTGAATGAGCCCGTGTGCCTTTTTGACCTCTTGTCACTTTTCGCGCGGCTTTCTGTGCGTCACCATCACGTTTCCTTTCTGTTTCGTGGGCTCTTTATGCTCCGTGCCCCTCACACGACTGTCCTCTGCTTCACATGTTCTTTCCTCTTCTTTGCCTGGTTACTTTCTGCTCATTCTTCGGATCTCAGCTAAGACGTCACTCCAGGGAATTCTTCCTTCATCTCCCAGGAGCTACTTAAAGTGAGATGTTTTGTCGCACCATGTGACTTTCCTTTTGTAGTACTTAAAATAGTTTTATGTATTTTTATCACTCAGCGAAATTATACAACTTCAGATGTGATAAATTCATTGAGTAATAAAAAAAACCAAAGTTTAAAATAGTTTTAAATGAAGCATTTGTTTATATCTTTGGGTTTTTTAATGTCTATCGTGCTGGCAGAGACGCTGTCTTTTTTCACTGTTTGTTTAAAGTGTGCAGCATAACGAGGGACCATGTCCTATGTTCCATGTCATATCCCTAGCACCAAGTATGTAGGAGGCGTTTCAGTAAAGAATGTTCCATAGCAAGGGACCGTATCCAGTCTCCTGGGATAAACCGTGATGGAAAAGAATATACAAAACTGAGTCACTTTGTGGTAGAGCAGAAATTTGCACAACATTGTATATCAGCCACACTTTAATAAAAATTAAAATTAAGAAATAATGTTACGTGTATAATAAATAACCTTAAAATTTGTTGACTTAATTTAGCTCGAGATTGATGGCTTAGCTCTTTCTGTCTCTCCAAATCCACCGCACGTCTGAGCTTTGCTCGCCTGCTTCCGTCTGGAGAGGTCCTCCTTCTCGGTGAACTTAAAGGTCCGCATTCACTGTTTGCCTCACGTCTCACATTTACACAAGTAGTCCCGATAGTACCTTAATTTTTCTGTTTCTCCGTAGTAGTTATTCTTTATATTTGCCAGTTGGTCTTCCTTTTCTAAATAGCCACGAAGTATTTTTCTGCCTTTCGAAATCACAAATCGGATCTGTTGTGGAATGTTGAGGACAGTGCTTCTAAAACTGTATGTGTTGAAGGAGCAGTTTTCATTCATGTAAACTAATAGTTTTATAAACTCAATAAAAATGAGTTATTAGAAACATGAAATGTTTAAAAATCTAAGTATAAACCACATAATGTTATTAAGTTTAACAGCATAAAATTATTCTGTTAAATTATAATGCAGAGTCTAATTGCTTACTCTCAGTTTCTGTACTTACCGCGAAGCGGTAGCTCTTTGCTGCAAAGAGCTGCGCGTGGCGCACTGGGCTGCTTTAGGTCTTTGTGAAGGAGCTCCAGGGAGGGGTCAAGACACGAGGCTGCTTCCTTTCTTCCCTCTACCGGATGAGCTCTGTAGTTATTGTTACATTTTGCATAAAGATGTGTTTGAAGACAGTTCTTTAAAAAGGGTTTGGAAACTTCTATTCTGCAGAATATGTTCCTCGGTCTTTTTTTTTTAGTAGTTATTTTCCCAATACAATTTTTTTTCCTACTGTACAGCAGGGTGACCCAGTCACACACACACACACACGTACGCATTCTATTTTCGCACATGGTCAGGCTCCATCGTAAGTGACTAGACAGAGTTCCCAGTGCTACACAGCAGGATCTCATTGCTCGTCCATTCCCAAGGCAAGAGTCTGCATCTGCGAACCCCAGGCTCCCAGCCACCCCCTCCCTGCCCCTCCCCCTTGGCAACCACATGTCTGTGCTGTTCCTCGATCTTTATCTCCTTCTGATGTATTTTTCCAGGTCAGTCCCTGCTTCCTGATGTCTGTCCTATGTTTGAATCTCCTGTCATTTTCTACAGGACATCATGTGATACTTACACCTTTCTATTGCCCTTTGCTCAGTTAGAATTCCCTAAACTTCCTTCTCTGTCTGGAATAAAATGCAAATAAGGTGCATTCCCTAAAGTTTGGCTTAAAAATCACCTCCTCTATGAAGCCTTTTCAATTTGTTTAGACCAGATTGGTCTCCGCCTTTAATGAGCACATGTTACATTCTGTTAGAATGCGTTTGCTTTCTGTCTCCACAAAGATGAACACGGTTCAGGGCCTGTCGTCTTTACATCCCTGGCCTGGGGACTGACACACAGAGTAGCCAGTCGGTATTGATTTGGGATAAATTGGGCGGGGCATCAATACTCGGTGCAAATTTCAGCTATAGAAGCTTTTTACTTGGTCTTGGACAGCTTTAGGGTTTCCTCTCCCTCGGGGACCTATCTGACTAGGATTTGTTAACAGCCGAGAGTAAACACGGAAGTAGTTGTCCTGGAAAGATACAGATGATGAGCCTGCTACTTAGATGTCGTGTGTGGACCTGCACTGAAGCTCTGTGTGTATAGGTGTGCACAGAAGGAGGTTAAAACTGCATTAGCCCTGAAATTGGCTTGACTGAAAATTTTGAAATCTGATCTGAACCCTTGTTTTGTTTTATCTTAATTGAATTTGTCAGTTCTTGCAGGGTTTTTTTTTTTTGGTTTTTGTTTTTGTCTTTCCTAGGGCCGCACCTGCAGCATATGGAGGTTCCCAGGCTAGGGGTCTAATCAGGGCTATAGCCGCTGGTCTACGCCACAGCCACAGCAACACGGGATCCGAGCCACATCTGTGGCCTACACCACAGCTCGCAGCAACGCAGGATCCTCAACCCACTGAGCGAGGCCAGGGATCGAACCCTCAACCTCATGGTTCCTAGTCGGATTTGTTAAGCACTGCGCCATGACAGGAACTCCCTGTTCTTGTAGTTTTATGACTGACCTATAAGTGATCTCCTACTGTAAGAGAGGCTATTCGGCCTATGGAAAAAGTACAAGTTTTGGAGTCACGTGACTTAGATGTTCTAGTCCTAGACCCGGCGATTCCTAGTTTTGTAACCTTAGGCCGTCCTTTACACGCTCCAGCTCTTGTTTTCTCGATTTGTAATGCAGGGTACCAGCAATTGCCCTTTGTACCTCGCAAGATTTTGAGGGTCAAATGGATGAGAGTGTGTGAAACCTCAGAAAGTGTGCTATTTACTGCCACTTCGGAGAAGCTGAATTCTTTGCACCTTAGCTTATTTTGTTTTATGATTTGCTCTTTTCTTCAACAATGTCTAAGTTTATGTATGAACGCGTGGTTGATGTGCGGTGTGTCGGTCTCTGCCAGGTGGCGGAGTAATTCGGTTACACGAGTGTGTGTTGCTTTCCGTCGTGGTTTATCACAGGGCGTTGCACGCAGTTCCCCGGTGCTGAACGGTAGGGCCTTGTGTTTGTCCATCCTGTATGTCATCGCTTGCAGCTGCCCATCCCAAACTCCCAACCCTTCCCTCCTCCCCCGCCCCCCCACTTATTTTCTTATAAAATTGGATGCCTGTATCATAGGTGTTGTGAGAATTAAGTTATCCATAAAAAGCCTTTAGCCAATGGACGTGGGTGTTTGATTATCAATCAATTTACATTTCTTCAGCATACGCTCTTTCCCAGTCCCAACCCTGAATTAAGATTGGATAGTAATAATGGTAAGAAATGACAACAGGTAGAGATTATTTCTTTACTAAATGCTGGTTTGTGCTTAATCCTGTGCTAGTTGCTGTGGGGAAAATAGAGGTATAGGAACAATGCCTTACATTTCATTTTAGCTATTCAGTATTTATATAGCACTCACTTACCATGTGCCAAATACAGAGGATAAAGAAAGAAACCTGAAGCAACCCCACTCATCAAGCTCATAATTTAGCAGAAGTATCAGACAAACAAACAGATTATAATGCAATGCGTACTGAGATGTAAATGTTTGCACTCCGTGGAAGAGAGAATGGTTGTACAGGAGAGTGTGAGGCAGGCTTCTCAGAAGAGGTAGTCTATGATTTTAAAGGATGCATAGGAGTTTATTGGGTGGACTGAAGGCCTGGAGGAGAGGGCGTTCAGATGGAAGGTATCAGCGCATGCAGTGTTTGGGACGCTGTAAATAGTTAAATGTCACTCTGGTGTTCAGATTGAGAAGGGGTGGCTAGAGATGAAGCAAGAGGGAGGCAAGGGCTGGATTATCCAGAAGACCCATCTACCATCCCTAGGAGTCGAAGTGTCATAAGTGTCATCCCGTAAGCAAGGGGAGTCGGGGAAAGTCTGGAGCGGAGCACAAGGCGGATCTCCTGGATGTTACAGGAAGACCGCTTTGACGGCCTTCTGGATGGCGAGGTCTGGGGTCTTTATGGGTGACCCGGAGGCTTTTAGGATATCCACTCACCTGATCCTCCCAGGAGGCCTCTGAATATTGGCAAAGTAGGAATTAATCCCGTTGGATGTGTAAACTAGTGAGAATTACAGATGATGCCGGAAACTAGTACTTACTGTACAAGAACTAAACCTAGGACTTTTCCCAAGCTAGCTTTATTTTTACCACAGACATTGACGCACACAATCCCTGCCCCCACATGAAATCAAAGACTCGCTGGGGAGGTTGAAGGGTACTTTCCTTTAAAAGAGTAATGTCACTTATTCATGAGAGCCAAGACAGGGAAACAGCTTAAGTGCTCACCGTGGATGAATGGATAGAGCAAATGTGTACCTACACGGTGGAATGTTATTCAGCCTTAAACAGGCAAGGAAGTCCTGCCCTTTGTGACCACATGGGTGACTACGGAGGGCATTATGCTAAGTGCAGTAAGTCGGAGAAAGGCAAGTACTGCGTGATGTCACTGACATGTGGACTCGACAAAACCTTGAGGCTTCGGAGCAGAGCGGAAGGGTGGTTGCCGGGGCTGGAGGATGGAAGAAATGAGGAGAGGTCGGTCGTGGGGCGGGAGAAGTAAAACCATGACTCACAGATACGAAAGGAACAAAAATTTTAGTAACTAATTGATGTAGGAAGCAGAGAGTGCAAAAGGCTCAAAAGAAGACTCAAAGCACCACGTGCTCATCGTTGGGCATTGGGAAACTCATTTACAAAGGGAGCAGAAGAGCTCAGCGTTCGCAGGGCAGCGTCAGCAGCGTCCACGGAGACAGTTTGCTTTGCAGTGGGCAGGCGTGTTTTGCGTGACTGTCGTTTTTCAACAAAGTTGTACAAGACCTGGTCGGAGACAGACCAAGCCATGCATCCCTACAGGATCAGATAATCTGGAAGGCGCCAGAAGGCCCTTGATAGACTATGCCGTTTTAAAGGTTTTCACAATTCTTCCTTGTAGAGTTTAGTTCTAATTCTCAGGAAATTCAGATTGATGAAACACATTATAGAATTTAGGGATAAATTGTGTTATTTGGACTAGATTTGCTGTGGATCAGGCTTTTCTCTAGCCTTCTCTACTAGTCTGTTATTATGAGTGAGTAAGTTTGTTTGTTTGTTTTTAAAGGCTGCACCCACCCCAGATCCTTTAAGCCATTGCTCGGGGCCAGGGATCAAACGCAGGCCTCCTCGGTGATCTGAGCTGCTGGGATTCTTCACCCACTGCACCACAGCACGCACTCGAAAGTAATTCTTCATCTCAACAGGAATGTCTCTTGGAAAACTGCTGAGTCATGCAGGCCCGTTGTGCCAGCTTGGTCCCCATCCTCACCTTCTGTTTAGAGTACCTGCCCAGTTCTCTCAAGTATTGGAATTACCCCTCTCAGAAGTGAAACCTCTGCCCCCACACCCATCGGCCTGGTTGTCTGGACCCAATTCCTGTGTTAGAAAGTCCCCTCGGTGTCACTGTTCTGGGTTTTCCAAGCGTTGCCTCTGCGGAGCTCCTTGCTGCAATTCTCTCTTCCCCCGAAGCTCGGTGATGGGTTTTGGAAGTCTCTTTTGCTGTTATTACATTTGGTATATATATTTCGTAGATGCATTCCTAAGAGGCTTTATGTTCTAAAGACTTGGTATGACGATACTTAAGGTTTTCATTCTCGGTATGAAATTAAACATGCTTATGTAGCTCTAAGACTATACAGTCTAACCCCGTGAGGAAATCCACTGTGTGTTCATAACTTTTGCAAAAGAAGCTTCCCTGCCTGTCTCCACTGGCATCGCTTTTACTGCCCATTATTATGACAGAGCACAAGTCACTCAAAGCAGTTGTTTTACCCTTAAACTTGTTTCTTTCATTCTTTCTTTTTCCTCCTCTTCCATTCACTTTCCTTTCTTTCTTCCCTCTTTTCCCCTTCTTCTCATCTGCCTTCCCTCCTTCTCTCCCCCTTCATCTTTCAAAGTAAGGTATGTCCGGACGATGGAAACAGTATTTCCTGAAGCCATGTACATGTACATAGCTCTCTGATTTCATGCTGCCGGTTTAAGATCAGTCATCAGTTCATGTTGACTGTAGATGGGTCTGCTCTCTCAGGACGTGTCATTGCTTCGTAGGGCAGGCGCCAGTCCTTTTGTTCCCTAGTCTTTTTTTGCCGTAAGCATTAAACCATGCCTGGTTCAGTTGTGTGTGTGTGTGTGTGTGTAGTAAAATATACACAACAGAAAATTTACCATTTTTAACCTTTTTTTTTTTTCTTTTGGCTGCGCGCACAGAGTGTGATAGTTCCAGGGCCAGGGATTGGACCAGAGCCGCTGCCGTGACAGTGCTGGACCCTGAACCTGCTGTGCTGCAAGGGAACACGCCTTGGCCGTTGTTAAGGGTGCATTATGTTGTGCTTCATACTGTTGTACAACCATCACCACCAGCACTTACTCTTCTCCCCCGACTGCAACTCTGTTTAACACGAACTCCTCATTCCTCCTTCCCCGTTCAGCTCCTGCAGCCACCATTCTCCTTTCTCTCTCCGTGAATTTGGCCTCTGGGGACCTCATGTAAGAGGAATCAGACAGTATTTTAGCTTTCGTAGCTGCATGCCTTGCTGAAATTTGAAATACAGTTTTGATGATGAGAATAGTAATGATAATAATAGCTTCCACTTATTTAGCGCTTTTCCTGGGGGGCAGGCATATTGTTAATAATCTTTGCAGTCCACGCCAATAAACGGCCTTATCTTAAGTTCCCTTGTGGCTCAGAGGTTTAAGGACCTGAGGTTGTCTCTATGCGGATGCTGGTTAGATTCCCTGGCCTAATGTAGTGGGTTAGGGACCAGCATTGCCGCAAGCTATGGCCTAGGTTGCAGGTGTGGCTCAGATCAGTTGTTTCTGTGGCTGTGTTGTAGGCTGCAGCTGCAGCTCCAATTCAGACCCTAGCTCAGGAACTTCCATATGCTACAGGTGTGGCCATTCAAAAAAAAAAAAAGCCCTTATCTATCTTCATTTGACAGTTAAAGAAGATGAGGCCAGGCGATGAAGTCACTCATCCAGAGTCAGGCGGTATGAAGTGATCAGTTGCAGCATTTGATCTGTGCTCTGTCCATTACACCAAGAGTTGATGAAGGAATATGCCTGACTCCAAGCTACGTGGAGGTGGGGAAGAGAATGAATATGCTTCATGGTTTTCTTGTCCTCTGATATGCCAGTTTACCTTCAGACTGCCACCACCTCCCCACCCCCACCCTGCACGCACAGGGGAAGTTCCGGGAAGAGGATAGGAACTTTGTTTTGGACGCGTTTAGATCAAGGGCTCTTATCAAAGACAAGGGCCATGCCTGTCATTCCTGAATTTCTAGCGTCTCACATAGGCCTGGTATATAGAACATGTGTTACCTAAGGTAAACAAATGATATGCTCTGAATCTGCCCCTCCTTTGCTATCCAGATAAATTGGTCTCTGAGGCAGAGACAGCTGTAAATATAGTTACTGCTTTCTAGGAGTTTAGAGAGTCTAGTTGGAAATGACACATACCAAATTTGCTTGCTTGAAGTAGTTATTGCACTCAACATGCTGGCTTTAAGTAGGTGATTTTTAACAAGTGTATGTTGGGAGTTCTCTTGTGGCACAACAGATTAAGGTCCAGCATTGTCACCGCAGTAGCCTCCAGAATAAAGGGATCATTCATCTAAAGCAGACCAGCTGAGCAAATTCCATTAGACCTCGAGGCCGGGGAATAGTCCTCTGTGGCTTGGTACTCTGTCCGCTGGCCGGCTGGGACAGGCCCACCCTTCTAACCCAAGAGGGACCCATTGTGCCAGGCATCTGCGGCTCGGCCCTTGGGGTTCGTCTTCATTTCACTCCCTCTCCGTTCCTTTCGGTCTAGGCTGGCCGCGCTGCTGCTCATGTAGAAGTCTCAGAAACCTGGTCAGTCTGCCATGCAGTTCGTTGATGTCCAAACCCTCCGACCAGAGGGGCCCCCACAGATCTTTCTTGGTTAACCGCGTCTCTGTTCCCGGCTTCCGAGGTGGTTGATTGCGTCCTTGAGTCAGGCAAGTGATTGTCCAGCCACACCCTCGGCCCTCTTTCCAGAGGGAGGCCCTGTTTGGGTAGGGAGAGAATTTTCCAGGTGGTCAAGTGCTGGTTCCTTTTTGCTTAATGGTCCATTCCTCAGTTTATCTCTTCTCATAGTCATAAACCCCAAAGAAGAACTAAGCCACATTGCAAGGCTTCGCTTAGAAGTCGCCTCGGTTAAACGTCCGAGTTCGTCACTTACGAGCTCCCCCAGGGGATGAGCAGAATTCAGACGAATTCTCTGGCACTTGAGAATGAGAATTACCTTCCTCCTGTGTCCGGCGACATTCTCCGTTTCCTGCTAATGCCTCACTTTCGTGTTCCTGTTTCTGCCAGCCGTCTTCAAGGCAATTTCACTTTTTCCTAGCCGCCCTCTACTCATTCATTTTAAGTATCCGACAGAGCAGCAGCCTCCCTATCAGCACCAAGACCTGTGTGGTTTCCTGAGGCTCCAGAACACGGAGGAGCCAGGATCCTCCGCTGCAGGTTTCAAAGCGCTCGACCCTGATGACAACTCGATTTTGGACGTCCAGCCTCTAGAACAGCGAGGCGTTAAATTCCTGTTATCGACGACATCCAGTTTGTGGCTCTTTGCTATGGCGGTCTTAAGAAGCCACAACCAGGAGTGTTAGCTGGAGGCGGCGTAGCCGGTGAAAGACAGCGGGTGTGTGCCATTCCCCGTGTCCACAGGGTTCGCTGCCATTTCTCTTTCTTTTAAACCGTGTTTGTGTCTAGTCGCACTGTGAAGTTTACTTTTGCTAAACAGCTTAGATTTGGCCTGCTGGAATTCAGGAGAGCAGCCTTAAGTGATCCGTAGGGATGCTTTGCTACCAGGAAGGCTCCACGCTTTTGGAGGGTCGGGCTTTAGTCTTACAGACCTTCCTTCTGCCTGGGCGCCGCGTGCTGCTTCTTGGTTCCCTCCTCCTGAACCCCGTTGTGACGCCTGCCGTCATCAGGGTGAAGCAAGAGGAGCCGAAGCGGCACATCCCTTAGTGCTCGGATAGGCACTTGGCCCTTAAATGATGAATTACATCGTAAGTCTTTTACCATTACTTCTAATGGGCACCTGTGTTTTCAATTTTGAGTTATTTTTCAAGAACTCATTCATTTCCTGTCTTGGTAAGAACCTGTACTTTCCTGAATTCCCCTCAGCCAATCACAGTGCCCGCAGGCCTCGTGGAAGATACTCCATAAATACTGTTTTGCAGGGAAGGCTTATCCATGGCACTGCTAGTGAGAGACTAGCCCTGGTAATAAATAAGAGGCGTTAGTTGCCAAAGCTGTCATTTCAACTTGTCTTGCTTGCATTGAGCTGGTTAATAAATTGCCACAGGGGTAATATGAAAGTCATGAACCTTCGGAGGCCCAGCTGGGTCACAGCGTGCGAGCAGGGACCTTCAGGGCAACTGCCGTCCTTATTCACAGTTCAGATGAAGGGCTTTGAGCTTCCGTCGGATGCCTCCTACTGTCAGGCAGTGTCTTAGACCTGAGGGGTGTAAAGATGATAAGGTGTCCCTTAGGCTTCCTGTCAAGTAGGGAGAAGAGGTATGCGAAGAGATAATTATAGTACAGTATTTACACGCTGTGCGTAAGAGCCAGCCGTAAGCATAGCATAGCAGCGGAAGTGATTGTCTGGGGAAGAGAGCTAAGAAGGCTGAAGAAAAGGAGATTTATTGATCTTTGAGTTAAAATTTGAAGGATGAGGTGTGACTTGGCAAGTTGAGTGTATGATGGAGAAAAGGATTTCATTGCAGATAAATGGAGGGGCTGCGGGTCGTGTAGAATGACAGGGAACGAAGGTAAAGAGGAGAGAAGATGGGTCGGGGAGGCTGGAGAAGAGTCGGGGGCCAGGTCCTAAAAGATGAGGGCTTTGAAGGCTGTGTAAGCAGTGCCAAGGACGTCGATGGATCTCACTCTTGAGGCCGCATGGATCCATTGAAGGATTTTAAGCAGAGATGCAACATGATTGAATTTTTATTTTCCAAGGATTCCTCTGGTGGCCGTACGTACAGTGAGTGGACTGGAGCAAGAGAGAGACCATTTAGCAGACTATTGACTAGTTTTCTTGAAGCAACTAACGGCCTTGTCTGCCGCAAAGAGCATGACCCAGATTCACTGTTCACGTTCCGGTTCAGCTGCTACTCTCTAAACTAACCCGGAAATTACTTACATTGAATGATAGTCATCTCGCACTGGATATTGTGGAAAATCATATCTACACATAGACTTGCTCTAGAGAGCGGAGTAGTGGTACCTGTTACATTTCAGCTCTGTTGTGGTTGCGTTTGAGGTTACGTTCAGCCAAGTGTAGGATTTTCAAGAAGTACTTCCACTTTACTTCTACCGCGCTGTCCCAGTAAAACAGAAGGAAATCAGAACGTTTACAAGCATTTGATAGTCACATTAAGCTCCACATTTCAGGACTTTCCAAACACTTTAAAAGACAGCAAAACTAAGGCTGTTGCATTTGGAAGCCCTGCCAGACTCTCCATTGGAGATTCAGGCTTCGTGTCCTTGCTGGGAATAGACTGGAGCCCTAGCTCAGCAGGTGAGCTGTTTAGCTGGAAGGATCATCGGCATTTACTCTGCCCTTGGGCCTTCAAGGGGTTAGTGAGAGGGATGTGACTCGGTGTCCCTGCCACCTCGCATCTCGGCTCTGAGGACCCCGTCCCTGTCTGGAGCAGACACTGGCTGCGTTACCACTGCAGGCGCCGCCACAGGACGTAGGTCTCGGTCAGGTCGGCATTGTGACTTCACGGGCTGACGGTGCCGAGAGAGTTGTAGGAGGTACGTACAAAATAGGAGTTCCCGTCGCGGCGCAGCGGAAATGAATGCCGCTGGGAACCCTGAGGTTGTGGGTCTGATCCCAGGCTTGCTCCTCGGGTCAAGGATCCGGCGTTGCTGTGGCTGTGGTGTAGGCGGTGGCTACGGCTCTGAGTAGACCCCGAGCCTGGGAACCTCCACGTGCCGTGGGTGCGGCCCTGAAGAGACAAAACGCCAAAAAACAACGATGCGCACAAAATAACCGTAATACAAATAAGATAAGCGTGAGTCAGGTAATTTTGAAAATTATAAAGGACTCAAGTCATATTACACAAAATATTATGTTTTATGAAGTGTATCTCACATGTTCTCAATATTTAAAGTGCTTTTCCAAGTAAATCTGAGATAGAGTCACTTTCCTGGATACCTGTGGAAGATAAATGATAAAGGCATATTCAGATTTTAGGGCTTTAAACCTACATGCATTTTTTTGTTGTTGTTGTTTTGTTTTGGCTGTGCCTGCAGCATGTGGAAGTTCCTGGAGCAGTCATCAAACCTGAGCCACAGTAGCCATCAGAGCCACAGCAGTGACAACACCAGATCCTTAACCCACTAAGCCACTAGGGAACTGTGCTAACATACATATTTTGACCCCAGGGTTGATCAGGCTTAATATTCACTGATCTCTAACTTGGTTAAGGTCCCTCTGAGCCTCAGAGGGGTGTGTGTGGTGTGTGTGTGTGTGTGGGGGGGTGCATGATGGAGATAATCCTGCCTTTCAGATTTGTTGTGATAAAATGGTGATTATATGTAAAAGCACCAAAACCAACGGTCTTTCTTTCCTGTCGTCTCTGCCTAAGCCGACCCACCTTTTCACTGTTGCCCCATGTTGGGCCTTGAGACATTAGATTCTTTGGGGTATTTTAAGGTGTTCTTTTCTTAACTTATGAAAAATTTTAGACATGCAGCAAAATTAAAAGGGTTTTGCAATGGAAAATCTTACGTCCCCCACCTAATTTTGCCATTTCTTGTGGATATCTCCTGTCGATTTGCCTGTTCCTTTACCCACCCAGCTCTGTGAAAATTTCTCCGGTGATTGTTCAAGACGTCTCTGAAAGAGGTGTCTAACCAATTTGGAGGCCAGGAGTGCAGATATTTGTACGTACCTTACATCTGCCCTGTTTGCCGCCGTCTGTGCCTGCGGAGAACGTGGTTTCCAAGATTGTTGGCTTCCTGGCTCTCCCGGGACTGTCTGTGCCCCCGCACTGCCATTTCTGACCGTAACTCATCCCGCTTGCATTTTCCTGAGCGCGCTTTCCCTTGACCTTCTGTAGTGTCAGCCTTCGAGTGGGTTCCTTAGTCCTCATCTCTTTCTCCTTTTAAAGCATCTTTAAAAAGTAATTTAAAAAATACGGCACGTCTCATGCCTGGTGAGCAGAGTGGAGTATCAGCGGAGGCCTTAAAATCTCAGGTATCTCAGTACTTTCCATCCACTCCTGCTTCTTGTTTCTCCAGGACAGGGGTCTGTTGCGTGCGGCATAGGAGTAAATGCAGTCCTTTACGTGTCTGGCTAGAGGCTCCAGCATTGAAAGTCTTTTGCCGTCTCAGTGCATGTCTTTTAAAGGAGTTTTAATCAGATGGCATTTGCCTTTGTGTTACGAGGATTTCCTTAAGCTGCGGGGACCGTATTCTGGAAAGTCTCTGCAAAGCAGACTGTTCATGACTGTGTCTCTCCGCTCCTTTCAGCTTCTCATTGCCTTTATGTGACGATCCTCTCAGAGTTGAGAGCGACTCACGGGTACTAAAGGACACAGCTTCTTTCTGTTTCATTTTTAGAGAATGTTTTAACTCGTTCTCTCTCAGAAATCAACTGTCATGAAAGAAACAAGAAATGGGCCAAATTACTTGGCTCTGAAATCCGGCTCCACCAGTTACTAGCTGTGTAGCTTCGAGTAAATTGTAAGCCACCTCTCGGCGGTGACTCTTCCTTACCCATGAAATGGAGATGATACCAGAGCCCCCCCTGAGGGATGCGGACACTGAGCACCTTGGTGCAAGTGCAGAGCTTAGAACAGTGCTGGGCACGTGGTACGTACTTGATGTCGAATTGGATCATTCACGGTCTCTGGATATGGCTTGTCCGGCGATAGCCACATGGTTAGTGTGACTGAGTTCCTGAGTTATAAGTTTTATTTAATTTTAGTTAAACTTTAAAACTCATCCTCTCTACAGTTATTGAAAAATTGTAAAGTGAGTTTTGAATAACTTTTCAACTCTTAAGTTTTGTGAAACCGAAAAACAGATCAAGGATTTCTGATGAAAATTTAGCGTATGAATTGAGATAAGCTATAATCATAAATACACACCAGATTCTGAAGACTTAATAAAAGAAGAGTATAAAGTATTTCCTCTGATTTTTGTATCGATTACTGTCTGAAGTGATAATATTTCAATATATTAGGTTAAACAAAATGCATTGTTAAAATTATTTTCACCTGTTCCTTTCTTTTACTTTTTAAAATGTGACTGCTGGAAATCTTAAGATGACTTAAGTGTCTTGAATTGCATTCTGTTGGGTGAGACTTCTCTAGGCCTCGGGTTAGGGGGAAGGGCAGAGGAATATAGACTGGGGGAGACGCTCTTTCTAATTATGCAGGTATCTGTGGAGATTCCAGAACATCTTTGCTCAGTGGAGCCTTTCTTCCCGTCACATGAATCCTGCCTCCTACCCTCTTGCTGAAAATCCGTGCCTTTCATGCGCCTGCTCTCACTCATGGGAGTGTTTTGGATGCGTCAGGTCTGCTGGGGGAAACGTTATGGGTCACTGCTTTAGGTTAAAGAGTATCACTTGGGTTCAGCCCCTCTCAGTGACTTCCACGACGTAAATTTCTGGAGTTCCCTGAACTAACGTGTACCACTAATGCTGGTATAGTGAACCCCAGAGACTAAAGCTGAAGCATAACTTAAGCAGATTTTGCTTAAGGAACGAATTGCTGGATCAAAAGGTGAAGAAGTTGAGAAGGGCATGTTGTGTCCTAAAAGCTAAATTTCCAGGATTTTTTTTTAACTCACAAAGCTAAACAACTTGAAACTTTTGTCTCTGACGTGAAACTGGGACGTAGTGTTTTGTCTTTTTCCTCATGCCTCTTGGTTCTTTCGGATTCTGTGGTTATGTGCAGAGGTTTTCTGACTTGTCTAAAGAAGTGTGAGGCGTTCCCGTCGTGGCACAGTGGTTAGCAATCCAACTAGAAACATGAGGTTGCGGGTTCCATCCCTGGCCCTGCTCAGTGCGTTAAGGATCCAGCGTTGCCGTGGGCTGTGGTGCAGGTCGCAGATGCAGCTTGGATCCTGCATTGCTGTGGCTGTGGTGTAGGCCGGCCGCTGTAGCTCTGATTCGACCCCTAGCCTGGGAACCTCCACATGCTGAGGGAAGCGGCCCTAGAAAAAGGCAAAAAGACGAAAAAAGAAGGGTTAGTCTCAGGAATTACCATAAGAAGCTTCCTAGTAAATGCTGAGTGACTGCTGACTCCTGCTATAGCTGTTTGGAGGGCTTCTTAAATATTCTTTTTTTTCTTTGTATGGCCATACCTGAGGCATAAGGAAGTTCCTGGGCTGGAGGGTGAAACAGAGCTGCAGCTACCAGCCTACGCCACAGCCACAACAGCATGGGATCCGAGCCACATCTGCAACGTACGCCTCAGGTTGCGGCAACGCTGGCTCCTTAACCCACTGAGCGAGGCCAGAGGTTGAACCCTCATCCTCACGTACACTGTGTTGGGTTCTTAACCCTCCGAGCCACAACAGGCACTCCTTATCTGTAGCTTTCTGTCTCATCTCCAAATACTGTTTCTTATATCTGGGGTATCCCTTAGCGTAATGCCTGTTTCAGAGATGAGTGCCTGCAGGGAGGATTTACTCTGTTCTCAGGGCTCTGTGTCTCAGGAGATGGTTGCCTGGGTGGGGCTCCCTCCTGCTGCCCTTGCCCTGCGAGCTGATCCTGAGATCTCTGGTCCTGCGCAGCACAGGCATCTCTCTCAGGTCTGCTCGGGCAGGAGGACAGACGAGAGATGGTGAACAGGTCGATGGTCTGTTGTCGGGCCCCAAAGCCATATGAATCTCAGGTTTTGATTTTGTCCCTAGGAAAAGCTTGGATTAAGTGGCTCCTGTCTGCAGACGGTGGCATGCATGCAAATCTTCACTCTAGGAGACCTTGGGGAAATAAGTCCCTCTTAGAAGCTTAGTGGTCATGATTGCTACAGGTTTGTTCCATTGCACGTTTTATGTGTGTGTGTGTGTGTGTGTGTGTGTGTGTGTGTGTCTTTTTGTCTTTTTAGGGCTGCACGCAGGGCATGTGGAGGTTCTCAGACTAGGGGGCGAATCGGAGCTACAGCTGCCAGCGTACACCACGGCCCCAGTAACGCAGGATCCAAGCCGCATCTGTGACCTCCACCACAGCTCATGGCAATGCCAGCTCCTTAACCACTGAGTGAGGCCAGGGATTGAACCCGCAAGCTCCTGGGTCCTGGTCAGGTTTGTTAACCACTGAGCCTCAAAAGGGACTCCTTAACCATTTCTTAATGACTGAGATCATTATGTGGTGTGTGTGTGTGTGTCTATAAAATAGTCAGAGTTCCGTGGGCTTTTAGTGGTCTATTACTAACTCTTTTTCCCACAAACCCATGTTTAGTGCATAATTTTCCAAGATGTCAGGTTTTCAGGGACATGTGTTGTAGAAAAGTCTGGATTTCAGTCTGTGGCTCGTGATCAAAAAGGTTTGAAAGACACTGCCCTCGAAAGCTGTTTTCTTGTGCTAATAATAATTTCTTATGTTTTTGTAGTACTTGGCTGTCAAACCTCTCTCTCTGTGATGTTGCCAATGACAGGTAAACGAGGGAAGGATTTGACTTCTTATTGTTTTTAAACTGTACAGTAGGCAAGCACAATCGAACCAAAGAATGCATGGGCTTTGAAATTAGTGTTTTAATTTTTGCCTTTCCATTTAGTAGCCATGTGACCATGGATGCCTTAATTAATCTTGTTTAACTTCAGAACCGTAGTTTTTTGGGGGTTTTTCCCCAAACTAAATGGAAACTGCCAGAATTGTCGAGTGCTTTAAATCAATGAAACACAGTGCCTGGTAGGGCGCCAGGGATAAATCTCACCACAGAATGTTGAGTGGAAGGAAGTGGACACAAAAGGGGACATGAGGTGTAATTGTAGTTCTATGTAAAGCTCAGAACAGGCCACACTAACCTGCAGTGGTGGCAGTCCAGGCAGTGCTTCCTCGGGGCGGAGTAGCGGTTGGGAGGCCGCTCGAGAGTCCTTTCTGCAGTGCTGGCAATGACCTCTCTCTTTGTCGGGAAAACACATTATGAACGTTCCTTGAGTTTCCTACTTACTCTTTCTTTAGTTTGTTACCAATATGTTTCAAGTGGACTGCGTTGTGACTCAATAGCTGTATCCACTGCAAGGTGGATGCCGTCCCCAGCCGGTTGCCACGCTTCACCCATTTCACTCACCTTCCCACCCCTTCCCTGTGCGAGCCACTGGTCTGACCTCTGTGGCTGTGAATTTGAATTTGGTTTTGTTTTATGTAGTTTGTTCTCTTTTTTCGCTTTTTTTTTTTTTTTTTTTGTGGTTTTGTTTTTAGATTCCACGTATACTTGAGATTGTATCCTACTTGTCTTTCTCTGACTTATTCAAACTTAGCATACTACTTTCAGGGTCCATCTGTGTTGTCATAAGTGGCAGGACTTCATCTCCATTGTGTGGGTGTATATGTATATATATATATATATGTATATGTATATGTATATGTATAATGTATATTATAATTTAACAAAAAGTTGTTTTTCAAGTACTTAGCACAGAACCATCACATAATTGGTTTCCTTCTGCGGTGGTCCCATAAGTTAACAGTGTGAGAGTCTATATAACATAATGATCCTAGCCTCTGTCTGCTCTAAGTGTTCGGTTTCTTTGTTCAGTTATGGCTCTGTCTCCTAACTTCGGTGGCAAACCTAGGCATGCTTCAGGAACGTGGGCTGGTGGTGATTCTGACCGGTGTAGTTGAGGGAGTTTGGTTCGGTCAGACGGGGTGAAAGATGGGGTCGGACCACGGTGCTCCAGAAGTAAGTGAGGAATATGTGACTTTTGATTCAACGCTGTTTCCTGATCTTTAGGTGATTTGGTGTTTCGCTTTTTAAGTGACAATTAAGTGGGTATTTTTTTTCTGATTCGTATAATATTTTATCTGGTGCATCAAGTATATCATTGAACGTTTTCATGTTGGGAAGCTGGACTTATTTCTGGCGTTTTTAATACAAGCCCCTTACAGTGTAGCAGGCTTTGAAACGGCCACTCCCGCGCCCTGTAACACCTTATATTTTTTGCTTAGGTTCTTATCCCTGACAGAGAACCACACTTACTATATTTGTAACAAAATAGAACTTACATACTTGGACATTTATGCAAGACCCTGTTATGGAAAACTTAGAGTTGTTGACAATTCAGTTTATGAAGCTGAGAATGTGACCTTTTTCTGCCAGGCAGTGTGTGGGATATAAAGTAAGCCTTTGACTCTCTGCCCTCGGGAAGGTGGAATTCTGCAGGAGAGTTTGGTGAGGTAGCAGGAAGTAAATCTGTCTGCCTTTGCTTTTGGTCTTTGGGATGCTGGCTTTTCAGAGAAGGTTTCTGATAGAGATACTAGCGAGCCTCTAAGCCAGGGAGAGCTGTGGTGATGATTGTGTGGGTACCAAAGGAGTCAGGAGACAGAGAATGGCCTGACTTAATCATGGTCAGTAATATGACCCAGAGTCAGGGAGGTGGCGAAGTACCTCCTGTCAGTCACTTATTTATGTTCATTCATTAAAATGGAGATGACAGCCAACATTCGCAAACCCTTTGGAGTAGGCATTACTGTATCTGTTTTAAAAGTGTAGAGATTGAGGCTCAGAGACACTTAGTAATTTGTTGAAGTTTATGTGGCTAGTGGCAGAGTCGATACTCAAATCCAGAGCCCACCTGTACCATGTGCCGGATTTAGCTAGTAACACTATCCAAGTAAAGGGCATGCTTATCAGGAAGATACCTATCTTGGAAACATGCTAAATGGGAGGCCAGGAAGAAAACTGATAGCAGGTTACATCTAGGACTACCCAGGAAAGGGAATGCTCTGACTCAAGGACTTACTTTCTTGAGTCGCTGGGTAGCTTTGTGTGTTTCTGTTGTGAGATGGTTGAATGAAACTGTCAAACCCTCATGCAGATGCACCTGTTGCCTGTTTCTCTTTTTATTATAATTGTGTTAAATGTGTATCACATAAAATTGATCATTTTACCCATTTTAAGGCATTAAGTACAATTATAGTAACGTGTGGCCTTTACCAGGGTCCAGCTCCAGAATTTTTCATCATTTCGAAAAGGAACTCTGTATCCATTAAATTGTAACTCTCCATTCTCCTACTCCGCCCAGCCCCTGGTCTCCTCTGTTCTTACTTTCTCTGTGAATTTCCCTATTTTAGTTGCCACATAGAAGTGAAACCACACAGTGGTCATTCTTTTGTGTTTGGCTGTGTCACTTAGCATAATGTCTTCAAGTTCATTGTGCTGTAGCATGTGTCAGAACTTTATTCCTGGAGTTAGCACTGTGGCCCCGTGGGTTAGGAATCTGACTGCAGTGGCCAGTGGTTCGATCCCTGGCCCAGCACAGTGGGTTGAAGGATCTGGCATTACTGCAGCTGTTCCTAGGTCGCAGCTGCCGTTTGAATTCAGTCTTTGGCCTGGGAACTTCCATGTTCCACAGGTGTGGCCATAAAAAAAAAAAAAAAAAAAAAAGAAAGAAAGAAAGACTTTTATTCCTTTTTATAGCTGAATTGTATTCCGCTAGATTTATATGCCGCAGTCTGTTTGTCCATGTTCACTTATTGCTGGACACTTGGGTTGTCTCTCCCTCTGCTATTGTGAGTGACACCGCCGTGAGCGTTAGTGTGCAGATGCTTTGTTTTTGGTATATTCCTAGGAATGAAGCTGCGAGGTTATTTGGTAATTCTGACTTTTAAGTTTTCCGCAGCAGCTGCACCGTTTCTCATTCCCACTAGCAGTTCACAAGGGCTCTAATTTCTGCATCTCCTTCCACCAGCGCTTACGATTTCCCTTTATTTCCCATAATGACCATCCCAGTAGGTGTGGAATGGTATCTCACTGTGACTTTAACTTGCATTTCCCTAATGATTAGTGGTGTTGAGTATCTTTTCATGTGCTTATTGGCCATCTGTGTAGATAAATGGAGAAAGGTCCTTTGTCCACTTTTGAACTGGGCCGTTTGAGGGTTTTTGTTGTTGTTGGATTGCAGGAGTTCTTTATATATTCTAGATATTTGTCCCTTGTCAGATAAATGATTTGCCAATATTTTCACCTGTTCTGTGGGTTTTCTTTTCTCCCACATGGTAGTGCCCTTTGATGCACAAATAAATGTTTGTCGTTTTGATGAAGTCCACTTTACCTATCTTGGGTTGCTTGTGCTTTGGATGTCATATTCCAGAATCATTGCCAAATCCAATGTCATGAGGGTTTTCCTCAGAGAGTTTTACAATTTTAGCTCTTAAGTTTTGGTTTTTGATGCACTTTGAATTGATTTTTGTATATGGTGTAAGATAAAGCTTCCTCTTCATTGACTGTGGATATCTAGTTTTCCTAGCATCATTTGTTGAAAGAGTATATCCTTTTCCCATTGAATGCTTTTGGCACCTTTATCAAAAATTATTTCACCATCTATATTAGGGTTTATTTCTGAGTTCTCTGTTCCTTTGCTCTGTATGCCTGTCCTAATGCCTGTACCACACTGTTTCAACTTCTGTAGCTTTGTGATAAGTTTTGAAATCAGGAAGTGTGAGTCTTCCAACATTGTTCCTCATTTTCAAGATGAAGCTAGGGGTCCTTTGAGATACCATGTGAATTTTAGGATGGCTTTTTCTATTTCTGCCGAAAAATATGATAGGGATTTTGAGAGGGATTGCATTGCGTCTGTATCGTTTTGAGTAGTATAGCCACCTTAACAATATTAGTCGTATAATTTATGAATGTGGGATGTCTGTCTACTTATTTCTTCAGTGCCTTTCATCAGTGTTGGTAGTTTTCAGTGTACAAGATTTTAGTTATATGGTTGTTGTATTTCTCACAGTAAATTTATAGGGTAATATTCTAGTTTATCCGTTACTGTATATGACCTATTAATACCCTCAAGAATCTGTTCTGTTTTTAACAGAATCAGGGTTCTGAACTTGAAAAGCTGAGAAAAGGATCCTGGAAGTTGGAAACCTAATAAATTGCTGTCCTTGGGAAGCCCTCCCTTCTGGGTGTCCAGCCTGCTGCTTTCCTCTGATTAAAACCTGATTTCACTGTGAGTCTCCTTGATCTACAGTATTTCACATTTCTAATTTTTTTTTTCATCTTTTGCTTCTAGATTTCTCCATCTTACTAAGGAAGAAAGCAAATTCCTATTTGGTATAGCTGATGGTACCATGCAAAAGTCAGATCCTGGAAAAGGTCAGAACCTCTCCTTATACGTAGTGGAAGTGGAGCGTCATCCCCTGTTAGGCTGGGCGTGAGGGTGTGTGTCACAAAGCGCTGTTGTGGTAAATGAAAGCGTCTCGCCCTTTCTTGCCGACTTACCCTGCAACTCTTGCAAATCTCGAACGTCATGTATACGGCTCTTTTATAGTTTGCAAAGTGCCCTTCGCGTGATTATCGCAGGTGGTCATGACGGTAATCTCACGGAGTAGAGACTGTTGCTCCTCCTGTTTTGTGGAGCCGATGAGGGGTTGAGAGACTTACTCAGAATCCTCTTACTGTGAACTGCAGGGTTGTAGTCCCAGCCCTTTCCCTTGTCTTACCCTTCTCACCACATTATAAGTTCACGATCATTATCAGAGTTTAGTAGACATGTAAGTGTGGAAGCCGTGTCAGCATTGGAAATAACACCCGCAGCGGTGTCTGAAAAAGTTCAAATACCCGTAATGATGTGGATTTGACACTGCGCGTCTAGGGAAAGCTCGCGGAGGGGCCGTGCTCCTCACCGGGTGTCCCACCGTCGCCGTCACGGTGCGGCCGTTGAGGCTCTGCCTCTGCGGGCTCTTCCCTTCCGTTCTCATCTCTCTCAGTTCCCGTCACTGGTCTCTAGCCCAGCCTTTCCCTCTCCGTCCGTAGCAGACTGCTGGCTGTCGTCTCGACACACAGTCCATTTCCCTGTCTTAGTTCCTTTGTGCTGTATTCCCTTTGCCTCAAACGCCTGTCCGTCTTTCTTCTGAAACCCCTCGTTCAACTCATGGCCTTACGAAGCTTTCCTCAGCTCCCCAAGGCCGATCCTTGCTTCCTCTTCTCTCAGAGGACTTTGTGTAGCAAATCTGTTACAGCAAAACTCACACTGGACCATGACTGTATTTGAGCTACTCTCTGCGGTGCTGATCTGTGACTTCTTTCTGAGCATAGACCGGGCTCATCTGTCTTCCTCTCCTCAGCACTCAGTGTTACTCCAGGGCTTGGCTGCATGTTGTGTAATGAATGAAGAGCTTTCCTTAAAGGGTCTACCACTAATCTAAGTGGGAGGCTGAGTACCTAAAAATACTCAGAAGTTTGTAAAGGTATATAAATGAATAGAGCGCCTACTTGAAGTGGAATAGTGGAACGATCCCAGCCGAGCGGAGTTATTTAGGGAAGAGTTCCTCTGGGTAAGGGGTGGGCGAACTGCGGCCCATAGGCCACGTCCTGTCGGCTGCCTTTTCCATAAGTAAAGGTTTATTGCAATATAGCCATATTCATTCGTTAATGTGTCTGGCTACTTCCATGCCGCAGTGGCAGAGTCGAATAGTTGTACCAGAGCCCACGTGCCCCATAAGATGTAAAATATTTACTGTCTAGTCCTTGACAGAATGTTTCTGGCTCCCTGCTCTGGGAGGCAGGTTTTGGAGAGAGGGATGAAAAGAAGAGGAGTGTGAATTAGTGAAGCATGAGCGTGCGTCACGGTGCAATGAAAACAGCCGTAGTGGCGTAGTGGCGGGAATGCCAGGTGAGAACGTTCCACTGTCATCTGGTTTGTCAGAGGGAACCGTGTGGAAGAGGTGAAATTCAGGGAGTTCCCGTGTGGCTCAGTGGGTTAAGAATCTTGCATTGTCACTGCAGTGGCTCAGGTTTGATTCCTGGCTCGGGAACTTCCGCACGCTACAGGTGTGGCAAAAGAAAAATTATTACGTAAACCCTCTGAGCCTCGTGAGATAGTTTGCTGAGTGGTAGCAGGCCGTGGTGATGGTGGAGGTGAAGATGCAAAGGCAAGCAGCCTTCAAACCAGCGAGGACCGGGTGTCCGCCGTGTGCCGGGTCCTGTTCTCTGTGCTTTACATGCGTCCGAGGTGCTTCTCCCTGAAGCTGTGTGAGCTAACTGCTGTTGTCTTTATCTTGCATATGAGGAAACTGTGGCACGGGGGGAAAAGTGACTTAGCCAAGGACGTACAACTAGCTAATGATAGAACCAAATCTGAACCCAGGCAGGCTGCAGAGCCTTGGTAATAGAGGAAGGAAATCTGGGGATATTTGGTTTAAAAAAAAACCCAAAAAGCACTAAGCCTGGAGTAAGGTAATTAACCTGAATAAGTATGAAGTGTGCTCTTCCGTCAAGATAAAGAGAACATAAGCCGACCATAGAAGGCTCATATCAGAAGGCAGCGTATCCGATTAGAAGCGTATACTGTGGAGGAGGCGGAGTGGCAGGGAAAAAGAGGCAGATGCATCACGGAGTGAGACGGGTTATACAATTAGTCACCGGGTCAAACCTCGATGAGACCAGAAACAGTTAACTTTCCTCGTTCAGGTGAAGGGTGTCTTAAAACGGCAGAAGAGCGGGCATGCTCGGTTGAGGTGGAGATGAGCCGTGATTTGCAAGGAGGCAGGGGACGTTCAGCCTGCCCACCCCACCAAGCGCCCCGCAGTCCGTCCAGTGCCCCCTGTGCACACAAGTGCATTGCAGGTAATGGAGTGTTGCGCCCTAGCACACACCGCTCTGCCGCATTCCCTGTCATTCCGTGTTGTCCTCTGAGGGGCTCGCTCCCATCCAGCCCCGAGCACTGCTGTGATGAACACTTACCCCTTTGGACCACTGTTTAAAATATATACATTTATGTATTAAAGTTCCGCATATGCCTTGTAAAAAAATTGCCAGCAGAAGTATACCAAATAAACGGAGGAAGCTTCTCTCCCATCACCCTCTTGTCTCTGGAGAGAACGTCCATTAAACGTTTGCTCGTCTGTAAAACTCCTGCTGCTGATGGAGGCGTGCTGGGACGCCTGCGTGGTTGTTGAGATGGAAAGACCCTGCGAATCACTTCCCTAAAGCCAAGGTCCACTGCGAAGAATGGAAGGAACTTCCTGGGGAGACGTGGGATCTTCATCGCTGGAAGAATAAGTGAAGCCTTAGGGGTGTCAGACAGAAGACTCAAGCGTTGGCTGGGGCTGGCGGAAGCGTAAACTGAGTGACTTCTCGTATTCCTTTCAAAGCTGTGATTCTGTTTTTATACCAATGGGCTGACTCCCCAAAGGTGGGGGCGAAACCCCAGTGTGACTCCGACATGGTTAATTTGAGGACACAGTGATGAGAGCAAATCCAATGCATAAAATAAAATGTATAAAACAAGTTACTTTGTAGCAAACACTGAGTTTATTTTTTAAAGATTTCTTGTAACCATTTTGGTGTGCTCTAAATACACTTCATTTTTTATGAAAAATTACATTTACACTTAACCTTTCAGGACTATACTGTGTTAAGATGAAGGTGGCACATTTTATTCATTATTCTGAAGAAGGAAGGTATTTCAAAGTGTTTTCCAGGTTAAATCGTGGTGCATAGGGAGGAAATAATTGAGCTGGGTCCCTGCTGCTGCTGTCCCCATCGACTCAAAATATAAAGGAACTTAAAAGGGACCTTGTGTCCCCTTTAAGGGATGAAGAAATTTAACCCTTTTATTTTCCAGATGAGGAACGTAAAAGCTAAAGACGGCACGTTACCAGCTCCGAGTCTCACAGTAGCCTGGCTGGGCTCCCCAAGGTTAAAGCATGGCCAGTGCCCGGCACAGTGCAGCACGCGGTGGGTGAAGATGTGAAGATGCGGAAGGGAAACGTGGTCCTTAGGCGGCGATGGCGGCGGCGTCATCTCTTCTGCCCCACGTCCCTCTTCTGAGAGCCTGCAGAGAGAAAGTTGGGTTGGGAGATGTGTACACTGCTCGTGCTGCAGACCCGCAGTTGTGCAGTGTTGGACTGATGAAGGCGGGAGGGTCGCCCTTCCGTACAATTACAGGTGCTTAGATTTGAGCAGGGCCTTTAAAGGTTACCTGGCCCAGCCTCCCTCTTCCTTTTTCATGATTTCGCATTTTCACCCAAAGTTTGTCTTACCTCTGTTCCCACACCCTCAGGGATGGCACATCCATCCCTTCCTTTCCTGGAGAGTTTGTCTCACAGTTGGCTACCTCCACCTGCCAGAAAGGTCTCCCTAGGAATGAGCTGAAGCCTGTCTACCTATAGCTTCCGCCTGCTGATCCTGGCTCTCTCCCTCGTGCTCACCTTGAACAAGGAGAGCAAATCTCTTCTTTCGGGCGGACACTCCAGACACTTGCAGCAGCTTTCCCACTGCCCCCTGAGTCTTCTCTTCGGGTTAGGCCTCCCCAGTTTCTTTCACCCTCACTCTCCTCGTTGCTTTCCTTTGAGTGAGAGAGATTATGGGAGCGTCTAGGACCTGGATTTGAACCCAGTGCCTCACCTCCGAAGCATTCTGACTGGCCGCGTAGACCGTCCAGTACTGCGGAGTCCCGGTGTCGACTGGGAGGCGAGGTGGTACCTTTCTTATTCGCTGACGGCAGACCCATGCGTGTCTGCGAGTCTGCCGGGAAGTGTGCTGTGGCACCACTGGCACTGCTAGCGCAGCTTCTTCCCTTCTTTTTAGAAGCATGTTCTAAAAAGTGTTAGCGTCTCCCGTGCCCTGGATCCGACTTCCTCTAAGCTCTGGGAGGGAACACGTGACGCCGCGTTGACTCTGCGAGGCCTGCCTGTGGACGGAAGGAGTGGAGCGTCCCTGCGTCTCCATCGGCCCTTCGGGGCCCCGGGGAGCACCGGTGTTTCCTTTCACAAGCACAGCGGCGGGCGCGCTGGCCTCCTCAGCTGAAACTCAGTGACCAGCCTCCCTCCACAGCGCATCGGCCCCTCTGTCCCTGCCCTCCGCCCAACCCACAGCACCGTCTTCTCGTCCGTCGGGTCCGCCGCCTTCCGACCCGGGTCTTGGGTGGTCTGACCGGTCCTGTCATGCGCACGTGCAGAGTGTCCGGCTGCCCTGGAGGGAGAGGCGCTGGGGAGCAGAGGGCCGCGCCGTCTTCTTCCTTCCCGTCTGCCCGTCTGCCGCGTGCACCAGACGGGATCGGTGGTTGCCTTGGAGGAAGGGCTTGCCCAGCTTGCTGCCCTCCCCCCAGCTGGCAGCTCCTCCCCGAGGAACAGAGGAATGTCGCCAGGAGGAAGAGAGCTGGAGGCGGAGAATCCGCCGTCCGCTGCGAGGCACGGGAATGCTTGCCGAAAGGAGAGGGCTCCTCGGTGGCACGGCCCAGGCCAGCTCCTCTTCTGTCCCCTGCTGCCTGTGGCCCGTCCTCCGTGACCCGGGGCTCGGGAGTTCTGCCTCCGGCTTCTCTGTTTTGACCTCCGCGTGTCCGCGTAGGATTACGGTTTATTAAAGTCAGGTTGCCCTCCGCTGCTGAAGAGTTCTGTCTTAGTGGATGTTCAGAGGTGCAGTTGGTGCTGCTTCTTCCTGTTCAAGCTTCTTTCTGAGGGTGACGTCCCTCCTTCCTTGTTCCCTTCCCGTGTGTCCCGCCTGTCCCTTCTGTCTCCTCAGTATGTGCTGCGTGTAAGCTGGCGTGACTTCTTTCGTACTCTCCAAGCGTATGAATGTTTAAAGCGTGGCACCTGTGGCCGTCCCCCATTTAATCCAGCGTCGCTCCATGAGATCCCAGACTCTGCCTCCTGGTCCTCGTGTCCAGATCAAGCTAACCAGTGCTTCAGTTTTTACTGCGGTAAAATGGAGAGACTGTCCAAGCTGGGCTCTCTTACGTTGGAAGCATTTGTAAGATTTATTTTTTGTTAGCTTTTTGCCGTTGTTTTGTTTTTGAGGAGAAAGACTGTGTAGTTAAAAACATAGTTTAGCTTCCTGGTATTTCAGCTGACTGACCTTTTAGAAAGTCATTCAGCCTCTCTGAATGTCGCTTCCTCGTTAGTAGAAAGGGGGATGAGCCCGTGCTGAGTGGCATCATCCTGGCGAAGGTTCCACAAGGTGATGTGATGGAAATAGTTAGCACAGTGTCTGACGTCGAGTAAACACTTAAAATGATAGCTCTATAATGTTTTTTGGTTGGTTTTTTTTTTTGGTCTTTTTGCCATTTCTAGGGCCGCTCCCCCCGCGGCATATGGAGGTTCCCAGGCCAGGGGTCGAATCAGAGCTGCAGCCGCCGGCCTACATCAGAGCCACAGCAACGCGGGATCCGAGCCGCGTCTGCAACCTGCACCACAGCTCACGGCAACACTGGATCCTCAACCCACTGAGCAAGGGCAGGGACCGAACCCGCAACCTCAAGGTTCCCAGTCGGATTTGTTAACCACTGCGCCACGACGGGAACTCCTCTATGTAACGTTAATCATTATATTATTACTGTTGTTAATACACAAGTGATAATTTACAGGTAATTTTTTCTTAATATATGAAGAACTTTTTTTACTCTTCTGGCTTCGGGGCGAAGGCCTGTTGTGCTTGTTTCGTCACATTTTGAAAGGATGCTTCCGTAGCCTTGTCAGCTTTTCTGCTGCATGTTTTCTTTCCCTCGAGGGTTTCCAGAATCATCAGAGTCCTTACATTCTTGAGATTCGCACTCCCTGACACAGTAACCACTGGCCATGTGTGTTTATTTAAATTGAGGGAGAATTAAATACCGTTAAAAATGTACATCTTCCGCCACTCCTGCCACACTGCGAGTGCTCAAGAGCCGTGTGGCTAGTGGCTGCCCATTGGACGACACAAATGGAGAGCATTCCCGTCATCACAGAAATTTTTCCTGGACACCATTGCTTTAGGTGTTGCTAGAATGTGCTCTTGCGGTTTTTTGTCTTAGAAATCAAAGAGGGTGTATTTTCTAGGATGTTCGGAGATTACCGAGACGGTTTCAGGGCTCCAGACGTGCATGTTAAGGGTTCAGCTTACCCTTCTTGCCCCAGCCCCTGAGTGTTATTAACTGTCTTTCGAAGTAAGACAAGCACGTGCACTTCTGAGAAGATTGCGTTACCCCGGTTTGTAAAGGCTGCAGTCTAGAGTAAGAGAAAGCCACAGGGAGGAAGGACAGATGAGAACTTAGTCTAGCAGATGTTCAGTTGTGAATATTGGAACCCTCAGGGCTAACTAGGCACAGGAGGGTCTAATGTGCGCTGTGCTTCTCGTAGGCACACACATTGTGTGGTTCAGGGTCCGAACTTTGCCTCTGAAAAAGGTAGTAAACAGCACGTTTTCCTTTAATAATTCGATTATCTGTATTATATGCTTCTAAAGCTATTTTTTCACTTGCTCTTCACAGCAGCTTTGTGAAGCAAGTAGAATTGGGATTATAATCCCTGTTTCACTGATTTAAAAAAAAACAACCCGAGGCTCAGTGCAGTTAACAACCTGACTAAAGTTAAGGGCAAACAGTCTTTAAGGGAAAACTGGGTTGAGATTCAGAACAGGATAAAATTTAACTTCCAGTTTGGTTTTTTTGTTGTTTTTATTTTGTTCTGCTCTATTTTACTACTAATCAGACTGCAGTAAAAGAAGGAGTGAAAATCCTTCAGGACAACTTGAAAACTGAATAATGTCCTATGAGATACTCAAAGAATTGCTGTCATTTCTGTAGCTTCATTTGTCCTATGACCGTGTGTGTTCGTGTGTTTGGATTCCCAAAACAAAGTGCCGCAGGCAGGGGGGTTTAAACAGCAGAGACTTATTTTCTCACAGTTCCTGAGGCTAGAAGTCCAGGATCAGGATGCTGGTGGCTTGGTTTCTGGCGAGGCCTCCTTCCTTGGCTTAGACAGCGCCTTCTTGCGTGTGCTCCCCTGACCTTCTCTGTGCGAGTGGGTTGAGGGCCAGGTGGGTGCTGAGAGCGGGGAAGAGGGGCAGACATCCCTTCCTTTCTCACAAGGACCCAGTCGTGGCCTGCTGGGGCCCCACCCTGACGGCCTAGTTCAGCTTAGTCATACCTCCTTCAAAGTCCTGTCTCCACATTTAGTCACCTAGGGGCTAGGACTTGCCCGTGCGAATTTGAGGGGGACGCAACTCAGTTCCTAACACCGCATGAATTTATTAGTGTCTTTTAGTTTTCTGACTTAACCTGGCTAGTTGGACATTTGGTATTTGCATGAAACCAAATGCAGCAAATGTCAGTATTTTTTTTATTTCTGTGAATAAATTAAACCTGTGGTACTTATAGTGAGGTACTGTCCAACCCTGAGGTGTTCTAATAAGCAAGAAAAAAGATTACATCTGATGACACCTGAATGTCCTACTTGTCTCATAACGTCGTCTGGTTTGTTACTACTAGTAAAAGGTAGTAGTACTTCGCAGGGTAATGAGTGTCCCCTTCCGCCCACTCCCATTTTACAGATGGAGAAATTAACATGCAGCGAAACTGACTTGTCAGGGGTCAGAGCAAGGTATTGATGGATCCAGGGGTAAATGCCAAACCTCTTAACTCCCTGACCAGATTTTAGTCCATTGACTAGATACAGCCTAGTGGTAAGTACCTTTTTACCCTATTAGAGAGGTAAGAGGGATTAAGAGACTTGGCAAGCATAGAATTTGAGGAATTCCTCATTACTAACTATGCCACTTGTTACCCATTTTCTTTTAACCATGATGTCTTTTTTGTCGTCAGCATCCATTTTCAAGTTTGTGAGAGGAGGCTGGACATTTTGCTTTGTATTTTATTTATTTATTTATTTTTTAACATTTTGAAGCACTATTTATTGGGATCCAAGTTTGTAATTTATTTACTTATTTTTATTATTGTTTATTTATATGTATATACATATATATATTTTTTATACTGTACAGCATGGTGACCCAGTTACACATACATGTATACATTCTTTTTTGCTCACATTGCTTGTTCCATCATAAGCGACTAGACAGAGTTCCCAGTGCTACACAGCAGGATCCCATTGCTAATCCATCCCAAAGGCTACATTCTGCATCTATTTACCCCAAGCTCCCAGTCCCTCCCATTCCTTCCCCTTCCCCCTTGGCAACCACAAGTGTATTCTCCAAGTCCATGATTTTCTTTTCTGTGGAAAGGTCCCTTTGTGCCGTAAATTATATTCCAGGTAGAAGTGATATCATATGGTATTTGTCTTTCTCTTTCTGACTTACTTCACTTAGTGTGAGACTCTCTAGTTCCATCCATGTTGCTGCAAATGGCATTGTTTTGTTCTTTTTTATGGCTGAGTAGTATTCCATTGTGTATATATACCACATCTTCCGAATCCAATCATCTGGCAGTGGACATTTGGGTTGATTCTATGTCTTGGCTATTGTGAATAGTGCTGCCATGAACATGTGGGTGCATGTGTCTTTTTTAAGGAGAATTTTGTCCGGATATATGTCCAAGAGTGGGATTGCTGGGTCATACGGTTGTTCTACGTATAGCTTTCTAAGGTACCTCCATACTGTTCTCCATAGTGGTTGTACCAGCTTACATTCCCACCAACAGTGCAGGAGGGTTCCCTTTTATCCACACCCCCTCCAGCATTTGTTATTTGTGGACTTATTAATAACGGCCATTCTGACTGGTGTGAGGTGGTACCTCACAGTAGTTTTGATTTGCATTTCTCTAGTAATCAGGGATGTTGAGCTTTGTTTCATGCGCTTGTTGGCCATCTGTACATCTTCCTTGGAGAAATGTCTATCCAGGTCTTCTGCCCATCTTTCAATTGCGTTGTTGGCTTTTTTGCTGTTGAGTTGTATAAGTTGTTGGTATATTTTAGAGATTAGGCCCTTGTCAGGTGCATCATTTGAAACTGTTTTCTCCCATTCTGTAAGTTGTCTTTTTGTTTTCTTTTTAATTTCCTTTGCTGTGCAAAAGCTTGTCCATTCGATTAGGTCCTATCAGTTTATTTTTGCTTTTATTTTTGTTGCTTTGGGAGACGGACCCGAGAAAACATTTGTAAGGTTGATGTCAGAGAATGTTTTGCTTCTGTTCTCTTCCAGGAGTTTGATGGCGCCTTGTCTTATATTTAAGTCTTTCAGCCATTTTGAGGTCATTTTTGTGCATGGTGTGAGGGTGCGTTCTAGTTTCATTGATTTGCATGTAGCTGTCCAGGTTTAGAAGTGAGAAAAAACACACTACATGGAGACGAAACAGCATGCTACTAAAAAACCAATGGGTCAATGAGGAAATCCAGAAGGAAATTAAAAAATACCGAGACAAATGATAATGAAGACACAACCACTCAATCTATGGGATGTTGCAAAAGCAGTGCTCAGAGGGAAGTTCAGAGCAATACAGGCCTTCCTCAGAAAAGAAGAAAAATCTCAAATCGACAGCTTAACCTTCCACCTAAATGAATTAGGAAAAGAAGAACAAGCAAAACCTAAAGTCAGCAGAAGGAAGGAAATCATAAAGATCAAAGAGGAAATTGATAAAATAGATTCAAAGAACAATAGACAAAATCAATCAAACTAAGAGCTGATTCTTTGAAAAGGTGTAAACGAAAGTAGACAAACCTCTGGCTAGACTTCTTACCAAGAAGAGGAGAGAAAAAACCCAAATAACAAAATAAGAAATGAAAAAGGAGAAGTCACAACAGCTACTACAGAAATACAAAAAACCATACGAGAATACTATCAACAATTATGTCAACAAATTCGACAACCTAGAAGAAATGGACATCTTTCTAGAGACCCACAGCCTGCCAAAACTGAACCAAGAAGAAACAGATCAACTCAACAGACCGATCACTAGAAATGAAATTGAATATGTCATAAGAACACTCCCTACAAATAAAAGTCCAGGACCAGATGGCTTCACAGGTGAATTCTACCAAACATACCAAGAGGAACTTACACCCATCCTCCTTAAACTTCTTCAAAAGGTTGAAGAAGGAACACTCCCAAAGACATTCTATGATGCCCACATCACCCTAATTCCAAACCAGACAAAGATACCACCAAAAAAGAAAACTGTCGGCCAATATCCTTAATGAATATAGACGCAAAAATTCTCAACAAAATTTGAGCCAACCAAGTCCGACAACATATCAGAAAGATGGTACACCACAACCAGGTGGGGTTCATCCCAGGGTCGCAAGGATGGTTCAGCGTGTGCAAGTCAATCAACGTCATGCACCACGTTAGCGAAAGAAGGTCAAAAGCCACATGATCGTCTCAATAGGTGCAGAAAAGGCATTCGACAAAGTCCAACGTCCCTCACGATCAAAACTCTCACCACAGTGGGTATAGAGGGAACATGCCTTAACAGAACCAAAGCCATTTATGATCAAAACTCTCACCAAAGTGGGTATAGAGGGAACATCCCTTAACAGAACCAAAGCCATTTATGACACACCCACAGCAAATACAGTTCTCAATGGAGAAAAGCTGAAAGCCTTCCCACCAAAATGTGGAACAAGGCACGGATGTCCTCTCTCACCACTGTGATTCAACATAGTCCTGGAAGTCCTAGCCTAGCCTAATCAGACAAACCAAAGAAATCAAAGGCATCCAAATAGGATGAGAAGAGGTAAAACTCTCACTGTATGCAGGTGACACGATACTATATATAGAAAACCCTAAGGACTCAACCCCAGAATTCCTTGAACTGATCAACAAATTCAGCAAAGTAGCAGGATATAAGATTAACATTCAGAAGTCAGTTGCATTTCTGTATACTAACAATGAAATATTAGAAAAGGAATACAAAAATGCAATACCCTTTAAAATTTCACTCCAAAAAATCAAATACCTGGGAATACACCTGACCAAGGAGGTAAAGGACTTATATGCCAAGAACTATAAAACATTAATCAAGGAAATCAAAGAAGATATAAAGTAATGGAAAGATATTCCATGCTCCTGAGTTGGAAAAATTAATATTGTAAAAATGGCCATACTACCCAAAGTAATCTAGAGATTCAATGCAATCCCTATCAAATTACCCATGACATTTTTCACAGAACTAGGACAAACAATCCAAAAATTTATATGGAGCCAGGAAAGACCCAAAATTGCCAAAGCAATTCTGAGAAACAAAAAGCAAGCAGGAGGCATAACTCTCCCAGACTTCAGGCAATATTACAAAGCCACATTCATCAAGACAGTGTGGTACTGGTACCAAAACAGACACACAGACCAATGGAACAGAATAGAGAACCCAGAAATAAACCCTGACACCTGTGGTCCATTAATCTTCGACAAGGGAGGAAAGAACATAAAATGGGAAAAAGACAGTCTTTTCAGCAAGAATTGTTGGGAAACCTGGACAGCTGCATTTTGCTTTTTAAATACCCCAAAATATTTCTATAACAGTTCAGCCACATGAGATTATTACTAAGAAAGGAAAGGAAAACTTACTATTTAATGAATTTGTTTTCTGTGTTAGATACCATGATAGACACTTTATATTTCTTAAATGTCGTTAAAGTTTTAGTCATTTCTGGAAGGTTCGAATTCTTGCCATTTTAATAGTGACATTTTTAATGGGATTAGTTAAATTTAATTGAAAAATACCTTGTAAGTGTCAGAGTTTAGGTTCTAAATAAAATGTGAATCTTTTTAGAAACTAAGGATTTTATCAGAAATCTTTAGAGATAACATCTCTTTGTTTAAGCACAGTTTTCTGGTTTATTATTTCTTTTATCTTGCTTATTTTTACTAAGGTAGGTTGAGATTAAGTCAGGCTTACTCTTGCACTTGACACTAAAAATTGTACTTTCTCTAAAGCCTTTTCTTCTACCTCTGCATCTGAAATAGTTAGACGTCTTTTAATTACCGAGCAGGTGGAACCGCCAAGCCATGTGAAAAGCAAGGCTGTGATGGAGCTTCAGAACCAAGGCCTCGTGGGCATCAGCATATGGTCTCTCTTCCACCGTCACCTCTGCTTCTCGCCCACTGGCCTCTCCTCACTTGTAAACCTGATTTCTTGGATACAGTAAAAACACATAGCCCCTACCAGTGACCACATTTCACTTCTCTTATCACACTCGTTCCATGCTTTGTGCTGCAGCCACGTTGACTGCAGTTGTCCACCATGGCACCGTCCAACAGAAATACAGTGTAAGTCACATATGTCATTTAGATTTTTCTAGTAGCCACATCCAAAATATTAAAAAAGAGGGGACTTAATTATAATAATATATTTCATTTAATCTAGTATCTGAAATACTATTTTGACATGTAACCCACATAAAAATACATAATGAGCTGCTATTCTGTGTTCCTTTTTTCATACTCAGTTTTCAGAATCTGGTGTATTTTTACAGTTATGTACATCTCAATTCAGACACTACGTTTTATCAGAAATACTTGATCTGTAGTTAGATTTCAAAATATATATCATTGGAAAGGTAGATTCTCATACTCAGTTTTGTTTCAAACACGCTTAAAAATTTCTGCCAGTCACGCACCAAATGTCAGTTTTTGAACTTAACTTAATAAAAATTAAATTCACTTCCTCAGTGACACTAGCCACATTTCAAGTGCTGGTAGCTGCATCCGGCTAACGGCCACCGTATTGTGCGGAGCAGGTCCAACGTAATGCTTCACGGCATCACGTCTTTCTTTATCTTATTCCTTCTCTGTGGACTGCTTTTCTTATTCCCTTATCCCTGATCCCCAAGGCGCGACTCAAGTGTCATCCTTTCCATAAAGTCTCCATTTCTCACCCAGGCCCTCTAGGCAGAACCAGCTTTTCCCCTCACCTCGCCTTCTGAGTCCCCACACTTCCTTTTAATGCAGCACCTATTAATACCTGATCGCACTTACTCATGTGCTTCTCCCTCTTCTAGACCGAGGGGAGGGTACCCTGTTCGATTGTGAATTCCCCATTTCCCTGACGTAGGGCTAGAACCCATGCGCAGTCAGCGAATGTTTGTTTAGGGAGTGAAAATAATTTCAGTCTGCACATAACAAAGGCTTTATAGCATTATTTTTAAAAAAATAGTAAATCGAAAGTGAACTTTAAATGTCATTGAACAAGATTTAACAGGAAGCATTTCGCTTTTAAAATCTGTGACATTGCAGTCAGTCATTCATTTCACTGACAGCCACATGCGATATAAAGGAGAAGACATAATCCATATTAGTAAGTAGTTCATAGTGAGGACTTACACATGTGCTCACACCTGTGCACACGCAAGGTACGAATATATTGTTACCATCTCAGCCCCCATCATGCTGTTTGCTGCTTAGTGAAGTAGAATCCCAGGATATCTTAGTCGTTTGCCTGGTTAACTCTGACCTGTGAATTCCCTCTCAGCTTGGAAGAGTTTCAGCTTCTTTGGTGATAAGGGCTCCGCCAGCCTTTCTGTTTGTACCCTGTAGGGAAGGAAGAACCCATCCTCCACAGGATAATTCTCATTGCTAGAGTTTCTTTCTGGCATCTGCTTCCCTGAAATGAGTGCTTTTCAAATACCTCCCGTCAAAAAAGAGTCACAGTTTGTGAAATCCCTGGTAACCGCCTCGGTAGAATGTACCCTCTATTACAGCAGCAGTTTTTACTTTTGTTCAGTGATGCATCCCCAGTACCTAGAATGGTGCCTGACAAATACAGATAATAAATGTTTATTGAATTAATAAACCTATATGAGCAGGATTCAGGACATTAATTCAATGTTTTATTTGTAGATTTACTTCCTTCGTAGACTATTATTGTGTATCTTTCATTACTGTTGCATAACCAAACCTTTCTCTCCATGGCACTGTTAAACTTTCTGAACCCCAGAATTCTTCACCTGTAAAAAAATATTGGTAACATCTGAGATGCTATGTATGAAAATGCTGTGCTGGGGCTGGTCTATGGTAATGGTAGATATTAGTGGAATCAGGAAAGGGATGAATTCGACAACCTCTGAGCCTTTTGCCATCCCAGAAATGCAAGTTTGTTTTCTTAGCTAACTTTATTTTTTTCATTATTATTATTTTTTTTGTCTTTTTGTCTTTTTTGTTGTTGTTGTTGTTGTTGCTATTTCTTGGGCCGCTTCTGCGGCATATGGAGGTTCCCAGGCTAGGGGTCGAATCGGAGCTGTAGCCACCAGCCTACGCCAGAGCCACAGCAACGCGGGATCCGAGCCACGTCTGCAACCTACATCACAGCTCACGACAACGCCAGATCGTTAACCCACTGAGCAAGGGCAGGGACCGAACCCGCAACCTCATGGTTCCTTGTCGGATTCGTTAACCACTGCGCCACGACGGGAACTCCTGTTTTCTTAGCTAACTTTAAACATCGTGATGAAATATACATAACATAAAATTTACCGTTTTAGCCATTTTAAAGTGTTCAGTTCAGGGGAATTAAGTGCATTCACGTTGTAGTACAGCCGTTACCACCATCCCTCTCTAGAACTTCTTTCGTCTTACAAAACTGAAACTCGTACCCGTTAAATGATAGCAAATTCATTTTTGTATGTTAGCTTAGGTGAAGCGTGATTGAAATAGTAAATCTGTAGCGGAAATACGTGTGTGTGTGTGTGTGTGTGTGTGTGTATAATAAAATCATATAAATGACTTTTCTGTGATCTGCAGTTTTAGATAATTTATTTTTAGTAATTCTTCACTGAATAATTGATATCTAGCCAGGGTGTATTTCATATTAAAGTATCAACCTCTATGTTAAAGTCATTTTGATGAACACATACATTTAAAAATTGACTTCTTGGAGTTCCCATTGTGGCTTGGTGGTGTAAGGACCTGACATTGTCTCTGTGAGGATGCAGGTTCAATCCCTCGCCTCTCAGCAGGTTAAGAATCTGCATTGCTGCAGGCTGTGGCACGGGCCGCAGATGTGGCTCTGAACCAGTGTTGCTGCGGCTGTGGCATAGTCCTCAGCTGCAGCTCCGATTCAACCCCTAGCCTGGGAAATTCCATATGCCACATGTGCGGCCATAAAAAAAAAAAAAAAATTAAAAACAAGTAAACATTGACTTCTTAATATGTACAATTTCTCTCTCATCACATAACTGTTTCTGAGCTTGGCAAAAAGACAAACTCTTTTGGAGGGCTTGCTCTGTGCCAAGCCCCAAGAATACTGACCAGCCTGGTAGTATTTTGCTCTGACCCTCTGTGACAGGCATGGACATAGGAGGTAGAGATCCACTTGGCGGTATTACCAGGGAGCCGTGACAGGGCAGTGTTTATCCTGGACCATGGGGAATAAACAGGAATCTCCCAAGTAGAGAAGGTGGGGAAAGTCCAAAGAGATGAAAGAATATGGCATGTTAATTATGTTTGATTGCCTTTTATGCCTTGATCTTTGAAGACTTTTAAATAAGATAGTGACAAGTTTTAGCTGATTTTTTTTTGCCACACCCACGGCACATGGAAGTTCCCAGGCCGGGGGTTGAAGCTGTGCCACAGCAGCGACCTGAGCCGCTGCAGGGACAATGCTAGATCCTTAACTTGCTGCACCACCCAGGAACTTCCTGATCTGCGTTTTAGAAAATTAATGCTAAAGTATAGATTGGAAGGGGGTGAAATCAGAAGCTGAAATTAAGTAACTGTTTTCATTGGTCAAGGTGAGAGAGAACGAATCTTAAACTCAGTATAGGAGCGGGGGAAATGGCCATTTTAGACGTAGAGCTGACAGAATTTGATAACCTATTGGATTTGGAGGGCACGAGAGAACAATTAAAGAGCAGTCCAGACTTCTGATTTAACCGGGTTGACGCTGCTAGAGAAGAAATATACTGCCTCAGGAAAGGAATAAAATAAAACTGGTCATTTAAAAATAGTAGCTAATGTCATAAAATACTCTAAAAACGTAGCCACTCTTATAATGCTTTGAAAATTTTTACAAGCTGTTAACTCCTTTAATGTGTAGAATTCTGTCAGATGCTGTATTCTGTTCCTTTAGGTGTTGAAATGGAAGATTATCTAATTCACTGAGTAACTCATGGTGATATTTAAAAATTAAGCATTTTGTAAAGTCCCCTTTTCTCGTTTGGGTATGACATTACAGGTTCCACTAGTTTGTGCCAGGAATTTCGCATATTCCTTCCCAGAAGTTTCTTTTTCATTGTCTTTTTGGAACTTACTGGGTTCCTTTGTGCCCAGTGCAGTTTGCTAATCATCTTGTTCATTTCGCCTTTTACCCCTGAGTCTGCCTTTCACTTTTCCCCTTTACTAGAGTAGCTTTTTTTTTTTTTTAATTGCATTGGTTGCTTTTATTTTATTTTATTTTTTGTCTTTTTAAGGCCACACCTGTGGCATATGGAAGTTCCCAGGCTAAGGGCCAAGTCAGAGCTGTAGCCGCCAGCCTACACCACAGCAATGTGGCATCTGAGCTGTGTCTGCAACCTACACCGCAGCTTCCGGCAATGCCGGATCCTTTACCCACTGAGCAGGACCATGGATCAAACCTGCATTCTCATGAATACTGGTTGGGTTTGTTACTGCAGAGCCACAAAGTGAACTCCTAAATATTGTTTTTTTTTTTTAATTACTTAATGAATTTTATTACATTTATAAATGTACAACAATCATCACAACCAAATTTTTACAGCAGTTCCATCCCAAGCCCTCAGTGCATCCTCCCACCCCCAACCTGTCTCATTTGGAAACCATAAGTCCTTCAAAATCTGTGAGTCAGTATCTGTTCTGCAAAGAAGTACATTGTGTCCTTTTTTCAAATTCCACATGTCAGTGACAGCATTTGATGTTGCTGTCTCATTGTCTGACTGACTTCACTAGCATGATAATTTCTAGGTCCATCCATGTTGCTAAAATGCTGTTCTTTCTTTCCTTTTAATGGCTGAGTAATATTCCATGGTGTGTATGTACCACATCTTCTTGATTCACTCCTCTGTCGATGGACATTTAAGTTGTTTCCATGTCTTGGCTATTGTAAACAGTGCTGCAATGAACACTGGAGTACATGTGTCTTTTCGAGTCATAGTTTTCTCTGGATAGATGCCCAGGAGTGGGATTGCTGGATCAAATTATAATTCTAATTTTAGTTTTCTGAGCAATCTCCATATGTTTTCCACAGTGGTTGTACCAATTTACATTCCCACCAACAGTGTAATAGGGTTCCTTTTTCTCCATACCCTCTCCAGCACTTACTGTTTGTAGACTTTTTGATGATGGCTATTCTGGCTGGTATAAGGTGGTATCTCATAGTGGTTTTGATTTGCATTTCTCTAATAATGAGTGATGTTGAACATCTTTTCATGTGTTTTTTGGACATCTGTATGTCTTCTTTGGAAAATTGTCTGTTTAGATCTTCTGCCCATTTTTTGGTGGGATTGTTTGGTTTTTTGGTATTGAGTGGTAGGAGGTGTTTATAAATTTGGGAGATTAATCCCTTGTCAGTCGATTCATTTGCAAAGATTTTCTCCAGTTCTGTGGGTTGTCTTTTCATTTTGTTTAGGGTTTCCTATGCTGTGCAGAAACTTTTAAGTTTAATTAAGTCCCATTTGTTTATGTTTGTTTTTATTGTCATTACTCTAAGAGGTGGATCTGAGAAGATGTTGCTGTCATTTATGTCAGAGAGTGTTTTGGCCTGTTTTCCTCTAAGAGTTTTATAGTATCTAGTCTTATGTTTATGTCATTAATCCATTTTGAGTTTATTTTTGTGTATGGTGTTAGGGAGTGTTCTAATTTCATTCTTTTCCATGTGGCTGTTTTCCAGTTTTCCCATCACCACTTATTGAACAGGCTGTCTTTTCTCCATTGTATATTCTTGCCTCCTTTATCATAGATTAGTTGACTGTAGGTGTGTGGGTTTAATTCTGAGCTTTCTATCCTGTTCCACTGATCTATATTTTTGTCTTTGTGACAGTACCATACAATTTTGATGACTGCAGCTTCGTATTATAGTCTGAAGTCAGGTAGCCTGATTCCTCCAGCTCCATTTTTCTTTTTCAGGATATCTTTGGCTGTTCTGGGTCTTTTGTACTTCCAAACAAATTTTGAAGTATTTTGTTCAAGTTCTTTGAAAAATGTCCTTGGTAATGTGATAGGGATTGCATCGAATCTGTAGATTGCCTTGGGTAGTATAGTCATTTTGATAATATTGACTTTTCCAATCCAAGAGCATGGTATGTCTTTCCATCTGTTTGTGTCATCTTTGATTTCTTTCATCACTGTCATAGTTTTCAGAGTACAAGTCTTTTGTCTCTTTAGGTTAGGTTAGGAGGAACCTCTTAGGAGGTTCCTAGGCTAGGGGTCCACTTGGAGCTACAGCTGCCAGCCTACCCTACAGCCACAGCAACATCAGATCCAAGCTGTGTCTGTGACCTACACCACAGCTCATGGCAACACCGGACCCTTAACCCACTGAGTAAGGGCAGGGATTGAACCTACAACCTCATGGTTCCTAGTTAGATTCGTTTCTGCTGTGCCACAACAGGAAAAAATCTACAATTGATACACAAACAAATAAGAAAAATCAACTCAAATACAACACTAAAGATAGTCATTAAACCACAAGACGAGAGAACAAGAGAGAAGAGAATAAAAAAAGAGCAACAAAAACAAATCTGAAACAGTTACTAAAATGGCCATAAGAACATACATATCAATAATTACCTTAAATGTTAATGGACTAAATGCCCCAACCAAAAGACACAGACTGGCTGAATGGATACAAAAACAAGACCCATATATATGCTATTGTCAAGAGACCTGGTTCTCTTCTAGGGACACATAAAAATTGAAAGTGAGAGGATGGAAGAAAGTATTCCATGCAAACGGGAATCAAAAGAAAGCTGGAGTAGCAATACTCATATCAGACAAAATAGACCTTAACTTGAAGACTATTTTAAGAGACAAGGAAGGACATTACATAATGATCAAAGGATTGATCCAAGAAGAAGATATAACAGTTATAAATATCTATGCACCCAACACAGGATCCCCACAATACATAAGGCAACTGCTGACAACCTTAAAAGGAGGAATCAACAATAACACAATAATAGTGGGGGACCTTAACACCCCACTTAACAGCAATAGACAAATCATTCAGACAAAAAATCAGTAAGGAAACCCAGGACCTGAATGAAGCATTAGACCAGATGGACTTAATAGATGTTTATAGGACATTCCATCCAAAAGCAGCAGAATACACATTGTTCTCAAGTGCACACGGAACATTCTCTGAGATTGATCACATCCTGGGCTACAAATCAAGCCTCGGTAACTTTAAGAAAATTGAAATCATATCAAGCATCTTTTCCAACCACAATGCTATACGACTGGAAACAACAAGAAAAATACTGCAAAAAACACAAACACATGGAGACTAAACAACATGCTCCTAAACAACCAATGGATCACTGAAGAAATCAAAGAGGAAATTAAAAAATACCTAGAAGCAAATGACAACAAAGATAATACAACATTCCAAAACCTATGGGACACAGCAAAAGCTGTTCTAAGAGGAAAGTTCATAGCAATACAAGCCTACCTCAGAAAACAAGAAAAAGTTCAAATAAACAACCTAACCTTACGTCTAAAGCAACTGGAGAGAGAACAGACAAGACCTAAAGTTAGTAGAAGGAAAGAAATCATAAAGATCAGAGCAGAAATCAATGAAATAGAAACGAAAAAAACCGTAGAAAAGATCAACGGAACGAACAACTGGTTCTTCGAAAAGATCAACAAAATTGATAATTAGCCAGACTCATCAAGCAAAAGAGAGAGAGGACTCTAATCAATAAAGTTAGAAATGAAAAAGGAGATGCAACAATGGACATCACAGAAATACAAAGGATCATAAGAGACTACTATATGCAACTATACGCCAATAAAACGGAAAACCTAGAAGAAATGGACAAATTCTTAGAAAAGTACGATCTTCCAAGACTGAACCAAGATGAAATAGAAAAGATAAACAGACCCATCACAAGAACTGAAATTGAAACCTTGATTTAAAAACTTCCAACAAATAAAAGTCCAGGATCAGACAGCTTCACAGGCAAATTCTATCAAACATATAGAGAAGAGCTAACAGCTATTTTTCTGAAACTGTTCTAAAAAATCACAGAGGAAGGGACACTCCCAAACTCATTCTATGAGGCTACCATCACCCTGATACCAAAACCAGACAAAGATACCACAAAAAAAGAAAACTACAGGCCAATTTCACTGATGAACGTAGATGCAAAAATCCTTAACAAAATACTAGCAAACCACATCCAACAATACATTAAAAGGATTGTACATCATGCTCAAGTGGGATTTATCCCAGAGATGCAAGGATTCTTCAATATCCGCAAATCCATCAGTGTGATACACCACATTAACAAACTGAGGAATAAAAACCATATGATCCTCTCAATAGATGCTGAAAAAGCCTTTGACAAAATCCAACACCCATTCTGATAAAAACCCTATAGAAAGTGGGCATAGAGGGAACCTATCTCAACATAGTAAAGGCCATATGTGACAAACCCAGAGCGAACATCATTCTCAATGGTGAAAAGCTGAAGGAATTCCCACTGAGATCAGGAACAAGACAAGGATGTTCGCTCTCGCCACTACTATTCAACACAGTTTTGGAAGTCCTAGCCACAGCAATCAGAGAAGTAAAAGAGAAAAAAGGAATCCAAATTGGAAAGGAAGAAGTAAAACTATCACTATTTGCAGATGACATGATACTATACCTGGAGAATCCTAAAGACTCTACCAGAAAACTGTTAGAGCTCATCCATGAATTTGGCAAAGTCGCAGGATACAAAATTAATGCACAGAGATTGCCTGCATTTCTATATACTAACAATGGGAGATCAGAAAGAAATTAGGGAAGCAATCCCATTTACCATCACATCCAAAAGAATAAAATACCTAGGAGTAAACCTACCTAAAGAGACAAAAGACCTGTACTCTGAAAACTACGACACTGATGAAAGAAATCAGAGATGACACAAACAGATGGAAAGACATACCATGCTCTTGGATTGGAAGAGTCAGTATTATCAAAATGACTATACTACCCAAGGCAATCTATGGATTCAGCGCAATCCCTATCACATTACCAAGGACGTTTTTCAAAGAACTCGAACAAAATATTTCACAGTTTGTTTGGAAGCATATATATGCATCGGTGCTGCTCTAAAAAGCAAACAAGAAAAAGAAAGATCTGATTGATGACCAAGTAGAGACGGCCTAAAGGTGGTCGTATGTGCGAGTGGGGGACTCCGAGAGGAGAGTATTGCTGGAAAGATGGCTTTGAAAGCATCTCAGTGGAGTGGCGAGCAGGGAAATCCCTATTTGAATGAGGAGATGATGTGAGGAAGTGAGGAGGCAGTGACTACAGCAACACTTAAAAGAAGTCTTTCCGAGAAGGAGCGCAGAGCAATGGAAAGGTGGGGCAGGAAGCGAAGGTGTGGACTGAGGAGAGAACTGGGGACGGTGTGTTTGTTTGGGGGTTTGTTGCGTTGGTTTTCTCTTTTTGCAGCACCCATGGCTTGTGGAAGTCCCTGGGCCAGGGATCAGACCCGAGCCGCTGCAGTGATCACACTGCATCCTGAACCTGCTGCGCCACAAGAGAACACCTGTTTGGGTTTTGTGTGTGTTTGTTTCGATGAGTTGGTGGAACAGTTAGAATACGGATACAAATGAAAGGAAATATTTGCTAAGTCACTAAGAGGATGAGAGGAAATGGGGTCTGAAGCAAAAATGGAGGGTGTGTTTACTGGTGAAGAACAGAGACGCTTCATCCACAGCAACTGGAGAAACATCAGAAAAAATGATAAATAAGTACATTCATTTATTCACCAAATTTTTTTTTTTTTCCGTTTCTTGGGGCACTCCTGCGGCACATGGAGGTTCCCAGGGTAGGGGTCAAATCGGAGCTGCAGCCACCGGCCTACACCACAGCCATAGCAACATGGGATCCGAGCCGCGTCTGCGACCTACACCACAGCTCACGGCAGCACCGGATCCTTAACGCACTGAGCGAGGCCAGGGATCGAACCCACAACCTCATGGTTCCTAGTCGGATTGGTTAACCACTGAGCCACGCCGGGAACTCCCATTCACCAAGTGTTAACTGAGCACCTGCTGTTAGACGATGCACTGGGCTTATCGCAGCAAACAAGGTCGAGCCTGAGGCATCCCGAAGTGGGTGGCACGTGGGAGAGGACCGTCCCTCACCTGCGTTTCCTTAGCGGATGTTGAATTCACATGAGAGGGAAGGCGAGGGAGGGACTATTTGGAGTATGAGGAAAGAGAAAGTATATGAATTTATTTTTTCTTAATCAGTCTTCTATTTTGAATATTTAGATGCCTTTTTGCCCCCGTTTTTTCATTATTATAAACAGTACTGCAGCTTTTTAAAGAAAACCTCTTCTTTTGGCATTTTGGATTATTTCCTTAGACCAGAATCTCAGAAGTGGACGCTTTTATCAGAAGCTCTGCTGTGCACTGTTAAGTTGGCGGTGTAAGGACTCTTGTGTTGCTTTCCTCGTGACTCTCCCTCTCTCCCTGCAGTGCTAGACTGGGGCGATGTTAGGAAACGCGGATGCGGCCACCTGCCAGAGTCCACACTCCAAGACCGAGGTAAGGAAGAGCCTCTGGGTGGCATGGAAGATTTCAGTCTGACACCTCGCACCAGAAAACCTTTGTTTTTAGACATCTGAATGTGAAAAGAACTCACTGGCTAAGCCATGAGCAGATATGATTTGTAGCGGTATCTGTCAAAAGCAATGTGCTTTGTTTTGAGCCAGAAATTAGGAAATTTAGATTCTGCGTTCAGACCATCCCAAATTAGCTTCACAGCTTTAGGCACAGTTATTTAGCCCCTCTGGATTTCCATAGTTTTAGAGCTTGGGCTTGAGAATAAAGCAAAATTGGTGGGTACTTCCTCAACTGCTCGTAAGAAACTCAGTATCTTTTAAAATGCGAGAGTGGAACTGCAATTGTTAAGCCCTCATTTTACCCCAGAACTTTGCTGTTGTTCATTTTGTTATGTTTGTCACGATGACTTATGCTGTGTGTAACTTTTTTTTTCTTTTTTTTTTAGTAGAAGCTACTGACATCCTGGAGCTAGGTAAGACATTTTTCGTGTGTTTCGGTTAAATATGGGGAGTTGCTAAGCCAGGGGTGATATTGTAACTAGAAAAGGACTCCATTCCACGCGTCTCTGTCTCGTGAGCTCGTGGACCCTGTGCTCTTGCCTGCCCGAGGAGCCCGTGTGCCATTCGTCTTTGCTGTTGCGTCGGACTCCTTATCCGGGGGCCACGGACCAAGCTGACGAAAAGGGGGGGGGCGGGCGGGGTTAATTACACGGGGCACAAGGAGGAAGGGGAACTGAGCCAAACTGGAGCCAAACTCCTTGAGAATCAGGGATTCTCATCCACTAAATCCAGAACTACAGCAAACCTCCACTGTGTGTACATCAGAATTTGGTGGGATCTTCCCAAGAGAAATTATTTCTTAGATACACTGAACGGAAGTTAAACCTAAATATTCCCTAAATGTTTAACTAAATAAAAACTGAACTATTAAAATATCAAATAGCAAGAGTCAGACTGACATTGCGTTTTCTTTTCATCCCTGCGTAGTGTGCTTCAGGCCTGGGATTTCAGAAACGAAACTGGTAGTATTTCTCAGTCAGTCTTCAGGGGTCTGACATGAGTGTCAGTCTTAACCTCATAAAAATCCAGCGTGTTCCTTAAAGATGACTATTCCGGTAACATTATCAATTCTTGCTGAAGTATTTTTACGTATTTTGTTGCTGTGACTTGCTGTGTTCAGCCTTAGTGTTACCATTTTCTATCTCCCCCCCTTTCCTTTCCTTTTCTTCACTTACTTTCACGGCCCACTGACGAAGAAGGTAGCACGCAGTAGGAGAACCCTGGACGAGGAGTCAGAACTCCCGGATTCTTTGAAAGCCGGTTTTGCCACTTAGTAACTTCGCGACACCAGTCCTGGGTTTTCTCGCTTGTGAGTGGGGTGACAATCCCAGGCGACCTGCGTCCCCGGGTTGTTAAGAAGATGGCATGAGCAGGTGCATGTGAAAACATCTTCGGAAGGCTCAAGCACGTCTCCGCTGGAGGATCCCTGTTTCCACTGTTCAGCAGCCACCCTCAGACTCTCAGGCAGATCGTGCGGCGTTCTTTGAAGGGAAGCAGTCTATGAGTATGAGCTAGAGGAACGAATGAAATGAAGTAATGCAGGTCAAGGGCCTGACGCTTGATAAGTAGTGAATGACGAGCCCTTTTTATTCTTCCTTGAAACTCTCCTCAGGCTTTCTAAGGTAGTGTGTCAAGAAAAGCACGGACGTGAGAAGCAGAGAGGTCTTGGTTCAGTCTCATTCCCCACCTGCCAAATTTGTGGCTTCAGGAAAAGGACTTAATCTTTCTGAGCCTATTTCTCCGTCTTTAAAATGAGACTGAAACCTGCCTTTCGGGTTCTAACGACTAGGGAAATACTGAATGTCTTGTGGCCGTCAGAAGGCCCTTAGCCGCAGCCGCTGTGTCTTGGGGTTTCTTGGTTGTACGAAGGATAACAACAATTCTAGTTCCGTGACACTTAAAAGGTATGTTGTGAATAACCTGTTTTGTTAACAGGGAATTGTGAAAACCGGATACTCAGTTTAACATAACGTATATAAGGCGATGTTAAAATTTGGGCATATGTTTTCCCTGGTGGGAGTAGAGGTAGCACTGCCAGGTATAGCCTCTGATAAATTAATTTTGCGTATTTCCTTTTCTTCATCAAGCATAGAAAGCAGCCGCAAAGACCAAATTGAAAGAAAAGTCAGTAAATTTTTTAATTAAAATATAGTTGATTTATAGTGTTTCTTCAATTTATGTTGTACAGCAAAGTGATCCAATCACACACGGTTCCCTGTGCTGCACAGTAGGGCCCCATTGCCCCTCTATTCCAAATGTAACAGGTTGCATCCAAAACCCCCGAACTCTCTGTCCATCCCGCTCTCCCCCACCCTACCCTGGGAACCACAGATCTGCTCTCCTTGGCTGTGATTTGTTTCTGTTGTTGTAGATATAGGGTCGTCTGTCCCATACTTTAGAATCCACAAGTTAAGCGATAATCATATGGTATTTGTCTGGTGTTCTGGCTTCCATCACTTAGTATGAGAATCTCTAGTTCCATCCATGTTGCTGCACATGGCATTAGTTTGCCTTTTGATGGCTGAGTAGTATTCCATTGCATATATGTACCACATCTTAATCCAGTCCTCTGCTGAGAGACATCTAGGTCGTTTCCATGTCTTGCCTATTGTGAATAGTGCTGCAACGAGCATAGGGGTGCATGCATTTTGTTTTTAATTCAATAAGTTTTTAGAATCTCAGAGTTTGGAGAGGCCCTAAAATAATCAGACTTGGTCCAGCATTTCAAAATCCAACATTTTGTGTTTCTTACAAAATGTATCTCTTTTTTTTTTTTTTTTTTTTTTTGTTGTTGTTGTTATTGTTGCTATTTCTTGCGCCGCTCCCGCGGCATATGGAGGTTCCCAGGCTAGGGGTCCAATCGGAGCTGTAGCCACCGGCCTACGCCAGAGCCACAGCAACGCGGGATCCGAGCCGCGTCTGCAACCTACACCACAGCTCATGGCAACGCCGGATCGTTAACCCACTGAGCAAGGGCAGGGACCGAACCCGCAACCTCATGGTTCCTAGTCGGATTCGTTAACCACTGCGCCACGACGGGAACTCCCAAAATGTATCTCTTGAACTTCCCAGCGTTGTGGGGATTTACGATCTTCCCAAGCAACTCGCTTCATATTTACACAAATATTTATTGGGCCAAAATCTGTTTCTTTGTCACTTCTGTTCGTCATGCCTATTACTTCTAGGGCCAGATGGTACAGGTTTAGCCAGTTTTTCCACTCACAAGCCTCTAGTTATTTGAAAGCAGCTCTAAGGACTGCCTTCTCACTGCCACTGTTACTTTTACCTAGATTAATTATTAGAAAAGCTTCCTAGCTTTAGTCTCCTGCCTCCAGCTTAACCTTCCCCAGTCTGTTCTTCATACTGCAGACAGTGACTCCGTCCCTAAACCCTTCCTGTAGTGTACGAGATTCTCTGAGTCCTGAACACAGCTTTTGTCTACAACTTCGCTTTTGAACTATTCTTTGTTTGCACAGTAGCCATCCGAGAAGATCCAGGTTTTAGAACTGCTCTTTCTCACTTCTGGGCCTTCGTACGTGCTCTTCCTTTTTGTCTGAAGCAACAACCAAAGAATACGCCCCTCTCCTCGGCCGACTCCCTGCTTGTCTTTTACGTCTTAACTTCGAAGCTCAGCGGTCCCTTCCTCCGGGGTCTTTCCACAAACACTGTCTCCAAGCGTAGCACTTGTCGCAGTTCGTTGCAGTTGGCCCTTTAGTCTCTGTTCCTCAGTAGACTGAGGCTCTGTGAGGGCAAGAGCAGTGTTCTGATCGTGACTGTGTCTCCAGCACAGGCATAGACACACACTGTAAATGTTTCCTGCGCAGGTGGCTGAAGAAATGGCTCTCAGACTTTGCTCTCTTATTCATGCTAAATGTTGTTTATTCCTTCAGCTGGCCTCGTGTAACATGGTTGTGCTTCTCTGTGTTTCTCTTTACGAGGCCACCCTTCGGGCTTCGCTTGGTTCTGTCCTTCTTAAAGCGTAGTTCCCAGAACTACACTGAGGGTCCTAGGTGTGATTGTAGTAACGCAGAAAGGTGTAGGACTTAGGAGCTTGCTGCTTTCCGTTCACTCACTTTTCATTCGCTAAACTTTATGACGCCTCTGTTAAGTTTCAGGCACTGGGTTAAACAGTGCAGATTTTAAAAATTCATGAAGGACACCCTCTATCCACAAAACGCTTGTGTAAATAATTATGATGTGATGCGACGCGTATGGAAGTGAAGGTTCATCCATAAGGTGTTGTAGGAGGTAGGGAAGCGGTGGGGCTCCTTCGGGGAAGACAGGTAAAGTCAGAAATTCTTTTTTTGGCTTGGCATTTTATTTTTAGATGATCCACTAAAAAGTAACAAGCTATTGCTCTAGAAGGCCTATGGACAATTTTGAGAATGAACTACAGTGTATCTCATAAGCTTAGCTTTGAATATTTTAGAATAACTGGGTTTTACTAAGTGCTGGCTCTGCCGCAAATTAGTAATCATTTGAAAGTGCCAAGAAGATGTAGGGTTAAGGGTTATGAAAGAAAAAAAGGACTGGATCTATTTAAATTGATCGTGAAATTACATGAAACGAAGTGCTCCTGGTGCTGGAGTGGAGTGCTGATGAAAGGAGTAGAAAGCGGAGTCTAGAACAGATCTAAGTGTATATAAGAAATTAATACCTAATCAAGGAGACAGTTCACATCGGTGGGGAGAAGATGACTCGCGCAATAAACGATGTTGAAGCACTTGGAATAAGAGGGAGAAGGGAAGCTACGTCTTTGCCTCATTTCTCATGAAATAAATTCCAAATAGATCACACATCTAAGTGTAAAAAAATGAAACCTGGGAAATCCTGGAAGAAAACATGGGTTACTGTTTTTAAAATATTGAAGTGAGGAAAGCATGATACAAAATCAAGAAGTCATAAAAGACAAGACGGAGAAACCTAAGGGCAAATCCTATCAGATAAGTGTCTTCAACATATATGATAAGGAACTAATATATCGTCAGTCGACAAAAAACTCTTAGAATCTGTGAGGAAACAAAAGAATACCTCAGTGAAAAATGGCAAAAATAGGATATAAACTAATAAGGCTTAAAATATCTTCAACTGTATTAGTAATCAGAGAATTACAAGTAAAAGTGTATTTTGTTTTTTCACTGATAGGATTTATCACAATTATAGAAATGGTTAAAAGTTTTAGTGAGGATGTAAGAAATATACTCTCATGCACTATTGGTAGGAATTATGTTTTGTATCAAAATACAAAATATGCGTACTCTTTGACCGGTAATCCCACTCTTAGGAATTTGCTCCAAGGACACAGTCTTAAAGATGTTGAAGCTATGTACACAAAGATATGCATCAAAAATCAGAAAACTCTTAAAACCATCGGTGCTGTTTAACTAGTACTGCTGTGAAGGTGTGTACATTATGATACGTATAAACAAGGGGACCCTTTGCCGACCATCGTCCTGAAGTTGAATTTCTGGCCGAAAGGCTGTGACTGTCTTTGTTGCTTATCAGTTGAACGAATAACTGAAATTACTCTAAACTTAGAAGATATTACATTATACTGTTCATGTTCACAGTAATCCTTGACCCAGGTATGGATTCGGTTTCCCTGTTCTGCATTCTCAAGGCGACCTGTGCCACCTCATTGACTTCAGCGGGTCACATTGGGCCAGACCATCGTGTCACTCTTTGCGTAATCCCGCTGCTTGTCTTAAACCGCAGGCCCCGTGAATCTCGGAGCCTTGTCTGTCTTGCTCCCGAACACTTAGCACAGTGCTTTCGTACTTAGAAGGACTTTAATAAACATTTATTGAATGAGTGAGTGTGCGTACAATCTTGGGAGATACTGTCTCTGTCTTTCAGATGAGTAAACTGATGCTTGGAAGGATTATGTAGTTTATTCGAGACAGTTATAGAAATAAGACTTCAACCAGTATCTTCTGACTCTCGATATCATATTCTTTCAGTTACACTGTGAGTTTCTAGACAGAGGTTAATCAGTATTACCCAGGGGCCTTTGAAAATACAGATTCTTAGACCACTGTCAGAGACTGCTGAATGAGAACCCCTGAAGATGGAGCTTAGAACGGTGTCTAAAGAAATGAGAAAAACTATTTAGGAGATTTTGATGGTAAGTAGCGTTTGAGAATCAATATTATATACCAGGCGTTGGCACACTGCTATTTGGGGGCCAAATGTAGCCCTCTGCCAGTTTTTATAAGTCAGGTTTTAGCAGAACACAGCCATGCTCATTCATTTAAATATTGTCTGTGGCTGTTTTCATGCTATAATGTGCAAGTTGAGTATTTGTGCCAGAGGCGGAACGGCCCACAACGTGTGACATTTTTACTGTCTGATCCTTTACAGAAGGTTTGCCAGCCCCTGATCTGTCCTGGAGATGGGTCTGTGTCTAACCTGCCCTATTTCTTTTGTAATCCTTTAGTGCTTGGAGGTGTGGTAGACATGGTTTTTGGCTTCATTATGGGCCTTTCAGTCATTACTCAAACATTCTGATTGAGTCAATAAAATTAACTTATTTTGCAGTTTACCTGACAATAAGGGACTAAGCTATAGATAACCTAAGCAGTCAGATTTAGGAAACAGACTAATCTAGGTGTGGCAGCCCTCTCAGTGGGTGAGCCGCTGTTAACAAAGCGTGTCCTTCTCCCTCAGTTGGTAATAAGGTGTTCCCTAAACGGTGGAAGGGGTGAGGTTTCTTACCTGTGTGGCAGAAGGGGATTGCTGGAGTTGGTAGGTGTGGTGTGGAGAACCGTAATTAACACCTTCAGGGTTTTGGTACCCGAGGCGGCTGTGGTCCTTAAAGCCGGGGTTTCTCGGCTGCTGCGGCTCAGCACCTAAACTGATGTAAGCGATTCCCCAGGACTGACCAAAGCCCTGGGCCTTCACCGCCTTGTACACATGGAGGTACTTCAGCTGAAACGAATTAAAATTAAATAACATTTGCAATTTAATTCCTCACTCACATTAGCCACGTGGCAGGTGTTGCGCAGTCGCGTGTGGCTAGTGGCTTCTTTATTGGAGACAGCGATGCAAGACATTTCTACTTCCACAGAAAGTTTTAGTGGTGGTGCTGCTGAAGGTACCTGAGGTCACGAGTTCCAGTCGCATCACATCAGAGACTTACTGTTTGACTTAATTCTCTAGTCATGAAATGGAACGATAATAAATTTAACGTTTTCTTTTTTTAACAGCAAATAGTGATGAAAGTATTCAGTCTCTGCTTTAGAGCCGTCTCAACTACATGGATTAAATTCTGATAAGCTCTTTAAATCTTGGCTCCAGGAAATGCCCATCTCATTTACCTTTTGGGCTGTCTGTTCAAAACGATTAGTCATTGGCCAGTTCATGAAATCGTTCAGAACTGGCTGATTTCTAGCCAGGTCTCTGTGTCTCGGTGAGGGATAATGGGAAAGGAGCCAGGTTTAGAACAGGAGCTATGAAGTCAATAAAGTGTGAAGTCTTGGCATCATCTCTGGAGTGACTTAGATTTCATCATTCAGTGACTCATTTTTATTCCCAGCATCTAGTGTTTTTTGCATGGCCCAAAGGGGCCTGTGCTGCTCCACTGCAGAGGAAACGTCAAGAAATGCTGGTTTGCTACAGTGTTTTAGCTTGTGAGAGTCTCTGGGACCTTCCCTGCTCCGTCATGGGGTCACCTCTAGGTGGGTATTAGGGGGAGATTGGTAATTGATTTAATCTTTAATGAGGAACTCGGTGATGTTTTGTGGTCTCCAAGATACGTATTTAAACAGCCTGTCCCTTAAAATGTTTTCCCTGACCCCAGCTCAGTGGCACCTTAAGGACTGTTTCTCTAGCACAGCGTTCTGCAAGTTTGAGAGGCTCTAAGGCCGCTTTAAGAGGCTAAAAGAGTCCGTGGATTTCCCAACTTACAGTTAGTTCCTGTCATCGGAAATGCTACGGAGGATCTACTTTTTTAAAATGACCGGGTCTTTGTCGCTTTGCACCTCAGAGCAGTGCAGCGGTGGCAGGGATAGGAGTGGGTTAGGGTGGGTGAAGGGGAAACAGTTTTTAAGAGTGGGGATTCAAGTATAATCTTACTCATTCTGGCTTTTCCTGCCCTCAGCAACTCCTCTCACCCCGTATCTCAAAATAATCTCTCCTTTATTCTTCCTGAGCTGAGATGGCGGGATTCTGCCACGTTGGATGCTAAAAGCTATCATTGGATGGCGACAAGGGACCTTTACAGGAGTCAGATTGTTCAGAGGAGTCTCCTCAGCCACTCTCTGCCTATTCTGTTCGGTCCCCTGAGCCTCCTGGACACTCTCCGAGAGACTGGTGGATTTTGCTCTAGCATTTTGGGTCACTTTGGGGACTCACAGGAAAACACCCCAGGTCATCTTAGACCATGTTTTTGTTTTGTTTTGTTTTAATGACTGCACTCGTGGCGTGTGGAAGTTCCCGGGCCAGGGGTGGAATCCAAGCCGCAGCTGGGACCTACGCCACAGCTGCGGCAAAGCTGGATCCTACTAACACACCGCTCTGGGCTGGGGATCGTACCCACCCCTGCACAGTGGCCTGAGTCACTGTAGTTGGACTCTTCTCCCACTGCACCACAGCAAGACCTCCTGGACCATGGTTTTGAAATACTGATCTAAAGTAATCCGCTCAGGGCATTCCCTGGTGCTCAGCAGGTTACGGATATGGCCTTGTCACTGCTGCGGTGCAGGTTCAGTCCCTGGGCCTCTGCCACCTCTGTATGCGGTGGGTGTGGCTGAAAAAGACAAATTAAAAAAATAAAATAGCCCATTTAGGTCACCTAGATTCTTCCCCCTAATACTCCTGGACAAAGTGAGTTTTCTTATGCGCCACATGCGTCTGAAAGTAGCCTGATGTTTAGTGAAAGATTACATCCTAGGAGCGGGTTTAGGAAGTTGACTGTGATAGAGCTTTCTATTTTCTTTACAGGTCATTTTACCTGGGACAGATACCTAAAAGAAACATGTTCAGTCCCAGCGCCTGTCCATTGCTTCAAGCAGGTAATTGATTCTTAACATCTTTAGTAGGTGGGAGGCCAGGAGTGTTTCCTTAGACCAGCCAGACGTGAGGTAGGAGCCCTTGGGCCTCTCAGCTCAGGTGCCCAGCACAACTGTGGGAAGGACACGACTCCAGACTCCAGACTCCCTCTGAGTTTTGGCAGCAGGCGTTCTCCCAACGTCTCTGAGAAGCGCCCTTCCTTCTTCACCTCCTTGGGGTGTTCTCTGCTACTGAAAGCAGTTGCTAAGTTTTACCCCCGCCGTTGGTTCAGACAGGTGGGAAACAGAGTTGTAGCCCTCAGACAGCTCTGGAAAGTGTCGCAGCATTAATTTCTCTGTATATGACTCCCCTGCCACAGTCTCATCTTTCCACAAGAATCTGGCACTGGGCCCCACCGGGAAGTATGTCAGGCCCTCAGCAGAGGTCATTCAGAACTTCCCACGTAGGATTAAGTGCCCCCCACACAGTACAGATGATGTTGGCTGTATCAGCCCACGGTGTGGCCAGGAAACAAGGAAGCGTACCGCTCGAAGTGCAGCTGCGTGGTGGGAAGTTGTTTATATCTCCCCTCCTTTCGTGTTCGTTGGTTATTTCCACAAACTGTCAACATTTCACTTTGTGTTTGAATTTTTCCTGTTCTCTAAATAAAAGTACAAATGTAAGACTTCTGCTCATTTAAAATGATGGAGACGAAATTCATACTCTCACCTGAAATAATTTAAAAAGACAAAATATATTAAATAATGGTTTTCCAACTAGTGAAGATGAGGCAGCCAAGCATAAGGGGAGATGAAAAACTAATGAGTTGAGCCCCTTATGGTTTGTTGCCTTAAGATAGTTTTGAGACCATTGCCTTGGGAAGGGGAGCCCTGATTGAGCCTGAAAGAGTCCCTAATTTGAGAAGATGGAGCTGCGAGTCCAGAAAACTAGAATTTGCAGGACAGAGTACCAGAGAGGAGAGAGCTGCGCAGGAAGAAAACTGCAGGGATCTGCGGAGAGCCCCCTTCAGGTACTCGAGTACTCGGCAAAGCGCTATTGTTCAGTGTGCGCACGTGAGCGTCGCAGCCAAGGGGACCCCCTGAAAGGATTGGACGGGCACGGAAAGGACAGAGTCTAGGGCCCGCGCCGAGCTGCGAAAAGCGCCTGCCCCACCAGCTCGCCTGGCAGGTCCCCTAATTCATGTGGCAGTGGGCAAATACTTTGGAGATCCTGCTCAGCAGTGGGAAGTGACTAGCCTTGGGACGAGCATGGTCTGGACCTGCCTAACAGACTGGAAGCAAGACTCAGCGGATCAGCCTGCTTCTAGATAACTGAAGCGCATCTAGGAACACAGCGCAAGAAGGGAATGCAGAAATGTCTCGCTCCTAGCAGGTAAAAGTCACAGCGTCTGGCATCCAGAGATGGTCAGACACTCAAGAAGGCAGGAAAACGTAACTAATGATGAGCAGAGTAATCACTCAATTGAAACAGACTTCGAACCTCTACAAATCTTAGAATAGTGAATAAAAAACATTTGAGCCATTATTTTAATTGTGTTCCATATGTTTGAAAGTGAAGCAGACTTGGGAGATACAAAAAAAGACTCACGTTGAACCACTTTTTAAAAAATGAAAAATACGCTGGATGGGATTAATGGCAGAAGGAAGGATTAGTAAATGTGAAAACACGGCAATGGAAGATATATCCAAAACGAAGCACAGAGAGGAAACAGAATTCTTAAAAGATGAGAAAAATCAGCGAGGCCTGCGGTAACTTCAGGTTCTATGGGTGACTTCACAGACCAAAGGCAAGATGAGGCACCGAAAACGTATTTGAAGATAAAACGGCAGAAAATATTACAAAGCTGAGGAAAGGCATAAATCCACAGGTTCAGCAAAATAAATATTTAATATTATAAATTATTAGTTATATAATTATAAAAATTAAAAAATTGTACTTATAAAAATGAAAAGTTCTTATAAAAAACCCGTGATAGAGAACATCTTAAAAGCAGCCAAAGGGGGAGACGCCCTGCATCCAGGGAAGCTAAGATGAGAAGGACACTGTATTTTCTTATCATGAACAGCGCAGGCAAGGAGAAGTTGAGTAGCATCTTCAGAGTATCAAAGGGAAAACTGTCAACCCCAAATTCTATACCCATCAGAAAGATCTTCCAAAAATGAAGGCAAAATAAAGATATTTTCAGATACACAAAAACTGAAAGAATTCATCACCAGCAGACTCACGATACAAAATGAGTCCTTCATGAGGAAGGAAAAAATTAACAAATGGAGTTGCAGATCTACACAAAGGAATGAAAGTTACTAGAAATTGTAATTACAAGGGAAAATACTTAAGATGTTATTTCTTTTAATTTTTTTGTCTTTTTGCCTTTTTTTTCTAGGGCTGCTCCCATGGCATGTGGAGGTTCCCAGGCTAGGGGTCTAATCAGAGCTGTAGCCACTGGCCTACGTCAGAGTCACAGCGAGTCAGGATCCGAGCTGCGTCTGCAATCTGTACCACAGCTCATGGCAGTGCCGGATCCTTAACCCACTGAACAAGGCCAGGGATCGAACCCGCAACCTCATGGTTCCTAGTCGGATTTGTTTGTGCTGCGCCATGACGGGAACTCCCAAGATTTTATTTCTTATTAAGTCTCTATAAAAGATAATGTGTAAACGATGATGTTATAGAAGTGATAACGGGTGTATTAGTAATAATAGCATTAAAGCTAGGGGGAGAAATCTTAGGTACACTATTATAAAATTCTTATATATGAAGTAGTGTATTATTATTTGTACATAGACTGATAATTTAAATATCTTTACTCTAAACCCCAAAGCAACTACCAAAGTAATAGAAAATAGCAAGATGGTAGATTTAAATCCAGTCATATCAGAGAGCTCCCAGTGTGGCGCAGTGGAAACAAATCCAACTAGGATCCATGAGGATGCGGGTTTGCTCCCTGGCCTCACTCAGTGGGTTAAGGATCTGGCATTGCCATGAGCTGGGGTATAGGTTGCAGACACGGCTCAGATCACACATTGCTTGACTGTGGTGTAGGCCAGCAGCTGTAGCTCCGATTCAATCCCTAGCCTGGGAATTTCCATGTGCCACAGGTGCAGCCCTAAAAAGCACGTGCGTGCACACACACACACACACGCGCGCGCGCACACACAAATCCAACCATATCAATAATCTAATTATAAGTGGTCAGTTTGGATATAAAAGAAATTACATTCTGCCTGTAAGAAATTATACTTTAGGAATTCCTGTCATGGCTTAGCAGTTGGCGAACCTGACTAGCATCCATGAGGATGCAGGTTTGATCCCTGGCTGTGCTCAGTGGGTTAAGGGTCTGGTGTTGCTGTGAGCTGTTGTGTAGGTTGCAGACATGGCTCAGATCCCTGTTGCTGTGGCTCTGGTTTAGGCTGGTGGCTACAGCTCTGATTGGACCCCTAGCCTGGGAACCTCCATATGCTGCAAGTGCAGACCTAAAAAGACAAAAAGACCCCCCCGCAAAAAGTACACTTTAAATGTAAAGACACAAACAGAGTAAAAGAATGAAAAATCATACACCATGCTGGCATAAGTGATAAAAAGCTGAATTGGCTATAGCAATATCTATGTATGTTTCAGAGGCAAAGGTACTACCACATATAAAGACAGTAATTTTATCATGAAAAGGGGTCACACGGTTCCTATTTAAAGCAAAAAATAATAGAACTGTAAGGGGAAATAAATCTAAAATTTGTGGAACTTTTAATACTCTTCTCTATAATTAAAGAAATGGAAAACCAGGAGTTCCCATCCTGGCGCAGTGGAAACTAATCCAGCTAGGAACCATGAGGTTGCGGGTTCCATCCCTGGCCTCACTCAGTGGGTTAAGGATCCAGCATTGCTGTGAGCTGCAGTGTAGGTTGCAGATATGGCTTGGATCTGGTGTTGCTGCATCTGTGGCTGTGGTGTAGGCTGGCAGCTACAGCTCCAATTAGACCCCTAGCCTGAACCTCCATATGCTGCAGGTGTGGCCCAAAAAAAAAAAAAAAATTATAGAAAACCAGCAGGTATATAGTGGACTTGTGTAACACTGTGAACCAACCTGACCTGACATAAATGGAACACTCTCCAGTAACAGACTATATATTCATCTGCATGCAGAGCATTCACCTTTTTTTTTCTTTTTCTTTTTTGTCTTTTTGCCTTTTCTAGGGCCGCTCCTGCAGCATATGGAGGCTCCCAGGCTAGGGGTCTAATTGGAGCTGTAGCTGCCAGCCTACACCACAGCCATAGCAACACAGGATCCGAGCCGCGTCTGCAACCTAAACCACAGCTCATGGCAACGCCGGATCGTTAACCCACTGAGCAAGACCAGGGACCAAACCCACAACCTCATGGTTCCTAGTCGGATTTGCTAACCACTGCGCCACAATGGGAACTCTGCATTTACCAATTTGGACCGTATTCTACACATAAAACATTTGATAAATTTAAAAGGACTTAAATAATCAAAGTGTGTTCTCTGATTGCATTGGAATTAAATTAACAAATCAGTAGCAGAATACTATCTATAAAATCTCCAAATATTTGGAAACTAAGAAACACATTTCTAAGCATACTATGGATATTTAGAAACAAAAAGGGATATTAGAAAGTACTTTCAACTGAATGAAATGAAAGCAGAACATTTCAGAATCTGTGGGATGCTGCTAAAGCAGTACTTTGGGAAAAAATTATAGCACTAAAATACCTATGTTAGAAAAGAAAAAACATTTAACTTAGTGACCTCAGCTTCCACTTTAAAAAACTAGGGGCGGGGAAAGCAAGCTGACCAATTAAGGAGAGGAAAGAAAATAATAAAAGAGCATTCAAGTTCCCCAAGTGCTGCAGCAAGTAAAGGATCCAGCATTGCCACTGCAGCGGCCTGGGGCACTGCTTTGGCGTGAGTTTGATCTTTGGCCTTGAAACTTCTGCATGCCACAGGCGCAGCCAAAAAAGAAAAAGAAAAAAAAAGAGCATAAATCAATGAGATAAGAAAAAGAAAAATAATAGAGAAAATTATTGAAACCAAAAAATGATTCTTTGCAAAGATCAATAAAGTGATAAACCTGTAGCCAGATTAATCAAGAAAACACAGATTACTAGTATCTGAGCTGAAAGAGGTAACATCACTATTGATTCTACATATATTAAAAGGATTACTATTTTAATATTAGGAACAAATTTATGCCTTTTTTAAGGTTTTGTTTTGTTTTTGCTTTTGCTTTTTAGGGCCACACCCATGGCATATGGAGGTTCCCAGGCTAGGGGTCGAATTGGAGCTACAGCTGCTGGCCACGGCCACAGCCACAGCCACAGCAACAGCAACACAGGATCCGAGCTGCATCTACAACCTACAGCACAGCTCATGGCAACGCTGGATCCTTAACCCACTGAGCAAGGCCAGGGACCGAACACGCATCCTCTTGGATCCTGATCAGATTCATTCCCACTGCACCACAGTGGGAACATCACCTTTTAGGATTTGAAAACTTAGATGAAACAGATAATTTTTATGAATGATGCAAATTACCAGTGCTCATTCAAGAAGATAGAAAACATCAATAGTACTGCTTCTGTTATAGGAGTTGAATTCGCAGTTCAAAATTTTCACACAAAGAAAATTCTAGGCCTAGACGACTTTGCTGATGAATTGTTCCAAACATCTAGGGAAAAAATAATGCAAATTCTACAGAGTCTTCTGGAAAGTATAAGGGAAAGGAATACCTCCCTACTCGATCTGTGTGATAAGCATTAATCTAATACCAAAGCCAGGCAAAGGCATTGAAAGAAAAAACTACAGAGCAGCATCTCATGTGAAAATACATGTAAAAATTCTAAACAAAATTTTAAGAAGTTGAATCCAAAATTGAATCCAGCAATACATAAAAATAATTCATCCCGACCAAGTGGGTTTTAATTCCGAGAATGCAAAGTTGATTTAACATTGAAAAAAAATCAATGTAATTTACTGCATGAACACACTAATGGAAGATGTGTGGTGATCACAGTAGATGCAGAAAAGCATTTGACAAAATTCAGTGTCCAGTATTATGAGAACAAACACTCAACCAACAAGAATAGAATGGAATTTCCCAAATCCTATGAAAATCTACACATGGTATCGTACTTAATGGGAATTAAGATGAAATGTTCCCCCATAAGATTAGAAACAAGATAAGAGTGTCTGCTCTTGACAAAATCCAATGTCCAGTATTAGTGAGAACAAACACTCAACCAACAAGAAATAGAATGGAATTTCCCAAATCCTATGAAAAATCTACACATAGTATCGTACTTAATGGGAATTAAGATGAAATGTTCCCCCATAAGATTAGAAACAAGATAAGAGTGTCTGCTCTTGTCACTTGTATTCAACATTATACTACCAGTACCACCATATACCCCAGAAATAAAAGCAACCCAGACTGAAATATTCGAATAAACACAAAATGAAATATATGAGTGGTGTATAAGCACATGAATTGATTGTCAAAATTATTTCACTAGGGAAATACAAAGTAAAAATCATAATGAGATATCTCTATACATTTGTTTAAATGTCTCTGATAGAAAAAAAAAAAATACCAACCATACCTAATAGTGGCAAGGATGTGGAATAAATGAAACTTTCATAAACTACTGGTAAAAATGTTAAATTTTTTAAATTGCTTTGGAAAATACTTTGACATTAAAACTTCAGCACATTACTGAGCAAAACAAACCACTAAATAAACTAGGAATTAAATGATACATCCTGAACATGAAATATCTATCTATCTATCTATCTATCTATCTATCTATCTATATATATATATATACACCTCAGGACTAAAGCCAGCGTTTTACTCAGTGGTTGAAAGTAACTCCATAGAAGATACCATGTAAGAGAGACTCCCTTTTATAAGAGCAACAAAAAATTAATATTTAGGAATAAACTAACATGTATATGAAACACTAAAATAAAACTTTAGAAAACACTTACCGAAAGCATGATTCATTATTTAAAAAACTCATTAAGTTAACATTGCCAAATTAAAAGCTTCTGCTATTCAAAAACACTTGGTAAGAGAAGGAAAATAGAAGCCGTAGACTTGGGGAAAATATTGGCAGATCACACACAGCTGACACCAGTAATCTTCAAGTTGATATAATGATTCGATGTAATTCCTGTCAACATCCCAGCCCTGTATTTTGCGGAAAATGACAAGTTATCCTAAAATTCATATAGAAATACACAAGACCCAGACCAGCCAGAACAGCCTTGGGAAAGGAGAGCAAAAGTGGAGGATTTCCTGATTTCAAAACTTACTACAGTATTATGGTACTGCATAAATATATATATATAGCTCAGTGGCTTCGGTTTGAGAGTGACAGGCCAGACATACACTCATACGTTTATGATCAATTGATTTTGGACAAGGATGTCAAGACAGTTCAGTGGGATTTTCAACAGCTGATGCAGGGACAAACTGCATATCCAATTACAAAGAATGAAGTTGGACCCCACCTCACACCATATTCAAAAATTAGCTGCCAAATAGATGATAGTCATAAATGTAAACACTAAAACGAAACCAGTAAAATTCTTAGAAGAAAACATGGGAGAAATCGTCATGCCTTTGGATTAGGCAATATCTTCTTAGAGAAGGTACCCAAAGCACAAGCAACAGAAGAAAAACTAGATAGATTAGACTTCAGAGTCATCAAAATGAAAAGCTTTTGTGCTTCCCAAGACACTATCGAGAAAATGAAATGACCCCCACACAAAGGGAGAAAATACTTGCCAATCATGTGTCTGATGAGGGGCTTGTATCCAGAAGATATGATGGACAACTCAAAAGTTAAAACATAATTTCATTGTTAAATGGGCAAAAATTTGAATAAACATTTGTCCTAATACATCCAAATGCCCTGTGCGCACATAAAAGATGCACAACATTGGTCTTCAGGGGAATCTTAATCAAAACTGCAAGGAGGTAACACCTCACAAATACTGGATAGCTGAAGTCAAAAGGGCAGACAATAGCAAGTGTTTGTGAGGATATGAAGAAATTGGGTCCATCTATGTTGCTAATGAGATTACAAAATGCTGTGGCCCCTTTAGAAAACAGTGTGGAAGTTATTCAAAATGTTAAACATGGAATTAAGACATGACGCAGCAGTCTTACTTCTAGGTATATACCCAAGAGAAATGAAAACATACGACCACACAAAAATGGATACACAAATGTTCATGGCATCATAATATATAATAGAACAAGGAAACAACCCAGATGTCTATCAACTGTTGAGTGGATAAGCAAAAATGTATATCCGTTACAATGGAATATTATCCAGCAATGAAAAGGAAGTACTGATAAACACTACAGCATACATTAAACTTGAAAACATTGCGTCGAGTGAAGAAAGGAGCCACTCAGATTTTGTAGTATTTCATTTATACTAAACCTCCCGAAGAGACAAATCCATTGGTAGATTAGTTAGATTAACAATTACCAGGTATTAGACTGAGGGGCGAATGGGGAGAGACCACTAATGAGTAAGGGATTTCTTTCGAGGGGGATGATGAAAATGTTCTAGGTTTAGGTAGAGTGATGTTTACACAACTCTGTGAATGTACTTAAACTCTGTGAATTATACACTGTAAAAAGGTACGTTCTCTGGTATGTGTGTTAAATGCCTACCATATGACCCATCCATTCTACCATTAGATGTTTACCCAAGAGAAAAGAAAGTATATTTCCGGTGAAGATTTATAGATGGATATTCCTAGAAGATTATTTGTAGTAGTTAAAAACTGGAGCCATGCCAGATGTTCCTCAGCATAATGCCACACTCCAGTGAAAAGAAGTGAATTACTGATGCACTCAGCAATGTGGATAAATGTTAGAATAGTTATGCTGAGGGATAATATCTACATAAAAAACCTGTAGCCAACATCATACTTAATGGTGAGAAACTAGAAGCTCTCCTGCTAAATCAGAAACAAGGACACTCCCGCTCACCACACCTTTTCAGCATCATACTAGAAGTCCTAAATATTGCAATAAGACAGGAAAAAGGATTTAAAGATATACAGATTGGTAAGGAAAACTAAAACTCTCTTTACAACTGACATTATTGTCTATATAAAACACCTGGACGAATCAACAATAAGAAGCAAACAACATCTAGAACTAATAAGCAGTTATAGCAGGGTTGCAGGATACAAGGTTAATATTGTATAATAGAAGCCTACTCAAAACTCTGGCACTTGGATTTCCTGTTGTGGCTCAGTGGGGATTAATCCAACTAGTATCAATGAGGGCACGAGTTCAATCCCTGGCCTCGCTCAGTGGATTAAGGATCTGAAATTGCCATGAGCTGTGGTGTAGGTTGCAGACGCGGCTTGGATCCCGTGTTGCTGTGGCTGTGGTGTAAGCCAGCAGCTATATCTCCAATTCAACCCCTAGCCTGGAAACTTCTATATGTCATGGATACAGCCCTAAAAAGACAAAAAAGAGAAAAATTCTGGCATTTTATTTTACGGATGTTGACGAACTGATTCTAAAGTTCGTGTGGAAAGTTGGAAGATGTAGAATGGCCAGCTTAGCATTGAAGGAGAAGAACAAAGTCGGAGGGCGTACACTACCCAGCTTGAGGACAAGACAAAGCTACCGTAAGCATGACAGTGTGGCAATTGCAAAAGAAAAACAGATAGGTAAGTGGAACAAAATAGAGAACAGAAATAGTCCCATATAAATATACCAACTGATTTTTGGCAAGGGAACAAAAAGCAATACAGTGGAGCAAAGATGGTCTTTTCAACAAAGGTCTTAATAACTGGACAACTGCATGCAAAAAAAAAAAGTCTAGACACAGACCTTACACCCTTCACAAAAATTATTTAAAATAGACCACACCCTAAATTAAAACTCAAAACTGTACAACTTGTTGAAGATAACAGAGGAGAAAACCAAGATGACCCCGAGTGTGGCAATGACTTCTTAGGTACAACGCCAAAGGCGTAACTGTCGAAGGAAATAACTGATAAGCTAGACTTCATAAAAATCAAACCTTCTGCTCTATGAAAGGTACTGTCAAGAGAATGAGATAAGCCGTAGTCTGGGAGAAAATATTTGCAAAAGACATATCTGATAAAGGACTTTTATCCAAAATATACAAAGAACACTTTAAAAACTCATAAATAAGAGAATAACTCCAGGAGTTCCCGTTGTGGCTCAGTGGTTAACGAATCCAACTAGGAACCATGAGGTTGAGGGTTCGATCCCTGACCCCACTCAGTGGGTTAAGGATCTGGCGTTGCTGTGAGCTGTGGTGTGGGTCACAGACTCGGCTCAGATCCCATGTTGCTGTGGCTCTGGCACAGGCTGGTGGCTACAGCTCCACCCTTAGCCTGGGGTATCTCCATATGCCACAGGAGTGGCCCTAGAAAAGACAAAAGGACAAAAAAAAGAAAGAAAGAAAATAACTCAAAAAATGGGCCAAAGATCTTACTTAATAGACACCTCACCGAAGACGGGCAGATGACAAAATAGCATATGAAAAGATGTTCCACATCATTCGTCGTCAGAGAAATGCAAGTTAAAACAACAACGGTCTACCACTGCAGACCTCTCAGAATGCCAAAATCCAGAACGCCGATAACACCGCATGCTGGCAAGGACGGGAGCAGCGGGAACTCTCATTCGTTGCTCATAGGAATGCGAAGTGTGCGTACATTTTGTAAGACAATCTGGTGATCTCTTATCAACCAAACATACTCCCACCATACAGTCCAACAGTTGCATTCCTTGGTATTTACCCAAAGGAGTTGAAAATTTATGTCCACACAAAAACATAAATGGATATCTATTGGAACTTTCCTCACAACTGCCAAAACTTGGAAGCAACCAAGACGTTCTTCCATAGGTGAATATGCATAAATAAACCCTGGTACAGCCAGGCGGTGGCTGCACGCACTCTAAAAAGAAATGATCTCTCAAGCTACGAAAAGCCATAGAGGAAATTTAAACGCTTCTTACTAAGGGAAATAAGCCAATCTGGAAAAGCTATGTACTGTGTGATTCCAACTATGTGATATTCTGGAAAAAACCAAGACTATAGAGACGGTAAGAAGGTAAGTGGTTGAGACTGGGTGGGCGAGTAGATAGAGCACAGAGCGTTTTTAATGCAGTTAAGCTGTTTTGTATGATTGAATAATGATGGATGCTTTGTCTATGTTAGACCAATTCATAGAAGATACACCGCCAAGACAGAACCCCGGTGTAAACCATGGAAGTTCCTGAGCCAGGTGTCGGGCCACAGTCCTCATGTAAACTGTGTGTCAGTGTAGGTTCATCAGTTGTAACACAGGTACCACTGTGGCAGAAGATGCCAGTCGTAGGGGAGACTCTGCATGTGTGCGGGGCAGGGTTTTATGGGAAACCTCTGCCCCTTCCTCTCAGTTTTGCTCCAAATCTAAAGCTGCTCTTAAAAATAGTCTTAAACAAAACGCAATGAAGTACTGAAACATTGAACAATACGGATAAATATCAGGATAGTTACAGTGAGTGAAAGCAGATTTAAAAAAAGGATACATTCTCTGTGGCTCCATTTAAGTCTAGCAATGCAAACCAGTCTGCAGGGATAGAACGTAAAGTGCTGCTTGCCTGCAGACAGGGTCTGGGAAGGGCTGGACCGATCCCCAGGGGCACGGAAATGCGGGAGGGCATCCGCAGTCCTCGTCCAGCGTCTGCGCGCCGCCCACGGTGCCGGGGGTGTGGATGTGTGTCAGGACAACACCAAAGTGCATAGTTTACCGCATGTCAACTAAAACTTAAAGTCGTTTTAAAAAAATAGGGGTTTATCTATAAGCTAATGTCAAAATAAGAAAAAAAATAGGAGCTCCTGTCGTGGCTCAGCGGTTAGTGAACCCAGCTAGCGTTCGTGAGAATGTGGGTTTCATCCCTGGCCTCGCTCAGTGGGTGAAGGTCCAGCGTTGCCGTAAGCTGTGGTGTAGGTCACAGACTCGGCTCAGATCCAGCGTTGCTGTGGCTCTGGCGTAGGCCAGCAGCTCCTGTTCCGACTGGACCCCTAGCCTGGGAATCTCCATATGCCGCGGGCCCTAAAAAAAAGGACAAAACGACCAAAAAAAAAAAAAAAAAAAAAAACGAAAAAGAATTACCCCCCAGTGCTTGGTCTGAGCGGTGGCCGTACAAGCCAATACACTAAAATGCTCCATGAAGAGGCACTAAGGCTGTGATCATTTCTGAAGAGAATATGGTGTCAGTACCTGGAGTGTTAGGGGTTCCGAGAAGGACTTAAGCAGGAGTGTTAGGGTTCCGAGAAGGACTTAAGCAGGAGTGTTAGGGGTTCCGAGAAGGACTTAAGCAGGAGTGTTAGGGGTTCCGAGAAGGACTTAAGCAGGAGTGTTAGGGTTCAGAGAAGATGAGATGAACCAGAACTTTTAGGGGTTCCGAGAAGTACTTAAGCAGGAGTGTTAGGGTTCCGAGAAGGACTTAAGCAGGAGTGTTAGGGTTCCGAGAAGGACTTAAGCAGGAGTGTTAGGGTTCAGAGAAGATGAGATGAGCCAGAACTTAAGCAGGAGCCATTTGAGACCTTTCCTTTTCTCACTGGTGAGTCAAAGTTCATGCTGCCGGAGAAAGCAATGTTCTCCCTTCATTTTACCTTTCAGTGTTTCTTCGGCACGGGGACCTTCCTGAGTGTTAGCAAGGATGCAGGGGGTTGTCCCTGCCCCAGCTGCCACCAGTTTGAGGCCAAAGTATAAACTTTCAGGCTCCATCTCTTACTCTCGTTCCTGAAAAATGCCATCTATTCTCGGTCTGCCTAATCCATGCGGCTTGTTCTCCGCAGTCCTGCACACCTCCGAGCAACGAGTTCAAGATCAGCATGAAATTGGAAGCCCAGGATCCCAGGAACACCACGTCCACCTGTATCGCCACAGTAGTCGGGCTGACAGGTGCTCGCCTCCGCCTTCGCCTGGACGGCAGTGACAACAAAAACGACTTCTGGCGGCTCGTTGACTCAGCTGAAATCCAGCCTGTCGGCAACTGTGAGAAGAATGGGGGTATGCTGCAGCCCCCTCTGGGTGAGTCACTAGACCTAAGCTCCCCATAGCCAACTAGTTCTCTTCCCAAACGTGTGCAGCCTATTATAAAAAAACGTAGGGTCCCCTGCCTATCCCTTCATTTTCATATGCCCCTGCCCCCCAAAAGAGGCCTACCTGAGATGAAATGAACTCTCAAATCTGGACCTCTCCATTCTGCATTAATTTAGGATAGGCAGGCTTCTCTCAAGCTCTCCTTTTCCGAACAGGATCCCACACCCCTCGTCCTTCCTCGTCAGTTCCCTTTACCCTGCGAGGCAGAATGAAGGGCGTCTTGTCATCTTAACTTGCCTCCGAAAAAACATAGAGCTTTCGCAGAATCCTACGCTGAGAGCAAGAGGTGGGAGGAAAATCCCCCAGTAGAAACAATGTGGTAAGGATCCCTTATTTCCTCCCCTCAATTCTCACTTGGTCTTTGGAACTTTCCCACTTTGAATCAATCATTAAGTAAAATGCATTATTTCACCTAAGCTAATAACCCCACTGTGTTTTTCTCCTCAAGATCAAATTCACTTTTTTTTTTTTTTTTTTTTTTGCCTCAGTGTATTTGACTGATTTCGCTCATGTCAGCAATTACTGCCCATCACAGTTGTAGTTTCAATAGAGGATAGAGAGAGCTGGGGTCGGGGCTGCGGGCTCTGTCTCCCTCAGGAGGCTGTGCTCAATCCAGTGAGCCTTGCAGGACGGTATCACGTGAAAGACCTCCCGGGTGGTTATTTAACATTCTCCCCCATCAAAGAAATTACTTGTAATATGAAATTTCGGGTGTATATAAAAGTAGAAAAAAGAGCACAGGTGAATATCTATGTATCCTTTATCCGAATAGTCAGTCGTGTCTTCATTGTACCTGCACACTTCCTGCCCCCTTCCTGCCCAATTGCCTAAACATAGTATCATTCTCTCATTACATATTTATTATGTATCTCATAGGTAATATTTTAAAGACAATCATAATAACATCACATGTAAATACACTGTAATTCCTTCACATCAACAAATATTTAGTCAGTGTTTAAATTTTCCTTGTTGTCTGTCTGTCTCTGTCTCTCTCTTTTTTACGTTTTCTTTGAATCAGGACCCAGATAAGATCAGCATATTGCAGTTGGTTGATATGTCCCTTAAGCCTCTTTTAATCTGTGGATTTTCCTTCTCTCTCTCATTGTCTTCTTGCAATTTATTTGTTGAAAAAACCAAGTCATTTGTCTTTAAAATTTCCCACAATTCGATTTTACTGATTATATGTCCGTGGTATCATTTAACATGCATCTCTGTCCTCCCTGCCTAGAAATTAGTAACTAGACGTAGAGGCTGGATCAGGTTCAGGTTCAGTTTTTTCACAAGAATATTTCATAGGTGGCGGTGTTTACCTCTGTTAGGAAGCACATGTGGTCTGATTGTCTCTCATTCTACAGTGTAGCAGCCGTTACTGCTCGTGGTCTGGATCAGGGGTTGACAGACTTTCTTAAAGGGTCAGAGAGTAAATACTTCATGCTTAGGAGCCATACAGTCTCTCTTGCAACTTGTCATCTTTGTCCTTTAACTCCAATTCCACCCCTAGCCTGGGAACCTCCACATGCCGCAGGTGCAGCCCTAAAAAGACGAAGCAGCCAAAGGCCATACATAAACAGATGGGCAAGGCTGTGTTCCAGTAGAGCTTTATTTATAAAAACATACAGCCAATCTTCTGGCTCTAGGTTATTGACCCTGATTTAGACCCATCAATTTATTATAGTTGCAAAATGGGAAATTTTAATATTACCATTTTGTCCACATTAAATGGAATATATCTATTAAAATAAACTTTCATCAACTGTTTGGTTATCCTGAGGTGTAGTTCATGCAGGAAATATAGTTTAGATGCTTGATATTTTTCTTTGTTTACCACTTTTCAAAATAATAAGTTGAATTACCCTCATCCACCAATATTATTTTCAGTGTTGTTGTTGTTATCTAATATCGTAAATTCTAAGATTCATACTTTTTTTTTTTTTGTCTTTTGTCTTTTTTTAGGGCCGCACCTGCGGCATGTGGAGGTTCCCAGGCTAGGGGTGGAATCAGAGCTGCATCTGCTGGCCACAGCAACTGGGATCTGAGCTGCATCTGCTACCTACACCACAGCTCATGGCAACGCCCAGGGATCAAACCTGCATCCCCGTGGATCCCAGTTGGGTTCGTTAGCTGCTGAGCCATGAAGGGAACTCCCAAAGATTGATACATATTTAATGTGTTTCAATCCATTACACTAATTGTCCATATTGATTCTTGAATTATCCTGTCTTTGGCTTCACAGGAGCCTCATCAAGTTGTCTCCTGACTCTGTTATTTAATAGTTCCCTCGGATTTTTGACATTTCAGAAGGTTCCAGGTTCATCTTTTACATTTCTTTTCCCGCATATGGAATCAGCTGTTTCTTTTAGGTTCCTGGGCTCCTTTTCATGGGAAGTGGGACTTAGAGACCATAATCTGAGCACTGGATTGCTCAGTGCTGCTGGATTGGTCATTCTTTCTAGCCTTTGTGGTGGAGAGAGGTAGGAACTACTTTTTTAGAAAGTATTGTTACTAAGAGTGAAGAAATCATTGGCTTATATGTATACCTCCTCCTAAAATTCAGGAGGTGGTGGTTTTGCTTACTTTGTCTTTACTGTCTCAAATCTGTTGTCTGCGTTGTACCACAGCGAAGCCCTGATTCCTCAGGTCACTAACAAACAACGCATTTACCCCGTCCCACCAGGCACACAGGACAGCTTCGGAAAAGCAGTGCCGGGCAGTTGCCGTTGTGATTACGGCCAGTGTTCCAGTTATTTGCATCCCCACTTCAGGGAAGAAGGTCAATAACGTGTTGCACATTCATTCGTGTTAGTTTGTCCCGGAGTGGCAGTGCTGCCAGCTTGGTATAAACTGAGGTTTATTTGTTCCGGTTGGGGTTTGATTTTTAGAGACTGCTTTTTAAATTTTTTTCTTTGTAAGCATATACATGATATACATCATTCTTAAAGTGAAATCTGTAAAACAAAGTATGACCCCCTTCACCCTACCCGTCTTCTGTCATAGGCAACCACTTTCTTTTCATTTTATACTTTATAAGCATTTTCATTTTAAAAAATAAGCAAATATACCCCTGCGAGTCTGTGTACATGTATACACTTGTATCCCTGCCTTCTTCTGTAAATGACAGCATGTCACACACACTTTCCTCAACCTTGCTTTTTCTTTTAATGTGTGTCCCGAAGACGACGTCTTAGTAGTGTGGACCTGCTCCTCATTCCTTTTCGCAGCTGCATATACTCTAATATTCTCAACCCGTTTTAGGAACCACTGTTCAGAAGCTTGAGAGACTATTAAAAATATAACTCCTGGAGTTCCCGTTGTGGCGCAGTGGTTAACGAATCCGACTAGGAACCATGAGGTTGCGGGTTCGGTCCCTGCCCTTGCTCAGTGGGTTAACGATCCGGCGTTGCCGTGAGCTGTGGTGTAGGTTGCAGACGCGGCTCGGATCCTGCGTTGCTGTGGCTCTGGCGTAGGCCGGTGGCTACAGCTCCGATTCAACCCCTAGCCTGGGAACCTCCATATGCCGCGGGAGTGGCCCAAGAAATAGCAACAACAACAACAACAAAAAGACAAAAAGACAAAAAAATAAATAAATAAATATATATATATAACTCCTTAGGGCTGATGGTGACTATCTAAGTCAAAATCTTTCTGCAAATTCTCCAGAAACATACTGATCAAAAAGAAGAGCATATCAAACCATCCCAAACTCATGTCGAAAACATAATTCAGCATTCAAGAATACCACAGATTCCGGTGATGTTACCTAAATGTTGAGATATAACAATCTGAAACCACTAGAGCTAGCACCTGTCCCATACCAGAATGACGAGATTTATGTACGTGCAAACAGAGAAGGCAGCGGGAGCCTAACACAGCCAAAGTCGCCCCCAGAAAAAGAGGGTCCCATCCGAGTGGGAAATGCTGAAAGGAAGGAGAATCGGAAGGAAGAGAGTGAATGAAAAGTGTGAGGGACTGGATGTAGCAGCGTTGGGAAGGTAACTGCCATTGTCGGAGAGGCACCGACAACGTTGGAGGAGGAGAAGCACGCTGGGCGGTGATTTGTAAAGTTATGCAGGAACCAAAGACAGTCGCAAAATCGAGAGACACCAGTCTTCCCATCCCGTCCCAAACAGGCGTAACGACCGGGGAAACTGCACTTCACGCGGCCAGCAGAAATCTCATGACCCAAGGTGCCTGCCAACGTGGAACGTGCTGTTTTTTGCTAGCCCAGGAAAACATAAAGACATTTCAGATGATTGGGAAGCAGCAGTCAACATCCATGAAAAGCTTCTACATGAAGACAAACAGAAGTGGAGGATAAAACCATTTTAACTACTGAAAATTCTACTGCCCAGATCAGTGACTAACCAAAGGAAAACTGTTGCACAGTAACCCATCTTGAGTTAAGTAAATATTGACAGATATGAAAAAATACCTTGAATCATAAATTTTATAAGACTAAATATGCACAATAGACAGGAAGATGTGAGAGTAAAATTGTCCAAATTCAAGAGAAACATTGAAGAAAGAAAAATCATCTCAGTTGAAGACTCAGTTCCAGGGGGGACAGGAGTTGCAGCTGAAAGTGTAAACAAAGGTCATTGAGATAAGAAATAAAGTAGCCAAGAGGAGTTCCCTTGGTGACACAGCAAGCTAAGGATCTGACGTCGCTGCTGTGGTTCAGGTTGCGGCTGTGGCGTGGGTTCAGTCCCTGGCCCCACAACTTCTGCATGCCCCAGGTGTGGCCAGAACGAAACAAAAACAACAAAATAGCCAAGAGACTAAGAATAAATATGAGAAAATGTTTAAAAGTTTCAGAAAGGAACTATTAGGTGTCAAATACAGTCAACAAAGATCCAGCGTGTGTCTGCACAGGTATGTGTACATGCATAATTGGAGCCCCTGAAGAAGAAAAACAGAATTAGTACTTAAAATTGTAATATAAGAAAATTTTCTGGAGTTCTTATCATGGTGCAGTGGAAACAAATCTGACTAGGAACCACAAGGTTGCCGATTCGATCCCTGGCCTCACTCAGCGGGTGAAGGATCCGGCATTGCCGTGAGCTGTGGTGTAGGTCGCAGACACGGCTTGGATCTGGTGTTGCTGTGGCTGTGGTGTAGGCCGATGGCTACAGCTCTGATTCGACCCCTCGCCTGGGAACCTCCATATACCGCGGGTGCAGCCCTAAAAAAAAAAAAAAAAAAAAAAAGGAAGAAAATTTTCCGAAAATTCAAGGATACCTTCGTATTGAAAGGGCCTACCTTATTCTGGGAAAACTTGACCTGGATTGGTCAATTCTAAGACAGAGTCTAGTCAGAGTATTACATTCTAGGAATAAAGAAAAATTCATTTAAGCCTCCAGCAAAAAAAAAAAAACAGCCAGTTTCTTACAAGGGAAGGAAAGTTAGGTTGCATCATACTTCTCAGCAGCAAATTAAACATGAAGACAAAGCAGAGCAGTGTTTTTAAGAAGTTCAAGGAAAGAAAATGAGAAGACAGTTTTATATCTAAACACGCTGTTTTTTCAGGTGTTGAGAATATAGTGAGAGTTTTCAGCATGCAAGGACTTAGGCAATAATGTGACCCCAGGCCCCTCCTAAGGAACCAGATATGGCAAGCGCTCCATCCAAAAGACAGATGATCCGTCTAAGACAAAACAGAGGTGAGGACCAAGGCAGAATGGTGTGGCATGAGTGGGTCCAGTGGTTTGAACACAGAAAGTTTCATACAACTGTTAACTAGCAGAGGATTGGAGAAGGGGCTCGGCTGCTCAAAAGGGAGGAGGACTCTAAAGAACAGCATAGCAAACATAAGGCCAAGCCGCGTGCTGGGGCAGAGGTGGAGAGCCCAAGGAAGAGCCTCCCGCCCCCCACCTCCGGGCCGAGGTGGGTACCCTGTTGGAGAGGGCACGGCTGTGCCTCACTAAACGAGAGGCGTCATCGTGGTAGCACAGCAGTGCAGCTTGCTAGAAGTCTGCCCTCTAGATGCTAGGAAACTGTTCACTGACGGTTGTGTCTCTGGAGAGAGTCTGCTGTAGGACCACTGAAGGTAGGGGAGGGTAGTGCTGCTGCTGCTGGCCCCTGAATCCTCCTGACTGCTGTGTACTCAGGTCAGGGCCAGCAGAGAAAATGGGAGTGCGGCAGGAGCCTGCCAAACGAACACACTGGAACCGGAAAGCAAGCCTCTTCCTCCTGCCTTGCCTTCAGATGGGATCCAAGAATAGCCTTACAGTCGGCAGACCAGGAGTTCCCGTTGTGGTGCAGTGGAAACGAACCCAGCTAGTACCCATCGGGACGCAGGTTTGATCCCTGGCCTCCATCAGTGAGTTAAGGATCTGGCGTTGCCACGAGCTATGGTATAGGTTGCAGATGCAGCTCGGATCCTGAGCTGCCGTGGCTGTAGCGCAGGCTGGCAGCTGTAGCTCCGATTCGCCCCCTTGCCTGGGAACTTTCATGTGCCGAAGGTACAGCCCTAAAATGCACAACAAAAGCCAAAACACAAAAAACTGACAGGCCGAATATTCGAAGCCTAAACGAGGCAATAGGGGAGTAAGGACATTATGAACTATGTTAGTGTTAACCGCTAACACCGCCTCAATACCAGAGCAACAAAAGGTTAAAGATAGACCACGTAGAGAGAGAGGTGAACTAAATATGGAAAATGCAATAAATAAAACACGACAAGAGTGGAGACCAAATGTGTGGTTTATATTCACGTAAGTGATTTTAACTCACCTATTAAAAAAATTCAGATTGGTGCCCAAAGTCAAACCCGACTTTATGTTCTGCACAGGAGACACGCATCAGGGAAAGTGAGTCCGAAAGGCTGGAAAATAAAAGGATAAGGAAGGATGTGTGCGGGGCTCCAACCGTGTAATCGCACAGGTTACAGTTCGCTGTCGGACGTGGCGGCGTTCGGAACAGAGATTTCAGTAGACGGAAAAGATACACAGACAGACACGGAGGGGATTTAACACACTTCTCTGAGGACCAAGGCCAAGGGAGCAGGAAGGAAAGGTGCTGAAGCTTTCATGATGGTGTGACCGTGTGTGTGTGAGTGTGAGCGTGTGTGCATATCAGACTCTATACCCCCGGGGGATGACCTTCTACCGTGAAATTTAAAACTCTTAAACAACTTTTGTTTGAAAGGGGGAAATATAAATCAAAATTTCAGAATTCCCAAAACGTAATAATAAAAATCACATCAGAATTTTGAGATAAAATGAAGGCAGTGTTTGGAAGAAAATTTATAGCTTTAAATAACTGACATAAATTAAAACGAAAGGATAAAAATTAAGAAGTTAAATTCCCAATTCAAAAAGATAGAAAAAGTTACAATCCAAAGAAAATCCAAAGTAGAAAGAAATAGAAGAAAAAATAAAGATAAAAAGATTAAGGAAGTGGAAAATAAAAAGGCAGTAAATCAAAATACTGGTCCTTTGGAGAAAATATCCACAAAATATGCAGACTCCTAGTTAGCATAATAAGGAACAAGGGCAATATGTGTGGACATGGCAGAGGAGGGAATAACGCTGTGTAAATAAACTAGAAAAGCTAGGTGGAATAGGAAAATACGCTTTGTCGAAGTGGACCCTGTAGCACTACCATGTTTAATATCTATCTATATATTTTTATGTAAAACTATAAAATGCGTTTTCAAAGCACTGCATGCAAATTATTTTACAAGAAAATTCTACAAAACTTTGAAGGCCAGGTAATTCCATTCCACTTGAGTTGTTGTAACGCCCAAGGGAGTTTTCTGTAGTGATGGAAGTGTTTTGTATCTCTGCTGTCCGGTGTGGTAGTGACAGCCACCCATGGCTGGCGAGCTCTTGAAATGCGGCTGCTGCAACTGAAGAATGGAATTTTTAGTTTTATTTAATTTAATTGTAATTTAAAATTAACACTAACAAAAAAAAAGTCAAAAACCACATGATCATCTCACTAGATGCAGAAAAAGCATTTGAAACAGTCTAACATGCATTTATGATAAAAACTCTTACCAAAGTGGGTATAGAGGGAACATACCTGAACATAAAGCCATTTATGACAGACCCACCTCAAAGGTAATACTCACTGGAGGAAAGCGGAAAGCCTTCCCACTAAGATCTGGAAGAGACAAGGACGCCCACTCTCACCACTGTCATTCAGCATAGTACTGGAAGTCCTGTTGCCGGAATTTGGCCTCTGCCTTCTGGTGCCGAAGTGAAACACAAAGATGGGGTTTGGGGTAAAGGAGGAAAAAAATACCTTTATTGCTTTGCCGGGCAGAGGAGGGCCACAGCAGGCTAATGCCGGAAAGACGGTGCCCCCCACCCCCCTCGGAAAGAACTGCAAGGAGTTTTATAGTACAAAGGAGAAAAACAGGTTTTCATATAGGAATCAGGATTGGGACAAACATGCATTCTCGTTGTTTGGGGGGAATCTTCGCCGTCAAAGCTGGAGTCCGGAGTTCTGATCTTGAGGGTGGTCTCCTGGGCTATTGCCTCAAATAACAGTACTGGGGAAAGGCGTATTGATCAGAGATGAGAACAGACTAGGAAAGCTCCTGAAAAACAGCATGTGCTGCTAACCTTCAACCCACAGGCAATTATGCTCAGGATGCCTAATCTTCAGCGCAGGGGTGGTTGTGTTTAGGGAGAAGGACAAGGAAGGTCTCTAAGCTGTTCAGTTTCAGAGTATTCGTTTCAGAAGGAAGCGTGAGGAATATAACTCTTCTCTCGGGCATGAGGCACCTGCCTCAGTCCTGGTCACCACAATCAGAGAAGCAGAAGAAATAAAAGGTAATTTAAAATTAAAAGCCTTTGTAGTTGGCAACTACCATACTAGGCTGTGCACTTCTAATTTTTTTTTTTTTTTTTTGGCCTCCCCCCAACATAGGGAGCTCCCAGGCCAGGGATCAGATCTGAATCACAGTTGTGACCTAAGCCATGGCTGCAGCAACGTAGGATGGCAACCCACTGTGCCAGGTGCTCCAGAGGCAGAGTGTGGGCTGTCTCTGGAGGAGAGAGGCCCTGGAGTGCAGGGGTGGTTTGTTTTTTAATGGGCTGAGTAATTTCATAGGCTGGAAAGTGGAAGGATTATTCCAACTATTTGGGGGGGGTAAGATTTCCAGAAATTGGGCCATTGCCCACTTTTTGGTCTTTTTTGGTCTGCCTCGGAACTTCACGGAGCCTGCAGGCGTGTTATCTAGCATGTGCTGCCTTATTATAGTGAGTTTATACTGAGACTTTAGGTTTACTAGAAGGTCTTCTGCCGTCTTGGGCCTAATGGGTTCTGACCAGTTTCTGTCTTATCCTTAATGGCTACGTCATTCTTTAATAGCTGTGTCCTGCCCCTTCCCTCCTATCTCAAAGGGAGAATAGGGAGTGGCGGCCAGTAGATGCGGGGGTTTCTTTCTGGAGTCATGAAAATGTTCTAAAATTAGATAGAATGATCTTTGCATAACCCTAAAAACCACTGATTCACATATTTAAAGGGATACATTTTATAATGAGTTACATCTCAATAAAGCCGTTGTTCTTCCCAAATCGCATATCTGATTCAACAAGTAGCGTTGGAAAAGCTGGATATCTACATGCAAAAGAACGACGTTGGACCTTTATTTCACACTATTGCATAGTAGTTAACTCAGAATGGATCAGCAACCTAAACGTAGGGCTAAACCTATAAAACTCTCAGATAAGAACATGGGGAAAAGCTTCGCGATGTCGGAACTGCCAGTGATTTCTTGGATGTGACACCAGAAGCCCAAGCAACAAAAGAAAAACGTAGCCAAATTGGACTGCACTAAAATTAAAAATTTTCATCAAACAACAGCGTTAACAGTGAAAAGGGAACTCCCGGGATGGGAGAAAATATTTGCAAATCACACATCTGATAAGAGGTTAGTATCCAGAATATATTTTTTACAACTCCAACAGTAACAAACAACCAGAGTGAAAAACAGGCAAAGGACTTGAATAGACACGTCTCTAAAGGAGGTGTACAAATAGCTAAGAAGCACGTGAACAGATGCTCAGCATTGCTAATCGTGTAGGGAAATGCAGGTCAAAGCCACAGTGAGGTAACACTTCACCCCCACATGCATTAGGATGGCCGTTATCAGATAAACAGAAAATAACCAGCGTAGGTTAGGATGTGGGGAGATGGGACCCCATGTGCACTGGGAAAGTGCGATGGGACAAGCACTGCGGAGACCAAGTGGCGTTGCCTCGAGAGACGGTCGGAAGAGAACCACCCCGTGTTCTACCCGCTCCGCCTTGGGGTGGATGAGGGAATAGAAAGCAGGGGGTGAAGGCAGGGGTTGCAAAGCAGCACCGTTCACAGTATCCGAAAGGTCAGGACAATCCAGGGGCCCCCCGAGAGGAGAAGGGTACATAGGATGTGGTCCATACATACGATGAACTGTTACTCAGCCTCTAAAGGAGGAGATTGCGACACATCCCACGATGCGGATGAAACCCAGAGATGCTGCGCTGAGCGAGACCAACCAGCCCCACAAGGACAGATGCCGTGTAATTCTACGTATTCGAGGAGCCTAATACTAAGGCAGATTCACAGAGACGGGAAATCGAAGGGGGTTGCAGGGAGCTCCGAGGGCCGAGTGGGAAGTGATTGTTAGATGAGCGGCCTTTCTTCGGGGGAAGAGGAAGAAGTTCTGAAGGTGGAAGGTGGTGACGGTCACACGACGACGTGAGTGGGCTGGATGCTGTTCACGTTTGCGAAAGAAGGAAATAGGTGTGTGTACGTACACGTGCAGAACATACACGAACTTCTGCGTACGCTGTGTACGTACAGTTCTAGGAAAAGAAACAGGATGGCTAAGGCAGAAAACAGTGAAGAGGCCGCCTATCGGAGTATCTGGGACTGGGGTGGAAAGTACAGAAACGGGGTGGGGCTTCTCTGAGCATTCCCTGTACGCTCCTGTCACTTTTGAGTTATGTCGGTGTTTTGCCTGATACATACAATTAACCCCCCAAAAAGGTGAGCAAGACATAGCCTAAGTTGACTCTGAGTAGAAACAGACCGGGCCAGCGGGTGGACGACGCCATCCCGCTGAAGAAAGAGCTTAAACAACTTGGACACAGAGCCCGCCCCACCCTCAGGGGACATGCGGAAGTGCAGAGAGATTCTGACCTAGTGCTGGTGGTGCTTTTGCCCCATGATCTGAAACTACTTTGCATGTATCGAAGACAGCAGATGAATGAGTGATGCCCGTAGGACTGGGAGAAGGTGGAGAACGCTGCAGAGTGGTGTTTGAAGTGTAGGCGTGTTATGAACTCAGCTTAAAAAGGCATATGTGGTAATATGTGTAAAGTGTACATAAATATATTAATATATAACATATTCACTTGGAATGCATATGTATACAAACATACACGTATGTTAGCTTTTCCAAGCTCTGTTGAAAAGGCCTGGACACAGCAACCCCTCAGCAGCAGTGACCAGACCTTCATTTTGCTTTCTAAATCCTTCTCCACTGAAAGGAATCAGGACTCCTTGGAGGCATGCCTGATTCCAAGGCTGAGCAACAGAGAAAGTGTAAGGTGAATCTGGAACATCTTATTGTGCTGGAAAGCAGGAAAGTCTCAGAGAATGATGGGGACCTAGCAGAGGGATGCAGGAACGAGCCTAGATGGGCTCTGACTGGCCAACATTGGAAAAATATGACTCTCAAAAAAAAAAAAAAGAAAATAGTAATAGCGTCCATGGGTCCCTAGTGAAACACAAAGAAAAACAATTTAAGTTGCCGAGAAAGTTCTTTTTTATAGAATATCAGCTAATAAATATAAAGAATGATTGAAAACTACCATTTTGCAACCACCATTGTAATGGATTCCGGCAATGATAAGGAATATGCTAAAAACATGTTTTTCAAAAGCTTATCGGACAGTAGGATATTCACATCGGCTCAGAGTTTCTCCCCACTGACTGTCTGTTCATTATAAGGGGAAGTTACAGTGTATAAATCTGTGAGTCGCTACTTAAAATGTAGTATCGTCAGTTTGTCAGTAGTTAGACAAACTGACGTGACGCACTTCTTGAAGTAATAAAAGTACTCAGTATCATTTGTGTGGTGTTTGTGGGACATTCCATAAAACAGCCCAGACTCTTCAGAAACAGCAATTTCATGAAAGACAAAAGGCAACAGGATGATTCAAGCTTAAAAGAGACTGCGGATTCCCTTGTGGCATACATCATGTTCAAGATTGGGGGCTGTAACTGAAGCAGCTCAGGTCACTGCAGGGGTGCAGGTTTGATCCCTGGTCTCGGCACGTGCACGTGCCACAACGTGGCCAAAAAAAAAAAAAAGATTAAAGGAGACTAAAGAAACATGAAAACCAAGTGCAATATGTGATTCTTGATATATTTTACAAATTAAACAGCTGTAAAGATTTGGGGACAGTTGAGAATATTTGTAATTAAATTTCTTGGGTCAGATAATACTGCAGTATTAAAGGAGACGTCTTGCTCTGAGGACAAGCGTCCTGACAGGACGTTTTATGATGGCCTGAACTTTCCCGTGGTTTAGAGGAAAAAGTACGTGCAGACAGATGGAAAGCAACTGTGGTGAAGTGCAATTAGTTGCTGAATCTAGGTGAAGGGTATCTAGTTTGCTCATGTACTGTTTTTGCTACTTTTCTCAAGGTTCAAAATTTCTCAAAATAAAAAGTTTTAACTAATGTATATAATTATACATGTGTATGTGTGTGTGTGTTCATGTCCCCCAGGCCGCCTCTGGACCTCTCCCCAGAGTTGCTGAATCAGAATCTCTAGGTAATGGGGCTTGGGACTCTGCATGGTCAAACAGCTTTGCCGAGACTCTAACGCAGTTGGTCTGTGTTTGGGAAGCATGGCTCTAAAGAGCATTCTTCTCCATTAAAATCTTTTATGATTTGTGTGTGTGTGTCCTGTTCACATAGGAACGTTGGTGACTCCCTTGCAGGGTCCTCCAGAGAGAAAAGGCGAAAAGGTAGAATGATTCTCGGGTGATAGCAGCCTTTCCTCAAACCCCTTTGTTTTCCTGATCCATCCGTCCTGTGCTCAGATTCTTTCCTCTGAACAGGGCTGAGTCTGGATCACTCATTCTCAGACAGCCGGCCAGCTGGAATCACTTAGGGAGCTCTCGAAAATTTCCGTGCCTAGGCCTTACTGCAGCTCACTTAAATCTGTATTTCTGGGGGTAGGACTGATGTAGTCTTTAATACTCCCCAACCCCAGTCTAGAACAGAGCCAGCCTCTAGGGAGGCCCCTAGTCAAGTGTGTCAGGATCCCAATATAAACCGCCTGCTCAGCAGACTTGGTCACATGCTCTGGTGTCTGTGGGGGACACTGACTTGAATGTTTTTTGTTCCTGGCACTGGCCTGTCTTCTCAAATGCTAAACAGCCTCCAGGACCTGTCAGAGGAAGGAGAATTTAAAAGGATCTATATCTTGAAGTTCCCATTGTGGCTCAGCAGGTTAAGAACCTGACTAGTGTCCATGAGGACGCAGGTTCTATCCCTGGCCTCGCTCAGTGGCTTAAGGATCCAGTGTTGCGGTGGCTGTGGGGTAGGCTGGCAGCTGCAGACCCAATTAGACCCTTAGCCTGGGAACTTACATATTCCAAAAAAAAAAAAAAAAAAGGGGTATGTTTTGTAGTTGTAGAGATTTGGACTCTGTTTATAGAAATTTGTGGGGGGAGGGACACAAAATTTTAGAAAAGAAGTAACTTTAACCATGGTGTCCTAAATACTCATTTTATAAATTTTAAAAATACTCTCTGAGGGCTCTCTTCTCTGCAGCAAGGCCCTTGATATTAATGCCAGACCCATCCATACCTAAGCTACCTCACGACTAGTCACAACCCCCACTCCCAGATAAAAAAGTCTGAATTAACTTGTGTTCGAGTGTGTGTGAGAGTGGAGCAGGGAAGTGGTGACATCATCCTGGCAGAACCAGAAGGAATCCTAATAGTCCTTCCGAGAGACAGCCTGGCTGAACATCCGCTTCTGACTCAGGCAAGACAGTTTGTTCAGCACCTCTCTTCCAGTTCCACTTCTCCTTTCTCTTACTCTTGGGAAGAATTTAGATAGCTCATCCAGCCTCAGTTTGAAAGCACTGCCTCAGTTCAGTGTCTTTCTCAGACAAACAGAGAAATGGTAAAAGTGAAGTGAGTTGTTTCGGGTTGTGCAGTGAGTCAGTGGCCTGTTCTGTGCATGTGTTTGTATGTGGATATGCATGTGAAGCTCTTCTTGGAGGAGAGAATGATCTGGGAACCGTCTCGACAGCCGTAGAGCCTGATAACTTCATAAAGCTTGGAATTACGTGGGACGATGGCAGGGTGGGGAGGAGGACCCATCCGTGTGGTTCCTGGCATGCGTGCTGTTCTGATACCTGCCACCAGGGGGCATGAGCTATGCTTAGCTTCTACACCTGCTGAGGTACACTGAAGTCCAGGCAGGCTCAAGTCACTGTTGGTTTAAACATCCGAATCCTGGCTTACTCGGTAGTCCCACAGTCTTAGGAGCATCTAGAAGTTCTTTGTAATTGCTTCTTCAAGAAATCCTCGGTAAGCACAGAACGCCTGCAGCATGCCTGGATTGAAAATTAGAGACCTGGCTTTCTGCTATTAGCCCAGCCACTTACTAGTTTAATTGTGTGGCCAGTGGTAAATTGCTTACCTTGACTTTTAACCTTGAAATTCAGTAGCCTCACTTGCCAGATCATTAGTAAACCCTGCCGCATGTTTTTTGTGAGGTTTAAATGGGAGAACATGGTAAAGCATTTATCAGTTCCTGGCACCCATTTGATATGTGGAGACTTTTTTCTTTGTTCAGTAAAACTTTCATGTTACTTATGTTCTAGTTGGAAAGACATACACATACATGGGAACAAGAAAGAAAATTTAGGCAGTGATAAGAAGTCAAGGATAATAAGAAAGGAGCAGGATCTAGGCGATATTTACTGAGGAGGTGATATTTCAGCAAAGAACTAACTATTAACGATTCGAGGAAAGTGAGTGGTGTTTGAGGCACAGGGACAGAGCTCAGTGTGCTGAGGAAACAGACCAGTGAATGAAGGTCGGGGGAGTGAGAAGAGGTGAATTATGAGAAGAAGCAAGTTCTAGACCTCCTAAGTCTCGTTAAAAACATAAAGACTTGAGGATTGGTGCGGTGGGTTAAGAACCTGACTGCAGTGGCTTGGGTTGCTACCGGGGTGCGGGTGCAGTCCCCAGCCCAGCACATGGGTTAAAGGACCCAGCATTGCCACAGCTGTGGTGTAGGTCACGGCTGTGGCTCGGATTCAGTCCCTGGTTCCAGAACTTTTTTTTTTTTTTTTTTTTTTTTTTTTTTTTAGCTCAAGTACCAGATGAGATAGAAGCCTCTCAGTAAGCCACTCCTAAAAAACTGACCTGGGAATCACATGGGGAGGCATATTCTCTAGTTGTTGGGAAGGAACTAAGGGCGTGAATCCGAATTTTCTAAGTGCGCGGTGGTTCCTCCCGACGCGTCTTTCGTGAAGGTGTGGAGAGCATTTCTCTAGAACGGCTGTGTCTTGCTTTGCCGTATTCACAGGTGTAGTAAGTCACGCATGGCAGGTCTGCTCCGGCTTGGCTTTGCTCCAGCCCTTCCCCCACACAAACCAGACCTGAATTTCTGGGGAAATTTGTCGTCATCATCGTCATTGCCATCATCAGATAAGAGAAGCACCCAAGACTCTTTTGGCCGTGAATGCAAAACCGCAACCCAGGCCAGGTTAAAGGAAGGAAAGGGGCAGAGGCGGGAGTTAGGACGCTCAGAACCAAAAGGTCTGAGACCTGCTGTCCAGTGTGTTTGGACACAGGGTTTTAAACCCTCTGTCTCCATCTCCTGTTCTGCCTTGGCTCTGTTCTCAGCTGTGTTCTCCATGTAGCAGTGCCACATCTACAAACATCCTTACAACCACGACCCCAGAAGAAGAAAGGCTGCAACACGCACGCGAGAAAACAGTTGACCCGGTTCGGGACACACGTGTGCATGCGTCTGGTCTGGGGATGCCGGGGCTCCTCTCTGACGTTGTTTTCCGTTCCATGGCCAGGTAGGTAGAGCCCAGTGATCGGCGCGACCACAAGATCTCACGGAGTTAGGTTTTTGGTTTTGTTCTGCCGTTGTTTTGCAAAAGGAAGAAAAGCTGGGCGAGCGAGACAGGAAGTGGTGGCGGGCGAGGAGGGGCGTCGCCACCTGTTACACGCATGCGCTCTCCCCGGACGTCGCCTGGCCTTGGGAAAGGGCAGCCTCACCAGCTTTGGGAGGAAAAGTTTCAATCATGCTATTTCCGCCCTTTTCTCTCTCGTCATCTCCTGCCCTTTAATTCGGTTACAGTTGTTAACGAATCGTTAATCCCAAAAGCTGCCTCTTCCTTTTGGCATTTTTCACTCGCACAGTGATCGCTGGGCATAGCGGTTACGAGTGTGGGCTCAGTGGCCAGATTGCCTGGGTTTTGTCATTTGCTCACTTTGAAATCTTAAGCAGTTTTCTTTATACCTCTATTTTTATCTATAAAGCAAAGGTAGTTTCTACTTCCCTGGGTTGTCTTGAGGATTAAATTAGACAGGAGAAAACGCCAGGCACAGTGTCTCCACACAGCCCAGTACTCAGTAACATCAGATGCTGTCGTTGCTCTTTCAAGCTCGCCGCAGCTTTGGTTCAGCCCATCTGTTCTTTGTAGGGAATGGGACAGTTGAGGGAAAGCCCTCGATTTGGGGATTTCAGGATGCAGAGTTGAAACCAAATTGAAGGGAGCACTTGGAGCCCTCATCGGAAGACTTACCCGTGATAATGATCTTTTTTTTTTTCACAATTTGTCAATTAAATGGGGGGTGCTTACCGACTCGTAACTGTGGAATGACACGACTAAGCTGCCTAGGCTGCTTTTTGCCCTCTTGCGAAATGAGTGTTTTTGGATACGGTGCTCCCTGCCGTCCGCATCAAGGCCTGACCCTTTGTTGTTTGGGTAACAATGAATATCAAAAGTGTTTTGTGCTCGTGTGTGTGTGTGTGTGTGTGTGTGTGTGTGTGTGTGAGAGAGAGAGAGAGAGAAAGAACAAAAGCGAGAGAGTGTTGTATTGAGATGAACCAAAAAGATTTACTCGTGTCTTGGACTTACCAGACAGCTGGTTTCTTAAGAGATCCTTAAATCCCCTTTCACACACCACCATCTAGATCGTTTCCAAGTACTTACCGTTCCTTCCCCACATCTGTGGTCTTGGACTTTTCAGGGCAGCTTCGTGGGCGTGATGATGGATGTGCGGCAACACCTGTCCTGGCGTCAGCAAACGTGGTTGGGACTTTGCTCCGCTACTTACTTTGCCACGTTACCTTGGGCAGGTTACGTTCCCTCTCATGTGCCGCGTTTCCTCACCTGTCTAGTGAGGCGTTTCTTCTCCTTAACCTTGAAGTCCTTTCCTAACAGGCTGTGATTCTATAACTGTCACAGCGTAGGTTGTGGCAGGAGTAGCTGGATTCCAAAGGGAAAGTTTGGTGTAGTGTTTCCCTTTGAGACATATTTTTTATCTGTTACCCATTATGTTTGCTGCAGGATTTCGGCTGAATGCCTCCTCTTGGCCCATGTTCCTTTTGAAGACGCTCAATGGAGCAGAGATGGCTCCCATCAGGATTTTCCACAAGGTACGGAGTCCCTCAGATGTCACCAGCTGCAAACTCCTTAAAGTCAGATGCTTATATTCTTTGTGTTACTGGATCTCCGATGTGTACATTGTATTTATGGCCTGAGGACGCCGTTTCAGAAACTAGTTCAGCAGAGGGATTTCTTTTTTTCTTTTTCTTTCTTTCTTTTTCTTTTAATGCCTTATGAAGCAGCAGTTATCCCCCAGAGAAATATTATTTCTGGTTTTGTGGTCCCAGCTCTGCCAATAACGTTTTGACCTCATCTATAAAGTGAAATTCTGTCCACCTCACAGGATTGTTAAGAAGTTTTAAAAAATCTAATTAGTAAAACATATAAAATATAATTTAAATCTAAAGAAGCTGATCTTATTATGGACCATAGAATTGCATAAAGTTCATTTTCTGAACAGAAAGGAAGGCGTGCCTACTGTATGTTTGGAGTTTATATACAGTGTCTCATTTAATACTCACAATTAACTTTACGAAGCAAGAATTATTATTGCCATTTAGTAGTTAAGGAAACAAATACTTTTGAAGAAGGAACTTGCTCAAGCTCACATGACTAGTGAGTGGTGGGTCAGAGGCCCAGACTCTGTGTTCATTCTTCCTGGTGTCTCACGGGATGAGACAGTCAGTCTGCTTCCAGTTGATCTTCCACGAGCTTAGAGTTACCAGAAGGGGCGCTGAATCAGGGTTGACTTTGCTGCCATCTCCGTCTAACCCTGCAAGTGCCAGGTTCCCGGGATACAGTGTACTGGGCAGCTTGAAACCCTTCCACTGCGGATACCTCAGCATGGTGAGGAGGCGGGCGTGGGTGGCCAACAGATACCCCCTAAACGCTTTGTTGACCTTACCAGAAAGGAAGAAAACTCTCCAAGGCCAGAATGAAGAGGGAAAACCAGAGGGTCAGGTGTGCTGAGCCTGCAGGGGCCTGAAGGGGCTTTGCCAGTCTTGCTTCCTTGTCTTTTTCTTTTTTTTTTTTAGGGCCATACCCATGGCAAATGGGCATGTGGAGGTTCCCAGGTAAGGGGTTGAATCAGAGCTGTAGCTACCAGCCACAGCCACACAACACCAGATCCAGCAACGCCGGATCCTTAACCCACTGAATAAGGCCAAGGGTTGAAGCTGCGTCCTCATGGATACTAGTCGGGTGCATTATCGGCTGAGCCATGACAGGAACTCCTGGGACCTTGTCTTTTAACACATCAGTATGATAGACGATGAGGCCTTGGGCCCGTGCAAGGCAGAAAAGTGGGCTTGGGGCTACCACATAAAAACTGGATCCCTCATGTGTTTACCCGCTAGTGAAAAAGCCGTGGTGTTAAAGGAGGAAGAGCCTCTGCCTGGGCCGTGGGCGGGTGGGGACTGATTCGCCTCTTCTGATGAAACGGTCTGGAGTTCCCGCCGTGGAGCAGCCAAAACCAGTCCGACCAGGAACCATGAGCTCGTGGGTTGGATCCCTGGCCTCCCTCAGTGGGTTAAGGATCTGGCGTTGCCATGAGCTGTGGGGTAGGTCGCAGATGCAGCTCAGATCTGGCGTGGCTGTGGCTGTGGCGTAGGCTGGCAGCTGCAGCTCCGATTGGACCCCTGGCCTGGGAACCTCCATATGCCGCAGGTGCTGCCCTCAAAAGACAAAAACCAAAAAAAAAAAAAAAAAAAAAAAAAAAAACCAATCTTTTCTCATGAAAGTCCAGGGTTAAATATACTGCTTGTGTTTGTCTTGGAACTTCAAAATTATATGGAGATATTTCTGAGTGCCTGGCAGAAGCAACCCAAAGCCTCTCAGGAGGGCTTTGTGGTTTTCATGCCAGATGGCATGGGAGTGTCAAAAGTGAGGCGCCGCTGAAGATGAGTTCAGTTCAGTTCACAGTTGCAGAGCCCTCAAAACTCACAAAACACATCCAGCATCATGAGACATCAGCGGTCACAATCAATGTAAGATTATAACCTCAAGGGCTTTTAGATAATAGAAGTATCAGATAGATATTGTAAGTTAAGTATTTGAAAATGATTAAAGAGGTGCTCCCATCGTGGCTCAGGGGAAACGAATCTGACTGGCATCCATGAGGATGCAGGTTTGATCCCTGGCCTCGCTCAGTGGGTTAAGGATCTGGCGTTGCCGTGAGCTGTGGTGTAGGTCGCAGAGATGGCTCAGCTCTTGCATTGCAGTGGCTGTGGTGTTGGCCGGGACCTGCATCTCCAATTCGACCCCTACCCTGGGAACCTCAGTATGTCGTGGGTGTGGCCCTAAAAAGATTCTTTAAAAAAATGAAGAAAGAAAATGATTAAAGAATGAAAAGAAGGAGTTTTAAAATGAGAAAAGTACAAACCTCTTTTTTTTAAAGACAAATTAAAAAAACAAGTTGAATATCTAGAAATGAAACTTATGAACCATTAACTTTTTAAATTATTAGGTAGTTGTATAAGCAGCTTAGACCTGTAGATAGAGAAGAATTAACTGAAAGACGTATGTGAGGAATTTCCCCACGATGAACCACAGAGAGATAAAGAAATGGAACATATTGAGAAGACAAAGAGAATAATATTAGAAGGTCCAGTGTATGCCAACCATGAAATGCAGAAAGATTAATTAGAAATAATAAAAGAGTCGATATATGAAAAGATAATGACAGAAGTTTTCAGAGTGTGTAATAAATACAAATAGACACCTTAAAACATCACGGTATATACCTAAAGTCAAAAGGAAAGGTCTGAGATGGCCTTCCTGCCACCGCCCAGGGGATTAAGAATCTGACTGCATCAGCTCGGGTCACTACAGAAGTAGGGGTTCAGTCCCTGGCCTGACACGGTGAGCTGCAGGATCTGGTATTGCTCCAGCTGTGCTGTAGGTCACAGCTGCAGCTCACGTTCAGTCCCTGGCCCAGGAACTTCCATGTGCCAGGGGTGCAGCCAAAAAAGGAAAAGGAAAGGTCTGGGCACGTGACCACATAGAAGAGACTCATGCGAGGAGACTGGCTCTAGGACTTCCTGAACATACCAAAATCCGCACGGGCCAGCTCCTTACCTAAAATGGCATATAGTACATTGGGCTTCATAAAATGGATACGACGTTGCCCTTTGTATCTGAGGCTTTCCCAGCCATGCAGACTGAACCTTCAAAGGGATACAGTTAGGCTAACAGCACACTTCTTGATAAGCCAAAAATAATAGAAAAATCTCTTCCAAGAACTAGGAAAAAATAGCTGTCCACCTAGAATTTTATATCTAGTTATACAGTTACTACAGCATGAATGCAAAATCAAAACATTGTCAAAGAAACTAATACAAATAGATACTCATACATCCTCTGAAAGAACAATTGAAGAGTATGTCTCAGGAAGAAGATAATTGACCTCAGAAAGTGAGAATGAGATGCAGAAAGTAGTGCTGAGGAAAAATTGGTTAACATATTACATATAAAATTAATCATTGCCTATAACTGTATAAACCAGATCTAGTAACAAAAGTGGTAAATGGCCAAATAACGGCGTGGAACTTAATTGTCACACACCTGTTAACTCAGGAGTAGTTTTTTGTGTTGTTTTTTTAATTTTATTTATGGTTTCAGGGCCACACCCACTGCATATGGAGGTTCCCAGGCTAGGGGTGGAATCGGAGCTGTAGTCACTGGCCTAGACCACAGCCACAGCAACGCCAGATCCAAGCCGCATCTGCGACCTACACCACAGCTCACTTCAACACCGGATCCTTAACCCACTGAGCAAGGCCAGGAATCAAACCTGCATCCTCTGGATACTAGTCAGATTTGTTTCCACTGAGCCATGATGGGAATTCTTTGTTTGTTTGTTGTTGGGTTTTTTGTTTGTTTGTTTGTTTAGGGCTACAGGTGCAGCATATGGAAATACCCAGGCTAGGGGTCCAGTCTGGGCTGCAGCTGCCGGCACTACACCAGCTGATCACAGCAGTGCCCAATCAGAGCTACATCTGTGACCTACACCACAGCTCATGGCAATGCCGGGTCCTCTGACCCACTGAGTGAGGCCAGGGATTGAACCCACATCTTCATGAATACTAGTTGGGTTCTTTACCACTGAGCCACAACGGGAACTCCCAGTTGATCAAATTTTAAAAATTGAACAGCAACAAGTGGTTTGAAAATAAAATTTTAAAAGATAATCTTTAAGATAGCAATAACATTATAAGGTCCCTAGAAAAAAGTTAGTAAAAAGCATGAGATATTTACAGAGGAAAATCTTACATTGATAAGAAGAAATCTACATTAAAGAATACTTGAATGGAAAATACTATCAGTGTAAAGATGGAAGAAGGCTCAGTGTCACACATACAAAGGTTATTTCTTCCCAGATTATAAATTCATTGGGATTCCAGTCAAAATACAAATAGGACTTTTCTGTAGAACTTATGATTCTAAAATTCATATGAAAGATCAAAGGTAAAGAAAAATCAAAATGCTATCGAAGAATAACAAAGTTGGGGGACTTTTTCTGTCAGATATCCATTTAACAGACTGTGTTGCTGGTCCAGGATCAGACAGTACGACCAGGGAGACAGAAGAGAGTGGACGGTACTTTTCTAGAAATTTTACACCTCATTATGCATTGCAGGTCAGCACCCAAGAACTAGCGAGACTACTGCAGAGAGTGTGCAATGTACCGTCACTTTGGAGGGCAATGAGCAATGTTTGTTTTAATAAAGCGGAAGATGTGTGTATCTGTCCTGTGACCCAGCAGTTCTCCTCCTAGGTATCCATCCTAAAGACGTGCCCACACGTATGGGGACAAAGGAACAAGTGCAGGCGTGGCCGTTAAAGCTCTCGAAAGAGCAGCAGTTCAAAACAACCTTAAATATCTGCCAGAAGAGCATGAAAAAATTGCCGCATCTTCCTGTTAGCAGTTAAAATGAACGGGAGCTATTTTATCAACGAGGATGTGTTTCACAAACATAACGTTGAACAAAAAAAGCAAGCTGTCGAATGCTATGTTCAGTATAATACTGTTTACGCGAAATTTTAAAGTATGCAGATGATAGCGTACCTGTGTAGTAAAATGCAAAACATGCGTGGGGAGGGACCCAGAGGGGGATTTAGCTTCATGTGTACCTTTTCTTTCTTTAAAGCATCTGAAGCAAAAATGTCAGTAGGTTGGGATTAACAAAGTGATACCTTGCTGTTCTTTGAAATTCATTGAAAAGAAAGACGAAAGCCCCATTGTAAATCGTATACAGCAATCATTTTTTCATCATCCGAAGGAGGTAGCAGTCCTTGGACATACATGGCCTCTTTCTTTGCGTCTAGGTCTGTGTGTTTATGTTTCTCACCTAGGAACCACCATCGCCTTCTCACAACTTCTTCAAAATGGGAATGAAGCTAGAAGCTGTGGACAGGAAGAACCCGCATTTCATTTGCCCAGCCACGATTGGGGAAGTGCGGGGCTCGGAGGTGCTTGTCACTTTTGATGGGTGGCGAGGGGCCTTTGACTACTGGTGCCGCTTCGACTCCCGGGACATCTTCCCTGTGGGCTGGTGTTCCTTGACGGGAGACACCCTGCAGCCGCCCGGCACTAAAGGTAAATGCCCATCGATGAGCCCTGGAAGCTGGGACCCAGGTTGGTTGGGGGACTCTCTAGACCCTCACGGTCGGCACACCTTCATCAGTCCACCTCACTCGCAGGCAGAGGAGGGGCAAGGGCCAGCAACTTAGGTAAGAACTAGGGTCTACTCAAAAGGGGTCAGAGGACGGTGACATCGAAAGTCACACAAAGCTAGACGTGGCGTTTGAGATAAAGTAGGAATTCCTCGCTCTAAATATCCCGGTTTCTGCTCGGGCAGCGAGCTTCCCATCTCTCTCCCTCCTGTTCCCGGCCCGTTTCACATGTCGAGGGGGCCTTCTCGAGGCTCACATCTTCCTCGGGTCTCGGGCGGCTTGATCGCAGAGAAGCTGGAATAACATTGCCTCGTATAAACATGCTTAGCAAGTACGTAGCATAATAGAAAAAGCAGGGGCTTTGAAGTAAGACTTAGGCTTGAGGTCCAGCTCTGCCTTTTACTGGCTGTGTGGCTTTGGGCAGCTGGATCACCCTTCTAAGCTTCAAAATTCCTGTAATAAATGAGGAATAAATGAGATTCCTTGGGCGAAATGCTCATGGAGCATCTGGCAAATACCAAATGCGAAACCAATGGTCTTCTTACACTGCTGCTGCTGTTATAATAGGCATCATGCAGTATTTTATTATGATTACTGTACGATATGCTCTGTTGTCATTCTAATGCTGTTATAGTTGAGCCAGCCACGGCCAGTGGGAAGGGGTGTGAAGTGCTCGGTGGCACCGCAGAGCCGTCGAACAGTCGACGGTATTTCTAGTGCCCCTGGTGGGGAGGGCATCTGGGATGGCGTCTGAGGCCGCTCTTAAGACAGAAAGTAGATGATGAGACTCTCGTTCCCTTAAGTCTAAAATACTGTGCATCTGCGGGAGTAGAAAGTCGCTCTCCCTGTATTCTGCAGATTCCTTTTCTAAACCTCTGTCAGTCCTTCATTCACTGAGCCAAATATTTATCCCGCATCTAATCGTGAGCCAAGCTGAGGATGTGGCAGTTACAGAGATGAAAAATACCTATCAGGTGCCCTCACGGCACCTCCATTCTGAGGGATGAGATAAGTGATAAACATTCAAATCAAGAAATAAGCAAGATGATTTCAGATAGATAATTTCTTCGAAGGAAATAGTGTGACAGTAGTGACGGTAAAGGTGTGATTGTGAAGGAATTATTTGTTTAACAGCTTTATTGAACGTAGTTGAAGTGAAGTCAATGGCACATATTTAAAGTACACAGTTTGGAAGTTCCTGTTGTGGCTCAACAGTAACAAACCCAGCCAGTGTCCATGAGGATGCAGGTCTGATCCCTGGCCTCGTTCGGTGGGGTGAGGATCTGGCGTTTCCGAGAGCCGTGGTATGGGTTGCAGACGTGGCTCAGATCCTGCATTGCTGTGGCTGGTAGGCTGGCAGCTGCAACTCCAGTTTGACCCCCTAGCCTGAGAACCTCCATATGTTGCAGGTGTGTGAGCCTAGGGAAAAAAAAATGAAGTGTACAGTTTGAAAAGTTTTGACATAAATGTACATCCATGAAACCATTGCTGTAATAAAGATAACACCATCCCAAAAAAAAGGAGTTCCCATCGTGGCACAGCAGAAACAAATCCAAGTAGGAACCATGAGGTTGTAGGTTCGATCCCTGGCCTCGCTTTGTGGGTTAAGGACCCAGCATTGCCGTGAGCTGTGCTGTAGGTTGCAGACATGGCTCGGATCTGGTGTTGCTGTGGCTGTGGCGTAGGCCGGCGGCTGCAGCTCCAATTAGACCCCTAGCCTGGGAACCTCCATATGCTGCAGGTGCGGCCCTAAAAAAACAACAACAAAAAAAAGATAATACCGTCATCCTCAAAAGTTCCCTCATTCCTCTTTGCAGAGGGGGAGCTACTTTAGATAGAATTTCTTTTTAGGAAAAATTGTCTGAAAAAGTGATGTTTGAATTCTATGACAAGGAGAAGCCATCCAAGGAAAGAGAATTCCAAGCAGACAGATGGGACATACATACAGTGGTGCTGGGACATGACTGAGCTTATTATGTTTCAAGGCAGAAAGAAGACTGCTCCGACCACAATGCACTGTGTGAGGGGAAAGTGGCAACATCCTGTAGGACCTTGTAAGCCAGAGTGAGAATTTAGATTTTATTCTAGACACAGCGGGGAATCATTAGAGGCTTCTGTATATAGAGGAGTAACAAAATCTGACTCACTTTTTAAAAAGTCACTTACACTTATGTCTGAGAAGATAACTCAATGATTAAAAAGGTATATAACCTAGTTTAAAAGATGTCAAAAGTTTTGTATATTTTTCTAAAGAAAATAAAAGGCTGTGAAGCTCTTGAAAAGATGCTCACTAACTCGTCACTGGGGAAGTGTAACTCAAACCCCCAGCGAGATGCCGCTTTACGCCTGTGGGTCTGGTTACAACCGCAGAAGACAAGAGCAAGTGTTGGCGAGAGTGCCGAGAAATTGGAACTCTCGTACTCGCTGGTGAGATTGAAAAACGCTGCAGCAACTTTGGAAACCGTTTGGAAGTTGCTCCAATGTCAAACATGGAGTTACCTCTGGCCCAGCGAGTCCACTTTTGGGTGGACACCCAAGAGAGCAGAAACCGTATGTCTACCCACTAGTGGAGCATGACCACTCACGGTAGCATTGTTCCCAAGAGCCAGAAGGTAGGAATAGCCCTGGTGTTCCTCCGGTGAAAATGCACGTAAGATGTGTTGTATCCATGTGAAGTATTTAGCACTGAAACAAGACGAGGTGTTGATAGGTGCTACAGCATTCAATGTAGCTTAAAAACAGAATGTGCTAAGTGAAAAAAGCCCGTCACAGAAGACCACCCGTTCTATGGCTGCATTTATACAGAATGCCCAGAATAGGCAAAAACGTGGAGACAAGTGGGTTAGTGGCTTCTAGGGGGTTGGTGGAGGGAAAAGGGAAGTGACTGCTAATGGGCGTGGGGTGCCTTCTGAGAGGGTGATGAGTACGTCTAAGGTCAGATGGAGAGGGTGTTGGCACAAGTCTGTGAACCTGCTCAGAGCACTGAACTGGGCGCTTTGAAAGGGCGGGTTTTACGGTGCGTGAGTCGTGTGTCAGTCAGGCTAGTATTGCCAGCCTCGCTGGGGCTGCTCTATGGCGAATGGGCTGTGCCGTGACTGTGGGCAAGGAAAAGCTGAGGGTCGCTCGGATTAGGTTGGTGGCGCAGCGAGGAGAGAACCGGAGATGGGGCGACTGGGGAGAGGAGAGAGACTCTGCCTCGGGAGAGGGCTGCTCATCTGTGTGCTTCAGGAAACCAGACCCTGGGGTCCCCGTGGGAAATCTTTTGCCCTCCGCTGCCGACTCTGAGATGCTGTCTCTGTGGAAGCAGCAAGAAAAGTGCCTTGGAAGTGGTAGTAGAGTCGTTTTCGTTTACTGGAAGTTCCGACAGGACGTGCCTTGGTGCTCCAGGCTGTGTTCAGTTAGCAGGTGGATCTTCTTACTTTCTCGCCGAGGGAACTCCGTCGTTTTGACGGGGGCTTTGACCTAGAGCCATCCGGCAGTTCTCAGAAGCCAGAGCAGCTGAGAGTCCTTGTGTCCAGAAATGGGGGGGGGGCATGTGTCTTTCTTCTGACTGCACAACATGCTGGTGGGAACGACGGCGCGCCCTGCGGCCGATGCTTCCGGGGGGTTGCCGGCGCCTCTCCTCCTCTTCACTGTGTCTCTGGAGACCTGAGCTTCTTCGGGGATGACGAGGTGGGCCGAGCTCAGTTGTCGTCCCTCAGTCGTCCTTCCAGCAACCAGGTCGCCTCATCCAGGAGCGCCCCCCCCCCCCCGACTCCTGCCCTCGGCAGAGTCCGCGAGGCAGCTGGCGGTGCTGCCAGAGCTGGGGCTTTCTCAGTGTCCTGGCTAAGACGCAAGCGACGCAGACCGGAGGAAACGTGATCTCACTCGGTTCATGTCACGAACCAGGTGTTCCCTGTGTGTGAGCCGCTTCTTGTAATCACACCGGCTCCTCCTTCCTTCCTACCTACTGGTCATTGGTGCGCACATGTTAAAAACATTCAAGTAACTTGCAGTTGTTTCTTGCTCCCAGTAAGTAGGAAAATTCCATTGGATGTTCTTTTACACACGTTATTTCTTTACATCTTCCTGGTGACTCTAGAATAGGTATTTTCAGATCTGTTTCATTTAGGAGAAAAATCAAAGTTCAGAGACTTAGGCGACTTGGTTCTGTTGATACCTGAGTCTGGAGGGAGAGGCCGTGGAGATGGTTTTGTAGGGCCAGCTGTCAGGGCCACCCCTTCGAGCCGCGATGCCTTCACGTGACTCCCCTGTCCTCTCCCCATTCTCCTCTGGGCTCTTTGCAGAGCTCCTTTTGAGACTCTGGATTTTGGCTTCCAGATCCTGATATGAAATAGCAAAGAAGCAGTGTAGTGTAATCTGAGAACTGCACTGAAATCTAGGCCCAACTGTGCCACGAAATAGTTTCATGGCTTTGAACAAGGCGTGCCTCGAGTGAAAGGTGGAACGAGGTGATCCTTGGTACAGTGTTTCCTCCTTCCCTGTGCGCACGCACACACATGCACACACGTGCACACACGCGAGCGCACACACACGCACACATGCACACACATGCACACGCGCGCCATTTCCGTGATTATTCCAGCTTTGGCCTTGTACTCTGGTCACATCTAGAAACTCTGGCCTTCATGCATCCACCCAGCAGTTATGGATAAAGATATGCAGTAGAGCAGCCCCATATTAGCCGTGATCGGTGGCGGGTTATAGAGAAATACCTACTTTGGGGGTTGACAGAGTGAGTAAAATGAGAAAATGGGTCTGCAGATGCTCGGAACCCTGAAGGACAGAGTGGATGCCCCCTGTCCTTGAGTGAGGTCTGAAGTTAGATGTCCAGACACCCCAAGAAAAGGGAACTGCACACGGAGACACTTCAGCGCTCTGAGTCAGGAAAGTGTGTTGGTGAGATGAGGTCTGTGCGGTGAACCTGCGCTCCCCTGACTGTTTCCTCTTGATTGGGTGCTGATGGCGCATCAGTAGAAATGGGAACATGAGGAAATGGAATGAGCGACACCGCATTATGATCGGGGTTCCCTCGCAGGTTCTTACTGCATCTGCCTCAGGGACGGAAAACCCCTGTCCCAGGCCTCTTTTCCCGCCGCCTTAAGCTGCGCTTTGGCTCTGCCCAGTCCTCCCTCCTGCCTTTACCAACCACAGACGCCTGAGAAGGGAGGCAGCTTTCTGGCACTTATCAGGAAATAACTGCAAACTGTTGTTTCGTTATATGTGACACAAGGAGTGGAAATAGTGAGATACGACTCTGGCAGTTCCTAAATTTGACCACACTTGCTGTCTTCTTGGGAATTGTTAGACCCACGTAGTTTTCCTTGGCAAGCTTTTGCTAACACCTCCTCTGTGCCAGCATCAATATATATTGACTTGCAGAATCCCTATTTTAAATAAGTGTAGCTGGGTCTTAAGAAAGTCATATTGGAAACCAGCGATGTAAACTCTGCGTCTTGCATTGTTCTCCTTAATGCCCTTGAGGATTGATTTTTTGAGGAAATGTTGCAGTTACAAGTGAGAATTTCTGAATCTCAGTAGTGACTGACGAGGAGACAGACAAAGCAGGAACATTCATGGATGTTAAGAAGGTAAGAGAAACGTGGCAAACTCTTAGCGCAAAGAAACACAGACGCCTGTGGCGGTGACGAGACCCAAGGCAGGGCTTTGACTGCAAGCTTCCGAGGCGTAGTCTCCGGCCAGCGGAGGCCAGCGTGCTCCCTTGGCTATAGGCCGACAAGCAAACTTGCCATCACAGTGTTGCTCTCGTGCTGCCACCTCTTGAGGTGGCCTCGACTTGACCAGATGTGTCAACAGACCATCTTCGGAGAATGCGTGGCCCTCCGCTTGCTGAAATGGTTCCTGAATCATCTTAGCTGTTGCCCAGACAGCTAACCAAGGTCAGCCGCTCCTTTGAGTTGCATTAATATGAGGCTTTTGAAGTTGGCTGTGGTCCTATCATGCATAATTTTATCATCCTTCTCTTTTTCCCACTCTACAGATTTAGCAGTCTAGAAAGTCCCCAGGAAGCCATGAGATGTCGTTAGCGTTGCCGAGGTCCCCTGTCCCCGCCGTAGGAGCAAGAGTCAGGTGGGAAGGAGGGCGCTGGACACGGGGAGCGGAAGGTGTTCATTCCTGAGGAGCAGCGGGAGGCAAGCCCTGCTCTGTCCGTGAGCTGGAATGCGGAGCAGTGGCGTTGCAGCCTTGGCATCAGCCCGGCCGGCGGCACGTGGCTGAACCGGGCCGAGGAGCCACGCTGACGGAGAGCGGGTCCTCCCAGTGACCGCGCCCAGGCCAGCGACCCGCCGCCGCCGCCGCCGCCGCTGCCGCCGTCCAGGAAAACAAGATCCTGGCCGGGAAACTTGGCACGCAGACGGGCTCCCGCTCTTTTCTTCGTTTCCACTGTTCGTGTTCTGTGTTGTGTCAAGACACACACAGGACTTACATTTTACGAGTCCGTTTCCAATTCCGGGCGCTGTTTTGCTGCCGCAGAGAGAAGAACATCGGACGGGCGTCCTTTGGGGCAGTGAAGACTCCTCACGAGGGATTGTTGGAGAAACGCCAAAGTCAGGGGCGCCCTGGTGCCCTTCCGCGTGACCAGTCGCTGGGTGTGTCTAGTTCTTCATCTTCCTGCCTTTACTCGGGGAGAAGCTGTGATCTACTGGCTTCAGAGCAGCAGTGGAAAGAGCGTGACCCGTGGAGACTTTAGGGAAGCTGGAAGTTCGGGTCTGGCTTGAGCCGGGCGTCCTTGGGCAGCCTTGTTTCTCCACCCTTAACACAAGCAAACGGAAGCGCTGTCTCGAGAAGAGGGGAGGCCAGGAGGTGGCGCTCTTGCCCTGACCCCCACTGCAGAGGTAGCTTATCTACAGTTTGCCGCATACCCCTGTGGACATTTGTGTAAAATTAGGGCAGGACGATCTCAGAACACCCTCGTAATACTGTGTGTAAAGCCGTCCCTATGACAGCGTGTGTAAATCTACCTCGTTCTTCTTCGTAGCAGCCTCACAGTACTTCGTCATCACACTGGATTGACGGAGGGACGTTAACCAATCACCTTTGGGTGGATGGGTGAGCTTTTCTAGAGTTTCGCTGTTAAAAGCGACCCTGTAACGAAAGTCAGTTAAGCATAGATCTTAGGAAACATGCATGAGATTTTAGTAGCTAGCTGTCTGCAAAATGGGTTTGCTGGGTCAAAGAGCATCAGGATTTGTCTATTGAGAGTAATGCCAAATTGCCCTCAAGAAGGTGTTACATACTGCAGTTATTCTGAGAGCATTTGAAATACAAAGGCATTGATTGCAATAGTGATGCCAGTTCCGCTTCTTTTTGGGTTGTATGACGAAAAAATTAAGTGTTCATTGTATAAAATTTGGAAATGGGAAAAAACAACAAGCAGAATGATCTTTCCACCAAAGTTTCTTCACGTTCCTTTCATTTGTTTATTAAAGACTGTGGAAACTGAAGGCAAAAAAAAAGAGGAGGTGAGGCATTTGCGTGTGACTGAGCTGCCAGCTGAATGCCAGCCATTCTCGTGGCGCACCCGCTTTGCTTAAAAGAAGAACTTGGACATCTGGCAGACACTTAAACGAGGCGAGGCTGTCGAATCTAGAAGGACAACCAGCAGAAGTATTTGCTGTAAATGAGACATTTAAACTTTGAAGTGAAAGCTGGACTTACGGAAAACTTGCATCTACTTACATGAGCTGAACATCTTCCTGATTCGCAAAGACTTCAGAGTCGCTCGTTCCCATGCTCTCTCCCACCTAAAGGTGGCCTTGGGTTCCCTCGTGGCTCAGCAGGTTAAGGGTCTGGTGTGGTCACTGTTGCCACTCCGGCTGCAGCTGTGGCCCGGGTTCAGGCCCCGGCCTGGACCTTTTGCCTGCCACAGGCACAGCCAGAAATAAATAAATTTTGAAAGGTGACTTTGCCTTAATAGTAAATGTGAGATGTCTGGAAGGGGAAAAGCCAGGACCCCAGACTCTCAGAGTTAGAGGAAACCTCTGAAGTCCTCCAATTCAGCCTCCCACCTAACTCGGGATTCTCCTTAAGAGTATCCTCTGTAAATAGTCACCTGTCCCTTGCTTGAATTCTTCCAGAGTCGGGGAGATTGTAGCCTTCCTCCCATTTGCGATGGCTCCAATTGCTAAAAATGCTCTTTTTTAAAATTTTAAGTCGAAATCTGCTCCCCCCCTACTCCAGTGTCTGTCCATTGGCTGTAATGTTGTATCTTGTTTCACCTAAAATCTTTTCATAGAGCTGTTGATAATCTTAACCCTCCAATCTTTATTCTGTGGATCTCTCTGGGATTGGACAGTCTCTAAGGCCCCAATCAGCTTGGACTCCCTCTTGATCCGTTTCAGTTTATGGTACTCTTGCTAGAACGGACTCACACGCTGGGCGTGGTCTGGCTGGGGCAGGATGCAGTTAGTTACGCTCCTGCTTCCCTTGAAAGGGAACCACACGCTGACCTGACTTGTCGAAGACGAGGGATTGCATTTTTCCAAAATTCTTACATTCTCCGGTGGCCTCAGTGGAGGCTGAATATTACTCCTTATCCAGTCTCAGCACAGGTGGACCCAAACCTCAGGACATAATGGCATGTTGGGTAATGGGAGTTTTTCAGTGGGTTTTTGCTTGTTTGTTTTGTACTGAGGAATAAAGACGGTAATTCACAAGACTTGGAAAGTGCTTTTGCATATTCTTGTTTGTAATCACAGTACCCAAGTTGCGGTAAACCAAATATTTTCCTCAGTGAAAGTTTTCATGAGATAGAATTCCTCTTCCTCTTCGGAAAAGTCTCCATAACTTTTCTTTATTCGAGTTAGGAGGGATCTGTTCTGTAGAAACCTGGAAGCCTGCCTTAGAGCTGAGTTGCCTAAGGTACACATGACCCCTCGCCAGAGTACTCTGTAGAGTCGGGATTTCTTGGAACTTTTACTTGGAAAATAGTGTAGATCACAAAAGTGTATTTAAGCTTTTGTGTGTCTGCTCTTTAGTACTATGGTAAACTGATTCGTGTTGTTCAGAAAGATGTTTAGTAAGCACCATTTTAGTAAAAAGGAAGTTAGCATTTACCAAGCCCATACAAGGTTCCCAGTCCAGCAGACCCTCCTAAGAGGAATGGGAACTAAAACTGGGCAAGTCTCTAGGTCATGTCAGTGCAGTGCTTATCATGTTCACATCCTCACACTTGCCCCAGTCGAGGTCGTAAATCCATAACGCAGAGAGGCTTCAGATTCACGAGGGTCTGAGAACGGCGGTGTCTAACTTTGACGTCTTCTTCTGTTACACGCACTTCACTCCTCTGTGCCTCAGAGGAAGCTTAGAGATAACCGCTGGGTAGATACGTCTGAGATAATTGTGAATAAGATTGAGTTAATGAATGTTAAGGTACTTTGAGGATGGTGAAGTGTGGTTTTCAGGTGAGGCGTTTCCATCGTGGTTTTGTAAATGCAGAGTGAAATCTACCAGAAACTCCAGGGCCCTTTTTTGCCCCAGCAGCTGGGAGTGTGGAAGAGTTTGAAATGTGTGTTGGGAGGAGAATGAGAAAGATTGTGGGTGGGAAAGAGACCCTTCAAAACGCCGGTAACGAGGTACTGTACATCCGGACAAGAGAAGTCAGCTTGCTAGGTGAGCCTCCCCCAGCTGTTCAGCCAAGGGAAGTGAAATCCAGGGGTTCTCGCAGGGACGGAGCCACCGGTGTGTGTAGTTGTGCGATCGCCTGTGCCAGTTGCGATAATCCTAGGAGGTGTAGCTTCCCTGGAAAGGGATTGGAAGAGCCATCTGGGGCAGCGGACAGGGCCTCCCCCCACCCCTCAAGGGTATCTTGGGTACATGCAGGTTTCTCTGTCCTCTTCTCACTCTGACCAGACTGCCCGTTGTGGTTGCTGGAAGTTCGGCTGTCCCCTTCGACTACCCTGGGGGCCTATTTGGATATAGGGGCTTGTGGTGTTTCTTTCATTACTTGTGCTTTTTATTTTATCTTATTCTACTTCATTTATTTTTGGCCGCTCTCAGGGCAGGGGGAAATTCCCAGGCCAGGAGTCGAAACAACACCATAGGATGTCCATAGCCACAGCCGTGACAGCGCCAGGTCCTTAACCTGCTCGGCCACCGGGGAACTCCACTTGTGCTTTTTAGTGAGAATGTGTCACCACACTTTTTTTTCTTATATTTATTTGTGTGTGTTTTTGTATTCAGAATTATGTTAACATGCATCAAATACAATACTGTTCTCATCTTGACTAACTTGGTGGAAGCTAATCCTCAGCTCCATCCAAACCATCAAGAAAGTGTTGATTTTATTTTCCACATTAACATCAAGAGTAATTAGATTTTTAATCTTGTCTTTCCAGTAACATCTGCTGGCCCACACCTGGCTTTCTGTGTAAGGTATGATGCTAAACATTGTGAATTCGGTAAACTCACTCGAAAGCACTGGGTTTCTGATGTGAGGTAGCTGGCATGCTAGACGGCAGGGCGTGTAACCCCGTTAGAGGAGACGAGGTACGGATTTTAATAGAATGTGAGGTGGAAACAGTGGCTCAATTTGACTCTCTTTTACATCCTGTTTAGATGTGAGTATGTTCAGAACCATGGAATTCTCATACAACTTTAGACATAGAAGGACTTTTCAGAGGTGTGCTGGCTCTCTGGCTTTGAACAAGTGCTTTAACCTCTCTGAGCCTTAGAGTCGCCATCAGTGAACTGAATGTAGTAACAGTTCCCACTCTCTGTCATGAGGAGTTAAGTGAAATCATATGTTAGGACAACAGCTAGCACATACTAAGCTCTCAAGAAATGGGAGTCCTTTTCTAGCCTAACACTGTTATTTTATAAGTAAGGAGGAGGAGTTCCCGTCCTGGCGCAGTGGAAACGAGTCCGACTGGGAACCACGAGGTTGCAGGTTTGATCCCTGGCCTCGCTCGGTGGGTTAAGGATCCAGCGTTGCTGTGGCTGTGGTGCAGGCCGGCAGTTGTAGCTCCAATTTAACCCCTAGCCTGGGAACCTCCATATGCCATGGGTATGGCCCTAAAAAGCAAAGCGAATAAATAAATAAATTTAAAAAATAAAATTATAAATAAGGCGTTCACTGGTGGCCTAGCAGCGGTTAGAGGTTCAGCATTGTCACTGCCGTGGCTCAGGTTTGATCCCTGGCCTAGGAACATTTTTTGGCATGGCCAAGAAAAAAAAAAGGAAATTGAGGTCCTGTAAGAGTAAGTTACTTCATCAGATTTTATTTGGCTTAGCTGTCAGTTTGTCGTTTGAATAATGGTAAGTAAAGTGAATTTTTCGTGTGTAGAATTTGAAAGTTTTCATTTTTGTGTATTACAAAAAGACAGTTGCTTGAAAAATAGAGCAGAATATTTGAGTTACCCCCAAATTAATCAAGTTCAAAATAATACCATACAAATTGAATAGGTGAATAAAGAAGGAGTGTTGGGAAGGGTTCTTGGAATTTGTGTCGTCTACGGAAGGATGCCCAAATTGTTCGCCGGCTGGAGACGCAGTAGGAAGGGGTGTCTCGGGGGTGGACTAACACGTACAAGGCACAAGCCGGGGAGAACAAGACTCCGGAGCTGAGGCACAGAGCATGTCGGAATCTAAGCTCAGGCGAGGCAAGTTGATAAGCAGGCCTCTTCAGGGGGACCTGACCTAGGAGAGTTCGAAGAGGCCATTGAAGAGTTTTCGTTTTAGCCAGAGGGTGACATAGCAGTATTGGTGTCTTAGACGGATCTTTGTGACCCGTTAGAGGAGGGATAGAGAGGGTGGCTGGGGGTGGATTAAAGGCAGGGGGATGGTTAGCTGGCCATTTCAGTGACCAAGGATGAGGATTTGATCGAAGGTAGTGGCAGGTGGGATTGGAGTGAAAGAAATGAATTTGAGACATTCAAAGGAAAATTTCTCTGGGAAAAGGCATTTTCTTTTTTGAGCCACATCCCTTTATGCTTTTGGTGTCAGATAATCTTACATCCGGAAGCAGACTGATAGGCTGGAGAAATGCTAGGGAAACCACGGGCTTGGTGTTAAACCAAAAATAAGATAAATGGAACAAGCGCAGAGTTGGAGATAGATTGTGTTATCAGCAGGGTCTGTCACATCTAAGCATAGGCAAGTATAAAACCAAGAAACCAAATCTGAAATCAGCCGGAAGAACGGCGAGTCAAGAAGGCCGCTTGTCCAGATCAGTTCGCGATGAGATACGGGGTCTGCCCGTCTCGAAGGCGTCGCACTCCGAGCAGATTCTAAAAAGCCGCCTTGACTTCTAGATGTACTTTCATCTCAAGCACTGAAGTAGCTGCTGTAATCCGTTATTTTAAGTCGTGTGTAACTCAACTTTTTGTACGTAGACATACTGCCTGTTTGCCAGTGTGGAGCAGAACTTTGAGAAGGTTCTCAAAGTGCTCAAAACGAGCATGTGAAGAAAGGGCCTCTCGGTGAGCAGGTTAAAAGGCCAGAAATCGCTGCGAGTGTGTGCAGCCCCTGGAGCCCACTATCTGCTATGACGTGGAAAGCGTCTGAGTGGTTTCTCACTAATATTAGCACGAGAAGGACGTGCACAAAAAGGCGGAAAGGGGGAGGCAGGGCACTGGGCTGTCTGCACTCTGCAGAGACCCCAGCGGGCTGACTTTGGTCCTGGGATGGAGTCCCACCGGCTGTATCTTTCCCCGGCTCCGTGACTCGGGGCCCCACAGTCAGCACCCGCGCAGGCCTCGTTCTGCCGTCGGTGGTCCGTGACCGCCTGCCTCTTTCCAGCCCACCCCCAGCCTGCTCCGCTCTTCTCCCTCCCACACAGCAGCAGGCGGGAAAAAGACTAGTTTGTTGGCCAATCTTGACAATAACATACTAGGTAAATACTGTTATCTGTTTTACAAACGAAGAACCCACAGTGCAAAGTAACTTCCTCGAAATCACATCACGTTCAAATGCCCGTGGTTCCAGCTCCAGCTTATCCATTAACTTCCTAGAAGATCTCTCAGCACATGTTTTTTCCCTGTAATTTTTAGTTTCTCCATATATTAAAAAAGGGAGATTACGCTAGATGATATGTAAGCTCCCTTCCAGCTCTTAACGGTCTGAGATTCTGCCTGGGGCAAGTTCTCCAGTTAGTAATTGGAACGTAGGCGTAAGAGGTTGGTGTCTGTTTGTTCATCACGTTGCTGTCGTTGCTGGACCTAGTCTGTTGGCCTGAATCCCACCCTCCTCCTCTCCTTCCGCATGGGTAGCAACTCGTATATTTTGTTCTGATTTTTATTCTTTACAGATAATCCCCTGAAATACAGTTTGATTACATTACATAGTAAATTTTATATTGCTTTTCACTTAAATTACATCATCTGCCTTGTGCTGTGTTAACCCACCGTCTCCATGGCTGTCCTTTTAGTGATCACATAATTTGGTTGAATGGATACACAGTTGTTTGTCCAATTATTCTCCGAGTTTGATAATCCAAAATTCTTTTACACTAATGCTATAGTAAACATATTTAAGCATTTTTCAATGCTGAGGAGCATAGACTTAAGATAGGTTCCTAGAAATACAAGAGTCCGCCCCAAAATTGAATATTTTTAAGGATCTTGGCTGCACAGAACAAATCTGCCCATTTTTAAGATACGCCTTTGTGTATTCAATCAAGAACCTTCTGTTTAAAACCAACCAGAAAAATAGCGTCAGAACGGCTTTTGTCTCTTCTAGCGTGTGTTTGGCTAGGAATCCAAAGCCAAGCAGCTGAGAGGTCATCGTTTTACGTACCAATTACAGTGTTCCTGCACTATAAACTGTTTGGTCTGATTTTTTGGTAATTTTTTTTAAATTGGAGTGTAGCTCCTGTATTTTCAGGCCTGTGGCAAAGTAATTCAGTTATAGAGATGGATGTGTCTATTTCTCCAGATTCGTTTCCTTTCTAGGTCATTACAAGTTATTAAGTAGGTTTCCCTCGTAGGTCCTATCTTGTTGGGTGTTTATCTTATATGTAGGAGTGTGTGTGTGTGTGTGTGTGTGTGTGTGTGTGTGAGAATCCCAAAGGCCTAATTTATTCCTCCTACTTCTTTCCCCTTCAGTAAAACCATAAATCTGTTTTCAGTGTCTGTGGGTCTCTTTCCGTTTTGTGCATAAGTTCATTTGTGTCATTTTTCTTTTTTCTTTTTCAGATCTGCATATAAGTGATACCATAGGCTGTCTGTCTTTGTTTGACTTCACTTCACGCGATCATCTCTAGGCCCGTCCGTGCTGCCGCAAATGGCACCATTGCATGCTTTTCCGTGGCTGAGTAGTATTCCATTGCACACATGTACCACGTCGTCTTTATCCGTTACCTGTCAGTGGACATTTAGATTTGCTTCCACGCCTTGCCTGTAGTAAATAGTGCTGCAGTGAACATTGATTGGGGCGTATCTTTTCAAATGATGGTTTTCTCTAGATACAGCCCGTGAGTGGGATCGCTGGATCAGGGAGGAGTTCTAGTTTTAGTTTTTTTAAGGAACCTCCAAACTGTCCTCCACAGTGGCTGTGCCAGCTTACAGTAGAAACTGTTGCAGGCTAGAAAGCAGTAGATAAGATACGTTGCCAGTTATTTTGTCATTCCGTGTGGTGTGCTGTTGTTTTGCCATAGGGACTGGGGGACTGCACGTGCTCCCTGGGGAACGGAATGCACGTGGCGTGTCCAAGGCCTGCATCCGGAAGCTTTGGGGACTGTGCAGAATACAGATGAACCTGACCTTGGAGTTTACGTTCTGCTTAGGACATGAACCACTGAAAGGCAGTCTAAGCAAACCCAGTCCTGGAGTCAAACGCCGGATCAGGGGTTCCCCTCATTCCCTCGAGAGACACTGAGCACCTACCTTGTAAAAAGGGCAGTTCTGGGAAGCGGAGATAATGGCATTGCCCTCAGGAAGGTACGTGCTAGATGGGAGAGAGGCGGTAAACAGGTAAACAGCAGTCATTTCTCTGTGGAAAGATTAAGTAGGGTTGAGAGAAAGAGGAGGACGGAAGTGCCGGGGGTTGAGGTGTGGAAGGCAGCGGAGTAAGTGGAGGTTTGTCTTTTGTTTTTTTTATTTCTGCTTTTTAGGGCCGCACCCATGACTCATGGAGGTTCCCAGGCTAGGGGTCGAACCAGAGCTGTAGCCGCCGGCCTACACCACAGCCACAGCCACGCCAGATCCAAGCCGTGTCTGCGACGGACACCACAGCTCACGGCAACGCCAGATCCTTAACCTGCTGAGCGAGGCCAGGGATCGAACCCGCAACCTCGTGGTTCCTAGTCGGATTCGTTTCCACTGCACCGTGACAGGAACTCTGGAGGTATTACTTTATACAGGGAAAGCCTCGCTTGAAAGGGAACCAGGGCATCATGTGGATATTTGTGGAAAAGAAAAGCTTTCCTGGCAAAGAGAGCTACAGATTGAAGTACACAAAAGCAATAGAATGTTTAGCGCCTTGGTTCTTAGTTCTCAACTAGGGATCTTCAGCAGTTCTCAAACCGTGCTCCTTGGAGCACACCTCCAAGACACTTTGACAGGATCTGAGGTCAGAAGCATTCTCGTAATAGTACCAACTCTATTTGCCTTTTTCCATGGGCTTTTATTTGCACTGATGCTACAGAAGCAATGGTGACTAAAACTGCTGGTGCCCGGGCACAAAGCAAGGCAGTACCACCAAACCGTGATGTCTTTGCCTGGCACATGTTGCAGGGGGAAGAAGCCGTGTTCACTTAGGAGCGTCCTTGATGAAGCAGCAAAATTTATTTATATCAATTCCCAATCTTCGAGTCTTCTTAAAGGTTGGAATTTGATCCGTTTTACCACATTTGATTAATTTTGTCAAATGTCAATATTTTTAATAGTCTTTGTCAGGAAGTGAGAAGTATGAATTAAAATGATCCTGTGCCATACTGAAGTACTGTGGTTGCTTCAAGGAAGAGCGCTTGTACAACTGAGCTGGCAGCCACTTTTCTAGTGGGACCATTTTCACTCGAAAGAATGACTAACAGACACACTGGTTACTCAGATTTGATATCTGGCAGGCATTTTCTTAAAAATGAGTTAAGTGAGCCTCTCACTTCGAGGAAAATAACAGGGGTAGTATTTGCAGACAGCGATAAGTTTCAAGCTTTCTAATGAAAATTAGGATTTGGGGAGTTCCCACTGTGGCACAACGGCATTGGCGGCATCTCTGCAGCGCTAAGACACAGGTTCAATTCCCAGCCTGGTACAGTGTGTTAAAAAGATCCAGTGTTTGCCACGGCTTAGGACACAACCGTGGCCCGGATCCGATCCCTGGCCCAGGAGTTCCATATGCTGCAGGGCGGCCAGTGAAGAAAAGAAAAAAATCAGGATAGGAACCATGAGGTTGCGGGTTCGGTCCCTGCCCTTGCTCAGTGGGTTAAGGATCCGGTGTTGCCATGAGCTGTGGTGTAGGTTGCAGATGTGGCTCAGATCCCACATTGCTGTGGCTTCGGTGTAGGCCAGCAGCGACAGCTCCGATTAGACCCCTAGCCTGGGAACCTCCATATGCCGCGAGAGCGGCCCTAGAAAAGGCAAAAAAGACCCCCCACCCCAAAAAAAGAGTTTAAATATATATGTATGTTTAAAAAAAGGAGTTCCCACTGTGGCTCAGCAGAAATGAATCTGACTAGTATCCTTAATGATATAGGTTCTATCCCTGGCCTCACTCAGTGGGTTAAGGATCCAGTATTGCTGTGAGTTGTGGTGTAGGCCGCAGACGTGGCTTGGATCTCGAGTTGCTGTGGCTGTGGTGTTGGCTGGTGGCTGCAGCTCCCATTGGACCCCTAGCCTGGGAACCTCCATATGCCACAGGTGTGTCCCTAAAAAGACAAAAAAAAAAACAAAACAAACCCTTGGCTCCCACCAACGTCAGTGCTGTACGGCTCATAAAGTAGTTTCAGAATTGCTACCCGCCCAACCCTACGAAGGAGAAACCTACTAAGGAGGGTTCAAGATTTGTTGGCATTTCCCTTCTCTCTAGTCAGATACTGTGTTCAGAGGCCACTTGCATCCTTTTTTCCTTCAGTGCTATTATGTTACTTACTTAAAATACAGCTGGGTTCATTTATTTCCGTTTACATTCAGCTTTAGGTTTGGTTTTTGCCCCCATCTTTGTTGATTTAATTGTGTTCTTTGGAGTATACAAAGTAGCTTGCTTCCCAGGGTCAGAACCTGCAAAGAGGTTCCGCCGAGCTCCCGGAGCTCCCGGACCTCCCTTCCCGGTGCTTCCACCCTGCTCCCTGCACCACCACTGCCCTGTGTAAGCACTTAGTCGCTTGCCTTGTGTTCTGGTTTATCCTGTCAGTGTTCCATCAAGTAAGCAGATGCAAGTACGTTTTCCTACCCTTCTTTCCTTGCGCAAAAGGTAGTGCTTCATTCTCTTGAGCGGGTTGCTTGCTTTTTCACCGTGACAGGGCACCCCGAGCGTCACTGCACGGTGAGCGCGTGGAGCTCGCCTCTGTTCTCAGCTGTAGGATTCTCCGTTGGGTTATATCCACCGTGGATTGTTCAGCCAGTCTCTTTGCTTGGGCATCAGATCGCTTCCAGTATTTCATCAGTACAAAGAATGCTGCAAATAATAAACTTGTGCACATGTATTTTCATATCGTGAAGCCGAATCATCAGAGTACATTTCCACAGTGGTACCAGTCGGTCCAATATGTACAAATACAGCTGTGCTGGGTATTTTGCCAGATTCCCTCCGGAGAGATGATGACCTGTTGCATTGCCACCAGCAAGCCGTATGCGAGTGCCTGTTCTCTTGTGGCCTCTGCGACAGTGTTATCAAGCTTTAGACGTTTGCCAGTCTGATGGCCGAGAAGTGGTTTCTCAGTCGAGCTTTAATGGGCGCTTCTCTTTATAAATGAAATTTAACATCTTTGCATGTACGTGCCTTTTTATCTTTTTGTCAGTCGTGTTCATTTCTTTTACTCGCTTACCTGTAGGATTTTGGTATTTTTTCCCCGTCTTTTGTATGTTAAATGTACGGACTCAATTGTGATAAATACTATAAATGTTATCTCTCAGTTTGTACTTTACTTATTTTTTTGGTATGTACTAATTTTAATTTTATTGTACAGTTAAATTTTTCAACATTTTTTATAAGAATCCATGCGTATTTTCCTCTAGTACTTATAGTTTCATTTTTTATATTTAGATCTCTGATGCTCTTGGAGTTTATTCTTGTGTATGATGTAAAAAATAGATACAGTTTACATTTTTCCACTCCTTGTTCCACCGTCGTCCATCTTTGCGCCACTGATTTGAAATGCAGCACCTTTGTCGTATAGCGTGTTGATGTGTGTAGCTGAGTATGCCTATCTGTGCATCAGTACCACAATTTTAACTATAGAGGCTTTGTTGTTTGTCTTAATAACTGCTAAGGCTAGTCTCTTCTCATGGTTCTTTCTTTTCATTGTTTCTCAGCTATTCTCATGTTGTTGCTATTTTTATATGAACTTTAATATCAACCTGTCTTACTCCAAGGGGGAGGCGGGAGGGGTGGCTTGGAAAAGGGCTTCTTGGTATTTTTACTGAAGTTGCATTAAATTTGTAAATTAATTTAGCAAGAACTAAAAACTTGATGATGCTGAGACATCCAAGAACAAGGATGTCTTTTGTTTGTTCAGTTCTACTTTTGTGTCTTTCAGGAGTATTTTTTAATTTTCTTATAAAGATTTTGCATAGTTTTTGTTAGCTTTATTCCGAAGTATTTCATTTTTCTTGATTCTGTTATAAACAGCATTTTCCTTTCCATTCCATCTTCTAAGTGGTTATTATTTGTGTGTGTGAAGGCTGCTGAGCTCGCACGTTAGCTGTATATTCTGTTACCTTGCTGAACTCTTTCGAGCCAGCTTTATCACTGATTCTCTAGAGAAGCACTATCCAATATAAACTTAATCGGGGCCACATATGTAATTTAAAATTTTCTAGTAGTCACATTTTTAAAAGTAAAAAGAAGAACAGGTAACATTAATTTATAATATATTTTATTTAATCCATAACATTTAAAACATGGCCATTTTAATGCAATTGATGTAAAACATTATTAGTGAAATGTTTTACACTCTTTTTTTCTCAGTCTTCAAAATCTAGTATGTATTGCATACTTACAGCGCGTCTCACTGGGAACTAGTCACATTCCAAGAGTGCTCAGTACTCGTGTTTGGTGGATTGGATGGTATTTGTCTGGCGTTTTCCAGGCGTCTGGGCGTGTCATCTGCATATATGTTCAGTGTTTCATTTCTGCTTTTCCCTTTCCTTGGGCTGCTCATTGTGTCATCTTACCCCAGTGCTTTGGCTATATTTCCAGTAGAGTGTAGACAGTAAATATTTTTGCCTGAGTCCTTGCCTTAGTGGGAATACCTCTTGTGTTCCTGCATTAGGATGTTGGCTTTAGAATTTAGGGGTATGTATTTTATCTTGTTAAGGAAGTAGCCAACTATTCTTAATTTTCTTGAGTTAAATTTTGTCAAAAGCTTTTTCAGTATTTATGGAGGTAGTCATAGTACGATTTTTCTCCTAAGACCTATTAATATAGTTTGTTAATTGATTCCCTAATATTGAAGTATCTTTGTATTCCTCTTATAAACACAGGTTCATCATGGTGTGGTTTCTTAACTTTTTGTTTAGAAAGAGCTTGAAGCTTCCAGAAAGTTGCGAGGATGGTGCGAAGAGCCTCTTTAATCAGGTCCATCCATTGACATTTGGCCTCCCCGCTCCATCATTTGCTCTTTCTTCCATATGCATTTCTAACATTGATGCAGTATTTTCGTCGGTTGGCCGTATTCCAGTTTTGTCAGTTTATTACTGCTATGCTGTATATTATTTTCATAATCCAGTGTTGGAGTCTGATCACTAGTATTTTATTTAGGCCTTTTTACATCAATGTTCTTAAGCAGTACTTGTAATTTTCTTATCTTTTGCTTTTTCCTATAATAGGTATCACTGTGGTTTTTGCTTCATAAAAAGAATTTGGAAGTTTCCTTTCATTTTCGATGCCCTGAGTGATTTAGGTACCATTGCGACTGTCCAGTCTTTAGAGGCTTGCTGGGTAGAATGCTCTGAGAAGCAGTCTGGGTGCGACGTCTTTGGGGTGATTCCTTGGTAATGTTACTTCTTCCATCGGCATTGGTCTGTTTGCACTTTCTATTTTTACTAAAGTCAATTTTGGAAACCTTTTTTTCCCAGAAAATTGTCCGTTCCATTTCATTTTCAGATTTTCTTGCATAAAAGTGCAAAGTGGTCTTTTTTTTTTTTTTAGTTGACTTTGAGTTCGTCATTTTTGTCCATTTACTTCTTATGTTTATATATGTGCTTTATCTTTTTTTTTTTTTTTTTGCCGCACATATGGCTCATGGAAGTTCCCAGGCTAGGTGTCGAGTCGGAGCTGTAGCTTCTGGCCTTTGCCACAGCCACACGGCATCAAGCCGCGCCTGCCGCCTAGACCACAGCTCACGGCAGCGCTCGATCCTCCACCCGCTGAGCCAGGCCAGGGACTGACCCCGCATCCTCGTGGACACTATTCTGATTTGTTTCTGCTGTGCCACAACAAGAACTCGAGAACACAGTATTTTGATTTATTAAACAGACCTAGTATTTTTCTGTTCTCTAACTTTTTTTTTGTCATTTTTTGGTCGCACCTGTGGCATATGGAGGTTCCCAGGCTAGGGGTCTAATCGGAGCTGTAGGTGCTGGCCTGCACCACAGCCACAGCAGTGTGGGATCCAAGCCACATCTTGGACCTGCACCACAGCTCACGGCAATGCTGGATTCTTAACCCGCTGAGCGAGGCTGGGGATCGAACCTGTGTCCTCATGGATGCTTGTCAGGTTGTTTCCACCGAGCCACAATGAGAGCGCCTCTAACTTAATTAGTTTCTGCTTTCCTTTTGTGATTTTCTTCCTCATGCCTTCTTACAGTTTACTTTGTTTCTTTTTCTGTTATTTCTCGAGTTGAAAATGTAATTCATTTGTTTGTTATTTGATTTTTAAAATGTCATTGATGGTTTATTATCTTTGTTTGTTTTAAGCTTTGGAATCCCCTCCAGTCACTGCTGCCTCATAGATTCTGATACATAGCGTTTCCATTATCATCGTTTCTCAGAAATTCCATACTTCTTGTTTTTATTTCCCTTTTCATTCAAGCTTTTTAAACTTTCCTGTCAAAGGCCCTTTTTGCCTTTTGTTTTTCAATTTTTTTGAAGTTTAGTCACATTTTATTTGGAGATAATTGAACCTTGCTAACATTTTCTTTGTGAGCTAATATGTGATGAGTTTTTGTGACTGTTCCGTGTCTCTAGTATTAGGGTTTAGTGTTTAGTAGATGTTCATAAGATTCACATCTAGCCATGAAATCAACATTGGCTGATAAAGTTTCTTAAGTCTTCTGTATCCTTACTTATGTCTGTCTTTTCTGAGAATGGTTGGTGAACGTGTCATCTTGTTAGTGTTTTTCTGCTTCTCCTTGCATCCCCTCTTGTTTCTACTCTGTATGACTAATCCCTGTTTGGGGAGAGTGGGTACAGCAATGCTTGTACTTCGTATGGCAAGTTTATTATGGTTATATAGAATAGTATCCTTATTCTGAAGAGATACATGTTGAAGGACCGTAAAATGGAGCACAGAGAAATTTGCCAAAATGATACAGCAGTTTAGTTTCAGCAACACAGAGTTCCTTGGTGGCTCAGCAGGTGAAGGATCCATTGTGTCACTGCTGGGGCTTGGGTCACTGCTGTGGTGCAGGTTCAATCCCTGGCCCAGGAACTTCTGCAGGCAACAGCCATGGCCAAAAATTTAAAAAGAAAGGGAGGAAGGGAGTGAGGAAGGAAGGAGCGAAAGAAAGAAAAAAGGGAAGGGAGGAAGGAAGGGAGGGAGAAAGAGGGCAAGCTGTCCGCTGTGTGCCCTGTGCCCTGTGCCGCTGTTCTTCTTGAACACAGTTCATTGGAATGTAAACACTAGGGATTTACTTTATTCCTTCCTTCTCTGATTCTTCTCATCTTTTGGTTTGGGATCTTCCAGAGGCGTTAGGTATCCGTTTTCCTAAGACTTCAAGTCTCTTGACTTTTTCCTCAAATATATTTGGCCACATTTAATTTGTTGTTGGTTATTTAGTGCCAGGGAGAGCTGTCACTTCATTCCATGAAAATAGCAGTAAGCTTTCATTCCTCATGCCTTATTACTTAAGAAAGGGTTTGTGATTAGCTTCCCCGTTTCCAGACCACCTTTGGGCTGACTTCACACCCTGACTTTGCACGCTGTCCTACTGCTGCAAGGCTGGACAACCCCCATTTTAAAACACATCTTCTCTTCCCCCCCCCCCACCAATCTGGTACATTTTAATGAACCACTAATACACACTTGTCATAACTTATGGTGCTGACATACATGCCGTGTGACTGTGGTCATAGGGTCCAAAACACAAGCCAAGATCAGGTCCTAGGAACCGTGGGCTGGTCACCATATCTCTGTGTGGAGAATAGATCAGAAAGCAAGCCAAGTGTAGGAATCAGACACCAGCAAAGGAGGCAGCTGGAAATGACAAACTGCAAGGAACACGTAAAACCCACCCACGGAGGACGTCTGGACGATGTTTCCCTGACGTTGCTCTGCTGGTATGGGTGCTGTGGCCCTGCCGTTGCAGGTTTGAAATGGTTACGGTATTCCTGGCACTAAAAAGGTTGAAATGCATTATGCTCTGGTTAAATTATATAACTAGTTAGAAAGATAAGACAATAGTGAAAGTAATTAGAGCGTGACCAGCTTTCCCTCCTGTTCTCCCAAAGCGTGAAGTTGTGTTAATGTTAATTTAGCCAGAACACGAATAGATTAATGAATGAGGCCCTTCTTCAAATTAAAGGTCGGAACAGCTAAGCTCGTGCAAAACGGCGGCAGAACTGAGAGGTCAAAACAAGCCGCAGGTTGGTGCGGACCCAGCATGTGCTGAGGGGGAGCACGTTTGTGTGGGTGCGTTTGTGTCCACTGAAGGGGAGGAGTATGAGACGAGGCGTCGGGAGGTCTGAGTTCTTTATCTGCCTCTGCCGTCACCTTCCTCCTCCTGGAGGTAATGCTGGCACTAGCAATTAAAGAAATAAAAGCCTTAATTTCGTCCAAAGACCAAGACCTCAAGAGAAAAGTGACGAGAACACACGTATGCTCGTCTCATCGCTCTGAGGTTGGGAGGACTGGAGGAGACGCGCACTGCTGGGGGCACGGTACGTCGACGTCGCGGCCGCCTTGCTCCACCGTCTCGTGATTGTCAGACCCTGCCGCGAACGAGATACCCCACCTCACAGAGGAGACGGAGGCTCAGAGACGCTAAGCGATGGTGCAGAGTCGTGCCACGCGCAACAGGGTCTCAGATGGAGACCAGGTCGCTCTGATTCCAGAGCCCGTGAGCTTTCCACTCAGTCCGACTTTGGAATCATGCCAGTCCTTTACTAGACTCTGCCAGTCGATTTGTCGTTTGCCAGTATTTTCCACATCGAAAGAGAACTGCTGACGTGTGGAAGAACAGGCCAGCTAGAAGAATAGTGCCGGTAGTTTCCATTTACCAGGCATCCACTGTGTGATGGGCACTGTGCAGACCAGCTTGCGTAAAAATCTCTAACTCGGGCAGTGTTGGGGTAAGTGTTTCAATCCCAGGTATCACGAAAGGCCCAGAGGGTTTGTATCCTAACTGGCGTCATACAACTAGTACGTAGAGCTGAGATTTAAATCCAGGCCTTTATGAACCCAAACACAAGCAGTAGCCATCAGCGCAGGTTAAATTGGAATGATTCGCTATGAAGAAAGCCCTAAAAAATGTCCGGGGCACACCCACGCCCTGCCCAAACATGTTGGATGGATTTTGCACTGAAGGGGCCAGTAGGCCTTCAAAGAGAAGGTCCAGTGCCACCGCCTCTGGCGAGGCGGCCTCTGCAGGGCAGCGTAGAAAGGCCGTGGCACAGCTGACGCTGTCTGTCTTGTAACTGTAATAGATGAAAAGTCCCTGCTTCTTCCAAGGGTGAGCCCCCACTTGGTCTTTTGGCTGCACCCTCTCTTGCCTCTCTTCCCTCTCCCCGCTGGTTTCCTTCTCAAACCCTCATCAGCATCAAAACAGGCTCTGATATCACCAGGCTTTTAAATTCCCCCTTGACTTCCCATCTCCCTTCCAGCTAATGCCCATGTCTGAAATTGCAGTGTATTCATTTCCCGTTGCTGCTGTAGCAAATGACCACAAACCTAATGGCTTAAAACAGTACAGATTTATCGTGACAGTTCTGTAGTTCCGAAGTCTGGGTGAGAGCATTGCTTTCTCTGCTCCACTCTTAAAGGGCTGAAATCAGGGTGTTCGCCAGCCTGAACTCTGTCTGGAGGCTCTGAGGAAGGACCTCTTTCAGGCTCATTCAGGCCGCTGCAGGATGCACGTCCACGCCGCTGTAGGCTTGGGGCTCCATTTCTTGGCCGGCTATTGGCCGGGGGATCCTCAGCTTCTAGAGGCTGTTCCCGTTCCCTGGCTTGTGGCCTCTTTCATCTTTCAAGTCAGCAAGAGCAGGCTGAGGCCGTCCCACACTTGGAATCTCTCTGATGCCCCCCTCTGCCTCTCTCTGGCTTCCAGCTGGAGTGTGTTCTCAGTGTGGAAGGATTTGTGTGATTCGATTTAGCCCACTGGAATAAGCTGTGTGATCCTCTCCCTGTTTGAAGAGTTCACCACTAACTACAGCTGCAAAACCCCTTTTGCCTGGTGAGTGAAATGTGTGCAGTTTGCAGAGAACAGTGTGTACACATCTTTGGAGAGCCATTCCACTCCATAAAGCTGAAGAGCAAACAAAGAAGGGATCCATTTGTCCTCCGCCCTGTCCAGTCTGCTCCTGCCCTGTTGTTCAGAGAAGCTGCCCTTGGGAGGGGCACGCTGACCTCCGTGCTGGCAGAGCTTTCCCCACCCTCATTTTGCCCCGTCTCTCAGAACCCTGCGTCTCGGTGGGTCCCTCTCTCCTTCTTGAAGCATCGCCTTCTTTTGCCTCCCGGGGTGTTCAGTTTCCTGGATCGAGACGTGCCGTGCCTGACCAGCCTCCCAGTCTCCTTTGGCGTGAGCTCCCCACTCGTCAGTCCCCGGTTGGTGGAGAGTCCAGAGCCAGTCCTGGGCCCTCTCCCGTACACGGCCAGGTGTCCTCTTTGCTCCCAGATGCTTTCAGGCAGTCCTGCGTATGTCTACACCGTCTGTCTGCTGATGACTTCCAGAGTTATGTCTCTACCCTTGAGCTCTCGGAGGAACTCTAGACTCCTTTTATTTGGTACCTACTTGCAGTCTCTGGATACCGAAATCGTTTAGCAAGCAGTGTGGCCAAGGCATGCTGTGGATTCCCAACCTACTTCCTCCCGAACCTCTGTTCCTCGAGTCTCCCCATCTCAGTAAATGATCAAAACCCCAAAATTGGGAGTTCCCTTCGTGGCTCGTCGGAAACGAATCTGACCAGTATCCGTGGGGACACGGGTCTGATCCCTGGCCTTGCTCCGTGGGCTGTGGATCCGGCGTCGCTGTGAGCTGTGGTGTAGGTCGCAGACGAGGCTCAGATCTGGTATTGCTGTGGCTGTGGCGCAGGCCAGTGGCTACAGCTCCACTTCTCCCCCTGGCCTGGGAACCTCCACATGCCATGGGTGTGGACCTAAAAAGACAAAAAAAAAAAAAAAAGGAAAAGAAAGAAATTACTCCTTCTCTCCATTCCTCCGTGTAGTTCGGTGCTGCTGTCAGCTCTGCTTACAGGCTGTACTTCAGTCCTTCACTTCTTCGCGCCCTCCGTGCTCTCACGTTAATCTCAGACTCCATCATCGTGTGTGCGGACTCCCACTCTACTCGTCCTCACCGACGCCTCGGCTTGGATTCCTGCCTTTCTGTGATCCTTCTTCACAGAGCATCCAGGGTGGCCTTTTTTTTTTTTTTTTTTTTTGGTCTTTTTGTCTTTTTGTTGTTGTTGTTGCTATTTTCTTGGGCCGCTCCCGCGGCATATGGAGGTTCCCAGGCTAGAGGTTGAATCGGAGCTGCAGCCACCAGCCTACGCCAGAGCCACAGCAACGCGGGATCCGAGCCGCGTCTGCAACCTACACCACAGCTCATGGCAACGCCGGATCGTTAACCCACTGAGCAAGGGCAGGGACCAAACCCGCAACCTCATGGTTCCTAGTCGGATTCGTTAACCACTGCGCCACGACGGGAACTCCAGGGTGACCTTTTTCAAAAGTAAATTAGGTGGTGTTCTTTCTGTGCTCAGCACGCCCCACCTCTTTTTCTGACTTTATCTTATGCCATGTTTCTTCTGTTTACCCTGCTGTCATCTCTCTTTGTTTCTTAAACAGATCGAGCTCATTATTTTCTTAGGACCTCTATACCTGCTGCCTCCTCTGCCCGGGGCACCCTGCCCTAGAGCCTCACGTACCTGATTCCTTGTGGTCAGGCCAGTCTCAATTCAAAGGTCACCTTCTCAGGGAGCCTCTCTTGGCCATCCCTCGGTCGTTCTCTAGCACATGGCTTTGTTGCATTTTCTTTATAGCACTTACGTTAGTTGAGATTACCTTTTATTTACTGAAATTCCTGGACCGTGCTCTAGAGCCTACCACGTAATGTAGTCTCAGTATGAGTGTTTGTTGGAAGAATGAATGCGCGCATATTGAGTCTCTAGGAGGAAATCTGTCAGGTGAGGAGGAAAGAGCAAGGGCTTTGAAGTCAGACTCCTGGATGTAAACTTCAGCCCTGCCTCACTGCCTATGTGACCTTGCCCGGATCATTCAAGTTTCAGTTGCCTCATCAGTAAAGGTAGTGTATGTTTCATGGGCAAGACGTCAGAGCCCATCGTTTTTCCTGCCAGTAGGTACTACTGTTTATACGCCTAGTGAATTTTACTGACAATAGTGACTGTCCATGCTACCATTGCAAATAGAGTGGCCTCCCCTTCAGAGTAGGTGCTCAGCAAGCGTCAGTTCCCTTAAGCAAAATCACTCCCTCATTGGGGGTACCCATTTGTGAACGACTTCCTTTCTGCCTCCTTGGTCTTAATCAGTGTCTGTCTGCCTTTTGGTGACCTTACTGATCATTGTTATGGCCAAGGAAATAAGATTAGATAGGCACACGTGTGCGCAGATTAGAAGAAGTGTGTCACGGGAGGAGAAAGTCACACGTGGGTCTGTGTGCTGCTCCCTGACTTAGCTGTGCTTCTGCCTTTGGAGTGAGCCGCATGTGTAGGGAGTGGCCCCCATGTAGCCAGGGGAAGCCCTCGAAGGCGGCCCCACCGTTACTCTCTGACCATCTTCCCTGTCCCAGTCCGTACCCACTGAATTGTGTGTAGATTGGCTCGAGCCCTCTTAAGATTGTGCTCTAGGACAAGAATCATGTTGGCTGTTTGTTTGTTTTTTACATTAGATAATTGGCAGACCTTGATACTTAACATTTACTAAATGTTTAATGAAAAATTTAGTTGAAATTTACCAATGTGGTCAAATTAATTAAAATAATTTGAAACGCCACTTCCTGGGCTCCTGAAGGAAGAAATATTGCTTCAGCTACATGACAGAATGTGTGCAGTGAAGACTCCAAAGACTAGAACGCCTGGCTCTGCCATTCTGATGTCTCTGAGGCTTTCTTTTCTCATTTGTCAAAGGGCAGCATAATGCCAGCCCTCACAAGAGCGTTATGAGGCCACGTGAAGCCACAAATGTACAAGAATTTTGTCAAAATATCGTTAAAGGTGTAATTCTGTCAACCTTAGTAGCATCAAAACGCATTGAAGAATAGTCCAAACTTTTATTTTTCTCTGAAGTAGGACACACATTGAATTATTTAATTTCTTGCATGTGGGAAAATAAGAAACGATTGTGGTTAAATGACAAATTCAGTGTCATACCATAAGGGACAGAACTAGAATTAGATCCCCGGTCCCCTGATATCACCTCCATTTTTTTTAACTAAGGTAGTTGAGTTAGAATGTGGCAGGACAGAGCTTCCTGATGCGGAAACCTTCCAAATCCTGGAATCTCTCAGCATAGTTTACCAACTCCATCATTAAGCAGCTCTGAATTTAGCATGAAGCTTAACCTTAGTTCCAGGTACTCACACATTAACAGCATATGCCCTGAGGCTTCAGAACTGTTCAGTGTAGTTGGTTAGTTTCTCTGGTCGGTATCTTTCAGGCCAGAGAGAGCAACCTCTTTGCCAGTGGACATCATGGACATTTATGTCTAATCTTATGGAAAAAAGAAAGACTATTTTTCTGACTCTTAGAAAGCCAAGTAAAGCCCCGTTCACTTCCTCTCTGTTTCCTCTCTTATTCTGCAAACATGTGCTGGGTACCAGCTGAAAACTCAGCACCTTATCATGTGATGGCAGGATTCTGAAGTAAGTCACTTTCCTCCCTGCTCAGCTTGGATTCCATGTTTGCGGCTGGAGAAATACGGGGCAGTCTTAAGGTTTATAGTAATTACTTTCAGCACTTGGTATGTTTAGTTACTCAGGCTCAGGTATGGGATAGGTAGAGAGTGGCACTGGGGTTTTCTCCTAGGCAAGTGTGCTGGAAAAAGAAGGGTGAGGAAGTGATTATTGTTACAGATCAGTGGTTTTCAAATCTTTTAGGATCAGGAAACTTTTATATCCTTAACCCATAGAGGTTTTATTTATGTTTTATCCATATCACTATATTAGAAAATAAAACATAGCATTTTATTTTATTTTTTGTCTTTTTAGGCTGTACCCATGGCATATGGAGGTTCCCAGGCTATGGGTCGAATCAGAGCTGTAGCCGCCAGTCTACACCAGAGCCACAGCACCGCAGGATCTGAGCCGCATCTGTGACCTACACCACAGCTCACAGCAACGCCAGATCCTTAACCCTCTGAGCCAGGGATCAAACCTACGTTCTCATGGATGCTAGTCGGGTTCGGTGACCACTGAGCCACGACGGGAGCTCCAAAACATAACATTTTAAACATAAGCATACACAGGCAGACATTCCATTAGCTGTCAGAGCGATGGTATCACATTTGCAGCATCTGGAAAACTCTACTGTGAGGTAATGAGAATGAAAAAGGCAAATGATCTTTTAGTGTCATGAAAATCATTTTTACCTTATAGACCCGCTAAAGGATTTCAGGAACCCCCAGAGATTCCTAGGCTGTACTCTGAAAACTACTAGCTGTGTGACATTTTTAAAATCCGTTCACCAATAATGGACACTTGGGTCCCTTCAAGTTTTCAGACATTATCCACCACACCGCTGTGAGCAGTCTTTTACTCGAGTCTTAGTGTGCGTGTGCAAGAATTCCTCTGGAGTTTACGCCTCAGACTGGAATTACTGAATCGTAGAAGCGAGTTCGTCTCCGGATGTATTAGGTAACACCTGCAGTGCCCCCAGGGGGTCTCCGAAAAGTGCTAGGGTCAGCATTCCGTCCCACGGGTTTTGGTGACATCGCCCATGACATCGCCCATTTCTCTTGGGTGTATACGGAAGTATAGAACTGTTGGGGGGTAGAGTATAAAGCTAAGCAGTCTTTCAAAGAGATGGACATTCTCACAACATTTGAACATTCTGGCTGCTTCATTTCTTTTTTTTTTTGTCTTTTTGCTGTTTCTTGGGCCGCTCCCGCGGCATATGGAGGTTCCCAGGCTAGGGGTCAAATCGAAGCCGTAGCCACAGGCCTACGCCAGAGCCACAGCAACGCGGGATCCGAGCCACGTCTGCAACCTACACCACAGCTCACGGCAACGCTGGATCCTTAACCCACTGAGCAAGGGCAGGGACCGAACCCGCAACCTCATGGTTCCTAGTCGGATTCGTTAACCACTGTGCCACGACGGGAACTCCCTGGCTGCTTCATTTCTCTTGCTAATATTAGGTGGGATCAGTCCTTTTAATTTTAACAGGTTTGGTGGAGATTTAGTGTCTCTAGTTTTAATTTGCATTTTTCTGATAGCTAATAATATTCAACAACTTTCACATCCTCTTGGCTATTTGTATATTCATTTTTGTGACATAACGCAGGTCTTATCCGTGTTTTAAACTGGGCTGTCAGTCTTCTCATTATACATTTTTAGGAGTTCTTATACTGGAGGTTAAGTGTCTGACGTGTTTTACGTATCTTTTTCTGCTTCCTGGATTTCTTTCCCACCTTTTTAATGTTTTCTGTTGGTGAAGAGAAATTTTTTGTTTTAATGAAGTTATATATGTCAGTATTTTATAATTAACACTTTGTGTCCTGAGTAACAAATCTTTACCTGACCCCAGAGTTTTGAAGATATTCCTGTGTTCTCCTAAAAGTCTGATGTTTTAACTTTCATATTAATTTTTGTATCTGGTGTCAAGTGCAGAGTTCACGTCTCATTTTTTTCCCTACGGATATCTGTCTGACTCATCACAGTTTTATTGAAGAGGCCATGGTCCCCTCCCAGCCCCAGAATTACAGGGGTGCCTTTATTATAAATCAGCTGATTGTGTATATATATATATTTCTAGACTTTCTGTTTTGCCCCACTGACCCATTCGCCTATTCTTACACCAATAACACATCTTAATTACTGTAATTTTTTTTTGACTTTTTTTGTTGTTGTTGTTAGTATTTCTTGGGCCGCTCCCGCGGCATATGAAGGTTCCCAGGCTAGGGGTTGAATCGGAGCTGTAGCCACCGGCCTACGCCAGAGCCACAGCAACGCAGGATCCGAGCTGCGTCTGCAACCTACACCACAGCTCACGGCAACGCTGGATCGTTAACCCACTGAGCAAGGGCAGGGACCGAACCCGCAATCTCATGGTTCCTAGTCGGATTCATTAACCACTGCGCCACGACGGGAACTCCTTAATTACTGTAGTTTTATAATGTCTCGATATCTGATTATATAAGTACCCCCTCCAGCTTTACTGTTTTTCATCAAAATTATCTTGGCTCCTCTAGATTCTTTACATGTCCCAATAAAATTCAGAATTAACTTGTCCATTTGCACGCACACACCTAAACACACACACAAAAAAAAGAAAACTCCTGGGATTTTGATTGGCTTTGCATTGACTCTTTAGATCCATTTGATGCGAATTGAGAGCTTAAGAGTGTCACGTCTTCCAGTCCCTGTGTGTGATACATCCCCTTGTGGTTGTGTCATCTGGATCTTCTTTAACTTCTCTCATGATGGTCTCTGGGTTTTTAAATGTCATTTCTAATCGTTGGTATTTGCAGAAATAAAGTAGATGTGTGTCTATTGAACTGTATCTAGTGACCTTTCCAAATTCACTTTTTGATTTTAATGGGTTCTATAGATGGTGGTGCAGTTTAATTTTTTTAAAAAAACGCGTCATGTAGGAGTTCCCATCGTGGCACAGCAGAAACGAATCCCACTAGGAACCATAAGATTGCGGGTTCGATCCCTGGCCTCGCTCCCTGGGATAAGGATCTGGCGTTGCCGTGAGCTGTGGTGTAGATCACAGACTTGGCTCGGATCCCTCGTTGCTGTGGCTGTGGTGTAGGCTGGCGGCTACAGCTCCAATTAGACCCCTAGCCTGGGAACCTCCATATGCTGCGGGTGCTACCCTAAAAAAAAGACAAAAAGACAAAAAAGAATGTGTCATGTACAAATAATAGTTCTTCTCTAGAGTTTATATTTATAGCTTTTATTTCTTTTTCTTTCCTTATTACATTTGCCCCCAATACAGTATTGAGTAAAAGTGGTGTTGATAGTGGGTATTTTTTTTTCTTCTTTTGTCTTTTTTTGTCTTTTGTTGTTGTTGCTATTTCTTGGGCCGCTCCCGCGGCATATGGAGGTTCCCAGGCTAGGGGTTGAATCGGAGCTGTAGCCACCGGCCTACGCCAGAGCCACAGCAACGCAGGATCCGAGCCACGTCTGCAACCTACACCACAGCTCACGGCAACGCTGGATCGTTAACCCATTGAGCAAGGGCAGGGACCGAACCCGCAACCTCATGGTTCCTAGTCAGATTCGTTAACCACTGCGCCACGACGGGAACTCCGATAGTGGGTATTTTAGTTTTGTTCCATAATTCAGTAAGGAGGAGTGAAATGGTATTTTACCATTAAATATGCTGTTTGCTGTAGTTTTTTTTTTTTAATAGATGCCCTTTTCTATAAGGAAATTCCCTTCTGTTCCTAGTTTGCTGATAACTTTTATCATGAATGAGTGATAAATTGTATCAAATGCTTTTTTACATGTATCGAGATGATATATAGATTTTCGTATGTGTTGATGTAGCGTATTCAACTGATTCTTCTTTCTTTTGTTAAACAGGCTTTGCATTGTAGGATAAATCCCACTTAGTCAAGATATATTATCTTTTTTATATATTGCTGGCTTTGAATTGCTAATATTTTGTTAAGGATTTTGCATCTCTGTTCATGAGTGATATCAGTCTATATAGTTCTTATTTTCTTGTAATAGCTTTGTCACAGTTTGGTATAAGATTATATTGACCTCATTAAATGAGTTAAAGAGTGTTCCCTCTTCTTCTGTTTATCTAAAAATGTTTTATACAATTTATTATTTCTTCTTTAAATATCTGTTAGAATTCATCAATGAAGCTATCTGGGCCTGGAAATTTTTTTTGCAGACAGGTTTTTGATTGCAATTTCAGTTTCTTCATTATGTATAGGGCTCTTTGTACTGTTTTCTTCTTGTGTCCATTTTAATAAGTTGTTTTTTTTTTTCAAGGGAGTTGCCCATTTCATATAAATTTTCTAATTTATTTGCATAAAGTTATTCATAATATCCTGTTTTTCTTAATGTCTGAAGGATCTATAGTGAAACTGCCTCTTATTTTTAATGTTTATAGATTGTGTTTTTATCTTTCTTAAGCTTGTTAAAGGATATATATATTCCATTTTCTTTAGCCGCTCATCTGTCAGTTTACGCTTAGGCTGCTTCCATATCTTGGCTGTTTTTAACAATGATGCAGTGAACATTGGTGTGTCTCTGCCTTTTCTCATTAGCAGTTTTTTGGTTTTGTTTTGTTTTTTGGTTTTGGTTAAATACCCAGAAGTGAAGTTGCTGGATAACATGACAGCTGTTTTTTAAAGGCCCTCCCTACAGTTTTCCACAGTAGCTGCATGAATTTACATTCCCAGCAACAGTGAACAAGGATTCCCTCTTCTCTGCGTCCTTGCCCGCACCTGTTATTTGTTCTCTTTGGAGTCGTGGCCATCCTGGCAGATGCAAGGTGGCATCTCGTTGTAGTTTTGCTTTGCTTTCCCTGGTGGTGAGTGGTGTTGATCATCTTCTCACGCGTCTGTTGACCGTCTTTGTGTCTTATGGGGAAGAGACGACCTACTCAGGTCCCTGCCCATTTGTTAATTGGGGTGGTTTTTTTGTTTTTTGATGTTGAGTTCTAGAGTAATTTGTATATTTTGGACATTAATGCCTTTTTGGGTATATCATTTGCAAATAACTTCTTCTGTTCAGTAGACTGCCTTTGCAGTGATATGGTGATATGCATTGACTTTTTTATCTTGATGAAATGACCCGTTTTAGTCTAGCCATACTTCTTGCATTAAGACTGTCTTATCTGAGATTTATGTATCCACTTGAACTTTCTTTGGTTAATGTTCACAGGGGATATATTTTTCCATCTGTTTATTTTTATCTTCCTGTGTTTCAAATGTTCTTATATTTCAAAGCCCTTGTTATAAACGGACATAATTAGGTTTTGGGGGGTTTTTTGGTTCAGTATGTTAGTTTTTTTGTTGTTTTACTCAAACCATTTGTATTTAATGTAATTATTTATTCGGGTTTAAGTCTCCACTTTGCATTTTGTTTTCTCTTTGAGCTCTTCATTTCTTTATTCGTCCTTTCTTGCTTTCTTCTGGATTGATCAAGTATGTTTTATTATTCCAGTTCTCACTCCTTAGCTTAAAAGCTTGTATAATTCTTTAAGTAGTTATAATTGTGCATCCTAGGCTTATTAAAGTTCGTCTTAGATAAGCACTCCGGCCCCTCCCCAGATTCCTAACAACTTTCGCTTCCCTTCCCCACCCGCTTCTGTCCTTTGCACCGCTGGCTTCATACGATTTACTGATGTAGTTGCCTCCTGAACAATGTGGAGGTGAAGGGCAGCACCCGTGTGCAGTCAGATCTGCACAACCTCACAGTCAGCCATCCGCGAATGGCTCCCAGATTCCTAACAACTTTCGCTTCCCTTCCCCACCCGCTTCTGTCCTTTGCACCGCTGACTTCATACAATTTACTGATGTAGTTGCCTCCTGAACAGTGTGGAGATGAAGGGCAGCACCCATGTGCAGTCAGCTCTGCACATCACCTCACAGTCAGCCATCCGCGAATGGCTCCGCATCCGTGGACCTAATCAACCATGGATCATGCGGTACTGTAGTACATGTTTACTGGAAAAAATTCACGTAGAAGTGGATACACACAGTGTAAACCCATGTTGTCCAAGGGTCGGCTGTACACGTATTATAAACCCTACAAGCCATTTTAAAAATGCCTAGTCATTGATGTGCTCGCGTATCTGTTCACATGTCTACCCTCTCTTATGCTCTTCCTTCCTTCCCCCAGTCCCCTTCTTCCATCTGGAATTCCTTTTCTTCATCTTGAAGAAATCGCTTTTTATTTCTTGTAGTTTAGGTCTATTAGGGACAAATTCTCTCAGCTTTGGTTTTTCTGAAAATATTATTTCAACTTTCTTTTTAAAAATTTTAATCGAATGATTTCTTAAATTCTGTAGTGCTTTACAATTTTCAGAAGTTTCACACAGATGATTTCATATGATCCCATAATAACCTCCTTTTCCCCTTACCCTGTATTGCCCCCCTTCCTTCTCCCTTCTGGTAATCACTAGTTCATTCTCTATATCTGTGAGTCTGCTTTTTTGTTTCATTCACTATTTTGTTGTATTTTTTAGATTCCACATATAAATGATAACATACAGTATTTATCTTCCTCTGTTTGACTTACTTCACTTAGCATGATGCCCTCCAAGTCAGTCCTTGTTGCTGCACATGGCAACTTTTCATCCTTTTTATGGCTGAGTAGTATTCCATTGTGAACACACACATGCGTGCGCACACACTCACACACACGCACACTAACATGTTCCCATCTCGGAATTTTCCCACTTGGTATATATACCCAAGGCCTCAGTGAGGAGGTGGCCCTGGAGCCGAGTGTTGAAAACTGAGTATTGATTTATGTCTGACCAGGAAGAATAAAGAACTCAACATGTATGAATGAATTGGTGTTCAGAAAACAGTGAAGCTAGGACATGCAAGTGGGTGACAGGAAATGACATCAGACATGACTGGAGAGTGGGGCAAAGTCCTCAGAGCCTTTGGGAATCAGAATAAAGAGTTTGGACTTTACTGTAAAGGGAACACGAAGCACAGGTTTTTAAGGTAAGGAAAGATGCTATCGGATGTGTATATTTCCATGTGTTTCACTATCCTCTCACTGCAACAATCACACTAAAACCTTGACTGGATTGATGTAGAAAACCCCTGATTTGATTTGTCAGGGCCCAGGTTCGGAACCTAAGTCCGTATCCCAGCTCACTGTGTCGCCTGGAGGAAGCATCATTTCTTCTTCTCAGCCTCAGCCCTTCATTCTTCGCAGGAGAGGACTGGAGGCTTCTAGGAGCCTTCCACCTCTGAGTCTATGGTTCTGTGTATGTGCTTTAACTAAATGCCTTGAGGAGAAAATTTTAATATTTTTTCTGCATTTGCCAGAAATAGTTAAAACTTCCAGTCCTAGCCAATCTAAATTAAATTCTCCTCCAAGGTTCTCTAACATTTAGGTCAGATGCCAAGAAACGAGTTTCCTGGGATAAAACTGCCCAAGTGGAAGGAGCAAGTCAACTGGGAAGGGAATGCAGCTGGGAGGAGGGGGTGATAGAACGAGTCTTTTTCTTGCAGTTGTGATTCCAAAGAATCCCTATCCTGCCTCCGATGTGAACACTGAGAAGCCCAGCATCCACAGCAGCACCAAAACTGTCTTGGAGCACCAACCAGGGCAGAGGGGGCGTAAACCAGGAAAGAAGCGGGGCCGGACACCCAAGCCCCTAATTCCCCCTCCCATCTCTACCCCATCCAAGTCAGCTGAACTTTTGAAATTCCCAAAGAAGAGGGGTCCCAAACCTGGCAGTAAGGTAGGTAAAATGTGGTTCCCTGCAAGGGCTAGAGGGTTATAAAGGGGTAACTCATCCACATCCACCCGCCTCCGACAGGCGCGTGCCTGGCCCTGTGCCCCACCCTGGGCTTGCTTTTAAGAGTCTCCCATATCGTCGTCCCTGCTTTAGCTGCTTACCTGGGAGCTGGTGGCACGAGGGAGAAGAGGGCATGCATGTACCAAACCTTGACTTTGAAAGTTGTACTTGGGGATTCCGGTCTGATATTTCCTGTAGATGAAAGGCCCTGCTCCCGATTGTCATCTTCCTACCAGAGTGGGCGACCCGCAGTGTGAACAGAAAGAGAAAACTGATCCTGCGAATGTATTTCTTTTTCTGTCCTTGTACCTTCTTTTTAAAAAAATAAAATAAAAAAGGTAATTACTGAATATTTACCAAGTATCAGGTTCTGTACCTGACACCACTACGTGTCACAGGATCTTCACAGAACCCTAGGAAGTGAGTCGTGTCGGTGCTGCTGGACAGTCAGGTGAATTGAGACTTAGACGTGTGAAGTGACTTCCCTGAGGTCACGTTGCTCATAACCGGCAGAGGCCGCACAGCTGGGCATCCTGGTGTTCCGGTCCGAAGGTCACTGCTGCCCTGCCACGTGTGCACTCTCCCGCATTTCCTGAGGAAGGCGCCGCTCTCCTCTAGTGCAGGGAGACTGCTGGGTCGTGCTTCGCTGGCACCGTTCCTGGAAGAACCACGCTTTGGTCATGACAGGCTCTTCATTCATATCTTCCCTGGGGAAGCCGCCGGTAGGAACGTCCTCAGTTGATTCTCTGGGGCTTCCTTTGCTCTCACCTTCTCCACTCGCTTCTAACTCTCAGGGCATTTCTCTGCCTCTCCCTCTCAGACTAGACGACCTGAGTCCGCGTGTGGAAATGCCACTCACTTCTCCCGAGGCGTTCCTTTCCCGTTTCACAAGTTCTTCCTTGGGTTTGGTTGGTTTTGTTTTGTATTGGCCCCATCTGACCTCTGTCCGAGAACATAAGCTTCTCTGGATCAAGAAGCTGATATTTTCTTTTCTTTTTTCCTGCCATGCCCTATAGCTCAGTCTCTTAGGTGATGTTCCGTATATGCAAGATGGATGGATGGATGGGTGGACAGATGGATAGATGGATGGATGGATGGACGGACAGATGGATGGACGGATGGATGGATGGATGGATAGATGGATAGGTGGACAGATGGGTGGATGGATGGATGGATAGATGATGGGTGGATGGATGGGTGGATGAATGGACGGATGGATGGGTGGACGGATGAATGGATGGATGGGTGGACGGATGGATGGATGGATGGATAGATGGATAGGTGGACAGATGGGTGGATGGATGGATGGATGGATGGATGAATGGACGGATGGATGGGTGGATGAATGGACGGATGGATGGGTGGACAGATGGATGGATAGATGGACGGATGGATGGATGGGTGGATGGATGGGTGGGTGGGTGGATGGGTGGGTGGATGGATGGATAGATGGACGGATGGATGGATGGGTGGATGGGTGGATGGGTGGATGGGTGGGTGGATGGATGGATAGATGGACGGATGGATGGATGGGTGGATGGATGGATGGATGGGTGGACGGATGGGTGGACGGATGGATGATGGGTGGATGGATGGGTGGATGGATGGATGGATGGATGGATGAATGGACGGATGGATGGGTGGACGGATGGATGGATGGATGGACGGATGGATGGATTGGTGGATGGACGGATGGATGGGTGGATGGATGGATGGATGATGGGTGGATGGATGGATGGATGGGTGGACGGATGGATGATGGGTGGATGGATGATGGGTGGATGGATGGGTGGATGGATGGATGGATGGATGGATGAATGGACGGATGGATGGGTGGACGGATGGATGGATGGATGGACGGATGGATGGATTGGTGGATGGACGGATGGATGGGTGGATGGATGGATGGATGGGTGGACGGATGGATGGGTGGATGGATGGATAGATGGATGGATGGATAGATGGATAAGTGGACAGATGGATAGATGGATGGATGGACGGGTGGATGGATGGATGGGTGGATGGATAGGTGGACGGATGGGTGGATGGATGGACGGATGGATGGGTGGATGGATGGATAGATGGATGGGTGGATGGACGGACGGACAGATGGACAGACGGATGGATGGACAGATGGGTGATTTTAGTAATGATTTCCAGCTGAGATTATCTCCTATTTCTTGGTTTTGAATTCTTGATGTCCCATCCTGATCCTTCTGTGTCACACTATGCTCCTGATCTATTACCACTAACCCTTAACCCAGGTCCTGATTCACTTTTGTCTCTCTTCTCATTCTCCTGTTGTGGAGGAGAGGCTGAAGGCTGCAAAGATTCCCAGGCCAGAGAAGTCATTTTTGATGTTGCAAGAACATCTTGACCGATTAAAGAGGGATAAAGCTCGTCTGTGGGCATCCAAAGATAGAACCAAAACCAATAAGCAGAAGCTGAAGCAGACAGGCTTTGTCTCAGCGTAAAAGCAACAGTTAAATCTGTTTGGAAATGGAAGTGGTGATGTCTCATCACTAGCAGTATTAAGCCAGGTCACCAGATGACGACTGGGAGTGATGTTTTCAGGGAGTAGGAAGTAGGTATGGATGGGTGGTTGGTCACTAGCAGTATTAAGCCAGGTCACCAGATGACGACTGGGAGTGATGTTTTCAGGGAGTAGGAAGTAGGTATGGATGGGTGGTTGGTCACTAGCAGTATTAAGCCAGGTCACCAGATGACGACTGGGAGTGATGTTTTCAGGGAGTAGGAAGTAGGTATGGATGGGTGGTTGGTCACTAGCAGTATTAAGCCAGGTCACCAGATGACGACTGGGAGTGATGTTTTCAGGGAGTAGGAAGTAGGTATGGATGGGTGGTTGGTCACCAGCAGTATTAAGCCAGGTCACCAGATGACGACTGGGAGTGATGTTTTCAGGGAGTAGGAAGTAGGTATGGATGGGTGGTTGGACTAAGTAGCCTTTAAGAGCCTTCAGAACCTAGGAGCTGGGAGTCTATGATTTGTCTCTGCTTGCTTTCTCAGGAAGTCCTAAACATAATAGCGCAAGTCCTCTTTCTTTCCAGTCCTCTTAAAAACAGTAGGTTTCGTCTAATGCTGTATTTTAAGGGGTTGGGATTTGACTCCCTCCTTTCCCTTCCTGTCCTTTTGTTTATCCCTCTAAGTGTGTGTGACTGTACTTAGCCCAAGACCCTTACATTCGTTTTTGAAGCCAAGTGGTCTTGTGACAAGAGCACAGGCTTTAAAGCCAAACGAACTTAGATGCATGTCTCACCTCCAGTTGTCCCCACCTGTGTGGCTCTGGGAATTCTTTGAGTAAGGATATGAGCCCCAGTAAAACCAATGAGATGGAGTTGAGGTAGTGTATAAACAGATATGCTACATGGAAATGCCCTGTCTCAAACAGTGATAATCTTTACGTCTTTCTGCTTTATCCTACAACATTTGGGCAGCTAACTCACCAGGTTTGTTCCTTCAGGGACCCCATGAAATCCTACCACCAACTCGGTGCAGCTGAGCTGGTATTTCCTTTCTTCCCTGACTCATTGCTTATGCGGATTTTTACTTGTGGCGATGTCAAAAAATAGGAGGAAATACCCGCATGTCCTGTGTGTGCTGCGAGTGTCCACGAGAGTGTGCATGACGCGTTCACAGGCAAGGCCATCTCAGGTGTATACGCTGCTGTCACGGGAGCTGTCCCTTTGGATACACTCCTAGAAGGGGTTGGGTTGCTACGGCTCCCAGAGTGGGCCCTCCGTACGGCCCTTCAGTGAAATGGGGCTTCCGGATTTCAGTAGTGGTTATGTTTTCCTCGCATCTAGAGAGGGTTTTAAAAAATTATTTCTTGGAAAAAGCCTTCCGAGAGCTTTCTCCCCTCTCCCCGAGAGACTGCCCTGAACAGCGTAGAGGAGCTACTAGATTTTTTAATCAGGTCATTTTTTATTACTCCCCCCATTTTTGCATTCTCTCCTGTACGCTTCGCTGAAAGGTGTTTATTGACACTTATGTGCCAAGTACCATGTAGGACTGGCCCTCAGAATCAGTCTCGGGGAGCACAAGGCCAACAGGGGACGCCAGTATGTAAACAGAATACAAAACCTCACGGCAAATGCTACGGTGCAAAGTGCAGCAATAGCACAGAAGAGACACTGACCAAAGGAAATCTAGAAAAGCTTCCTGGATGAACGTGTTTTATAAGGTTGAAAAAAAAGGAAAGAAGGGGTTTTCCAGGCAAAAGGGAGGGTTTATTTTTGTAAAGTCAGGGGCCAGGTTAAAATACAGGTTTTAGAGAAGTTCTATAGTTAGAGTTTACCAGAGTGTAAGTTTTAAGGTAGAAAAAAATATAAAAATAAAAGCTAAAGTCAGGTAATGAGCTGATGAGGCAGGCGGAAGAAAGTAGTTTGTCGAGTCAGGGGAAGGGACTTTCCGTTTTTCAAAGGGAGAAACAAAGTATATTGTCAGGGGAGACTGAAGCCACAGCATCTTTTGCTTTTTTCTATCCAAATGGGGAAGAGCCTGGACTTGAAATGACAGTATTGAATACAGAATAAGAGACGGCGAATTAAGCTCTGGCTCTACGGGACCCAGAATCTTACACATGGATTCAAAAATATATTTACTAAGCATCTGCTATGTTTGCAGCTTTAGGCAAGATGCTGTGTGGAAAAAATATGTATCATGTATCACTTACATATAGAATCTGAAAAAATGATGCAGGTGAGCTTCTTCATAAAACAGAAACAGACTCACAGACATCGAAAACAAATGTATGGTTGCCAAGGGGGAAGTGGAAGGGAGGGGACACGAGGAGTTTAACAGTTACCCACGGTGGACGTAAACTATCGAGCAAGCAAGGCCCGACTGTGTGGCACAGGGGACTGGGTTCCTAGCTTGTGATCATCTCATCCGTGGTGGAAACACTCTCACGAAGAACACGTATGTACATGGAAAAGAATCGCTTTGCTGTACACCTTCCGCTAACCTAGCATTGTTCATCAGCTGTACTTCAATTAAAAAATAATAATAAGGAAGGTCGTTTTGTGGCTCAGCGGGTCTTGAACCCCACTAGTATCTATGCGAACACGAGTTCAATCCCCAGCCTCTCTCCGTGGGTTAAGGATCGGGCATTGCTGTGAGCTACGGTGTAGGTCACAGATTTGGCTTGGGTCCTGTGTTGCTGTGGCTCCGGCAGCTGCAGTTCCTGATTGGACCCCTAGCCTAGGAACTTCCATATGCCACAGGTGCAGCCCTAAAAAGCAAAAAAGAAAAGAAAAGAAAAAAGCACAGTCCCATCCACAAATATATTTCAGTTTCATTGGTGAAGTAAGTGCTAGGATTAGAAGAGCAAGAAGACAAGTTACCTGTGATGGGTAGCAAACTTTTCCATCCATTTTGACAGAGGAAACCTCGGACTTTGCCGAACCCACCACCCACCTCACCAACAACCAGCACCCCCGAACCGGATACCAGCACTGTACCCCAAGATGCTGCCACCGTCCCCAGCGCAGCCATGCAGGCCCCCACAGGTAAGAGCAGATCACAGCATTAGCTGCACCAAGCCCCAGGCCTCCGTGTCTGTACTTCTTCTTATCCTGTGCCAATAATTAGCCCCCATCCATTTATAAACCTAAACATAATCTTTAAAAACCTTTTTCACCTTCGGAGTAACTCCAGAGAGCTTTAATTCTGTCACAGCAGTCAGAGAAATCTTGGGGAGGTGACCTGTGAACCCAGAGTTGGGAGGGCGGAGGGTGCGGGGGGGCGGATACCCGCATCCTCGGGAGCTCCCCGGCCCGGTTTCCAGTCTCCCCCGTCCTTTTCCGTTCGGGGTACTCCCTCGTGGTTGTCCCTCCCAGAACCCTTCCAGCATTACAGCAGTTCTCACGTGCACGCGACACTGCTCTGATGCTTTTCACATCTCCGATGGTGGCAGGTCTTGGTGCTGTGTTTGATTTGGGGGATCAGTCCATGTCCGCTCGATTCAAAGCACAGTCTGGTAGCTGAAGTGGACGGGTTATCCACCTGGGTTGTGCTTATCTGTTCCCGTTTCATTTCTGTAGTTGCCTGTGTATGAAGGTAATTCGGAAAGAGCTACCCCGGTAGATAGATATGCAGCCTCCCCGTGGGGCAACTGAAAAGGGCATGTTTTTTCTGTGTGAACCTCGCTTCCTCGGCAGTGCTTCTCTGTCATCTCGAGTGAAGTCTAAGCAATTGGGAGGCTCCCCGGAGGCGGTGAGGTGGTCTTTTCTTAGAAGGACTGAGACTGTCTCCGTCCAAATGCTAGAACATCAGTGCCTAACGAGGAGGCCAGCCAGAGTTGCCTCCCCAAAGAACCCTGGCAGGACAGCAGAGCCTGCCCGTGGCCCTCCTGCCCGGCTCTGGCAGAGCATCGTCACGGGATTTCTGCAGATGGGTCTCACACGTCTGGCCCCAGCCGGGTACCGGGCTTGCTTCGTCCAAACGCATCCTCAGGGCACAGAACAAAGCCGAGGAGGCGAAGGTGGGTGAGCCCCTTGGTGAGGGTCCCGAGTCCCTTTCCGGCCTCAGGCCGTGCTCCCCGGATGCCGTGACCGCTTGCTTTACTCCGCGTCATTCTGAATAGCACGTAGGTGCCCGGGTGCCTTTTCAACAAAACTCAGAAGACTTGCAGGTGGGAGAGCTTCATGGCTGTGCCCCACCGTATAGGTTTGAGGGACACAGAGCGTCTCTTCTGGCGGTCACTGGGCGGCAGTCCCTCTGCTGCTCTGAGTCGTAGCCCAGGAAGAGTGGCAGCTCGACTCTGGGTTCCTTTTCTTTGCTTCTGGGCCGGACCACAGCAGTTCTGACGGATCGCCGTTTCTCCACCTGACTGCACCGTCACTCTTTCTGCGGGCCCCTGATGTCACCTCCTTTTCGGAGCCTCAGTTTCTGCACTTAGGCAGTGATGGTTGGTCCAGGGTACCTTCCTAGACCAGTCCGTTGTTAACAGTGGGAGCCGTGTGCCACGCTACATCCTTCGTCACCAACCATTCCTTTTCTTAACTGCACGACACTTTTACAGAGTATTTATTCGTGTCAGTGATGTACATGCTAACAGTTTAAAGGAACGATAGGCTTGCAATAATTATTCAACCTTCGACTTTCTTTCTGCTGTGTACGTCTTTATGTCCAAGCATGTTGAACACGGTATCCCTTCCAAACCCTGAGAGAAATCTCTCCTGGAGCCTTCGGACTTCCTGGCATCCTTTTCACCTCTTTTGTGTTCTCAGCTTTCTCCTTTCCATGTCTTGATTTTCCCATGTAATTTTTCCTAGATCTGTATCTTTGTTTTGTGTGAAATCCGTTTATTTTCTTCGAAGCTTCTGCTTCATCCCAGTGTCCTGAAATTTTATGTAGGACGCGAGTATTTGTTAGCTACCATGAGGACACATAGTGTGCCCCTCCATTATTTAGTTTCTTGGAACTCTCTAAGTTCTGTGTCGGGGTCTGCTCGCCCCTCTTTTCTCTCTGTTCGCTCTTCCTGGCGCACGTGCTGCTCGGCTGCTGAGCCTCCTGCAGTCGCCCTCCGCGTCCTCACCCGCTTTCCTGCTTGTTCATAATCCTTTCCCCTTTTGCTCAACTGTCGTCAAGCTCTTTCTCCTCAACCGTGTCTTCTGCACCTCGTATTGAGTTTCTTGTGCCTGGCGTGCTTCTCTGAAAAGTGTCACTATTGATTGCTCTAGTGGCATATTTTCCAAAGAGCATTTGGTGGAAAAGCCAGGCCTGTGAAATTCTCTGCATGGAAAGACGTACGTGCCCTTAGAGAATTTGGCCACGGACCTTCAAGCAATGACTATACTCTGCTGCCCCCGTCGCGGGCATCGCATCTGCTGCGGAGAGCTCTGTTTTATTTTCTGGATTTATGTACTCGACTATTTTTTGTTAAGGTTTTCAGCAAAGTTGAACAGGAAGTACAGGGTATGCAGAGATTTCCCGTTACTCCCTGCCGTTTCCTTTATCAACAGTCTCCATCAAAGAAGTACCTTTGTTTCCGTTGATGAGCCTGCACTGAAACATCACCCATGGCTTACACTAGAGCTCTGTCTTAGTGTTGTGCTTGATTAGATTTTGACAAATAGATAAGGGCATGTATCCACCGTTATAGGGTCATGCAAAGTAATTTAACTGTCCTAAAAATCGTCCTTCTTTTCTACTCACTAATCCCTGGCAACTACTGACCTTTTTACTGTCTATAATTTTGCCTTTTCCAAAATGTCCTATAGTTGATATCATTCGGTATGTAGCCTTTTCAGATTGGCCTTTTCACTTAGTAATATACATTTAAATTTCCTCTGTATCTTTTTGTGGCTGGATAGCGTGCCTTTTTTTTTTTTTTAATACACCATCATCTAAATATACACCAATTTATTTATCATTCATCTGCTGAAGGACATTTTGGTTGTTCCCAAGTCTTGACAGTTATGAATTAAGCTGCTGTAAACGTTCATGTGCAGGTTTTAGGGTGGACACCAGGTTTCAGTTCCTTTGAGCAAATACCAAGGAATGAGACTGATGGATCTCAGGGTAAGAGTATGTTTTCTTTTGTAAGCAGTTGTCAAATTGTCTGAGTGGCTGTCGCATTTCACACTCCAACCAGCCATGAATCGGTGATGGTCCCTTGTCCCATCCTCTCGCCGGCATGCGGTGGTGTCAGTGCTGTAAACTGCAGCCCTTCTGACGGGTGTGTGGTGGTCTTTCCTTGTTTTAATGTGCGGCTCTCTAACGACATGAAGGGCGAAGCGTCCTTCGTACGCGTACGCGTATTTGCCATGGAGGTATCATCTTTGGTGAGGTGTCTGTTAACGTTGTTAGCACACTTTTTAAATCAGGTTGTTTGTTATTGTTGAGCTTTGGGAGTTCTTCGGATATTTGGATATTGGCATTTTATCAGATATGTCTTTTGCAAATATTTTCTCCCAGTCTGTGGCTTATCTGCTCATTCTCTTGACATTGTCTTTCACAGAGCAGAAGGTTTTCATTTTAATGAGTCCAGCTTATCGATTACCTCTTTCATGGATCCTGCCTTTGGTGACACATCTGAAGTCACTGGCATGCCCGATGACATCTTGGTTTTCTCCCACATTATCTTCTAGAAGTTTTATAGTTTTGAATTTCACGCTTAGGTCTGTGATCTATTTTGAGGTAGTATTTGTGAAAGATGCAAAGTCTGTCTAGATTTCTTTTTTGTCTCTGGCTACCCAGTTGTTTCGATACCATTTCTTGAAGTCTTTTCTCCATTGTATTCCCTTTGCTCCTTTGTCAAAGGTCAGTTGACTGTATTTGCAAGAGACTGTTTCTAGGCTCTCTATTCTGTTCCCGTTGATTTATGTATTCTTTGACTAAGACCACACTGTCTTGAATTTGGGTAGTGTCAGTCCTCCAACTTAGTTCTTCCCCTTCAGTGTTGTGTTGGCTGTTCACGTTTTTTTTCCTCTCCATATAAACTCTTGAATGAATTTGTTGGGAGCCACGGAATAACTTGCCAGGATTTTGAATGGGATTGCCTTGAATCTGTAGATCAAGTTGCGAAGAATGGACATCTTGACGATATTGAGTCTTCCTGTTCATGACCATAGGAATACTTCTCCATTTATTTAGTTCTTTTAATTTCATTCGTCAGAATTTTGTAGTTTTCCTCATATAAATCTTGTACATATTTTGTTATATTTATACCTAAGTATTTAATTTGGGTGGTGCTAGTGTACATGGTGTTGTGTTTTTAACTTCAAATCCCACCTACTCGTTGCTGTAACATAGGAAAGCCACTGACTTTTGTATATTAACCTTATACCCTGAAATCTTGCTGTAATTCCTTTTTAGTTCCAGGAATTTTTTGTCAGTTCTTTTGCATTCTCTTCATAGACAATCATGTCACTCAGAGACAAAAAGAGTTTTATTTCTTCCTTCTGAAACTATGTACCTTTTATTTCCTTTTCTTGTCTTATTGCATTAACTAGGACTTCTAATACAATGTCAAAAACTGGTGGGAAGAGGGAACATCCTTACTGTATTCCTGATCATAGTAGGAAAGCTTCTAGTTTCTCACCATTAAGTATGATGTTAGGTGTTCCCTGGCGGCTCTTTGGGTTAAGGATCTGGCATTGTCACTGCTGTGGCTCTGGTTACTGCCGTGGTGCAGGTTGGATCTGTGGCCCAGGAACTTCCACATGCCACAGTCACAGCCAAAAGAAAAAGAAAAAGTATGATTTAGCTGTAGGTTTTTGTTGATGTTCTTTATCAAGTTGAGGAAGTTTCCCTCTCTTCCCAGTTTGCTGAGAGTTTCCACCATGAATGGGTCTTGGATTTTGTCAGATGTTTTTTCTGCATCTGCTGATGCCATGTGATGTTTCTGTAGACTATTAATGTGATAGAGTACACTGATTTTTTTATTTTGAATCAGATTTACATAGCTGGAATAAGCCCTATTTAGTTGTAATATGTAATTCTTTTTATATACTGTTTTGTTTTGTTTTGTTGGTCTTTTTGTCTTTTTTAGCTCCACACCTGAGCCATATGGAGGTTCCCACACTAGGGATCTAATTGGAGCTGTAGACACCAGCCTATGCCACAGCCACAGCAATGCTAGATCTGAGTCGCATCTGTGACCTACACCACAGCTCGTAACAACGCCGGATCCTTGACCCGCTGAGCAAGCCCAGGAATCAAACCTGCCACCTCATGGTTCCTAGTTGGATTTGTTTCTGCTGCACCACAATGGAACTCCTCTTTTTATATACTTTTAAGTTCAATTTGCTAGTATTTTGTTGAGGATTTTTGCATCTGTGTTCATGAGAGATATTGGTCTGTAATTTTCTTTTCTTGTGAAGTAATTATCTGGTTTTGGTTTTAGTGTAATGTTGGCCTCATCAAATGAGTTAAGAAATATTCTCTCTGCTTCTCTCTTCTGAAAGAGATTATAGAGAATTAGTAACATGCTTTTTTTTGTTTGTTTGTTTTGTTTTGTTTTTTTCTCTTTTGGCTGCCCTGTGGCATATGAAGTTCCTAGGCCAGGGATCCAACCTGTGTCCTGGCACTGCGGAAATGCCACTGATTTCATTGCACTAGAGCAGGAACTCCGGGAACATGCATTTTTTAAATGTTTGATACAATTCACCAGTGAATCCATTTGAGCCAGGTGCTTTCTGTTTTGGAAAGTTATTAATTATTGATTTAATTTTTTTACTAGATATAGGCATATTCGGATTGTCTTTTTTTGTGTGTGCAAGTTTTGGTAGATTGTGTCTTCCACTGAATGGATCAATTTGATCTTTATTATCAAATCCGTGGCATAGAATTATTCATAATATTCCCCCTTTTTTGGGGGGGTGCTTTTTCAGGATAAACCCACAGCATATAGAAGTTCCCAGGCTCAAATTGGAGCTGTAACTGCTAGCCTACACCACAGCCACAGCAACGCCAGATCTGAGCCACATCTGTGATGTACACCACAGCTCACAGCAATGCTGGATCCTTAACCCCTGAGCGAGGCCAGGGATCAAACCCAAGTCCTCATGGATCCTAGTCAGCTTCATTACCACTGAGCCACTGACGGGAACTCCTATTCATAATATTCCTAATGACCATGGACCGGTAGTGCTCTCCCCTCTTTCATGCCTGACATTAGTCATTTGTGCCATCTTTCCTTTTTCTTATTATCATGTGTAGAGACATCAATTTTATTGATCTTTTCAGGGAATCAGCTTTGGTTTCATTTATTTTTCTCTATTGATATCCTATTTTCAGTTTCATTGATTTGTGCTGTAATTTTTATATTTCTTTTCTTCTGCTTACTTTGGATTTAATTTGCTCTTTTTCTAATTTCCTAAAGTGTAAGCTTAGATTATTGGCTTTAGATCTTTCTTCTTTTAAAATATACACATTCAGTGCTATAAATTTCCCTCTATTCACTGCTTTGGCTGTATCACACAAATTTTGATGAGATGTATTTTCATTTTCATTTAGTTCTAAATATTTTTAAATTTCTCTTGAGATTTCTTCTTTGACCCATGTGTTACTTAGAAATGTGTTGTTTAAGCCCAAAGTATTTAGAGATTTTTCACTTACCTTTCTGTTGCTGATTTCTGGTTTAATTTTGGTCTAAGAGCAGACATATTATATGATTTCTCTTTTACATTTGTTAAGATGTGTTTTATGGCCCAGAATGTGGTCTGTCTTAGTGAATGTTCCACGTGAGCTTGCAATGAATCTGTGTTCTGATGTTGGCAGGTGAAGTAGTCTATAAATATCAATTATATCCAATTGATTGTTGGTTCTGTTGAGTTCAACAATGTCTGCTGAATCTGCCCTTTTCTGATAAAGGGATGTTAAAGTTTCCAACTGTAATAGTGGATTCATCTATTTCTCCTTGCAATTCTATCAATTTTTGCTTCCTGTATTTTGATAACTCTGTTGTTAGGTGCATACACAGTAAGGATTGGTACATCTTCTTAGATATTTCACCTCTATTATCATGTAATGCCCCTTTATCTGTGGTAACTTTCCTTGCTCTAAAATCTGCCTTGTCTGAAATTAATATAGCCACTCCCATTTTCCTTTAATTAGTGTTAGCATAGCGTATCTTTCTCCATCCCTTTACTTTTAATTGATGTGAAGCCTCATATTTAAAGTGGGTTTGTTTACCTAGAGTTCAGGTCTTTTTTTGAAGGTCTCACCCACAGCATTTAGAAGTTCCTGGGCCAGGGATTGAATCCAAGCCCCAGCTGTGACCTATGCCACAGCTGCAGCAATGCTGGCTCCTTTAACCCACTGTATTGGGCCAGGGGTCAAACCCATACCCATACCTCCACAGCAACCTGAGCCACTGCACTTAGAGTCTTTTTTTTTTTTTTTGCTTTTTAGGGCCACACCCATGGCAAATGGAGGTTCCCAGACTCAGGGTCAAATTGGAGCTAAAGCTGCCAGCCTGCACCACAGCCACAGCAACACCAGATCCAAGCCACATCTGTGACCTACACCACAGCTCACGGCAACGCCGGATCCTTGACCCGCTGAGCTGGGCCAGGGATCAAACCCGCAACCTCATGGTTCCTAGTTGGATTCATTTCCACTGTGCCATGACGGGACCTCCTGCAGTTGGATTCTTAAGCCACTGTGCCACAGTGGGAACTCCTGGGTATTATGTTTTGATCCACTTTGAGAATCTTTTTAATTGGTATGTTTAGACCATTTACATCTAAAATGATTATTGACATAGTTGGATAAATATCTACCGTATTTGTTAGTTTTCTATTTTTTGCCCTTGTACTTATGTTCCTATTTTTGTCTTCCATTCTTTTTCTGCCTTTTGTGGTTTTAATTGAGAATTTTATATGATTCCACTCTTTCTCCTTTCTTAGCATATCACTTGTACTTCTTTTTTTACTTTTTTAACCCTACAATTTTCAATATACATTTATAACTAATACAAGTCTACTTTCAAATAACAGTACACCACTTCACAGACATTATGAGAAAATAATTCTTTCCATCCTTTGTGTAATTTGTTTCACTTACACATAATTATACATAAACATGTGCATATATACGTTAGCATACACAGTCAAATACATTGTTGCTGTTTCTATCTTGAACAAACTCTTATCTGTTAGGTCAAATAAGAATGAGAAAAATAAGTTCTCCTTTTGCCTTCAGCTATTCCTTCTCTGATGCTCTTCTTTTCTTCATGTAGATCCAGGTTTTGACCTATGCTAGTTTCCTTCTCTCTAAGAAATTTCTTTAACATTTCTTGCAGTGCGGGTCTGCAGGCAACAAATTCCCTCAATTTTTCTTTATCTGAGAAAGTCTTTATTTCTCCTTCACTTTAATTTTTCAGGGTATAACATTCTACGTCAGTGGATATTTTCCCTCAACATTTTAAATATTTCATTCCATTTTCTTCTTGCTCACATGGTTTCTAAGGATATAATTTTTATTGTTGCTCCTCTATAGGTAAGGTGGTTTTTTCCTCTGAAATCTTTCAAGATTTTTTCCTTTATCTTTGATTCTCTGCATTTTGGATAAAACATACCTAGTTTTTTTTTTTTTGGCATTTATACTGTTGGTATTCTCTGATCTTTCTGGATCTGTGCTTTGGTGTCTCACATTATTGGGGGGAATTCTCTGTCATTATTAGTTCAGATATTTCTTCTCTCCCTTTCTCTCTTCTCCTCTCGTATTCCCATTGTATGTATGTTACTCATTTTGTAGTTGCCCCAAGTTTTTGGATTATCTATTATGGATGGGTTTTTTTTTACAATCTTCTTTTTCCTTTGCTTTTTAGTTTTGGAAATTTCTATTGAGATATCTTCAAGTTCAACAGTTGTTTCCTTGGCTGTGTCCAGTCCTCTAATAAGCCAATCAAAGGCATTCTTCGTTTCTATTTCAATGCTTTTGATATCTATCTTACTTTTTGATTTTTTCTTAGAATTTCCATTTTTCTGTGTATATCGCCCATCTGTTTTGCATGCTATCTGCTTCATCTAGTAGAAACCTTAGCATATTAATCATAGTTGTTTTAAGAATGTATACATGTATGTGTAACTGGGTCACCTTGCTGTACAATAGAAAATTGGCAGAACACTGTAAACCAGCTATAATGGAAAAAATAAAAATTATTATTAAATTATTTTGAAAAATAAAAAAACAAAACAAAACAAAATCATAGTTGTTTTAAATTTCTGATCTAATAATTCCAACATCCCTGTCATGTCCAAGTCTAGTTCTAATGCTTGTTCTGTCTCTTCAAACTACATTTTTTGCCTTTAGTATACCTTGCAGTTTTTTCTTGATAGCTAGACATAATGTACTAGGTAAAAGGAATTGTTGTAAATAGGCCTTTAGTAATGTAATGGTAAGGTATTACATTACAGGAGGAGAAGTATTCTATAGTCCTATGATTAGCTCTCAGTCCTTCAGTGAGACGGTGCCCTTGGGCTGTGAACTTTACCTGTGCTTCTTAGTCCCTCTCACCCCCTTAGATGGGACAGGATGGCTGGAGGGGGCTGAAGTTGAGTATTTACCTTCCCCCAGGTAGGTTAGGCTCTGCCCAAATCCAAGCAGGTTAAGCTCTGGTAAAATAATTTGAGCTGAGGGCAGGCCATGTTAAGAAGGATGTATTTTTGGATGACTCCTTTTTCCCCCTCCCCGGCTGGAAGCATGAGGGGATTTTTCTCCAGTATTCACTGTGAGAACATGGTTGAGCTTCTGGAGGTAAAACTCACAAAAGTATGGGACACACACCCCTGCCATGAGTGGGTAGCACTAGAGTTTTTAACTCTCAGACTTGTTCTTATTGAGCTTCAAGCAATCCATCAATTATAGCGTAGACTTTCCTACCTCTGTGCTGGTTCCTATGGAGGTTTCTGCTAAGTAAATTATGATTCTATGTTTTCACTTGTCTGTCTCTTCAAACTTGGAGGGGCAGCAGTTTGCCCTGTGACTTCACTTCTCTGATTGATCTAAAAAGGATAGTTGATTTTTCAGTTTGCTTATTAGCTTTCTACTATTTGTCGGGATGAAGTGGCTACTTCCAAGTTCCATATGAAACCTTAGCATATTAATCATAGTTGTATTTTTTTTACAGCCTCTAATTCTGATTTCACGGATGCATTAGAAAAACCAAAACATGACCATGTTAAAAAATATCTTTATGACCTTAAGATTGAGAAGGATTTTTTTTAAAAAAAGATACTAAGCATAAACTATAAAAGAAAAATTATATAACCTTTATATTCCTGGAAAAGGTAGTATCAGTATATTCAACTATGTTAAAATTAAAGCAGAAGCTGCTCATCTCTCTTCCACATGGCATCAGTTGAGGTGGCTCACCTGGCACTGGAGGATCCAAGGTGATTCATTCATGTGGCTAACAACATTGGTGCTGGCTGTTGGTTCTTCTCTACATGAACCTTTCAAAAAGGGTAGCTTGGACTTTCTCATGCCAGGGTGGGTAACTGAGTTCTAAGAGCAAGTGTCCCAAGAAACAGGAAGCGGAGGCTACCATTTTCTTAAGGCTTCAGCTCAAAAGTTAACATGGCATCATTCTTACCATATTCTATTGATCAAGCACAGAGCTCAGATTCAAGAGAACAGGAGTAGACCTCATATCTTGATGGGAGGAGGGTCAAAGAATTATGGTCGATACTTTAAAACTGCTTGAGTCTACTCTCTAGACATAAATTATTTACATTTTTCCCACTCGTAAAATTTATCCTTCCCCTTCTGAGATTCCCTTTTAAAGGTCTCATCCTTTTACAACGTCTGAATCTGGATCCAGGCTCATCTAAATCACATCAAAATGCCAATAAGACCTTTCTGGTCAAGTTTCTCAGGCATAGCTACTTGAGTGTAGTTCTCAAACTGCAGGCCTGTGACCTAAAGAAACATGTTGTCTGCACCCCATATACCCAACATACAATGGTGAGACAAGCATAGGATAACATAGATACACTCATTCAAAGGGGGGTGGGACTGGAGGCATATATCAGTCACGGGTTTATAGGAATTCTGAAATCCAGCTGGGCATGGATTGCCAATTCCTTAATTAGAGAAAATACTACTTTTTGGAGTTGTTTCCATGGTCTCTTTGGTTTCATCCTCTGAATCATCCTTTTCCATTGGAAAGCTGAAATTGTCTTCTCGGTCTTCTTCCTGATCATAAAAAGTGGGGGGTGGGGGTGAGGTTGTCCAAAGAATTGTTGTCATTTTGTATCATCTCTGTCCTTTTCAGTCTGACCTAGCAATGCTTCTGTCAGAATGATTCTCTTAGAAACTTGAAAATGGAAGCCTAAAAAGTCTTGAGGGAGGTTATCAGTGAGGGCTTAAAAGAAAGTGAAGAAAATCTTATTGGAAGATGCAGGACAGAAGACACCTGCTAGGTAGTGATGGAAAGTTGATAACACCTGCAGTAACAAGGAACTAGGAAATGTACCTGATGGGCTCAGTGAAGTATAAGATTTCCAGACAAAGTAATGAAGTGCCCCCTGGCGTCTCACTGCCTCTGATAAAAATATAAGATGAGAGAGATGAGCTTTTAAAAAAAAAAAAAAAAAAAAAAAAAACCTAAAAAACAAAAAAGTCACAGTCTGGAAATGCTTCTCTTTTCCAGCCTCTCCAGAAGGAAAACAAATCTAAATTAAGAAAGTGTCAAATGGAGGATTGGACAATAAAAATCTTTCGTTAAGATGTCAGAGTGATTTAAGACTATGTTTCAGACCAAAAAGCCGTCTAAAAATCTTAAGCACAAGCCTCAGAGCCTCTCCTTTAAACAGTAAGATTTTGAAGCGTCTTAATGACACTGTCTCATAGAGCTGTACAGGAAGCCCAAAGTAGGAAAGGGCTTATCTTTAAGAGATTGTGATTGTGACTTTTGACTAATGAAGTAAATCTTACTAGTACTCATGGAAAACCCCCAAAGTTTCTAAGAGAATCATTCTGGGGAAGCATTTCCACCTCAGACTAAGAGGGACAGAGATGGTACAAAATGAAAAGAATCTTTTGAGGCACCAACCTGTCCCATCAGGAAGGTTGCCACAAGCACCTGTATCACTTCACCAACAAGGGGACAGACACCAGAAACAAGAGAGGCTACAACCCTGCAGCCTGCAGAAAGGAGACCACAAACACAGAAATCTAGACAAAATGAAATGGCAGAGAAATATAAGCCTGACAAAGGAACAAGACAAAACCCCAGAAGAACAGCTAAGTGAAGTGGAGATAAGCAACCTGCATGAAAAGGACTTTAGAGTGATGATAGTAAGGACAACTCAAGATCTCAGAAAGAAAAAGAAAAAAAAAAAACTGGCTCAGCAGGTAACAAACGCAACTAGTATTCATGAGGAGGTGGTTTGATTACTGGCCTCATTTAGTGGGTTAAGGATCCGGCATTGCCATGAGCTGTGGTGTAGGTCACAGACACGACTCGGATATTGTCTTGCTGTGGCTGTGGTATAGGCCAGCAGCTGTAGCTCCAGTTTGACGCCTAGCCTGGGAACCTCCATATGCTGCTGGTGCGGCCCTAAAAAGACCAAAAAACAAACAAACAAACAAAAAAGCGGAGGCAAAGATCGAGAAATTACAAGAAATGTTTAACAAAGAAATAGAAGATTTAAAGAACAAACAATCAGAGATAAAAAACACAATAACCAAAATGAAAAATTCACTAGAAGGAATCAATAGCAGAATACATGAGGCAGAAGAACAAACAAGTGAGATGGAAGACAGACTGGTGGGAATCACTGAATGGAAAATAAAACAGAATGAAAGGAGATGAGGACAGTCTAAGAGAACTCTGGGACAAAATTAAACACACCAGAAGGAGATAAGAGCAAGAAAGGGCTGGAGAAAATTTTTGAAGAGGTAATAGCCGAAAACTTCCCTAACATAGAAAAGGAATCACTTACTCAAGTCAGGAAGCACAATGAGTACCATGTAGAGTAAACCCAAGGAGGAACACCCCAAGACACATATTAGTCAAACTGACCAAAATCAAATAGAAAAAGAAGATATTGAAAGCAGCCGGGGAAAAGCAACAAATAACATATAAGGGAACCCCAATAAGGTTATTAGCTGATTTTTCAGTGGAAACTCTGTAAGCCAGACAAGAGTGGCATGATATACTTAAAGTGATAAGGGGAAAACCTCCAACCAAAAATACTGTACCCAATAAGGCTCTCATTCAGATTTGATGGTGAAATCAAAAGTTTTACAGATAAGCAAAACCAAGAGACTTCAGCACTCCCAAACCAGCTTTACAACAAACACAAAAGGAACTTCTCTAGGCAAACAAGAAAAAGCCGTAACTAGAAACAAGAAAATTACAAATGAGAAGGCTCACCGAAAAAGGCAAACGTATAATAAATATAGTAAATTATCCACACACAAGTATGATATCAAAAGCTGCAGTCGTGAAAAGAGGAGGGTACAGTTGCAGAATACTGGAGATTTGCATTTTCAGCTAAGAGACTAGCAACTTAAGGGGTTCCCTTCATGGTGCAGCAGAAATGAATCCAACTATAATCTGTGAGGATGTGTGTTTGATCCCTGGCCTTGCACAGGGATTTGGGGATCCAGCATTGCCATGAGCTTTGGTGGAGGTCACAGACACAGCTCGGTCCTATGTTGCTGTGGCTGTGGCATAGGCTGGCAGCTGTAGCTCCAATTCGACCCCTGGCCTGGGAACCTGCAGGTGCTGCAGGTGCAGCCCTAAACAAAAATAAATAAATTTTAAAAATGAAAAAAATAGGGAATTTAATACTTTTCCACAAATTCTTTTGTAAGGGGAAGAGGGAAATGTACACTTTTTACAGCTGCAATATTTTGTATATTATGTTTATTTCATGTGGTGAATATGCAAGGCAGTACACTACACACTGGACAGGATCAGAAGTCCTCCATTCCTGGGGATCGGAGCATGGCGGATGCTTGATTGTGTTGGTCTCAGAATGGTGTTCTGTGCAGACGAAGTGAGGGAGAAGACAAAGCACCATATGTCCACTGTTATGTTCTTTAGAGGAGATTCAGATCCCTTTTATCTGTTAGATAATCAAGGGCACTGTGATACAGTTTTGAGTAAAACATTTTTTTAAAGCTTAAAAAAAAAAAAAATTAAAGGGAGTTCCCGTCGTGGCGCAGTGGTTAACGAATCCGACTAGGAACCATGAGGTTGCGGGTTCGGTCCCTGCCCTTGCTCAGTGGGTTAAGGACCCAGCATTGCCTTGAGCTGTGGTGTGGGTTGCAGACGCAGCTTGGATCCCACGTTGCTGTGGCTCTGGTGCAGGCCGGCAGCTACAGCTCTGATTAGATCCCTAGCCTGGGAACCTCCTTATGCTGTGAGAGCAGCCCTAGAAACGGCAAAAAAGACACACACAAAAAATAAAGACAGTTAAAATATAGAAGGACATTATATAATGATCAAAAGATCAATCCAAGAAAAAGATGTAACAATTGTTAATATATGTGCACCCAGCATAGGAGCACCTTAGTACACAAGGCAGTGGCCAACAGCCATGAAAAAAGAAATCAACAATAACACAGTAATAGTAGGGGACTTTAACACCCCACTTACAGTAATGAAAAGATCATCTAGACAGAAAATCAACAAGGTAACACAGGCTTTAAATGATGCATTAGTCCAGGTAGACTTAATTGATATTTATAGAACATTCCATCCAAAAGCAACAGAATACACATTCTTCTCAAGCTCATACTGAACACATTCTTCTCCAGGATAGATCACATTCTAGGCCACAAATCAAGCCTTGGTAAATTTAAGAAAACTAAAGTAATATCAAGCATCTTTTCCAACCACAATTCGCTAAGACTAGAAATCAACTACAAGAAAAAAACTGCAAAAAATACAAACATTTGGAGAATAAACAATATGCTGCTAAACAACCATTGGCTCACTGAAGAAATCAAAGAGGAAATCAGAAAATACCTAGAGACAAATGAAAATGGAAATACAACATTCCAAAACCTACAGGATACAGCAAAAGCAGTTCTAAGAGGGAAGTTTATAGCATATAAGCCTACCTCGGTAAGCAAGAAAAATCGCAAATAAACCGCTTATTAACCTTACACTTAAAGCAACGAGAGAAAGAACAAACAAAACCCAAAGTTAGCAGAAGGAAGGAAATCACAAAGATCAGAGCAGAAATAAATGAAATAGAAGCAAAGAAAACAGTGGGAAAGATCAGTGAAACTAAAAGCTGGTACTTTGAAAATATCAACAAAACTGATAAACTCTTAGCCAGACTCATCAAGAAAAAAGGGCGAGGGCTCAGTTCAATAAAATCAGAAATGAAAAGAAGTTACAGTGGACATCGCAGAAAGACAAAGGATCGTAAGAGACCGCTACGGGCAATTATGTATCAATAAAATGGACAACCTAGAAGAAACGGACAAATTCTCAGGAAGCTAGTCTTCCAGACTGAACTGTGAGCTGTGGTGTAGGTCGCAGACGTGGCTCGGATCCCGCATGGCTGTGGCTCTGGTGTAGGCTGACAACTGCAGCTCCGACTGGACCCCTAGCCTGGGAATCTCCATATGCCGCAGGCGCGGCCCTAAAAAGACAACAACAACAAAACCTTCCAGCAAACCAAGTCTATGGCCAGACGGCTTCACAGGCAAATTCTGTCAAACATTTAGGGAAGAGTTAATGCCTATCCTTCTGAAACTAGTCCAGGTAACCTTATCTCAGGATAAGAGTCACTTCGGCCGCCCCCCCGGAAGGTACCTCGTGCTTCCTTCACAGTCAGTCTTTCCTCTCACCTTTATTCTCATCTCTGTTACCATAGGTTAGATCTTCTCATCCCTGAACCTAACGTATCAATGGCATCAGACCGTATGGACTGTTTCGTATTTGGTTTCTTCCATTCAGAATGACGTGGTCGACGTGCGGTTTCGCCAAAGGGAAAGTGTTGGGGCTAAATGAGGAGGTTGGGACGGACACCGATACCCAGCCGCATGCATACCAGGTCCTTGAGGAACAGGGACCTCCTGTACAGCACGAGGATCCATCCAGTGCTGTGTGGTGGCCTAAATGGGAAAAGAATCTGAAAAGGAATGGACAGACGCTGCGCTGATTCCTTTTACTGTGCGCCTGAAACTGACACAACGTTGTGAGTCAACTATTCTCCAATGAAGCAATTGTAATGGTGCTTTTAATAAGCACCTATCAGCGGCCCAGCCTTTCTACTGCCAGGCGGCACCCAAATACATAAATATCCCCCAGTTTGTACATCTCTCTTGCCAATGAACATTTGGGTTGGTTCTAGTTTGGGGCTGTTATGACTAAGCCGCTATGAACATTCCAATAAGCGTCTTTTCACAGACACGTGTTTTCACTTATTTTCATTACTCTTCTTACCTCTTTCGAGTTCCTTCATTTTTACTTGTTTTCAGTGAGAGAGTCATAATATGCCATGGAAATTCTAAGTATTTCTTCACAAATGTCAACCTATTCCTCTTTTGTTAAATGTGCCTTCACACCTCCCTGCAGGGGGACCTGCCCATCTGTGGGCCTTCGTTCTTATCATTCCCACTCTTCGCTGAGGATTCAGCTTTCTTGGATCTGCTGCTGCTGAGTTAGTTGCTGCTTTGCCACTCTGCTTTCCCGCTTCCAGAATTCTAAATTGTCTCCTTGTTACGTGTCTTATTCGAGGGGGTTTTAGGAGAGAAAAGATATGTATATTTCAATTCATCTTGTTTATGACCCTTCTCTCTCTTTTCTTCTTTCTTTTCAGCGTTGCCGTCTGCCTCCTGCCTCTCTTTCCATCTCCTTCCCTCCGTCTTGCTTCCCCTTAGAATTAGAATGATGAATAATCCTCAGAGAGCATCGGGCTCAGCCCCTCATTTTGTGGACAGCAAACCTGAGGCCCAAAGAGGATAGCAGTCAATCCACAGCCCAAACGGCGACTGCTCTCACCTTTGCGTCTCGTAGCCCTCCTGCCCTTCCCTTAGTGCGAGCCAGGCCAGTGTGAGAAAGCAGAGCACCCCCTACTCAAGTGGAAGCCTAGAAGGCAGGTCAGCGGACAGACTGCGGACTGGGCGGCCGTGGGTCCTCTCTGGAGACCAAGAAGCAGGTCTGGGTTGGACTGCCTGTTTCTCCCCTAGCACGGTGCCAGGTGGAGGGAGGGTGCCCAGCTGTCCTGACGGGAGAAGCGACTGAGGCAGACAGATGCATGGATGGCACCCTAGGGCCTTTACATGGTTGTCTTCATTGCAGTTTTCTTCTAAGTTCACTGCTTCCTTGGAGCCGAAGTGCCGATGGGGAAGGTAGCAGCGGGACTCCTGGGCCGAGAACAGGAAGCAGAGTACCCGGTGGTGTGACCCTTCTGAGTCCAGGGCCAGACACACCCACGCACACTCTTGCTAGAATTGCTGTAGCCCTGCAGCTCCGTCCGCAGAGCACGTAGGAGATGGGAGGAATTAGCAGAGGCAGCCGAGGACAGAAGATGAAAAAAGCACATACATACGTGCTTCGATTTTCTTTTCAGTGCACAGAAGACAAAGTGCAAGTTCTGTGCCTTGGCTTCTTGTCTGGGCTGTTATCCCAGCAGGCTGGATTCCCAGAGCCTTTGGTCATGCAATTTGGGCTGGCAGCAGCTGGGTACAGCCACCTCCACCCCCTCCCACAGTGTTTCACCAGCTTAGCAGCTGGGAATCCTGTAGAGACCAGAGCCTGGTGTGTGAAGGGCCAAAAGAACACTGTTCTCCCGCTTCTCTGCCCTAGATACTCTTTAAGCTTCTTCGAATCTTTGTCTCCTGCAGTTTGTATTTACTTGAACAAGAACGGCAGCACAGGCCCCCACTTAGATAAGAAGAAGGTCCAGCGGCTCCCTGACCATTTCGGGCCTGCCCGAGCCTCCGTGGTGCTGCAGCAGGCTGTCCAGGCCTGCATCGACTGTGCTCATCATCAGAAAACCGTCTTCAGCCTCCTCAAGCAGGGCCACGGAGGCGCAGTCGTCTCAGGTGAGCGCCCTCGGGCTGGGCGGCCCCCAGCCAGAGGGCAGGTCCTTGCCACCGGTGGATTTCTCGCCAGGCGCCCTGGGTCCCACCTCACACCTGGAGGCTCCGGAGAAATAGGAGAGCGCTTCATTCCTCCGAGAGTCCTCCTTTCCCACTCCCAGAGCCCCTCCGGGCCTTAGCCCTGTCGCTGCCACGGGGAGGATGCGCCCGCAGACGACGCAGGGGAGCCTCTCACCAGACGCTTCTCCTGCCTCCCTGCCTCGCCTCTCCCACGCAGGAACTGAATGGGTGTTGCTGTAAAGAGGCACCAGAAGATACAAATCCGTTTCCCCAAGTCCAATACCCTCTTCTTTACCTGCCAAACCTATGAAGACTTGACCGGGAGCCTTTCAATCTTAACTTGCATGCTACTCCAGAAACTCCTGTCCCTTCCCTCTACCTCGTTGCGGTACCCAGCCTCCGGAAACCCAGCTGGTGTGAAAGACCCCGTAAATACCACAGCCAGATTCTTTCAGCAGACATGTATGAGCCCTCAGTGGGTGTCAGAGGTCATTGCCAAATCCTGGCCAGGGGAGGGGGGAGAAAAGAGGGTGACGTGCTCAGGCTCTGCCCCGCAGTAAAGCAGGAGCAGCTCACAGCTCACAGCTCGCTGCGGGGGCGTTGTGATGCACAAGACACGTGTGCAGGGTGGCATGGGGGCCTGGAGGGAGGATCTGGCTGCAGGAGGACGGGGCAGGCAGGGGGAGAATCATTCCAGAAGAATGAGGGCTGCGTGGAGGTCGAGCCTCCCTTTCCTTCTGAAGCCGGGGCCTCCGCCTGGCCTCTCCTGTGCTCCGCGCAGCAGCCCGCAAGAACTCAGCCTCGTTACTGCCTTTCCTGCGGGGCCCTTGGCCGTACTTTCTCTGGGCTTCTTCCTCTGCCCAAAGGCAGTTCCTGAGAACAGCCTCCTTCCCCGGTTCTCTGCTGCCTCCAGAGACAGACACAGAGGCTCCTGCTCTTTAGGGATATGGTACCAATGTATTTTTTAATAGAAGCAGATAGAAAGTTAGGAGGGGGAAACAAAAAGCATGAAACAACTCCAGATATTGCCAAAATTCTAGTTGCCATTTCCAGATCGGACTGGGCCCCAAGCCCTTGCCAGCAACAGCTGTGTTCTCCTCCTTTGCCCAGCGTCTCTGTTCTTGGGCAGTGCTTATGGAAATAGAGCCCTGAATGAACACATTTCCTGGAGGAGGCCCAGCCAACTGATGAGGCAGATAGAATTATGTTCACAAGTGTCTTCACAGGTTGAGTGAAATCATTCCAGAGCCCCAGGTGCCACAGACCTGGCCTGGCCACTCCCTTTAGTGCGAGGCCTTCGGAGTTGGAGGCAAAAACCAAGCCCTCCGGGAAGGGCGAGGAGGGGAGGGCGGGAGGGCACTGGGCGCGGACGGCTTCTGTGTAGCCAGGTGAGCCTGAGGCAGGCAGGGGCCTGGACTCCTGCCCTGCGCCACGTGGCCCTGCGTTGACATGCGCGGCCCTGTGTGTGCCTCACTCCACAGCCGTGTTCGACCGCGAGCAGCACACCCTCAGCCTCCCAGCTGCCAACAGCATCACCTACGTCCTCCGCTTCCTGGAGAAACTCTGCCACAACCTTCGCAGTGACAATCTGTTTGGCAACCAGCCCTTTGCACAGACTCACGGCCACGCCAGGTACCTACCAGGTAGGAGCTGGGACGGGGCCGGGGTGAAGAAAGGGGGCAGGGCTAGGAGGAGCGGCGGCAAGGCCCAGGGCCAGCCCTCTGCCCTGCTCGCCTGGCACCTGCTCCCCGGGAATCTGGTTTTCTGCCCCTGACTTTTGCCACGGCTGGGACCTTTTGGTCTCTGCTCATCTCTCCTCTCCCTTTGGGATTTTGTCTCCAGTCTCCGGGATTAATCCTCTTTCCTCTGGATTTTTATGCTTAGAAAAGAGTGGGTGCCCTGTTCCCCTGAGCTCCAAACTGCACATGCAGCCACCGGGAAGTCACAGGGCATTTCCCAGTGTGCGCCTGGCAGCAAAGGCCTGACATAGATCTCCCCACCAGCAGGAAGGCTTAGTCTCCGGCTCCAGATTGAGAAATGTGCTCCCTGGTGATTGGCCGTCCACTCTTTCCTTTGGCCCGGGGCCCTAACTCCTCCAGCGCTGCCAGTCTAGCAAGTCAGTTCAAGTTCTTGCTGTTTCTAACTAGGCTGGAAAATAACTCGTAGTTAACATACCAGACCCACAATGGGAAAGCGGATGCCACGTGGCCGGGTCAGTGACTAAGCACTTCCGAGAGAGGGGTCTGAGGACTGGGACTCGGCGTCTCTAACCTGGAACACGGGATCCTGAGCTTCAGAGAGGGAAGGAAGGCTCGGCCTTCAGCCTAGTGAGGTAGGTCATTGTGGAGAAAGGGGAGAGAGGCCCTTCCACCGCGTCCCGAGCAGCCTGTCCTGGCCCGAGGATTGAAGAGGTAGTGCTGTCAGTGCGGGGGCTGTGCTGTCCGCTGATGGGGGAGCATAAATTCAAAGGGGCCTCCCTTCTGGCTGCACAGCTTTTGTTCCCACACTGCCTCCCCTCTTTTCATCCTGGTCTGGACAGAAGCACTTCTGATAACAGTGCCGCCCAGCCGCGCCCTGCGCCCATCCCCTCTGTCTGTACTTTTGCACCCAAACAAGAATGCTTGTGTGACTTGCATGCAGGGCAAAAAAAAAAAAGAAGCCTGAGTTTCAAACACTCTTGCGGGGACCAGACCTCCAGACCTTCTGGTCCCTTCAGACATATTCCTTTTCTTCAGGAGGACTTTTCATCGAAGCTACTCTAGATTGCTTTCTTTCAGCCTCAGAGTCTCCAAGGATAGAAAGAGGCATTCTGACTTGTCCCAGAGTTGCACTGGGACTCTGGGCTGGGCATGGCAGAGCTGGTGCAAAGTCAGGTGGTTAAATATCGCCCGCTCTTGGCATTTACGAACTCTGGGCTGTACTTCAGTGGTTAAAGTTTAGCCCTGCCTGAGGCGCTGGAAGAATGGACACACAAGAGAAGGTGGCATGTCCATGAGTGACGCCACCAGTCCAAGGACAGGTTTCTCAAAGAAACGGAAACTCAGATTCTTAAACGGAGGAGCGTCGTTAATAAAGAAGAGCAACGCACTGATAGTGGCTTTGCAGAGACTCGGGAATTTACACCATGGGCCTGCAGTCAGGATGGCAGAGTAGAATTGGGCATGCCCTTTCTTGGGAATTCTGTTCCAGTTTGCACCTCTCTGATTCAACCACCAGTAAGAGCTTCAGCCACGCTTCCTTCTGGCCTCACCAACTAAAGAGAGAGACCACGGAGTTCCCCTTGTGGCTCAGCGGTTAGCAAACCCGACTAGGAACCATGAGGTTGCGGGTTCGATCCCTGGCCTTGCTCAGTGGGTTAAGGATCTGGTGTTGCCATGAGCTGTGGTGTAGGTGGCAGACACAGCTCGGATCCTGCATGGCTGTGGCTGTGGTGTAGGCTGGCAGCTACAGCTCTGATTGAACCCCTAGCCTGAGAACCTCCTTATGCCACAGGTGCAGCCCTAAAAAGCCAAAAAGACAAAAAAATTAAAATTAAAAAAAAAGAAGAGACAAAGAGCAGATTTATAACCTTCTGCACTGGCTGCCCCCCTTCCCTTCCCGCTTTTCCAGACAGAGTTAGCTGGCTCTTTGTGCCCGCCTATGCTCTCTAACCTGTTTCTCTTAGTGGGTACTCAGCAGCTCGCCTGCTCTCACCATAGCTTCTGTTTGCTTCCCTGAAATGAGTGTTTTAACTCTGGCCAGACAAACCGGAGCTTTGCCTAGATTCCTAGTGTTCCTGGGCTCCCTCACCTACTTCTGCCTCCCTGCCTCCTTGACTGACCCTTTGCTCCTCCTCCGATCATTTGTCACTTCCTACAGTTTTCTGACGAGTTACTCAAACCTCTGCCAAAGAGTTTGATCGACATAAGGGCTTCCTTCTGCTTTGCCCTTTGGATCTGGGTTTTATTGCTCCCACCCTCTGCCTGGCTACACTTCTGCTAGTTCGACATCCGAAGTTACCACCTCTCTTATCCGGGGACTTCCTGGAACCCTCGCCCTTCCCTACAGCCTCGTCTCCACACTGGCCTGCCCATTAGGGACCACACACCCCCAGTGTAGCCCTCAGTCACCAAGCGCACACATCCCGTTCAGCTTCCTTACCTAAGTGGAGGCTCAGTTTTTTCCTCCGGTGTTTTATTTTGAAAAGCTGAACAGGTGGTACAGTGAGCAACCACTCTTTGCCTAGAGTTACCACTTAACTTTCACAGGTTTTTTTTGGCCACACCTGTGGCATGCAGAAGTTCCCGGGACCAGGGATCCAACCCACACCACAGCCGTAACCTAAGCCACAGCCGTGACAACGCCAGACCCTTAACCTCTGAGCCGCCAGTCCACTTCAGCTTTTGCAGTATTTACTTTATCTGTTTCTCAACATATATATAAGTATATTTGTGTCTACATATTTTTTTATTTCCTGGACTATTTGCGAGTTAACTGCAAATGAGAGACTGGATCTTTAAATACTTTTGTATGTATCTCTTAAGAGCAAGAAACACAGTGCTACTATCATGCTTAAGAAATGTATCATCGATAGTGTCTTCTGGTACATGTAGAGAGTCCGTATTCCGAGTTCCTCAATCGTCTCAGTGATACCCTTTGCAGCATTTCCCTCTGGATCCAAGATCCAGTGGAGGGCATCTGATGCATTTAGTTGTACTGTCTCTTTCGTTTTCTCTTATCCAGAACCCTTTTCCAAGCTTTTTTTTTCTTACCTTCCATTACACGACATTGGTATTTTGAAGAATTCAGGCCAGTTGTTTTGGTTGACGTCATCAAACGTTTCTAAAACCCTTACTCTGTGCACCTATACTGGCCTCTGGGGAGAGGAAGCAGACTCGATCCCTGCTCTGAGAGAGGGAGATATAGAGGTAAATGTGAGTGTGGCAGGAGCCGTGGAACAGAGGTGCTCCGGCCCAGCCGGGCGTGCTGAGCAGGGAGTAAGCCGAAGGAGGTCAGGGAAGGATTCCAGAGGGAAGCAGTGCCTGATCGGAATTCCTTCTTCGGAAGGACGCGCATGCCTAGATCCAGTGAGAGGAAGCTCCTGCTGGTCCCCTAAAACCCGACGGTATTAAACAGGAGATTGTACGAACTTAGTTGGTTCCAGTGCCTGTTCGTCTTAGCCGTAATGGAAGTCCACCTACCCCTAACCTTTGGGTCTGCTGTTTGGGTGTTGCCCAGGTTCCTTTCTGCCAGAGAAAGTGTTCGTTTTGTGCCATGACCATGAGTTCCTTGTGCCTGTGTTCCTAGTTGCCATCTGCGTCTTCCCAGCGAGTTACAAAGTGGTTCTCCTGCCAGAGCTCCAAAATTCCCAGGGTAAAAGCCAAATAAAAAGGGTAAAATTTCTTAGAATGCCTCTTCATTGCCACCCAAGGTTTTCTCCAACAACCGTCAGAGTTTAAGATGACTCCGATGTTTACAATTCTTAGAAACTATAGTGATTCCATTTTTCAGTCAGACAGTCATTCAGCCCAGCATTTATTGACTGCACGATGCCGAGCTGGGACTTAGGCACATGGAGGATTCCACTGTAAACTAGGAGTCAAGGCCCACAGCAGTCGCAGCCCGGTAAAGATTATGAACTCATAAGCCAACAGATTAATTCGTGGTGGTGAGTGCTTTCATGGAACAAGGGCAGAGTTCAGAGTTTAAACCAGGTGTGTCAGAGAAGACCTTCCGGAAGAACTGATATGCGAGCTTGGACCCGAAGGAGTAGGATGATGGGGTGAGGATGCCACAGACCCAGAGAAACGGAGGAGGAAAGCGATGAGGAATGTCCTTGTCGGCCAGGCGGCAAGAGCAGTCGTGACGTGCATCGGAGGACCTGGACGTTCTGAACAACCGGTAGACAGGGTGGAAGAGAAGAAGGCGAGCCGAAGTGGTAGCAGAGGCTCAGGCCAAAAAGGTCTAAAGGGCCATGTTACAGACCCACATCCTTGAGCCGCGAGGAACCGCTGAGGTATTTAAATCCGTGAGTGTGCTGTGGAAGTAACACGATCAGATTTGTTTTTTGAAAGCTCACTCAGAATTGATTGGAGTGGAGCAAGAGGTGGGCAGAGATTTTCAACTCTGCCAGGCCTCCGAGACTGGGCGAGTGTCCTTTCCGTTGACACCCACGTCTAAATAAAAGGAACTCCCATTCCACGTCTTCCATGTAGCGGTCCACACGTAGAGCTTTGGATGTCTGCTTAGCAGCCAGTTCTTAACGCCTTCTCTCCCTTCAGCTCCCAGAGCTGATGTCTCCCTACAGCGCTTTGCCCCACCCGTTGGGTCCAGCGCCCCATCCTTCACTTCCCTAAGGAAAAGCTAACAGGAGGCTGTTAAGTGTAGTAAACTTACGCCGAAGTTTTGGGGGAGAGAAGGTTAATTACCACAAACAACAGGAAGTAGTTTAACGTTTTTGTTACGGTTTAGCATTTATCAGATGTTGTGTTGGCCTCTTTCTTGGATCCGCTCTAGGTTTGGAGGAATTTCCTTTTCCCTCTGATTTCCCTGTGCCCTCCACCCTATCTCTCCTCCCTTCCAAGCTATGGGCAGGCAACTCCAAATTAATTTATGAAGCAAAGGTAATTTTGTTTCCTTTTTCCTCAGCTTTCCTCTTCTGCACAATGCCCAGACCTTGACTTTCATCCAGAAGTACAGTTATGTGATTATCTGAATGAAAGTCTGAACGAAAGGACCATCTAACTCAGATCTATACTTTTAGCAACTCAAAGAGCAAAGGGAAGCGGTGGTGGAGAGGTTTGGTCCATCTGTTCTGTGTCCCCTTTTTTCCTTCTTTCTGCCTTCCTATGGATTTCCCTAGTTTTTAATGATTTTATTTTATTTCTTTTTTTGGCTTCTTAACTATTTCTTTGTTTTGTTATTTTAGTGACTGCTTTAGTTTATATTATACATGCTTATCCATACCATCATTTACTTTAAAGCAATAATCATGTCCCTTTACATATAGTATAAGGACTCTAAAGCAGTGTACTTCCCACCTCCTGGCCTTTATGCTGTTGTTGTACCTGTACATATAATATAGATCCCACTTCACATTTTAAACAGGTAACTATTTTAAAGATTTTTTTAAATAAGGGAAAACTGTTTTGTATATATTACCCTTTTATAGTTACCACTTCTGCTACCCTTCCTTCTTTAGTGCAGATCCAGATTTCATACTACCAACTTCCCTCTGCCTAAAGTACTTTTTATTTTAACATTTCTCATAGGGTTATGGTCCACTGTAATTAAGTTCTTTCAGCTTTTGTATCTCTGAAAACATCTTTTCTTGTGTTTGTCTTTGAAAGGTCCTTGCGCTGAGTTAGAATTCTAGATTGACGTTTCTGTTGTTCAGCATGTGCTGAAGACGTGGCTCCATTGTCTTCTGCTGAGCATCGTCTCTGATGAGAAGTCTGCCGCCATTCTTATCTTTGATCTTTGCATCTTTTTCCTCTGGATGCTTTTTAGGTTTTTTGCTTATCATTGATTTTAGAATTTGATTATGCTGTGCTTTGGAGGGGTTTCCTTCATGCCTCTTGTGCTTGTGGTCCACTGAGCTTCTTGGATATATGGGTTTATCATTTATATCAAATTTGGAAAAATGTCTGCCATTTGTTCTGTCACTTCTCCTTTGGGGACTCCAATTAGACATATATTAATCCTCTCGAAAATTTTCCACAGTTTAACTGATGCTTTTAAAATATTTTTTAGACTTTTTTTTTTTTTGGCATTTCAGGGCTGCGCCCACAGTATATGGAAGTTCCCAGGCTAGGGGTCAGATTGGAGCTACAGGTGCTAACCTACGTCACAGTCACAGCAACATAGGATCCAAGCTGCATCTGCAACCTACGTCACAGCTCACAGCTATGCCAGATCCCCAGCCCACTAAGTGAGGGCAGGGATTGAACCCACATTCTCATGGATACCAGTTGGATTCATTTCCACTGAGCCATGTCAGGAGTGCCCATTGGCCTTTTTTTCTGTGTTTTACCTTGGATAAATTCTACAGCTATGGTTAAGTTAGTTGATCTTTTCTTCGGCAGTGTCTAATCTACTGTTAATCCATCCCATGTATTTTTCATCGCAGACACTGTATTTTCCTTTCTGGAAGTTCAGTATAGGTCTTTTTATATCCTCAATGTCTTGGCTTAACCTGCTCAGTCTTTGCTTTACTTTTGTGAACGTATGAAGTATAGTTATAATCACTTCTCCCAGACTCTGACCTGTGTGCTTTAGCTTCAGCGTTCTACCTGGACTCTTGGCTCCATCTCCTCAGCTCAGAAAGGTCACTGAGTTCTGTCTGATCTTCCCCCCCCTGCCCTGTGGCCTAGAAACTCTCCAGACAGTAACCTGGGAGCAAGTCTAGGTAGGGTTCACCTCTTTTGTTTCCCCTCTTTCAGAAGTGTCTATCCTGTACTAACTAATGCCCAGTGTTTAAAGCCGCAGTCTCATACATTACGTCTTGTCTTTTAGTCGTGTCAAGCAGTAGGGCATATCTAATCTCTGCTGCTCCACCTTAGCTGGCAGGGGAAATCCAAAATGTGTCTTGGATCCATGTATGTCATTCTCATCTCTGCTGCCTTCACTGTCATCCTTCCTCTCCTGCTGAGACCTTTCTGGCCTCTCTGGTCCATTATCTACTTAATAGCCCAAATAGTCTTATGAAAGCATAAGTTAGATCATGGCACTCCTTTTCTTAAAACTCTTTAGTGGTGTTCTAACCTTTTTCTGGTTTTTTTTTTCCCTTTTTCAAAAATGTCTAATGCACGTTTAATAAACTCCTGATGCCTTACTTTGATTTGCAGCGTCCCACGTGGTCTGGCCCCTGCCTGACTCTCCAAGCTCGTCTCTTTGTTCCCTTTGTTTTAGATACACTACTTTTCCCCATTTCCCTGAATATTCCAAGCCGTTTCTACCTCAAGGTCTTTCTGTGCGTGACCACACAGTAGCCCCCGCACCGCACTGTGGTATGTACATCAGATCCTTTCCCACGATGTTACCCAAACCAAGTCAATCCTGTAGTCTGTGCCATGGAATCCTCTGCGTATGGGGAATATCCTGGGTCCTGGACCACATGCTTCTCATGTGTGGTTTCCTTAGAGATCCATGTTTAGACTATGTTTCAGCTCCATGTAGGGCATTCAGTGAACCCTAAAACCAAGCACGCTATCTGGCATCTCTACCCTGGGCTCTCCCTCAGGGCAAGCTTAAACATCCCGTTATCAGGGAGGCCTCTCAGGGTCTCTTATTCTAAAAAAGCTCCCCCAGTTATTTTCTGTCTTCATTGCTATTCCTTTCCTTAGTATTATTTATAATAGTTTCTATTTTTCTTTCTTTTTTTTTTTTTTTTTTTGGCTTTTTAGGGCCACATTCATGGCCTATGGAGGTTCCCAGGCTAGGAGTCAAATCAGAGCTACAGCTGCTGGCCTACGCCACAGCCACAGCAATGCAGGATCTGAGCCACATCTGCGACCTATACCACAGTTCATGGTAACGCCAGATCCTTAACCCACTGAGCGAGGTCAGGGATCGAACCTGCATCCTCGTAGATACTAGTCAGCTTCATTTCCACGAATCTGAGCCATGATGGGAACTCTGGAAATCTTTTTTTTTTTTTTTTTTTTTTTTTTGTCTTTTTGCCATTTCTTGGGCCACTCCCGCAGCATATGGAGGTTCCCGGGCTAGGGGTCGAATCGGAGCTGTAGCTGCCGGCCTACGCCAGAGCCACAGCAACGCAGGATCCGAGCCGTGTCAGCGACCTACACCACAGCTCACGGCAACACTGGAACCTTGACCCACTGAGCAAGGGCAGGGATCGAACCCACAACCTCATGCTTCCTAGTCGGATTCGTTAACCACTGCGCCACGACGGGAACTCCTGGAAATCTTTTTTTGACCTAGTGCAGAGAACTTAGATTTGCCACTCTAACTCTGAATGAAGAGTAAAACTAGCTTCCCGCCTTTGTCGTCTCTGCCATTCTGTTTTCACATTTGATGTTCTCAGCATGGCAGAGGACACCTTTTCCCTCTTTCACGGGTAAGGAAGTGAACCCCCAGAGAAGACCAACATCTTGCCTTAGATGGCACACCCGGCGGAAGGCAGAGGTCCGGAAGTGGAGCCCAGACGTCCTGTTTCCTGCGATGGGTCCCTGTTCTCGTCCCAGGAACACGGCGGTGACGGTCTGTCCTGACAAAGAGGACCTGAAACCTCAGCTGCAGAAATGGGCGGGTGTAGTTCAGGAGTCCCGGGCCCTCAGAGACCTCTCTTCAGAACCATTTCTGGGAAGGGCTTCATCAGTGGAACTTTCTCAGATAAGGGTGACCGACTGTCTCATGCTAGAGTTGACTGTAATCCCCTGGTTACCAAGCAGCTGTAGGTGACTAGGAGAAAGTAGTCCTAAAATCAGAAGCCGTCCTGCCACAGGGATCTTACTGGACTTAGTGGTCAGCAGAGGCCCCTTAAGGAATCCCAGGTGTTATCTAAATACCGGCTCTCTAAGAAAAACCACAGAGGGTGGTGTGACGCGGGCCCATACCCAAGACATCTCCCATGAGCAGAGACTGCGGGGCCAGGGCTGAGGACCTGACCGTTTGTGGCTGGAACCCAGTCGGGAGGGAGTCGGCCTCAGGTTCTCTTGTGCAGTGGTTAAGGGCTGGTGCCCGGCGTCGGGCCCTGGCCCAGGTGTGGACATTTCAGGACGAGGTTCCCAGGCTATTCCACAGGCTTCCATAGCATCTCTTTGGGACTCGTCAGCTCCTCGGAAGAAAGGGGCCGCCCGTGTTCTCGTTAGGAGCCCGCGGCGCTAAGGGCAGCACCTTGCCTGTGAAATGGCAGAGCCAGCTCCTAACACAGGCTGTGCTCTCCATGCCCGCGTCCTCCCCACGCCCAACTCTAGCTTCCTTGGAGTGTCTCCGTAGAAGCGGGCAAGTCCAGAAGGAGAGAGGGAACAGGGGGCAGATCCGTTAGAGACAAGCCTCTAGCCAGGCCTCACGATGTCCTGCTGGCTGAGAGGGTCAGTCTCTACAGCGCCCTCATCCAAACAAATGTGTCTCTTTTTCAGCAGCCCCTTCCCCACCCTATCGCCTTGTGTGTTAGGCAGCCTCCTCCCAAGATAGCTTTCTTTTTTTTTTTTAAGGTTCTCTTTACCGAGAAAAAGCATAAAACATCCAGACCAGAAGAAAACTCAAAGACATCTAGTCTAAGAAAACGTCTCTGAGCAAAGCCAGGTGCAGAGAGTGGCACTGGGCCTGACCACGGCCCCTTCATGAGAGCCAGAGCCACAACTGGTACCCAGGCCTCTGGAGACCCCGCCCAAAGCTTTCTGTTTTGCTGCCTCTTACTCCACACACATGGGTTCCTAGGAGCCAGTGTCCTGGCAGTCTTTCCAGGCTAGTCCCTGCTCTAACTCTGGTTTTCCTGTTTTCCAGGTGAGACCTTTACCCTGGGAAATAGTCTGGCCCGGTCCTTGGCGCCACACTCAGACTCAATGGACTCTGCCTTGAATCCCACCAGCCTTGTCAGCACCTCCCCAAATCTTCGAAGTGGGTACCGACCTTTGCTTCCACCCTGTGGCCTCCCGCTGAGCCCTGCCTCAGCTGTGCGCAGGCTCTGCTCCAGGGGTAAGCTTTTCAGAGCTCTGTCTCCCCTTCCTTCTCTCATTCTTTCCTTCATTCCACCCTAAGCCCCGGGAGGCCAGAAAGGACTTCATTCTGTTGTTCCCTGCCTGGTGGTCGGACTGGAGTCTGGGCTGCCATTGTGCCTGGCAAGGCACCTGGGAAGCAGCGGAAGCCCTAGGGTTGGCTTGAGAAGAAGGGGACGAAGGGCCAAAGACCTAGGGCCAAAGGGACAGGGAAGGGGCCTGTCACTCGTTCATTGGCCATTTCTCTGAAGACCGTCTGTGTTGGTCGTGGGGATGCAAAAGTCCATCCCTTCTTGTCCTCGAGGAGCTCAGAGTCTCGCGGGAGAGCCGAACAGTTAAATAGGTGATTGTAAAACAACATCAGAACTGTGGCTGCAGAGAGATGCTTTGGGTTGCAGGAAAACTGCAAGAAGGAAGACCTAACCCAAGCTCGGTGTCCGAGGGAGGCTTCCTTGAGAAAGTGTCTGAGTTTTTTTCTTCTTTTTTTTTTTAGGGCAGCACCCGCAGCGTATGGAGGTTCCCAGGCTGGGGGTCTAATGAGAGCTGCAGCTGCCGGCCTACACCACAGCCAGAGCAACGTGGGATCTGAGCCGCATCTGCAACCTACCCCACAGCTCATGGCAATGCCGGATCCTTAACCCACTGAGCGAGGCCAGGGATTGACCCTGCAACCTCATGGTTCCTAGTCAGATTCATTTCTGCTGGGCTACAGCGGGAACTGCTGAGTTTTTGGTTTTTTTTTTAAGTATAGTTGATTTACAGTGTTTCTTCAGTTTCTGTTGAACAGCAAAGTGACCTAATCACACACAGTTCCCTGTGCTGTGCAGTAGGGCCCCATTGCCCATTCATCCCAAATACAACAGTTTGCATCCAAAACCCCAAACTGCCTGTCCATCCCCCTCCCTCTCCACTCCCCCCAGGGAACCACAAGTCTGTTCTCCTTGACCATGATGTGTTTCTGTTTTGTAAATAGGATCATCTGTGCCATATTTTATATTCCACAAATAAGCAATATCATATGGTATTTGTCTTTTTCTTTCTGGCTTACTTCACTTAGTATGAGAATCTCTAGTTCCATCCATGTTGCTGCTGCAAATGGCATTCATTAGTTTGTCTTTTTATGGCTAATTAATATCCCGTTGTATATATGTACCGTATCTTCTTAATCCATTCATCTGTCAGTGGACCCTTATGCTGTTTCCATGACTTGGCTATTGTGAATAGAACTGCAGTGAACATAGGGGTACATGTATTCTTTTTGAATGAATGTTTTGTCCAGATATATGCCCAGGAGTGGGATTGCTGGATGATAGAGTCATTCTATATTTAGTTTTCTGAGGTGCCTCCATACTGTTTTCCACAGTGGTTGTACCAGTTTACATTCCCACCAGCAGTGCAGGAGGGTTCCCTTTTCTCCACACCGTCTCTAGCACTTGTTATTTGTTGACTTGTTAATGATGGCCATTCTGACCAGTGTGAGGTGGGACCTCATTGTAGTTTTGAATTGCATTTCTCTAATAGTGATGCTGAGCATTTTTTTCATGTGCCTGTTGGCCATCCATATGTCTTCTTTGGAGAAAAGTCTATTTAGGCTTTCTGCCCATTTTTCAGTTGGGTTTTTTGTGGTTGAGTTGTATGAGTTGTTTGTATGTTTTGGAGATTAGGCTCTTGTCTGCTGCATCATTTGCAAAGATTTTTCTCTCATTCTGTGGGTTGTCGTTTCTTTTTTTAATGGTTTCCTTTGCTGTGCAAAAGCTTTTGAGTTTAGTTAGGTCCCGTTTTATTTTCGTCTTTATTGTCATTATTCTAGGAGGTGAATCAAACAAGATGTTGCTGCGATTTATGTCAAAGAGCATTCTGCCTATGTTTTCCTTTAGGAGTTCTGTAGCATCTGGCCTTATATTTAGGTCTTTAATCCATTTCGAGTTTATTTTTGTGTATGGTGTTAGAGAGTGTTCTAATTTTATACTTTTACACGCAGCTGTCCAGTTTTCCCAGCACTGTTTATTGAAGAGACTGTCTTTCTTCTACTGTATGTTCTTGCCTTGTTTGTTGTAGATTAGTTGACCGAAGGTGCTTGGGTTTATATCTGGGCTTTCTATCCTAATTCCATTGATCTGTATTTTCTATTTTTGTGCCAGTACCACATTGTTTTGATAACTGTAGCTTTGTAATATTGTCTGAAGTCAGGGAGCTTGATTCCTCCATTTCTGTTTTTCTTTTTCGATATTGCTTTGGCTATTCGGGATCTCTTGTGTCTCTATACAAATTTCAAAATATTCTGTTCTAGTTCTGTGAAGAATGTCCTTGATTTGATAGGGATTGCGTTGAATCCATAGATTGCCTTGGGTGATATAGTCATTTTGGCAATATTGATTCTTCCAGTCCAAGAGCATGGTGTGTCTTTCCATCTGTTTGTGTCTTTGATTTCCTTCATTAGTGTCTTAAAGTTTTCAGAGAACAGGTCTTTTGTCTCTTTAGGTAGGTTTATTCCTAGGTATTTATTCTTTTTGATACGTTGGTAAATGGAATGGTTTCTCTGATTTCTCTTTCTGATATTCATTGTTAGTATATGGAAATGCAGTAGATTTCTGTATATTAGTGTTGTATCCTGCAACTTTGACAAATTCATTGAGGAGTTCTACAGTTTTCTGCTAGTGTCTTTAGGATTTTCAAGGTATAGTATCATGTCATCTGAAAATAGTGATAGTTTTACTTCTTCCTTTCCAGTTTGGATTCCTTTTATTTCTAATGGTAGTGGTGAAAGTGGACTCTTTTGTCTTATTTCTAATCTTAGTGGAAATGTTTTCAGTTTTTCGCCATTGAGAATGATGTTAGCTGTGGGTTTTTCCATATATGGCTTTTATTATATAGACTTAGGTTCCCTCTATGCCCACTATCTGGAGAATTTTTATCAGAAACGTATATTGGAGTTCCCATCGTGGCTCAGGGGAAATTAATCTGACTAGCCTCCATGAAGACGCAGGTTTGATCCCTGGCCTTGCTCAGTGGGTTAAGGTCCAGCATTGCCATGAGCTGTGGTGTAGGTTACAGATGCGGCTCAAATCCCACTTTGCTGCGGCTGTGCTGTAGGCCAGCAGTGAGTAGACCCCTAGCCTGGGAACCTCCACCTGCCACAAGTGTGGCCCTAAAAAGAACCCCCCCCCAAAAAAAAAGAAGAAGAAGAAATTAGTATCGAATTTTGTCAAAAGCTTTTTCTGCATCTATTGAGATGATCATATGGTTTTTAATTTTTCCGTTTGTTAATGTGGTGTATCACATTGATGGATTTGTGGATATTCAAGAATCCTTGCATCCCAGGGGAAAATACCACTTGATCATGTTGTTTGATCCTTTTAATATATATTTATAATCCGTTTGCTAAAATTTTGTTGAAGATTTTTTTCATCTATGTTCATCAGTGATATTGGCCTGTAATTTTCACTTTCATGGTGTCGATACCTTGTCTGGTTTTGGTATCACGGTTATGGTGGCTTCATAGAATGAGCTTAGGAGTGTTCCTTCCTCTGCTATTTTTTGGAAGAGTTTCAGAGAGTAGGTATTTTCAGGCAGTTTCAGAAGAATATGTGTCTTCTCTGAATGTTTGGTAGAATTTGCCTGTGTAGCCATCAGGTCCTGAACCTGGACTTTTGTTTTTTGGAAGTTTTTAAATCACATTTTCAATTTCATTACTTGTGATTGGTCTGTTTATTTTTTCAATTTCTTCCTGGTTCAGTCTTAGTAGGTTGTACCTCTGTAAGAATCTGGCCATTTCTTCTAGGTTGTCCATTTTATTAGCATATAGTTGCTTATAGTAGTCTCTTACGATCCTTTGTTTTTCTATGGAGTCAGTTGTAATATCTGCTTTTTCACTACTAATTTTAATTATTTGAGCCCCCTCTTCTTGATGAGTCTGGCTAAATTTGTTGATTTTTTCAAAGAAGCAACTTTTGGTTTCGTTGATATTCTCTATTGTTTTCTTTGTCTCTATTTAATTTATTTCTGCTCTGATCTTTATGATTTCTTTCCTTCTGCTAATTGTGGGCTTTGTCTGTTCTTCCTTCTCTAGTTGTTTTAGGTGGAAGTTTAGGTTGTTTATTTGAGCTTTTTCTTCTTTACTGAGATAAGATTTTATTGCTGTTAACTTCGCTCTCAGAATTGCTTTTGCTGTGTTACATAGGTTTTGGATTGTTGTATCTTCATTGTCATTTGTCTCTAAGTATCTTTTGATTTCTTCAGTGATCCATTTGTTGTTCAGTAGCATATTGTTTATAGCTTCCAGGAGTTTGTGGAGTTTGCTGCTTTTTTCTTGTAGTTGATTTCTAGTCTCAGAGCATCATGGTCAGAGAAAAATACATGAAATAATTTCAACTTTTTTAAATTTACCAAGGCTTGATCTGTGAACCAAGATGTGATCTATCCTAGAGAATGTTCCATGTGCACTTGAGAAGAACGTGTATTCTGCTGCTTTGGGATGGAAGGTTCTATAAATATCAGTTAAGTCTTTCTGGTCTAAGGTGTCGTTTAAGGCCTGTTGTTTCTGTCCATTGGTTTGTCCATTGATGTAAGTTGGGTGTTGCAGTCCCCCACTGTTATTGTGTGGCTTTCAATATCTCCTTTTATGGCTTTCAGCAGTTGCCTTATATGTTGAGGTGCTCCTATGTTAGGTGCATATATATTTACAATTGTTATATCTTCTTCTTGGATTGATCCTTTTTGATTGTTATGCAGTGTCCTTCTTTGTCTTTTGCGATTTTCTTTAAAGTCTGTTTTGTCTGATAAGAGTATTGCTACTCCTGCTTTCCTTTGATTTCCACTTGCATGTCATGTCTTCTTCCATCCCCTCACTTTCGGTCTATGTTCGTCCCCAGACCTGAAGTGGGTCTCTTGTAAATGGCATGTATATGGGTCTGGTTTTTGTATCCACTCAACCAGTCTCTGTCTTTCAGTTGGAGCATTTAATCCACTTACATTCAGTGTAATTATGCCATAGCCATTTTATGAATTGTTTTGAATTGTTACTTTGAATCTTTTTTCTTCCCTTTTTTTGTTGTCTTCTCTTATGATTTGCTGACTATCTTTAGTGTTGTGTTTGTATTGCTTTTTCTTTTTTTAATGTGTGTGTCTATTATAGATTTTGGTTTGTGGTTCCCATTAGATTTGGATATGACCCTCTATGTGTGTACTGAATTGTTTTGGGTTGTGGTTCTCTTATTTTTAAATGTATTTTCAGTGTTCTGCATTTGTCTTCTCTTCTCATACGTGCTAGTTTTGTTACCATATTTGTCAATGGGTGATTTTCTACCTTTATATTATCTTTGTCTTTACTGGTGAGTTTTCTCATTTGAAATTTTCTTTTTTCAGAGTGTGGCTTTTTCTTTGCTGCTTAAAGAAGTTCCTTTAGTAGTTGTCATAGAGCTGGTTTGGAGGTGCTGAATTTTTTAGCTTTTGCTTGTCTGAAAAGCTTTTGGTGTCTCCCTAGAATCTGAACGACAGCCTTGCTGGGTGTAGTGTTCTTGGTGCTAGGTTCCTCCTCTTCATCACCTTAAATATGTCTTGCCACCGCCTTCTAGCCTGCAGAGTCTCTGTGAAAGATCAGCTGGTACCCTTATAGGGGTTCCTTCGTGTGCTATTTGCTGCTCTTCCCCTGTGGCTCTTCATGTTTTCTTTGTATTTAGTTTTCTCGGTCTGATAAGTTGTGTGTTTCACTGTGTTTCTCTTTGGGTTTATCCTCTATGGGATTCTCTGTGCCGCCTCAACTTGAGTGAATGTTTCCTTTCCCATATTAGGGAAGTTTGCGGCTATAATTTCCTTGAATATTTTATCTGGTCCTTTATCTCTCTCTTCTCTTTCTGAAACCCCTATGACGCAAATGTTGGTATGTTTACTGTTGTCCAAGATCTCTTAGACTCTCCTCCGTTCTTTTCATTCTCTTTTTTTTTTGCCTTTTTTAGGGCCTCACCCACAGCATTTGGAGGTTCTCAGGCTAGGAGTCAAATTGGAGCTACAGCTGCTGGCCTACACCATAGCAGTGTGGGATCCAAGCCCCATCTGCAACCTACACCACAGCTCATGGCAACACCGGATCCTTAACCCACTGAGCAAGGCCAGGGGTCGAACCTGCAACTTAATGGTTCCTAGTCAGACTCATTTCTGCTGAGCCATGATGGGAAACCCATTCTTTTTTCCTTATGTTTTCCTGTGGCGGTGAGATCTCCACCACTCCGCCTTCCTCCTCACTTATTCCTTTTTCTGCCTCGGTTATCCTGCTGTTGATTCCTTGCAGTTTATTTTTCCTTGCAGATATTATGCTATCCATTTTAGTCTGCTTGTTCTTTAGGTCTTCTGGTTCTCTGCTAAACATGTCTTATAACTTCTCTGTCTGTGCCTCCGTTTTTTTCCCCAAGGTCTTTGATCATCTTTGCTGTCATCACTCTGACTTCTTTTTCAGGTAAATAACCTATCTCCTCTTCATTTAGTTGTTTTCATCTTGTTCCTTCATCTGAAAGCTTTTTCTTTGTCATCTCATAATGTCTACCATTCTAGGTTTATTGTCCCTTGGCGGCAGGTATGTAGATGCAGCAGCGGGTGCCTTGTCTTGGAGTTCTCAGGGGTGGTAGCGGCTCACTTGTACCCAGAGCACTTGAGAGGAGCAGTGTGCTGTCTATCGTGCTACCTTCCCTGGAGCCGGGTGCCTGTTAGCAATAGGGTCTGTGCGAGAGGTGGCAGTAGTTCACAGTTCACAGCATTGCTTTTGTGGCTGGGGGAACAGCACTGGTGCCTGTGACCCCTCCTGCTTCCAAGTAGTTCTCAGGACAGTTCCCTGTGATCGGCAGCATCAGCAGTTGATCCTGCGGTCCCTCCCTTTGTCAGCGAGGCTCTGGAAACTGCTCTCTGCAGCTGCATTGGGGGCCAGAGGAGGGACCGGGGCCTTTCTGCAGTCACTCCCTTTGGCCTGTAAACAGGGGGGGGGGTTCTCTGCGGCCCCAGAGGCAGGGCCTGCTCCCTAACTGCTGCTGAAAGGCTTTCTCTGTAGCTGTAGGTCCTACACTGTTCCAGCCATCCCTCCCCCTGCCGGGCTGATGGCAGAGTGCTCCCTGTAGCTGCTGCGAAATAAAAACCTGCACCAGCAGGCCCCTCTCGGCTCCCTGGGCTAGTCGTGCAGCATACACTGCTTCCACGTCCCTGCTTGATTGTTGGCAGGGATCACTCTGCCAACCTGCCAAGCTGGGCTGTGACTCCCGGGCTGTGTGTGTTGCTTCCAAATTCACTTTGCCCCCTCACTGGGCCTTTGGGGCTTTCCACCTGCCCACCAGGCTTCTTGCCGCTCACAGGCTCCTTCGTGCTTTTCCCAGTTCACCTCCTCTGCCCTCTGCGCAGATCGTGACTCTCTGCCCAGCCAGCAGCAGGCCTGTCGTGACTCCCAGGAGCTTTTGCACTGTTTCTGAAATAGCTTTACCCATTTCTTGAACTTTGCACCGTCCCCCGCTGGCTCAGAAGGCCCCTTGAGGAATTCCCAGGGCGATCATTCAAGCTGTTTCCAAAACAACTTTCTCTGCCCCCAGGCAAATCGAGGCTCTCTGTCTGCTCGGGAGGCCCCTTGCAGAATCCCACCCATCCACCGTTTCCAAATTCACCTTCCATCCCCTAAGAAATCGGGGCTCTGCCTGCACACCGGGCCATCGCAGTCTCGTGAGCCTTCTTCACTGTGACGGCGATGGCTTCAGTGTTTCCCACCGGTTGCTGGCTGGGGTCATGGGGTCCGTGCTATTTCTGAGCCCCTCCGCCTGCTCCAGGGGTCCCTTCTGCTCCACTTTCTCTGTGGCCTTAGGGCTGTGGGCCGCTCCACAGCTGTCACTACACAGCTGCTGCTCGAGGCTAGATGCTGGAGCTGGAGCCGTTGGGTCTTGCAGCCTGAGAGCCCTCACAGCGGCTGAGGCTGCAGTGGTGGATCCTGCCCTTCCCTCCGGCACCCCTAACCATGGTGCCTGGCCTCCGAGCCCAACCAGGACCCCCCGCTTCCAGCCTCAGATGTGCTCGCTCCAGATCACAGTCCCTCCGGGCTCTCTCCCTGCTCCTCGGCCTCGCTCCCCCGGGCAGCCAGCCCCAGCTTGCCGTCTGACTCTCATCGCCAAAGCTGCCGTTTCAGTCCCGAGCCCTGGCCACTCCAGCTTGCGGTGGGACGTGCAGGGCAGCGGCTGAGCGCTCGTAGAGGGCCGCTTCCCCCGCCGGCTGCCTCCTCCCTTGGGGGGGGCGGGGCGTCCCAGCGTCTGGGTTCTTTCCATTTTCCAGCTCCCTCCCGTGGCCACAGGCCCCGACCTGCTTTGTTTCTCCTTTTCTCTCCTTTTTTCTCTTCTTTCTTGTGTCCTGCCCGATTCTGTGAAGTCTGTCTTCCTCGGTCTGAATCCTGGGGTCTCTTGTGAGCATCCCGCCGATTTTCTGGGTGGCGAGTCCCACATGTGGGTGGATTTCGGAGAATTTGCGGGCGTGCTGAGCCTCCCGTCCTGCTCCACCCCCGCATCTTCCCTCCGACAGAGTCTGAGATTTGAAGGCGCACCCACGAAAGACTCGGGGGTGGCAGGCGAGGGAAGGCTCTCCAGGGAGTTCGCTGCAGCAGGACCCAGGGCGGAGGGATGAGAAGCAGCTGGATGGCGCTGGGAACTGCGTGCACGGCCGCATTGCCGGGAAACAAAAGGTCATGTTCTGCGACGTGAGAGAGGAAGCCTGCAAGGGTGGGGTGAACCACAGAGGGCCTTGGGAACGCGTCCGAGAGTTGGGAGTTATCTCGCAGGTATTGAAAGCTGTGGAGGCGTTTCATCAGAGGCAAGACCGAAGCAGGCTTGTGTTTCCCGTAGCCCGCTGGCTGCTGTTGAAGGACAGATCCGAGGAAGTATAAGACCAGAGAAACCGCTTCGGAGGCCGCTCGCACGGGCCAGACCAGAGCTTCTAAAGGCCTAGATTAGGGCAGCAGCGCACGTTTTGTAGAAGAGAGAATAGATCTGCAAGCCTTTCACGAGATCAATTTAGTCAGGTTTGAGTTGTGAGAAGGGAGTGGCAGTGCCTCCCAGGTTTCTAGAAGAGTGACTGGACAGACGATGTGGGCCGTTCCCTGAGGGAGACGGAGAGGGAGCCCACAGGCCCCCAAGGGACGCCCCGCAGGCAGGGCGGTGCAGCCCCATCTGCAGGGAAGGGCACTGAGCTGGGCGAGGTGTTTGGGGATCAGCATGTAGACAGACGTTGAAGCCGTAGGCTGTTTGAGACCCGCTTCCCAAGAGTCTGTCTAGAAGGAAAAGAATACTTGACCAAAGAAGGAGCCCTGGGGACCAGCCAAGTTCAGGAGGGAACAGGAAAAGAATCGCAGGAGACGCAGGAGTCAAGTGTGAGGAAAAACAGAAGGACTTTGGATTGTGGCGGCCAGAGGTACAGAGAGTGTTTGAAGAAGAGTACAACCCAACAAATGAGGTTGATGAATTTGATAAGATGAGGCCTGAGAAATATCTCCTGGACATGGTGATGAGTGGGTCGTGGCCTCAGCAAGAGCAGCTTCGGGGCGCTGGAGGGCGCTGAGGGCAGATTGTAGAGGGTGGGGTGATCACGCCGAGTTTGATGAGAAAAAGAGGCCACCTTCGGAAGAAGGTCATGTAGGAGCCGCACTGGGGTGCAGTGGGGTCTGTGGCGTTTGGGTTGCAGGTGCAGCCCCCAGCCCAGCACAGTGGGTTAAGGATCCACCGTTGCCACAGCTGCAGCTTAGGTTGTGACTGTGGCCCAGGTCCGACCCCTGGCCCAGGAATTCCATGTGCCTTCGGGTGGGTGGGCAAAAACAGGGGATGAAAAAGAAGGTCGTACAGAATGGGCACGTGTGGAGCATGACCGCCAGCCGACGACTCGCGCTTTCCAAGAAGCAGTTGAGACCATAGGGGAGAGGAGAAAGCAAGGCCCGGGGCCGGGGGCAGTGGGAAGGACCAGCGCTCAGTCTAGGGGCAGAAGCAGGCGCCTGCTCTCTGAGACTGAGGGAAGCGCGACCGTGGCCGGGCGGGAGTGGAGAGAGGGCCGACAGGGAGGCCCCAGGTGCGCTGAGAGGTCAGGCTGCTGTGGTGGAGACGGGAAACGAGGCCAAGGAAGTGGGTGTAGCTCTGCAGGGAGCATCAAAGGCCCAGCAATGCTCGGAGCTCGGAAACGACCTTGCCAGTGTGCAAGAGCTGTGGTTTTCTTCTGGGGTTCGTATACACCCAGGTGCAGGCCAGAAAAGACGGTCTGAGAATTAAGCGCTTGCGTGGCGCTCGCAAGCCAGGCCAGGCAGGGAGTGGGGGGTCGTCTGGGCTGGATCTGGGCGGGGGAGGAAGGAGCCAGGCTGAGGGGAGGACGGGCAGGTTGTACGTGTGATGTGCGAAAGACCTTTGTGAGGTCATGGTCGTGGTGGCCACACCTCCCCGATGTGCCGGAAGGACGGGAGGGTGGGTCAGAGAGGGGCCGCTGAGAATTTTGAGGTGGGTGTGTTCCAGGAGACACGTGAACCAGACGGTGGCCTTGGCGGCAGGTGTTGGAAGCGGACGGACTGGAAGCGAGGCGGTGGCGCCTCTGCTCCGGGCCTCTGCTCAGACACCACCCCGACTCTCCCGCACACGGCCCAGCGCCTTCCTGCCGCCGCCGCCCCCGGGGATCCCGCCGAGCAGTTCGGGCTGATGGACAGACGCGTGCCACGGAACAGTGTCCTGCCTGTGAAGGCGCGCGTGTGCTTGTAGCGTCTCTGTGCAGGCGTGTGTGCGAGTCCTGGCTCCCGGAGGAGAGGGACCGGTTAAGGCGCCCCAGGAAGGACCCGTCGACGAGCACTCTCTGCTCTGCTCTCCTGGTCTCCGCCGTTGGTGCCCCTCGCGGCATCACAGTGGCATCACAGTGGACTCTACGCAGGGAGAAGGCTCGCTCGCAGGGCCCCCTCCCGTTTCCTGCCTGTCACCCCTTTAAAAAGCCTTTGGCCTTGGAGTGGCTCTCATCGCCCTGCGGGCTCCCGCACGCGTCTCCCTGGCCTGGTCCGTGTCCAGCTCTTAGCCTGAGGGGCAGGGTGCTCCGGTCTCCTCTCCAGGGAGCTGGGGGCCGGCGAGGGTGCATCAGATGTAGAGCTGGGACTCAGCAGGAAGGAGACGGGCGGAGAGCTTCAGCCCCTGCAAGACAGAGTGGAGAGTCGGGCGCTTCCGCTTCCACAGCGTGTTTTAGCTGCTCAGGCGGCCGTTGCCCGGACCTCTTCTGGGTGGTGAGCATCAGGCACAAGCAAGACAGACCTGGTCTGGTCGGGGAGACTGAAAAATACCCAAGGAACTGTTACCTTCGCTCGTTCAGTCACTTCGCAGAGGTGTTGAGAGCAGGCCCTCTTTTATGTGCCGGGAGAGGAAAAGTCTATTCCCGCGTGTACCCCTCTGCTCGGTACTCGGCTCAGCTCTGCTTCGCCTCCCCCGCCAGGTGTGCCAGTCTCCACACACCAAGCAGTCCTGCCACGCCAGCAGTGTCCTGTAGTTGAACTCCGTTCTGACACTAGCTCCCTGGAGGTAGAATCAGATCGTACAGAACTGGGCTCAGTCCTGCGAGACTGACCACCCCCCGGCTTCGGGTGCCAGTTCAAAGTCCACGTTGTTACCTGTGCTTCTGACTGAGTGGCTGTAACTTAGAAACTCCCGGTCCTCCCGTGGGTTCGATTAATCTCCTAAAGCATCTCACTGGAGCTCGGGAACCCTGTACTCACTAGATTACCAGTTTTTTTTTTTTTTTTTCCCTGTCTTTTTTTTTTTTTGCTATTTCTTTGGGCTGCTCCCGTGGCATATGGAGGTTCCCAGGCTAGGGGTCGAATCGGAGCTGTAGCCACCAGCCTACGCCAGAGCCACAGCAACGCAGGATCCGAGCCACGTCTGCAACCTACACCACAGCTCACGGCAACGCCGGATCCTTAACCCACTGAGCAAGGGCAGGGACCGAACCCGCAAGCTCATGGTTCCTGGTCGGATTCGTTAACCACTGCGCCACGACAGGAACTCCTAGATTACCAGTTTTTAATAAAGGAATACAGTTGAGGAACACGCCCTGGGAGGGGCCAAGGTCTGGGAGGGAGGGCGGCGCTCCGGGCCTCCCTGCATATGCACCCCTTTCCCAGGACCCGCGCGCCTCGCCAACCCCGAAGCTCTTTGGACCCTGGCCTTTGGGCTTTGCAGAGGCTTCATTAGGTAGGCAGAATTGATCGAGTATTGGCCGCTGGTGGTTGAACCCAATCTCTAGCCCTGCTCCTCTGCCCGGAGATTGAGCAGTGGGCTGCAAGGTCCCACCTCGCAGTCACCGCAGTCAGTAGGTTGGTTCCTCTGGCAACCAGCCCCCATCCCTAAAGGCTTTCCAGAAGTCACCGCGTTAACGCACTGAGGTGTGGCTGAAAGGGACCTGTTATGAATAGCAAAAGAAACCTTTACCACTTAGAAAATTCCAAGAGTTTTAGGAGTTCCTGTGCAGGAAAAGGGGATGACCACACACACACACACACACACACACACACGTGTGTCTCCTCATTGATCACAGGGACATAGCAGGGACCAGACAGGGGAAGACAGTTAACGAACACACATGCGTGCAGCTGTTTTAGTTCGTGATATGGATGCTGAAGGCGAGCAAAGCGAGAGTAATTAGGTTGAAAGTGATTATGTGGGGGAGTTAGTGCTTTTACTAGGCTTTCAGGAAAGGCCTCCCAGAGGAATCAGTATTCGAGATGAGACCCAAATGCTGACAAGGAATCAGATATGCAAAGATCTGGGGGAAAGAACATTTCAGACAGAGGAAATTGCAGGTCAAAGAATAAAAGCATACCTTAATCAAGAGGAAGGAAAAAGAAGCCAGAGTGTCTGGAGCTTGGACAGTAAGGGGGGGTGGGGAGAGGAGATGAGGTCCAGCGAAGACAGGGCCAGACGCTGGGGCTCCTTCTGGGCCATGGGAAGGGTTCGACTTTATTTCAGGCGAGCAAGTCAAGGCCACTGCATGGAGGTTTCCGGGAGGATTTTGACGTGATCCAATTACGTTCTAAGGGTTGTTTTGATTGCTTTGTGGAGAATAGATTCGTAGGTGACGGATGGGGGGGAATGTGTAGAAATTGAGTTGTAACCAAGAGATGCATACTTTGTGAGATCAATTATTTCAGGATTAGACCAGAAAAATTTCATCAAGGAGCTGGTCCTTGGAGCCCGCTCTTGCTTTCGCTAAGTTGGAATTTGCCAGAAGACAAGGAGAAATTGAGGGGAAAGAAGGGGGCACATTCCAGGCAGAGGGGATGAAACTGCCAGAGGCCTGTGCAGGCGATGGTCACAGTCCAGAGCGCTCAGACCCACGGGGGAATAGAAGGAGCTCTCTCTGAGCCAAGACTGAGATAAAAGCTCTAAGCAGAGCACTGAATGAACACTGAGATTCCTGGCAGCCAAGGCAAAACATGTGTTTGGCTCTAGCAGAGTCAGCTGTTCTCTCCAGGCCCTGGAAGAGGCACCGGATATTGTTCCCCATCACGTTTTGCCCCCCGGGCCCCAAGGACTAGGCTCTGCGCCTGCCCAGCTCCCAAGATCTCTCTAAAGATGGTCCCCAGAGCCAAGGCAAGAGGGGCCTCACCTGCCAGCCCCCCCAACTCCAGTAACCCCCTTGCCTCATAGGTGGCCCCTGACGCAGGTCCCCGGTGACTCACAGCCTCATTGTGAAATTCCTTTCGAACGGTTCCGAAATCAGAACCACCCTTAGATTTAACTGAAGAAGAGTCTCAGGCCCCAGGCCCTTTGTGGGAAACTCTTCCCTCCCTCTGTCCCTACGCTCTGGCGCTGCTGCCAGCCTTGCCCACGGGGCCATGGGGGCAGGCCCAGGAGGTGGGGGCATTACAGACCAGTCCCCGCCCGTCATGGCAGGTGCCCGCCTATCCCGCAGGGTCGGAGCGACACCTGGAAGGCCGGGACGCCTCTCGACTGAGTGGCCGGGACCCCTCCTCGTGGACGGTGGAGGATGTGATGCAGTTTGTCCGGGAAGCGGATCCTCAGCTCGGACCCCATGCTGACCTCTTTCGCAAACACGTAGGTGTCCCTGCCTGACCTCCCGTGTCTGCTGGGAGTCCTGCTTTGCAGCTTACAGACTTTCAAAGGGCACAAGTTTGTATTTGTTCCAGGTCCCTTGAAACTAAGCACAGTCCACAGCATATAAACTCAGAGACAGGATCCAGTCTTGGACCCCAAGCAGCCCTCTCTGGGCCCTGAGTTCAGCTCACTCTTCCGGTGTAGGATCTGATACCCTTCTGAGGGTGTGGCCCTGGGCTCCTCCTTGGAACGCACGCTCTCCTACCTGCAGGCCTTGGCCTGAGTGCAGAGCCAAGTTAAGGAGCCCCTGGCCACGTGGCCCCCAACTCGCCAGCCTCATCAGACTCCACCCTCTACTTGCACCGTTGGGCTCTGTGGCCAGGGACTGCTGCTAATGCCTCCGCGGTGACCATGCTCCTGAGCCGGGCTTCCTCGTAGCCCCCACGGCCTGTGCTGCTCTGCACTGGGCACTCAGAACAGCTCCGCTACCTCTCACGGGTCAGCCCAGCCCTTCTCAGTCCTTCACGCTGGGCGGATGCGGAGGGTGCCCTCAGGTCAGGCCTGAAGGTCTCCCCGCTGCTCAGGGAGTGCCTGCTTTGTGCCTGGCTCCCACAGAGGGGTCCCTGCCGCTAGGAGGAAAGGGGGCTCGCCCGGGGAGGGTCGGTACAGACGCATACGCTGACGGGGGAGGCTTCCCGGAAAGAGCTGGGATGGAGCTGGATCGCAGGGCTCTGGCAGGGTGGGAACCTGCCTCTCGAGCAGCAGAGAAAGGAACTGGGTGCCCGTGGGTGGAAAGAGCTTAGCCGGGGCATCAGTAGCAGGTGTCTGTGGAGGGTGGCGGGAACCGTAGGCTTTCGTGTGCAGCAGGCGCGCTGGACTCCCTGTGGCTGGCACATCCCCACGTGGCCTTTCATCAGGCCCTGGGGTGGGCAGCCCCCGGGCCTCTGATGGCGCCCCCCCCCCCCGCCCCCAGGAGATCGACGGCAAGGCCCTGCTTCTGCTGCGCAGCGACGTGATGATGAAGTACATGGGGCTGAAGCTGGGGCCCGCGCTCAAGCTCTCCTACCACATCGAGCGGCTGAAGCAGGGCAAGTTCTGAGCAGGGAGGCGCGGCCCGGACGAGGGGTCGCGCGAGGGGGCCTCCTCCTCCCGGGAGGCAGGGCCAGCGGGGGGCCCGGGCTGCTTCGGGACCCTGGGAGGCTGCGTGGAGCTGCCACGCCTGTGTCCCTCCTGCCGCAGCGTGTCCTTCCGTGAAGGACCGAGGCGGGGCACGCAGGCCCGGGGCTGCACGGCTCCCCGCCTCAGCCCGCCTCTGCTCTGGGGTCCTGCGGTTTATTCCTCAGGCCCCGCCGGCCTCTCTCCGGGAGTTCAGACTCAACACCTTCCAAGTGGCGGAGGAAGGGACTGGCCCCGGGACCTCGGGAGATGGGGCCCTGCAGTAACACTTGTGCCCCGTCCCCTCCCCAGCTGCCAGGCCTGGGGGGCATCGCGTTGCCCCGCAGCTCCCGCCTTCTCCTCGCAAGATCCACAGACTCAACTCATGGTGCAAACCTCTACCTTTTTTAAAGAAAGGCCCTCTTCTTACTGTTAATTTATTGTTTCTAGGCAAGCCCTCCAGCTCATCGTCTCTCTCCAGACACTAGATTTCCAGAGGAGGGCGGCGTCCTGCCCTGGCCCCAGACGGGCCCTCTCCAGGGAGGCGCGGCCCCTTGGCAGAGGTCGAGACCGGGCGCTCTCTTTGGGTGGACAGGCCCGAGCTTGGGCCACGTCGTTGCGCACGGGGAGGAGGGTCCTTGGCGCCTTCCCTCCCCGCCCCCCCCGGGCCCCCTGCAGCCCCGTCTGTGGGAATGGGAGGCCCCGCCCTGCCCTGTCCCCACCAAGCTCCTTGCCTTGGCTGGAATTGCTGCTGAAGAAGGTGGGTCCCGTGGCGTTAGGGCCTCTAAGACGGCTGGGAGAGAAGGGTCCCGGCTGGGGTCTGGTCGCCCCCACTGCACTGTCCCCATGCTTCCTTTGTAAGCACGTCAGCAGCATAGCTGCCCCTGCTGCCCTCTGGACTTATTTTATGTCAGTCTGTTTATAAATAAAAACAATATAGATGCCATTGTCTTTGTAGTCACCTGACAGGCAAGTCACCGTGCCGCCAAAGGGCGGGTCACTCCCCTTGTCTTGGTCTTAGCGCCTCATTTTGTAAGAGGAAATTTGGGCCAGATGCTCCCCAGCAATCCCTATAGAGCGGGTTCACAGGGGCCCCAGCATCGCACAGCCCCTGGGACACGGTGAGAGCCCTTCTCTGCCCTCGAAGGGCTTTGCTCTGATGCAGCCAGGCCGCGCAGACCATACCAGGTCAACGGCTCCAAGAAGCCTCCGTGGGGGCGCATCCTCACCCTCGTGGGGCGAAGGAGGGATGCAGGCTGCCGAGCTTGCCTTGCACCCCTTGGGCCAACCGGGGGCCGGTCCTCCAGTCCAGGGCCGTCCTTCTTTGTTTATAAAGAGGCTGCAGGAGTTCCCATCGTGGCTCAGCGGTTGGCAAACCCCACTGGTATCTATGAGGACACAGGTTCGATCCCTGGCCTTGCTCAGTGGGTTAAGGATCTGGCATTGCCATGAGCTGTGGTGTCGGTCACAGATGCAGCTCAGATCCCACGTTGCTGTGGCTGCGGCGTGGGCCAGCATCTTCAGCTTGGATTCAACCCCCAGTCTGGGAACCTCCATGTGCCACGGATGCGGCCCTAAAAGACTAAAAAGGGGCTGCGGGCGGAGGGGGTGTGGGGACAGCAGTGCAGCACAACCTGACAATGACTAACGCTTCGCTGTGTGCCCCGCAGACTGCTCTGTGTGAGTTAGAATTATCTCGTTTCATCTTCACGACAGACCCGTTTTACAGATGAGGAAACCGATCCTAGAGCCAGGAAGTCCCGAAATAGGTGTTTGAAGCCAAGTGCTCCTGACTCCAAGGCAAGGCCGAGGGTCCAGCTAGGACAGCTGTTCTGGGGGATGGTTCGGGTGGGTCGTTTCCCTCCTTTGGGCCTGGCTGCCACGAGGGGTTTCGATGAGACTTCTGCGGGTCTGACCAGTTCTAACATGGCGTCCACTGGGCCGTGGTGAGAGTCCTGACCGCTGAAGGGTCAGGGCCCGGGCTGCAGAAGCAGAATCAGCCCATTTTCCACAGACTTGGTAGGCTGTGCTGTTCACTCAGGATACTCCCAAGGGGGGCCTGACTGGACCCTAGTAAGGAGCTGAGGTGACCCCGGCGCAGGCAGGCAGGCCAGACGGGCAGGCTGCACGGCCGGGCCTTGGGGAGCAAGTGGCTCCCACCCAGCCTGCCTGTTGCCAGCAGGTGCGCACAGGTCACAGGGACGCTGGTGCAGGGCTCTTTGCGCTCTGTACATGAACGTTAGCTCACGTCAGCCTCGCGCAGCTCTCGGCAGGAACTCATGCTCCCCCCATTTTGAAGATGAGAAAACTAAAGCCTCGCGGCTTAAGTCAGCAGCCCCAAGCTCCATGGCTAAGAAGGGGTGTGAGGCGTCATACTGCCTGCAGCACCCACCAGGTGGCTGTTGTCGTGGGACTCGCCCCCCCCCAGGCCGGGCCGGGCGTGGCACTAGCTTGGAGGACTGCCACGGGAGCTGCCTGCCAGCAGGACCACATGAAGCAGGCCCGTGTTGCCCAGGTGACAGCTCGGGTGTGGGGGGATAAGATGTACCAGGGAGAAGTGGGGGTCCCCTTGGCTTCGAAGCATTGCGCCCCAAGGCAGCCAGTACCTCCCAGTCCCATGGGCACAGCTTCTGGGTCCCCGAGGAGTGTGCCCAACTGAGCCGCTGCGCTCAGGAAGCCCTGCCCGAAGAGGTGTTTATGGTCCGTGCAGAGAACGCCTGGGCCAGGTAACTGGCAGTCAGGGCTCATCTTTCCCATGAGCGCTGTCGCCTTGCAACAGCTGACATTCCATTTTTATCTGGTTTCCAAGGGAACAGAACTAGAAAGGTCACCAGATGTCAGATTCTGCAGGAGGGGAGAGAGGAGTTGGCATATCCTTTCGCTCCGGCCGCCCTCCCTCTGGGGCCGGGATTCACCGTCATTTCAGAGAGAGACAAAACCAAAAAATAACCTCAACCTTCTGACAGTGACCCGGCGTCATGGAGAGGAGCCAGAGACACGCCATTGACCCTGACCGTCCAGCGGCACGGGGCGGGCACGTGGGAAAGTGAGGCTGGGGACGGGGGCCTCCTGGCAGCAGCTTCACGTGCCCGCCCTCGTCGCTGTGACAAGGGAGATGTCGCCGCGGCTGCCGAGGACCCTCAGGAAAGGAGAACCGCAGGCGCTTCGGGAGAGGAGAGCCCAGGCTCTGCTGAGGGCCCAACGCTTTGGGGGCCTCTGCCTCCCGGCCCGGGTCCCCCCTGCCGCGTGCCCGCCGTGTGGCCCGAGTCCCAGAGCTCAGCTCCGTCGCCGCTGTCCGGGCAGACGCGCCCGCGGCCTCCTCTTCGGCCTCTTTGTGGAGCAGCGAGCCCCCTCTGGGCTGCGCCCCCGGTGAGTCACGTTTACGCACCGCTCCTGTCCTTGTGCCCGATGGTGCGAGCCTCCGCGGGACGCGCTGGAGGTGACTCGCCCTCAGCCTCACAACCGAAGCCCAAAACGCGGAGAACTCCTTGCCTGGGAGGCTCCGCACATCCCTTCAGCTCTTTGCAGCCTCTTCCCACGACGCCCCCAAGTCGCTGCATCCCCTCAGGGAGGCTGTGCAGCTGGGAACCTCCGGGCCAAGCCTGGCCTGGGACACCAAAGCCACCGCACATGCTTCCAGGGCCCCGCAGCCAACAGGCCTCAGGGCACAGACCCTGGGCCCAACACGCCCGTCGGGAGGCTGGGCTGGCCCTGGCGAAGGATGGCGGCCACGGGTGCTCCAGGAGAGGACTCAAGACAGGCCAGGGGCCTGGGGCCTGGACGGCAAAGGCTGCGTCCGCACCTCTCCGCCCTGGAGTTGGCTCTTCTGATACCCTGCCCTCTCCCACCTCATCCCCTGGCCCTGGGCCGGGGTCCCTGGGCGGGGGGCGCAAAGCTCCGTGCTCGCTCTGGTGTCAGGACTCGTGGCCACGTGCGCCCCCAGGTGGACACTCCAGATGATAAGAGCCTCATCCAAAGCCTCTCTTGGCCCCTCATCCTCGGGCCCCCTTTGCTCTCTTACCTTTAAATTCAAGCGGTATTTTCCTCCAGTGCCAAGTGGGGGTTGTCACTGAGGTCACAGGCGTCCAGCGGGGGAGCAAGGGGGCTGCTGATGCCCCCGCACTGAACTTGTGTCCACAACCACCGAGCTGCTGGAAAGCCTGAGACGCTGTGAGTGGCCCAGTGACATGGCCGTGCGTCTCGGGATTCAAAAGAGGGTTCTGGAGATGTATTCAGTGCTTCGAATGAAACGATTCTTAGCCCCTGGAAGTAGGACGGGTGTTCAGTTCACACAAGGTTGTTAAAAGAGCCCAGGAAATATGCCATATAGTCATTTAGAGATTTCCGGAAAGAGTGGGGCAAGTTTTGGCACTCAGATCAGTTTGGAAAATTTCATGCCCAACCGCTGCCTGATAGCCAGGCCCCCGGAGAAGTATGCTCCATTCATGGGTTCATCTCTCAGGCACCTCACCCGGCCAGCCCCCTGTCCCTGCGTAGCTCACGCCTCAAGCTAACCGTCTAAAACAGCTCCAGGCCGGCTGGTACGGCTGCTGAGAGAGCAGCTTGTGATGGCAGGGTCTCGAAAGGCCTGGAGAAGAAGAGGCGTGGAGAGCCGAGGGCCGCCCTGCTCTAAGCTTCAGCTGCGGACGTGGAGGCGGGTCAGCCCTGGCCGCTGGGGCCTGTTCCTTCCCCCACGGCACAGCCTCATGTCTCACATCTCCCAGCCAAGCTCCGTCCTGCCTCCTTCTTGGGGAAGCAAAAATTCCTTAGCATCTTCAGAACGGCTGCTCAGAGAAGGAGGCGGCCGCCTCTGCGCTGCCAAACGGCCTTTCCAGTCTGGAACAGCTGCCTCTGGACACCAGCCTCCTCCCCCACCCCGCCAGGACTCCCAGAAGCCGCGTGGGGAAGTGCTGCCTACATCTACTCGATGCAAGGCATTGTCAGAGCCCCACCCAAGACGAGATTTCTGCATTGATAGAGGCCGAGTGTCACCCAAGCCTTGGTCCCTGTCAGACAGTGGGTGACAACCCTGTCCTTCAAAAGAGACGGCAGTGCTTGACCCTGCGCTCAGGACTCTTCTGGACAGCACCCTCCATCTCTGGCAAAGAGAAGAGCCTGGGGTCGGGAGCCCTGGAACCAGCGGTGGGCATTCGGATCCATCCTGGGGGGAGCCGGGCCCTGTCGGCGCCCAGGGGAGCCTGGGCTTGGCCACTGCAGCAGGAGGTGAGGACCTGTGTGGCGCAGGGGCCTGGAGGGACCCTACAGAGGCAGGAAGTATGTCTTCGATCCCTGGATTCAGGGGGCTGCCCAGAAGGAGCCCCATACGGCCCCCCAGGCTGCATGGGATGTGTCTTTACAGCGGGGTGAGTTTTCCTGATCCACTTCCCAGACCTGCCTGCCTGCGTGAGGCCCCCCTGAGGCCTTGTTGACTCTCCTGAGGTCACAGAGGTGGCTGTGCAGGCCCCGCCCACCTCCTACGGCCTCGGTTCCCCTCTGTGAGCCAAGGCCCCCAAGAGCTCCCAGGAGCTGCGGGTCAGGGGTCAAGGGTGTGGGAGCTGAGGGCTGGCACCTCCTTCGCTCCCCCAGGAACCATCAGGGCATGAGGGTCCTAGGCCTCCCTTTTCCTCCTATGCCCAGTTGCCCTGAATGCCTGCACCCCAGCAGTGGTGGCCCCCAGCCCCTGACTGCCTCAGGGATCCAGCCTGAAAAGATGCAGGCCTGTGGCACCTGCCACACACACTGGAGGCGGGGTGTGTGGGGGTGAGCGGAGGGGCTGGTGTGAGCACAGCTCAGGACTGCGGCCCCTGGCCTAGTGGGAGGTGGCGAGGGGGGTGGGGGTACACAAGGGCCCCAGCTCTGCCCTGGTTCTGCCCCTCCTCGCCTCTGCTCTCTGACCCTACCTGGAGGGTTCGGTCCAGGCAAGCCTCAAAGCACATGTGTCTTTGCCAAAGCCACTGTCCCGGGAGGGCCCATAGCTTTCATCTGCGCGCCTGACACCTGAGAACCTCGCTCAGAAACCCTCTGTCCCAGCCCCTGCGGACCAGTGAGGGAGGGCAGAGCCGCCGGGGGCACTGAAAGGATGTGGGAGGCCCTCCGAGACCTGGTTCTGGTCCCCCTGCCCCTCTTCGGGCCTGTCCCCCGTCTTCCCTGCTTGGGAGGGAGCAGCAGGCCCTTGTGCTCGCCTCTCTGGCTCAGCCCTGACGGACGCTCCTTGCTGTCGGAGGCCTCGGGTGGGTGGCAGGCCCCTTCCTGCTGGCCCTCTGCCCACCCTCTCTCTCTGGCCCTCCCCAGCCCCTGCCAATCTGTGAACCTCCTGGGAGACTCGGCCCCCCAGGTCCCCAGGGTCCTGGGAGGAGCAGCCAGCGGTGAGGAATCCCAGAAGCCCCTCTGAGGGAGACCCCTCCAGAGACCCCTCGGAAGACATCACCCTCACCCAGGAGCAGGAGCCCCTCATGGAGCCCCCGGGCAGGCAGCCCCTGGGGGAGCTCCCCGCAGAGGCCTCCCCGCCTGAGGACGCCGGAGCCGAGGCGGCTCCCAGCAGGCGTCTTCTCTACGTGGGCCACCTGAACCCCCAGCTCCCCGTGCCCGTGCTCGCCTGCCTGCTGCGGGACGCCCTGGAGCGCCTCGAGCTGCCGGTGGCCCGGGAGCACATCGAGGTGGTGCGGCGGCCACGCGAGGCCTTCGCGCTGGTGCAGGTGGCCACCCACGAGGACACGCTGGCCTCCCTGCCCTGGCGCCTGCTCGCCGCCTCGGGGCGGCACCAGATCATCCAGGAGCTGGTGGCCCGCGGGAAGGAGCTGGTCCTGGAGGAGGGCTGGGAGCCCGCGAGCCGCAGAGCGGTGAGTGACGCTGTCCCGAGCCAGGCGGCGCGCGAGCTCCCGCGCCTCGCTCAGGAGAGGCCGGGGTGCGGGGCCCGGGCCGGGGGCGGGCGGAGGGTGTCCTTGAGGAACTGGGGACACATCCACGAACGCGAGCGCTGCCGTTCAGACGAGCGTGGTGCAGGGACCACGACCCTAAGGGTTCGCCCCCGGCCTTGGCAGCAGGGGAAGGGAGCCCCGTGTCGGAGCCTCCCCGGGCCCTTCTGCCCCCAGCCTCTGGTTGGGGCATCCCGGCATGAGGATACACGGGGTCCCGGCCTTCGCCTTGACCAGCCTCATCCATTCAGCCGACAAACAGCAGCGCTGGCTCAGAGGCACAGGAGAGCGCGAGGCTCACACCTGCCGTGGGGGCTCCGTGTCCACGAGCAGAGCCAGACGCCCAGAGGGGGCGGCCTGGAGCTGGAGGAGGACCCAGGAGGGGTCCTCACTCACTGCTCTCGAGGGACACCGTCCCCAGCGAGGCAAACCCAGGCTGGAGCTCAGGCAATGGGACAGGCACCCAGGGACGGACACCCCGAGTGGGACGTGGCGCATACAGGGGGCGACATGGGGGCAGGGGAGGGGCGTACAGTCGCAGGAGGGCAAGCCGTTTACTGTCCCCAGAGCCCAGGCCAAGGCAGCCAGAGAGCAGGGGCCCGGCCACCGAGGGCCGGGCGACCAAGGCAGAGCCCACAGGGGGCGGGCTTTTGCGGGAGGGGGAGGGCCGAGCCAGCGCCCCGAGGCGCTGGTGGGTCTCAGCGCAGGATGCCTGATCTTGGTTTGTCGTTTCCTTGGGGCCGAAGGCTCGGTGGAGGTTGCAGAGCTCAACAGCCCCGGGCTTACCTTTGCGGACCTGTGGCCTGATGGCAGCATGGTCATATGATGCTTGACCATCTGCTCACGGCTCTGCCACATGTGGCTTCTCTGGGAGCTGCAGGGCTGGTAGGATGTGCGTCTCAGCACCACCAGCCCACACGGAGCTCCCAGCGCTGGAAGCCAGAAGGCAGCCGGGAGCCAGGGGAGGGTCTTAAGGGCAGTGACAGCGTGACTCACATCCGGGGTCAGCGAAGGGAGGCAGGGGACGGGAGAGCCTGGAGGCAGGGAGCCCAGTGGTGAGGCCCAGACTAGGGAGGCGGCCGCGAGTAGAGCCAGAGGAACGTTCAGACTCAGGACAGTTCGGCGAGGCTTTCAGGGAGATCAGGAAGGCGAGGTGCCTCTGGGAACCCCTCTCAATTCAGAGACCTGCTGCTCAGTCTGGGCACCTCAGGGCGCTGAGCTGTCTCCTGGGATGATGGAGCCCTAGGCTTCTGGGTCTACCTACAACCCGAGTGGCACAGAGTGGCCCCAGGTGTCCCAGCTGCCCCCTGAGATGGAAAGCTCCTCTCACCCACCCGCAGCAGCCCATGGTTCGCCTGGGGAGAGGGCGCCCTGGGCAAAGAACACTGGCCTTTGACCTCGACCCTGCTGGGGTTTCCGCAAATGCCGTCAGGTCAGGCAGAATCAGACCCCTGCCGGGAGGGGCCTCAGGAAGCCCGGGAGACGGGTCGGCCGAGGTGGGGCTTCTGGCTGCCAGTCCTTCTGGCCACCAAGGCGGGGCCTCCCGACTCTTGCCCCCACCCCAGCAGGAGAACGACGGCGGCCCCAGCCCCAGCCCGAGCCCCGGCCCCAGCCCGCGCTCCCGCTTCCCGCCGGCCTGGCCCCCCGGCACCCCTCCTGCCCGGGCCGCGACCCCTGGGCAGCAGAGCCCCCCGGGCTGCCCCAGGGCTGCGTACTCGGACAGCGCCCTCGTGCGCCAGGAGATCCTGGGCCAGGAGCGCCTCTTCCAGGGCGCCCTCCTGGGCTGCGAGACGCGCAACGTGGAATTTAAGCGGGGCAGCGGCGGCTACCTGAGCCGGGCCTTCAAGCACCACCTGCGGTGCTACGTGTGCGCCTTCCTCAACGGCGAGGGCGGCAGCCTGCTGGTGGGCGTCGAGGATGGCGGCCGGGTGCAGGGCGTCCGCTGCAGCCCCCGCGACGAGGACCGCGTGCGCCTGCTGGTCGACTCCGTCCTGCAGGGCTTCAAGCCCCAGGTCTTCCCCGACGCCTACAGGCTCGAGTTCATCCCCGTGGTGGGCGCCTCCGCCACCGGCGCCCCCCTCAAGGTGAGCCCTGCCCCCGCCCCCCGGGCCGCCCCGGTAGCCAGGGAGGTGGCGCGGGGCTGCAGGGCCCCGAGCCGAGCCCGCGCGTCTGCCCCTGCCCTTCCCAAGGTGATCCGCCTGAGCGTGCAGGCCCCCAAGGCCCAGGCCGAGCCGCTGCTCTACGAGACCGACAAGGGGGAGGTGTTCCTGCGGCGGGACGGGAGCATCCAGGGCCCGCTGTCCGTCCACGCCATCCAGGAGTGGTGCAGGCAGGTGAGTGGCCCCGGACCCCACGGCCACCCCCCCGGGCAGCCCCCGAGCCCTCGGGTTTCCCTTGGCGCCCCCCAAGGGCTGGACTGCGACCACCTCCCGCGACATGCACGTTCCACGGCAGCGTGGCCGGAGGAGCCAGGAGAGCCGGACGTTGAAGGTTTAAGACAAGCCCAGTACTGGGTACCGCGTCTTGGGGGGAGGCCCTTCGGATGGGGGCAGTGATACAGCCCCAGGGAAAAGCCTTTTCAAGAGGGAAGCGTCAGGAGTTCCCGTCGCGGCTCAGTGGCAATGAACCCGACTCGCATCCATGAGGATGCGGGTTCCATCCCTGGCCTCGCTCAGTGGGTTAAGGATCTGATGTTGCCGTGGGCTGTGGTGTAGGTTGCGGACTCGGCTCGAATCCCACGTTGCTCTGGTGGAGGCCAGGAGCGGCAGCTCTGATTTGACCCCTAGCCTGGGAACTTGCACATGCCGCGGGTAAAAGCCTTAAAAAGACAAAAATAAAACATAAAAAAGAGGGAAGCATCCAGTGACAGAAAAAGGGCAGGGGGCTGACAGGGAGGGAGAAAGTCACGGCTGGGCTGCCAACATGAGCCTGCCCGAAACTTGGGGAGGCCTGCAGAGGGCAGGTTGCCCCAGGGTCGGGGATGCTGGCGGGACCCTCGGGTCAGGTGGCTTTCCCCAAGACCATGGGCTGACTTGGTCAAGGGACCTGGCTCCCCCACCTACCAGGGCCAGTATGGTGCCCCGGGGCCTTGGGGAGGCCACCCCAGGCTCTCGCATCAGTTCGCCCCCAGGTCTGAGATGAGGTCAGCTTAGACGCGCTCCTCTGATGTCCCTCAGAAGTGGACGGCCGAGCTGCGCAAGCTGGAGGAGAGGCTGGAGGTGCTGACGGCCGAGAAGGAGCAGCTCCAGCAGCAGCTGCGGCAGCCCAGGCCCCTGTCCTGCACCTGCTGCGTCCTGTGAGGCCCGCGCTCTACCTGGACAGGCGGGGTTTCCTCTGAGCCCGGGTCCCCCCAGTAAAACCAGTCTGGGCTGCTCAGAGGCAGACGGGAGCACCACCCTTCCAGCTCCCTCCACGACAGTGTGCACGCACGTGGGCTGGGCCCCACGCGGTCAGTCCTGAGCAGACCCCATCTGTGTGGCTGAGATCACCCTTCGCTCCGTCCCTGAGGGCCCCTACCTTCAGAAGGGGCTCGTGAGAACCTGGCCAGGGCTATCCTGGGCGGAGCTGAAAGGGGCTGGCCCTCCCCTTGAAATGCTTGCTCTGCCCAGGCTGGGGTCTCCGCTCCCGGTGGCTAGGCAGGGCCAGGAAAGGGTTTGTCACCTTGGGAAAGCCCCTGTGCGGATGGCAAGGCACAGCTGGCAACTGCGGTTACAGGCCGGACAGGCCACCCTGCAGCCCCACCCCTGGCTTGCTGGGATCTGTGACTGTCGGAGCTCTTAATAAATTACAGGCACCCGGGCAAGAGTGGTTCTTTCTAGAATACTTGGCTGGCTGCATGCGGCGGCTGGGTCACGAGTCCCATGCCCGGGCCTCTTCTGCCCCGGAGGCCAAGCCAGCTCTGGGCTCCTCCCCTCACACATGGCAGGGTGTGACTCCCACTCAAGCACCTCCAGCCACTGGAGAGGGTTCCTGCTCCAGCCATGTCCCCGCCACCCCCACCAGCAGAGTCAGACTCCATGATGCCATCGTCTGGTCCTGCCACGCCTGGGCGCAAGGCCCTCCCAGAGTTCCCCAAGAGCAAAGCCCAGTGGCCTACAGACCCCCCCAGGACCCGGCCCATCTGACTTCAGCCCCTCCTTCGCCTCTCTCCTGCGTCCCAGCTCCACTGACCAGCTGGCTTCATGAGCACACGGGCCTCGGGGACTCTGCACTGACCGCTCATGGGCCGCTTCGCGCGCCTGGATTCTCCACCCTGTCGCAGGTCACACCCCGCCCGGCACACCCGTCCCCCGTTCCCTGCTTCTGTGTGCTTTCCTTCGGTCACCAGCAGGCACCAGAGCCCCCAGTCTGGGAACGGCTTTTATAAAATGACCAAAGACAAGCTCTCGTTGCTGTTGTTCCCACCCCCCCCCCGCCCCCGGAACACGGCCTCCAGAGGACAAGGATTTCGGTCTGTGGCGTTGGCTGCTCTAAGTTCAGGGCATAAGGCAGAGCGGGCGGGGGGCAGATGCCCGGTGAACATCTGCTGACGCAGCAGTCAAGGATCCTCCGCCTTTGGGGTCTGAGCCCCTCGAAAACCATGGAGCCTTGACAGACAGGGCATTTCCCGGAGTGTCCCTGGGAACGCGTCCCACGCCCTGTCCACGGGACACACTCCCTCCCCGGCCGAGGTCTTCAGCTGCATCCTCCGAGCAGACACAGAACCCCCAGGCCCCCCGGCCGGTCGCCGGCTCGAGGACTGGTTTTCCCATTGACCCCACACACTGATTGTAGGGACCAGACGTGGTGACGGAGGCCCCGCTCATGACGGGTCGGCAACCCACGGAACCCCTCGGGGTCACCCGCGGACGCACAGCTCAAGGTCAGAGGGGACTGCGGCTGGGCACAGCCCTCAGAGGTGCTCTGCCAGGACAGACCCCCCGGCCACCAGAGCAGAAGGCAAGGCACGAGAGCAACTGGGCCAGGTTTTCTCTGCAGGAAGCCTCCAGGCACCGGGCAGCCAGCACTGGGCAGGAAGGCCACCCTGCCAGGTGGTCTTGGCTCCAGTGGTCAGCCCTGGTACAGCTCCGTGTCCACAGCCAGGGTGGCAGGCTTGGCAGGCCCTGCAACACCGCTGCAGGGGTCCCTTTTCTAGAAGGGTTATGCGAGTAGCCAACACGGACGTGGTCAGTGGGGAAGACAACAGGGGTGCGCCCTGCTGACGCCCGAGGCTTTGCAAACCCCCGTGTCCTTCCTGTCGCAGAGAAACCTGCAGTCACCAAGAGGCGTCAGAGCCCCCCGTTTGGGAACGGCTTTTATAGACATGATTAAAGACTGTCAGAACCACCAGACGGGAGAAGGGCTCGGAATTCACTGCCAGCCATGATCAAAGCGCCCAACAAGCGCCCAGACCTCTGTAAATGAAGACTGGCTCGCGGTCCCTGAGAAGGGCTGCCGGGTGGCCGGTGGCCCCCGGTCAGGAGGCGGGGCTCCCACTCGGGCTTCTGGGCCTCAGCAGGGACGGTGGCCTCAGACTGGCGAGTGGGACGAAAGGGAGCCGCTTCCTTTCCGGGTCTCTGTGGCGGAGGAGCTGGGCCACCTGCTGCGAAGCCCCCGTTTCTCAAACACCCACAAGCAAAGACCGCCGACCACAGACATGCGGCCCAGCCTGAGCCTCGGCCTCACGCTTCAGAGGAGCCGGCTCACGAGCAGGTGGGCTCAGCAGCCAGAGGGTGGCTGGTCCCAAGGTCACCAACGTGCCACGGACTCGGTGTCACCGCTTCCTCTGGAGGAAAAGCCAGGGAGGACCACGGCCTGCACTCAGCGGCCAGAGTCTGCTGCTCCTGGTCCACGCCAGGCGGGGACCAGCCATCTTCGCCAAAAACACGGCTGCTCCCCCTTCGCAGGGTCGAGCTGCACACCTGCACCCACGCTCCTTTGAATCTCTTTGAAGGCCTTTGGAAAATTCTGGTTCCCATCAGAAAGGCTTCCTTTTCCCCCCACTTTTCTTCCACTCCCCCCCTCCTTTTCTTTTGCTCTTTGGGGCCGCACCTGCTGCATGTGGAAGCTCCCAGCCTAGGGGTCGAATTAGAGCTGCAGCTCCTGCCCTACACCACAGCCACAGCCATGTGGGATCTGAGCCATGTCTGCAACCCACACCACAGCTCACGGCAATGCCGGACCCTTAACCCACTGAGCGAGGCGAGGCCAGGGATCGAACCCGCATCCTCATAGATACTAGTCAGGCTCCTAATCCGCTGAGCCCCAAGAGGAACTTCCCCCTTAGTTTTTAAATTGTCAAATCGCCCACCTCAGGCTAGAGGGAGAGCCTGGCACTGACAGCTCCAGGGACCTGCACGGCAGCCCCTGCACGGCAGCCCTGGCACGGCGCTCGGATGGCTCGCATCTGGCCAGGACATGAGGCACATTACAGACAGCGAGGCTGCTGCTCGGCGTTATTTATTTTAAGTTAGAGGGTACACCACGTCCAGCTTTGCCTGTCGGCACAGCACGTTAAGAAAATAGCTTTTCCTGTTGCATTTCAACCGCAGTTAACACCATCCGGAAGGACAAAGACCCCTTGAGCAAAGCTGTGCATATCTGAGCAGGGCTTTAGAGGCAGGTTCCCCAAAGGACTCTTGGTTCTTTGTGAAGCGACTCCTTGATGCAAGGAGTGTTTCCCAGCCCAAGAAGAGCAGCGCGGCCAGAGGACAGCCAGGCTTGTGTGCATTCCTCGTGACATCAAACTCACCAGCCCTCTGGACAAGTCCCCGACGGAGGGTCCCAGCCCCACCCCCACCCCCCAGCGCAGGGCAGGGCCAACGCTTTGTTTCTGGGTTTGCTGCCCTTGGTGGCAAGCAGTGCCCTCGGGTTCCAGCACCAGGGTTGCGGGCACCAGCTGGACTCTCCCTTCTGTGCCCACTCAGGCTGCAGGGCGCACATTGCTAGTGGTCTCGGCGTCAGCGAAAGGAGCAGCCACACGCTCAAAGCCACGGTGACGCCAGGTGCCCGAGAAGCGTGGTAACCCGTGGGCTCCCCCAGTGCCCGGCCATCACCTGCACCGCGTCCACGACGGGAGGACCACAGAGGACCGTGTGGAACCCCGGGCGGCACCCACGCGGGAGCCGGTACCCACGGTGGGACATGCAGGTCACCAAGTCTTCCAGATACCTTTGCCCGTAATAAAATAATCTTAATAAAAACATAATTTAAAGAAAGTGTCGAAAGCTGAGTGTAAAATCAAAGCTGTAAACTCCTGACGTCCAAATGCGTCTTCAAGAACCGCCCCTGTTTATAAAAAGAAGAGGGGTGATCAGACGTGAGTTAGAGCAGCAGAGTCGGGGTTCGCGGTCAGCTGCTGCCGCCACCAGGCCTGGCTTTCATCGAGGGCCAGCAGGAGGAGCCTCATCCGAAGCAGAGAAGCGAAATTTCTAGCCCTGTGGAATCCTGCATTTCAGGAGGTGGCTCTCTGGGACCTGCCTCTGTCCCGGGTCACGCTGTTGGACTCCTCCACTTAGGAAGGCGGAACCTCTACTCAACTGACCAGATAGCCACCCTTTCCTGTTAAAACGCTCTTTGTGGCCGCGACGCGGCCTCTCCAACAGCCCTCAGCGACCGCCCCGGCGGAGACTAACATGAACGTCTGTGCCAGCGCCTTCCTGGCAGGGCAGGGGACCAGCCCTCCTGACCTGGGCCTCCTCCTCACACCCGTCCACCCAGCCGAGGCTCGGACGGGCCAGGCGGCTCGTTGGCCAAGGCCAAGGGCAGGGCCGTGTGCCCATCCAAGCAGAGCTGCGCGGGAAGAGGCCCCTGGAGGTGCAGGGGACGTGTGCTGGACTCGGGGAGGCGCGTGTCCACCTGCGGTGGGACCCCCACCCCCCAGACACACACACGTCCCTGGTTCTCCTTTCAGACCCAATTCCCGGCTGACACCCCCCGCCCCCTGCTGAGTGGGTCTCTCTGCTGACAGTTCGCTCCGTTTTCTCAATGAGGGTCACCCCAGGGGCGGCAGTGCTCACAGCCACTGTGCTTTATAAGCTTAGGAGCCAGGTCATTGGAAAGACAAACATCCCAAGTTCGTTCGACCCTTCCTCCGACTTCAGTGGCTTCCAGAGAGAAAGCGGGGATCAGCAGAGCAGTGTTCTCTGATTCAGTGTTAAAGCACTTCCTGGAGCTCCCGCTGTGGCTCAGCGGGTTAAGGAACCAACTAGGGTCAGGTGCGGGCTCCATCCCTGGCCTCGCTCAGTGGGTTAAGGATCCAGCGTTGCCGTGAGCTGTGTGGGTCGCAGGCGAGGCTCGAATCCCGAGTGGCTGTGGCTGTGGTGTAGGCTGACAGCTGCAGCGCCGTTCTGACCCCTGGCCTGGGAACCCCCAAAGGCCGTGGGTGCGGCCCTAGAAAGACTAAATAAATACATAAAGAGCTTCCTCATGAAGTGCAAGGGGTCGGGGTCGACGGAAATGCCATCGCGTGGTCACAGCTGTCACCTCAGCTTCGAGATCTCCAAGTTCACGGCTAGGCAGACACCCGGGCCCTAAGAATCCAGTTCCCCTGCCTTTGGTCAGACAGGCTACTTGCATGCCGCCATCGGGAGGGAGACAGCTGCCCCGTGCCTGCTGCCCCCCCGCTGGAGTCCCCAAAGCAGGACGGGCAGGTCCGCGGTACCCGGGAGCCCCCACCCACCTGATGCCCACACGGACGCTAGCCCTTACCATCTTCCGCAGACACAACTTTCAAAACTATCCTTCACGATATTCTTACCATGGCAGCGTCAGCACCACTAAAAATAAAACTAAAGCTTAAAAAGTAGCACTTACCTTACGGTCAGTCATGATTTATTGATGGGAACTTCAGTTCCGTGATTTCGGAGTCAGGGGAGCTGCTTCCGCTTCTGTCACTGTAGGTGTCCCTGCAGAAGAGATGGTTCACTCAGCAGCTGGCACCGGCCCTCGCTCCGCCCCTGCTCCTGTCGCCCTGCCAGCGGGGATGCGCGGCGGCGCCCAGCAGGAGGCTGGGCCTCGGCACTAGGGTGGCAGCGACGCAGCAGAAAGCTGCAGGCGGTTTTCTCTCCTCACGAAAGGTGTACATTCGCTTCGGACTTCGGTCACGATGCCCTAACCACTGAGACAGGGTAACAGACTGGTTCCGGATAAAGGCAGCACAGGGCGCGATCCACCCAGCAGGTGGCCGATAGCCCGTGAAAAACACGGTTCCCAAAACAAAAAAACAAACGGAGTTCCCACTGTGGCTCAGTGGAAACGAACCTGACTAGCATCCATGAGGACACAGGTTCCATCCCTGGCCTCCCTCATTGCTGCGAGCTGTGGTGTGGGTCCCAGACGTGGCTCGGATCTCGAGTTGCTGCGGCTGTGGTGTCGGCCGGTGGCTGCAGCTCCAACTGGACCCCTGGCCTGGGAACCTCCATATGCCGCAGGCGCAGCCCTAAGAAGCCAAAAAAAAAAAAACCCAAAACAAAAACCACCACAGTTCCCTGTGGCCCACAGGGTCCAAGATGTGACCCTGGCACCAGATGCTGCAGAGGTGGGGACCCGGCCACCACGATCCGGGAGGGTGGGGGCGGCACAGCAGCAGCCTGAGGAGACCCAGGGAGGAGAGGACGCTGGTGTCTCGGCCGAGAAGCAGCGCCCCGCGAGGCTGCCCGTCCCCGCGGCTTCGCTTATCAGAGGTGGCGTGATGCCAGCTGCCCGTCAGGAGTCAGTGACCTCCCCGCCCCGAGCGACGAGAGGAGCGTGACCCCACCTGGGCGAGAGCCTGCAGCCTTTCTGGAGGTAATGCGGGAGCCGCCCCACGGAGGCCAGGAGGAGGCCAAAGTACGGCGGCGAAGGCTTGATGGGTCTGGACAGGAACTCGGGGTGGTACTGGACCCCGACGAAAAAGGGATGACCTGAAACGGCAGTGCCCAAGCCCAGCCCCACGGTGAGGGACACGCCCCTGCTGAAGCCCCGCCCTCTGCCAACCCCAGAACGACGCGAAAACGACTCGTGCGGAGCCTGGGTCCAGGCAACCGTGCCGCCCGCTGCCCTGCACACCGTCCCCTCCCGCGAAGGCGCCTCCTCTCCGGGGAGCCTGCCCCACCTCCCACCCCCCACCTGCACGGCCAAGCGCTCTTTCTGGAGGACGGGGGCCCGCGGGCAGAGGGGAGCCAGCTGCCCAAGGAGGGCCCCGGTGCCGGGAGGCGCCTCCCAGGGCCCCGGAACCTGCTCGCCAGGCCCCCGCCCCCAGCCCCCACCACCGGCCTCCCAGACGGCGCGGCCGCCCAGGTGGGTCCAGGGCGAGAACTCCTGTTTCTGTGCTTCCCCCCGCGTGCCGGGAAAGCCCGGGTCCCCGCCGACGCCGCTGCCCAGGTGACCACCTTCCAGCTCCACAATCTCCATCCTCTCTCCTCCGACGTCCTGGCCAACAAACTTCAAGCCTTGCTCTTCCAGACACTTTTTCAAGACCGGGTTCACCTGTTGAAGCGTGAAGAACAATGTTGCCAGGCTCGGCCTTTCGTGTTTCCAGGGAACAGAACAGAGAAAACGCTGCAGGTCCCAAAGCCGCAGTGCTCACCTCGAACCGGTGGCGGTGCCTCTCCTCCAGGTAGTCGGGGTCCCCGTAGAGCTTCCCTGCCAGAGGAGGCCACGCAGAGTCACGGCTCCCACGTCCCAAAGGAACCTGTCCACAGCCACCTCCTGCCTCCCAGGTTGCTTCCCACCGTCTGCACTGCCAGGCCCTTCGAAGGTGGTTCCTGCGGCTCCCCTGCCCACCCCCGCCCCCGGCTCTGGCAAGCACAGGTCAGGACGAATTCCCGGGCTTTGCCTCTTGGCGGCCAAGAAAAACTGCAGCAGAAACTCACTTTCACACCCACCCTGACGCTGATGAGACACAGCACTCTGCCTGCACCGGCACCAGCACGGGTCAAGTCACAGCCACCGTGGCATTTGCCAGCGGGCGCTTCCCAGAGCCCGCGAGGCCCCCAAGCCGTAGGGCCGTGAGAGCCGGAGGACTCGAGGACCAGCTACTCAAGTGACCTGAGCTCTGCCCCCTCCCAACCCTGGCATCCTTCACCAGAGACAGTTTACCCCCCGGGAAGAAAAGCAAAGCCAGTCGGGCAACCTATTTCCTCCTGCAACTGTACCCACGTCCTGAGCACGTGTCAGTGCTTCTAGAAGGAAATCTATCTGGGTCGAATGGAATAAACCTGCCATTTTGGTGGGACAAATGGCGCCGGCACCAGCAGTGTCATCCCGTTCCGCCAACGGGACAGCAAAGGGAAGGGCGACGTGGACTCCCCGGAGCCGCCTCACCTGATGAGCCGTCCACACCCGCTGCCGCCCCCCCGGCCCTTTCTACGCGCTTTTACAGCGCAACCTGGCGGGTGGCCAGGAAGGGACAAACTTCAAAAGGAGGACCAGGAGAGAAACGCCAGCCCGGCCGCAGCACCACCAGGACGAGGGTTGCGCAGGTGCCAGCCAGCGGCCGGGCCGGGCAGCTCTTACTCATGACGGAGTTCTTGGTCTGGAAGAGCGTCCTCCTCTTGCCCAGCCTCATGGTCCCGCCCATCTGGCCAGGGTTGTGCTCCGGCATGTCTATGACCTGGGGAGGTTCGGAGAGGGACACTCGCTGCCACACGCTGCCCCGGCTAAGGAGACACGGCGCCGGCGCCGAGGGGAGGGAGCCTGCAAGGGGCTCAGGTACCGCAGCCTGGCCTTAGAAGCGATGCTCACTACAGAGCAAGACGCCTCCCAGCGGTCCTTCTGCTTTCTGGCTGTGCCTGTGGCACAGGGAGATTCCTGGGCCTAGGATCAAAGCCACACCGCAGCAGCGACCCGAGCCGCTGCAGGGACAACGCCCGATCCTTAAGCCACTGGGCCAGAGAACTCCCCAGGGATGATTTCTCAACCTGTGCTGGGCAGGGGTTCAGCCCTGCAGCCAGGCCTCGGGAGCCGCAGCACCAGGCACAGCTGCTCCCTCGACCGGCCGTTCCTGCCCTGGCACTTTGGCCCCTAAGCACGGGGTCTAACAAGGACGCTCACAGTAACAGGCCAGACCGGTACATTATCAGACGCCCCTCGAGACTGACGGCCGCTCAAAGAAAGGGGACCCTCGTGTCCTAGAAGCTTAGTGAAGGTCTGTGGGATGCAGAGCCCCCCGGCTGTGCCAGCCCAGCCCACTGCCGGCTCCACGGCTCCTCTGAGCACCTCCTGACCTGAGGGACCTGCCCTGCGCTCCCCCACCTCCCGAGGTGCCACGCTCCTCAGCCTTTGTTCTCCCCTCCCGAGGTCTGAGTGTCAGCAAGTTCAAGTTCAGGTCAATGGACACACATGTGCTGTTTTAAGTGCCCTGAGGGCGCGGGTCTTGCCCACCCTGTTTATCACCAAGTCCTCGGATCCAGGTCAGGCCTGGCACGCGTGGGCTGGAGACTCAAAGATTAGAATAAAGGTGCGCTCCGCCCCAAGAGCCGCAGTCCTCTGCTGGGAGACAGCGCGGGGAAAGCCGGCCTCCTAGAGCTCGGGCCGCCGTCACATGGCCCCGTGCTAAACCCCCAGTTCTTCAGGAGCGACGGGCCGTCCCCGGGGCCGGGGGCATTGAGAGAATGAAGGCACACCAAGCAGCAAGCACAGTGCCTCGTCCGTGTGCCATGCACGGCGCTCCCGGTGTGGCTCAGTGCCGACGAACCCGACGCGTACCCATGAGGATGTGGGTTCGATCTCTGGCCTCGCTCAGTGGGTTAAGGATCCGGCACTGCCGTGAACTGTGGTGTAGGTCGCAGATGCGGCTCGGATCTGGTGTTGCTGTGGCTGTGGTGTAGACTGGCAGTTGCCGCCCCGAGTAGACTGCTAGCCTGGGAACCTCCATGTGCTGCGGGTGCGGCCCTAAAAAGACAAAAAGAGAAACAGCAGCTCTCCGTCTTGGGAGGGGCTGCAAGTGCAGGACCTCAGGGTTCTCGGCACAACCCAGTGGTCTCGTTTCCCGTCTCCAAGCCTCAGTCAATTTCATAAACACCCCTTGCACCCCCACCTCGACACCCCAGACACTGGAGACTCACCACAGGGTGACTGGTGTTAGGGTCGAACTCCGTGGAGTTGGCATCTGAAAAGCCAAACAGTTTCATTTTAAAGATGGTCAGAAACAAAACTCCAGATTTACTCATAAGCTCTAAATCACAATTTCCATCCTCAGTCTAAAATTACTCAGTGAGTAAACTCCAAACCAGGGGTAACGTTTTTAAGATAAATAATACACAACACACAAACACAGGTGACTTTTCCCATTGCACCCATAACTCTGGGAAGTCAAGATGTACTTGATGGGGAATCCAAACCAACAGTGGAGGCCCCGTCGAGGCTCAGCAGAAAGGAATCCGACTCGCATCCATGAGGACATAGGTTCAATCCCTGGCCTTGCTCGGTGGGTTAAGGATCCGGCGTTGCCGTGAGCTGTGGTGTGGGTTGCAGACTCGGCTTGCATCCTGCATTGCTGTGGCTGTGGTGTAGGCCGGCAGCTGTATTTCTGATTCGACCCCTAGCCTGGGAACCTCCCTATGCCATGAGTTTGGCCCTCAAAAGACAAAAACAAAAAACAAACCAAAAAACCCCAAAAAACAACAAAAACCCAATGGCATAACCTGATAATCCTTAGTTAGCTAGTACATTCTATTGACAGTTCTTGTACTGTTGCCTCAATTTTTTCACTTTCTGTTCCAGACTTTATCTCCCCACAGTAGGCAAATACTGACGCCGTTTCTTTTTTTTCTTTTTAGGGCCGCACCCACAGCACATGGAAGTTCCCAGGCTAGGGGTCAAAATCAGAACTGCAGCTGCCAGCCTATGCCAGAGCCAAGCAACACCAGACCTGAGCCTTGTCTGGGACCTATGCTGCAGCTCACGGCAACGCCGGATCCTTAACCCACTGAGCGAGGCCAGGGATTGAACCCGCAACCTTATGGTTCCTAGTCAGATTCGTTAACCACTGAGCCACGACGGGAACTCCAGCAAATACTGTTTCTCTCCCGTTTCTTTCACCTTCACCATCCTGCACGCTGCACTGCCTCACTCAAGAGCTAAGTCGGAACAGAGCTGACTTCAAAACCCAAGTCCTTTCTTTTCCAGAATTTACCATCCAACCATCCGTGAAACCAGAGGACAAAAAGGTGTCTGGCTGCTCTTTCCATGTGACATGCAAGTTCACATGCGGCCAGGTCTTGGGGGCAGGTAAGCTCATCCTGGGTCACTCGCCCACCTGGGGACCTGAGTGGGTGGCAGGAGGTCATGGCTTTGAAGGGTCTGGGGCTGCCTCCAGGACGGTGGGTGGAAGGACAGCGCCCACCAAGAGCTCCGACGCCAGCGCCAGGTCTGCTGCCTGTGGAACTGAGCCACCACCCGCTTAGGGTCCGGTGATAAAAACCCGACGTGAACCCACCCTCACGGTGAGCTGGCCTCGGGGAATCGCTTGTACTTGGCAAAGCCAGGCTGTTTTTGTACTCCTTAGGTTGCTTTGCTGATTTTTCGTAGAACTTATATGGGTTCTCGGTGGCCCTGAGGAGCTCACGGCACCCCAGAATCCACACCACGTGGTTGCCTCCCCCCGTGGCTGGGCTCAGCCATAGGACACCGGCAAGCTTGCTAAGAGCCTGCATGGCAGGCTGGTCGTTTCAGGAGCCCAGGGGTCCCCACACAGTGAGGACGCTCGGCTGCATCAGTGACGACGAGGCTGTGCCGCTGCCCCACGGGCAGAGCTGGATGCGGGGAGGGTGAGTCCAGACCGTCCACACGGGCGTCCGCTCGACCTGCAGGACCCCAGCAGCGGAAGCCTCCAAGTTCTCGGTGGCCTGGACACGGCATAGTAGTCACGGAGGCACAGAGCCAGTAGCGGGGAGTATTTCCTAACTGCCAGGCATCGCAAGGGGATAACTTACACGCAGTATTTCACTCAATTCTCACAACCGTGTGACGCAGGTAACACTCTGACCCGCATCTCACAGAAGAAAACAGAGGTTTGGAAAGGCTGAGTCATTTGCCTAAAATCACCCATAAGTCATAAAGCCACATGCGAGGCCAGCTCCAGAGCCCGGGTTCCGAAGAACCGCACAGCTCGCTCCAGTCAGTGAGTTTTCTTGCCAGGATCCAGCTCAGGGACGGTGGCACGGTGGCCACGGGGACGGGCATGTGGGCATCTCCAGAGCAGGAGGAACAGGTGGCAGAAAGCCAGGGCGTGGCCTCAGCCAGCCCTCTGACCCGAGGTTGGTGGCTCCCGCCGTGGATGCAGCAGCTCCCTCTGGCTGAGCCCGGGAAGGACTGAGAAACCAGGCTTGTCCCCCTCGGCTCCCCATCGCCCACCGGGCACCAAGCTTCACGCCCTCTAGGAACACCGGGTGAGAACTTAGCACGCTTTTCCGCAGACACTCACCTTGCCAGCCCAGGACGTTTCTTGAAAACTCAACCACTGCCAACTGCATCCCCAGGCACACACCTTGCGGATAAGGGGGAACAAATCAGAGTCCATTGAAAAGGCCGCTCCCGCATGTCCCACGCACCTGCCCTGGGCTCCGGGTCCCGTTTGCTCACAGAATTCCAACACAAATGCTCATCATTTCCTGCCATAAACATGCCACCCCCCCGCTGTGTTCTACCTGTGCCAGATCTCAAAAACGGGGTTAAGTATGTATGAAGATTCCGGGACTTAGAAATCACGTGATTTCAGAAAATAATAATCTATTCAGTACTTTCGAATTCCAGTTTTCTCATCCTCTCTCATTAAGTTCCCGTTTACAACTGATCAAGCTGAATATTACTAAAATTTATAGCCCCAGGAAGCATCCAAAATCACTTTGCCCAATTAGACAGCTGGCGTTCCAGACAAGGATGTAAAACCCAGTCTCACATGTCCTGCCAAACAGCTGGGTCCGGTAAATGGACGAGATTTCCTAACTGCCGTTCATTCCCTCCAAGTCCCACGACAACAACATGGAGCTCAGTCAGCTTCAACTTCTCATTTTAGAGATGAGTCTGAATTCCGGGAAAACTGAGCCACGAAGGCATCGACTGGAGTTGCCGTCTGGGAAGACGGCGGCGACGTTTGGTCTGGGGAAACTCCGCTGCGTTTAGGGGCTCCCGTGGGGCACCTTCTCGTCTTTGCTAACCCTTACCCAAAAAAGGCTTCTTCTGTTTCCGCGCCCAGGCGATCGCTTGGATTTTTCCTTCCGTCCCTCGAACGCCAAATCCCCCTGGGACCAGCACGCCACTGTGCAAGGAAGCACACAAAGACCGGCTTTCCACCCGTCCAGCTCGCAATTACCACCCGAGGAGCCACTTCCAAGACACAGGTGCCACGAAATCCCCTGGGCACTGTGCTGCCGGGGCTGTGGCCTGAGATCTCAAGACAGCCAGTGAGCTGGACGGGAACACCGTGGGCTGGGAAGGTGCACCCAGAGCCAGGCACTTCTCTCTGTGACATCAGCAAGTGCTTATAACCAGTAAAAAAATTAAAAAAAAAAATAAAATATGACCGAATTGTAATACCGTGACGGCACAATACTTGTTCCAGGAGCAGATTCTTGCCAAAATTTGCAGTTTTTTTACCTCTTGCTTGAAGTGCCCCCTCGAGTAGGAAGGAGGCCTTTTCGGATCAGCTCCGACCACAGCTGTGTGGCTCCAGAACATTCAATTGTTCTCGGGGGTGGGTTTTGGTTTTCACTCTTATAGATGATAGCTGCCCCCAGACTATTTGAGACTCTACTGACGGGCACTCATCCAATATTCTGGATGAAAAACCTTTGCATAAGCCTCACCCAGAGACGCAGCCAGTAAACATCATCAATAACATTAGAACCAGCGTTCCACGCTTAGAACTACACTGATAAGCTGCATCTGTGCGAAGGCTTCCATCGTCCAGTCTGGAGTCTTTGCAATAATGAGGGGACATTTAAACAAGCAGATCCTCCACCACCAGCCTAAGACCGCTTTGTCCATTCCAACCCCAAACCGCAAGCCCCGGGCAAGCACAGGGGGGCGGGGAATACCGCTTACTGGGCACTGCAGAGCTTCTGCCAGGCCTCGTGGTAGCGCACGGGCTCCTCCTGCAAGGTGCTTGGCTCCAAGTCCGTGGAATCTATGTACTGGGAACGTGCGGGGGAGGAAAGGAGCAGGCTCGTGACTCCTGAGCACGTGCCTCCGACAGTCTTCTTTTTTTTTGTCTTTCTATCTATTTAGGGCTGCGCCCGCAGCACATGAAGGTTCCCAGGCCAGGGGTCCAATCGGAGCTCCAGCTGCCGGCCTACACCACAGCCACAGCCACAGAGGATCCGAGCCGCGTCTGCGACCTGCACCACAGCGCATGGCAACGCTGGATCCTCAACCCCCTGAGCCACCTGGGAACTCCCCAAGTCACACTTTTCCCTCCACTGAGTTCCCAACTGCTCCACACCTCAAGTCGTGGCTACGCGCTACCTCTGCCAGGAAGGCCCTTCCCTGCCGCCTTAGCCATCTTCCCAAACCTGCTCCCAGGCCCCTCCTGACACGTCCGCCGAGGCAGGTTCACCCCCCTCTTCGTGTGCTCCGCTCACGCCTGGGGGACCTCACAGCCTCTGGTCCCCCGCGTGGCCTCTACTGTCTAACATGCGACAGGCACAGGCCACCTCCAAGGGAGACAGCGACTGAATGATCGAAAGAACTAGCGAAAAACAGGCCGGGGCAGGGTCACGAGACCCCGCCACTCTCAAACACAGCTCCTCCTCCAGGAACCCGCTCATCAGCACAAAGCAAGCGAGAGCTTCACGCTGAAACCCCAGAAAGCAGGACGGTGGTGAGGGCAGCTGCCGGGGGCCGTCACTTCTGCCCCGGGTCAATACCAAGGCCACTTCCAGTTTTCACCTCCACCGGAAAAGCTCCGTCCGGGAGCTACTGCTGGGAAAAAAGGTACCAAGGGGCAAGTGGAGGGTTTTCAGGAGGCGCCAACACAGCAAGCACTGCCTCTGCTCCGCCGGGCGCAGCTCGTTTACGTGGCCTCATCTACTTCTCACAATCACAACGTGACAAAGGCACCATCGCCAAACATCCTGAGGCCTGGAGAAGGCTCAGGAGCCGGCCCGGCCTCACGCAGCCTCCGAGGCCTGGCCGCCCGGCCCCGGAGCCCCTCCCCGGGCCTGGACTCCCCGCTGCCTCCAGCGGAGCGGCAGGGGCTGTGCCCCGACAGGCCCACAGCACAGCTGCTTCCTGGCTCATCGCTGACAGAACAGTGCCTGCTCCCCACCGGGCACAGCCTCTGCTCCAGGCACTGGCGGGAGACTGGACACACGTTTTGGAGGAAGCGCCCAGGCGCGGGCACAGGCGTTGGGCGGTGTGGCGGCCCCACCCTGCGGGGATCTGACACTCAGATCCAAGCATTCGCTCTCTCGGCTTCTAGTCTGCTCCTATTACCCTTGATTTCCTGAAAACGCTCTCCTGTTCTCCCAAGCCAGGGGCTAAGGGCACATCTCTTTGATTCCTACAAAATTCTGAGCTCCGAAAGTGCAAAGCTGATGTGCACACAGCATCCCCGAGAGCAGACGGCTTCATGGTGCCCACGCCCTCCCTCACCTTGATTTCCAACTTGTGGTTGATGGCCAGGGCAGAATGCTCCAGAGCTTTAATGACAGAGGCATACGAGTCTGAGAACTTGGTGTATTTGCCCACGAGGGCAATAGAGCAGGTCTCCAGGAGGCGGTCGTATCTGTCACACAAAGGTCAAGAAGCACCGCATGACTCAGAATGTACGAGCCACCAGGTCATCACTCGAAGCAAACCACATCTGGGGAGAACACAATAGCAGCAACTACCTTCGGAGTCCTACGTGCTAAACAGGAAATAGGAAGCAATTTTCCCATCAACATGGCAGGTTTTGTAAAGAAAGTAGGATTTTAGAACCCATACACTCTGAGATGACTTCCACATCTATCCAAAATTTGTTTAAAAAAAAAATCCCAAAGGGCAAAAAACACAGGCACAGATGACTCCCAAGAGTTAATGTCACGAAGGGAACAGTCGAATAAATTGTGGGACATCCACCCGACAGCCCATAGTCACTAAGAATCTAAAATTAAAGGACAATCAGCCCTCTTGACTAATTAAAGGCTTACAGTACAGTAGTTTACGAAAAACAGAGCATAAAGCTGTGTGCCATGGGACGTCCCTGGTGGCCTAGCCGTTAAGGATGCAGTGTTGTCACTGCTGTGGCTCAGGTTTGATCCCTGGCCCAGGAACTTGCCCATACAGTGGGTACGACCCCCCCAAAAGAAAAGAAAACTAGGTACCATTTTTGTAGTCGCATAACGATACACACACGGACGGACAAGGACTGAGGGGAAGTGTCCACACGGAAATGCCATCACTGGCCAATGGCGTGACGGGTCCCTCCCCGGGAACTTCCTAGGCTCGTGCTGCTGACTGTGCAGCTACAGTGCTGCACGCCCGGGCCCAGAGGTGCAGGGTGCAAGCACCCCAGAGCGAGGAGGCGAGCAGAGTGGGGACCAGTCTCAAACTGACAGTGTAGGCGGCAGCAGTACGGCCAGACCAGACGTCCTCACTGATCTGTCTGCGGTGTTGGGGGGGCAGCAGGTTCCCAAACAAGCTGCCACTCGGGAGCGCCCAGGGCTGCTCCCGCCACATCAGCTGTCCGTGTGGGCTCGGGCACACGTGCTAGCCCGCTGCCGCAAGGAGGCCTGTTTGTGCTGATTTCCCGGTGGGAGACAAGGGTGAGAGCCGTGCAATCCGAACGCCTGGAGACCTAACCTGGACCAGCTCGGCCACAATGCAGCTAAGATCCTTGCCGCCTTTTCTGTCTTTTTTTTCCTTCTTAGGGCCGCACCTGCGGCACGTGGAGGTGCCCAGGCTCGGCGTCAAATCGGAGCTGCAGCTGCCGGCCTACACCAGAGCCACAGCAACACTGGATCCGAGCTGTGTCTGCGACCCACAGGGCAACCTGTGGCAACACGAGATCCTTAACCCACTGATCGAGGCCAGGGATCGAACCCGCATCCTCATGGATACAGCCAGGTTTGTAACCTGCTGAGCCATAGCGGGAGCTCCCATCTCCTTTTCTAATGTGAGTTGACAGCACAAGTTACAAGGAGCTGAGTTCCCGGAGCCGCCAACCAAAAGAGAGAGATGCGGCTCGAAGCCCCAGCTCCTTATTAGGAAGCCAACCTGTCGGCCATCTCCTTCCACTTCATCAGCATTTTTCGGGGCTGCCTCTCGATAGGAAGGTCAAGTCTCCGGAGAAAGTACTCCACGACCCCCTGCTCCTCCAGCAACAAGGGGACTCGGTAGATGGACGAGACATCGTGGACGCAGATCACCTGTTCAAAAACGAGCCGGAGTTGGTGAATCAAAACGCACAGACCTAACTGCACTGACGGCCTCCGACGACGTGACCCTGGGGAGATAACTGTCCTGGATTTGAAAACAGAGAAGAGGGCATCTTTCTAAAAAATGTAAATTGCCGAAAGGACTTAAAAATAACACAACAGACAGCAGCTCATCCCTTGCGAACACAGACGCAAAAATCCTTTAAAAAAATCCATAAACCAAACCACAAATTAGTCAAAAAAAAAAAAAAAAAAAATCGTGTCTAAGGAGGAACTGCTCTAAGAACAATGGTCTCAAAATTAGTTGCCATTAGAATCACCTGGGAGAGCTTTTAAAAACTCAAAAGCCCAGAAGTTCCGGTTGCGGCGCAGTGGTTAATGAATAGGACTAACCTCCATGAGGACACGGGTTCAATTTCTGGCCTTGCTCGGTGGGTTAAGGATCCCGCATTGCTGTGGCTGTGGCTGTGGCTGTGGCGTAGGCCAGTGGCTACAGCTCTGATTTGACCCCTCGGGCCTCCATATGCCTCGGGTGCAGCCCTAAAAAAAATACAAAACAAAAGAAATTCAAAAGCCCATGCTGCACCACACCACTTAACAGTAGAATTTACTATATGAATATATTAGAGGAAAAAAAATTACCTCCGTGAATGGAGATTTAATAAAAATTCAAAATTAATTCATAATAAACAATCCTGATAAATTAGGAATATCAGGGAACATGTGAAAATATAAGAAACTCACATAAACATCATTTGGTTTGACACTGATATTAATGCTTAAAATTTAAAGCCTGGAATAAGGCAAAAGTGGGCACTATCACTACTTCTACCCAGTAATGTACTAGAGACATTAGCCATTATAATCAGATAAGAAAAAGGTATAGGGAGTTCCCGTCGTGGCGCAGTGGTTAACGAATCCCACTAGGAACCACGAGGTTGCGGGTTCGGTCCCTGCCCTTGCTCAGTGGGTTAAGGATCCGGCGTTGCCTCGAGCTGTGGTGTAGGTTGCAGACGCGGCTCGGATCCTGCGTTGCTGTGGCTCTGGCGTAGGCTGGTGGCTGCAGCTCTGATTCGACCCCTAGCCTGGGAACCTCCATATGCCTCGGGAGCGGCCCAAGAAATAGCAAAAAGACCAAAAAAAAAAAAAAAAAAAAAAAAAGGTATATGAGTAGGAAGATAAGAAAAAATTGCCACGAATCACATAGAATATTATTGCTTATCCATAAAAACCAAGGGAATTTACAGGAAAATAACCAGAACAAGTTTACTAAGGCTACTAAGGTTGAGCTCAATGGGCAGAAATCAGCAGTTTCCTACACATGGGTCTTAGAGGAAATAACCAGTTCTTAAAAGTATGCCATTTGCCTAGCAACAAGGACTATTAATACCCATAAATAAACTTAAAAGACAATTTACAAAAATAAATAAGTCTAAAAAGCACCTTTACAAAGAACACTGCAGAATATTATTGAAAGAATTGTCTCCACAAATGAAGCTGGAACAGCTAGGTATCTACGTACAAAAAGATGAATTTTAAATTTTTATTGAAAAGTTACTATATCCATAACAGTCAATTCACAATGAATCCTAAACTTACACGGTAAGACCTAAAATTGTACAACTTTTAGAAAACACAGAAAATCTTCCTGTCTTTGGGTAAGTAGCGTTCTTAGATCTGATACCAAAAGCACTGTCTATAAAGAAAAACATGGATAAACTGGAGTTCATCAAAACGTAAAAGCTTTCATGCTTCCAAAGACACCATAAAGAAAAGTCAGAGAATGGGAGTTCCCTTGTGGCACAGTGGCTTAACTATCCAGCACTGTCACTGCAATGGTTCCGGTCGCTGCTGTGGCGCAGGTTCAATCCCTGGCCTAGGAACTTCCACATGGCGTGGATGTAGCCAGGAAGAAATAAATAAATAGATAAATAAATAAGGAGGTCCCGTCACGGCTCAGTGGTTAACGAACCTGACTAGTATCCAGGAGGACACAGGTTCAATCCCCAGCCTTGCTCAGTGGGTTAAGAATCCAGCGTGGCTATGGTGTAGGCCAGCAACTACAGCTCCAATTTGACCCTTAGCCTGGGAACCTCCATATGCAGCAGGTGTGGCCCTAAAAAGACAAAATAAAACCCAAAAAGCAAAAAACAAAAAAACGAGAGAAAAGACAAACCACAGACTGGGAGGAAAAAATATGCAAATCATATACCTGACAAAGGATGTGGACTCAGAGTATAGAAAGAAATCTCATAACTCAATAAGCGACCCAATTAAAACATAGGCAAAAGATGGGAAGTTCTAATTTAAATATAAAAGCACTTGTCACATTTTTTCATAGTGACTAATTTTAGTGACAACCTATTCTATTCCCGAATTGAATTGCTTTTTCCTTTCACTTGCTGGGACAGAAATATCGAAGATAAGGGCATGAAAAAAGGCTGCTCATTAACAATGAAAGTTTTCGGATGTTTCACATGCTTAGTATGAAGCAGAATCCCTCCGACGGAGCTGCTGGCCTGGGTGTCACACCCAGGAGCACTGATCTCAGGCCTCAGGTGGCTACCCTCACGCCCTGGAGCTTGAGCCGCCATGGGGATGGAGAGGACAGCCTCTGATGGTCAAGGTTTTCCTCTGGCTCTGTGCACTGGAAGCCAGGGCAATGATTTCACCTTATTTTATTTTGTCTTTTTTGGCTGCACCTGGAGGTTCCCAGGCTGGAGGTCGAATCAGAGCTGCAGCTGCCGGCCTACACCACAGCTGCAGCAGCACCAGGATCCGAGCCACGTCTGCGACCTACACCACAGCTCATGGCAACGCTGGATCCTCAACCCACTGAGCAAGGCCAGGGATCAAACCCATGTCCTCAAGATCCTAGTCCAGTCTGTTAATGCTGAGTCAAGATAGAACTTCCGATTTTAATTTTTTTAATTTTCACTTCCATACTCCTGGAAGTCTGGTAAATGAATTTCTCTTATGAAACCCTGCTGCTTCGTTCTCTCCTCTCTCAGCCAGCTGGGCTCTCCCGCCCAGTCTCCTGAGCCTCAAAGAACGCAGTCGTAGATTCAGGAGTTCCCGTTGTGGCTCAGCAGTTAACAAACCCAACTAGTATCCATGAGGATGTGGGTTCGATCCCCGGCCTCGCTCCGCGGGTGAAGGATCTGGATCTGGCGTTGCACTGAGCTGTGGTGTAGGTGGCAGGCGCGGCTCGGATCCCGACGTGCTGTGGCTGTGGTGCAGGCTGGCGGCTACAGCTCCAATTAGACCCCTGGCCTGGGAACCTCCATATGCTGCGGGTGTGGCCCTAAAAAGACAAAAAGAAAAAAAGAACAAGCCCTTCGTAACCTAACCCTCAATTCCCTGAGGGCCACTCTCCATCCGCTCTCCTTCCGCCAAACCTAACCCCTGCGTGTCACCGTTAGAACCGCCACACCACAAAGAAGCAGGTGCGATGAAAAAGCCGTTTCTCGACCTTTTCCCATTACCTCCACCCTAAAAGCAAGCATTTTTAGATCTTTTCCCAAATCTCCACCGCCATGAATTTTATAGAGTATCTTCTTATGGATTCTGTGTGTGTGTTACATACATTAAAGAGAATGTAATTAGGAGGATGGGAATCACACACACACACACGCACGCACGCACGCACGCACGCACGACGGCACATAAGATAGGAAGCGAGCAGGGACCACTGAGTGGCCGAAGGAAGCCTGCTCGATAGTCTGACAACCTCAAAGGGAGGAAAGGTGGGCACGTGCAGCTGTGGACCGGCCCACTCGGCTGTAGCCTGCAACTAAACGTCCTAAGTCAACTACACTTCGGAATTCTACCAAAAATCAGTACTGTGATTTCTGCACCACCTACCACACTCGGGCCTACCACAGGCTCCAGAATTCCGAATTGCCTTTATCACAGGTAACCTTCGTCCACCGGCTCAAGTATCAGTAAAAAACCGGTAGACAGCAGGCGCCAGAAATGGAAAGGGAGGGGGAGAGCCGAGGGCAGCGTGGCTGGAGCAACGAGCACCAGGCGCGGGCACAGGACGGGCAGGAGGGGCGGGGAGGCAGACGATGTTCGGGGCACCACGGACGTGAGGCCGGGGCGCCCGGGAGCCGGCGGTCCGCTGTGGCACCTTAGGGGGAACAGCGAGCCTCGGGCAACTGCTCGAGACGCCTGGAGCGGGAGGAGGAGAGCCACCTCTGCGGCCACGGAACTTGTACTCACCTGCTCGGGTTCGACGTGGCAGAACATGGAGATTTTCTCTTTCACTGACGTGTCCAGAGGGTTTGAGCACCGGCACACAACCTGGACGTGCGGGTGGAGAGAGGGGTTGCCAACCCAGGCTTCCCTCCCGAGGGACACGCGAGGAGGCCCCACCTCGCCAAGCTGGATGCAGACAGTGACTCCCGGCAGAGCAGCAGTAAAAGAGGCTGCCTGCTTTCAACAGTGACACCGGGGAACACGAGAAGCAAGCGAGGGACAGACAGGTAAACGAGCCGACTGGGGTTTTCCTCTATCGAGGGTCTTGGGTGGGAGGACGCGGGACGGGCTAAGGACGGGACCCCGGGCCAGCAGGCGTGGTAGCGAGGCCTCTGGAAGCCACAGCCCCGGGCAAAGCACCAACCCCATTTCTCCGGCCCTCGCTAACTAACTTCAGGCCAAGAAAACAAAGGTTTGAGCTGCCGCGGAGGCGAGATCTTAATCAGACAGACAAGATCAGGCTGAAACCAGGTAACCAGGAAACCTCACCAGATCCGGGGACAGCCCAAGCCCTCTGAGTTCCCGAACACTGTTCTGGGTGGGCTTCGTCTTCTGCTCCCCTGTGGAACTTGGCTATTTCACAGCAGGAAACAAAACAGAACAAAACGTTAATTTCTCCACGGTAAGAACTTTTCCCGTGTGACTTTTCCCCAAACCTCGTTTAACAGGGAGACAGATCATCTGACCGTTTAGCTAATTCAGTTCTCCTTTGTGTCAGTTACACAGGCGCCTATTTCAGAGTCCTGTAAGGTTTGTCCGAAAAGCAGCGGTACAGGTCCTTATCTACCCCACCCCTCTCCCACTCTTTTTTCACTGAAGGCTAACAGATCTGCAATGCTGCGTTAGTTGCGAGTGCACAGCAGGGTGATCCAGATATAACGTGTGACTCCTTTTCCGCTGCAGACCATGACAAGATACTGAGCACAGTGCCCTGCACTACACACGAGGTCCTTCCTTTCTCCAACGTTACGTGACCCTCCGAGACGCTTTATTTTAATCTTTTTCTCTATGGCCACACGCGCGGCATCGGGAAGTTCCCCGGCCAGGGATGGAATCTGAGCTGCAGCTGCAACCTACGCCTCAGCTGTGGCAACGGAAGCCCATTGAGCTGGGCTGGGGATCCAACCCGAGCCTCTGCAGTGACCTGAGTGAGCCGCTGCAATCAGAGTCTTAACCCACTGTGCCACAGTGGGAACTCCTACTGCTACTTCTTGACATTTGGTTTGAGGCATTTTCTACTTACTTCCCGTAGGATGAGGAGCCCCCTCTGTTCATTCCCCCACCCCCATTCCACGCACCTGCCCTGGGTCTTCGGCCCCATCTCACGACCCCTCCTCAGTGCATGTGGACTTTCGAGCATTTGGGTACCAGGCACATGAAACCAGGTGCCACAGCTCTTCCTTTCTGGCCTAATCATTTGCTTGCTTTGGTTGGTTTTTTGGTTTTCCTTTGTTGATGTGCTGAGTTTCCTATGTACGATATTATCACTGTTTTCCTCTAATATTTAACAGATACATTCGTAAGGCAGAGAATTCTAAGAAATCATTTTCCCTGAGGACGTTTGAGCAAACAGCTTCACTAGGTTTGAGTTTCCAGCCCTGCTGCTGAGAAGTCTACTGACATACTGATTTCTTGATTTTTCTCTTTAGCGTCTTTTAGAACTTCTGCCCCATTATCCCCAAATTTCACAATGATGTGCCTTGGTGGGGGTCATTTTTCATTCGACTGGCTGGGCATTCAGGGGGCCACTTCAATCCAGCAACCCCTATCTGCAAATTTCCTTGAATTATTTGGATGCGGAATCAGAAGGCTTTTTCTATAAAGGGTCAGACAATAAATATTTTAGGGTTTATGGGTCACACAGTCTGTCACGACGACTCAACTCATGTTGGGCATAGCTGTATTTCCAGTTTTATTTTCAAAACCAGAGGGTAGGCTGACTTGACCTGTCTACTGACCCCTGGTTCAGATTCCATTGGCCTCTGCATTTCTATTATTTTTAAAAAACCCCATTATTTGGATGTCAGAATTCCTAGATCAGCCGCTAATTCTCTTCTCTTTTCTCTCCTGTGTTCTCTCTCTTCCTGCTCTACTTCCTCTTTCTCTTAAATTTTTGCTGAACCTTCTTTCTCTTAAATTTTTCATTCCTGCGTCCAATTTTCAATTTCCAGGACTTCTTCTCTGTTCTCTGAATGGTCTCTTTTTAGGGTGTCCAGCGCCTGTTAACAGATGCAGTTCACCTCCTCTGCTTTCTGAAGACGTTAACGACATGCTGCTTTGTCTTCTTTTTTGAAGTTTCCTTGTCCTACTCCCTGCAGAGCCCGTTTCCTCTAAATTCCTTTTTTCCTGTTGCTTGGGCTCCTGCACGTTAGATGCTTTTTCCAAAGGTCTGGTGACCCCTGGCCGCCAGCTCACTGTAACACTAGCTGAGGGTCTGTGAGCAGGGGCGGGGGGGCTTGTCCACCAGAGTTTCCCTGTGGGGAATAACTGGCTGGCCTGTTTCCCCGGGAGCCTCTGAGGAAGTGCGTTTTTCCCGGGCTAGTTTTATACCCCAGGAAGTGGCTTCCAGTCTCCTAGGTACAAGGTCCACGCCTGTGGTGATAATTCTGCGAATCAGGTAGCTGAAGAAGGTAGGGTGTCTCCACAACATAAAATTACATGGTCCCTGGTGTCTGCTCATCCAGAAAAAGCCTACAGTGTCCTGCCAAGGTGGAGGGCAGGGGGGGGGGGGGGCTGATGCCCAACTGTGCGTGTTGGCAATGGGGACGCCCATCTATGCACCTGCGCGACAGCCACGATGAGGAGCCCCGCCCGCAGCCCTTGCCCGACCTCTGCGGGGTGACCAGGGCTGCCGCTCTGCATGCCCACTGCGAGGTTAGGATCCAGCCCTCCCAGGTCAACAGGGCCATCCGCTTTCTGCTTTCCTAATCTGTTACTACTGACTCCTCCGAGTATTTATCTCTGTGAGTTCTGTCTTAAAAAAAAAATCCTGGGAGTTTCTGTTGTGGCTCCACAGGTTAAGAACCCAACTAGTATCCATGAAGATGTGGGTTTGATCACTGGCTTCGCTCCGTGGGTTAAAGGATCTGGCATTGCCACAAGCGGTGCTGTAGGTCACAGATGGAGCTCAGATCCAGGGTTGCTGCGGCTGTGGTGCAGGCCGGCAGCTGCAGCTCTGATTCGACCCCTAGCCTGGGAACCTCCATATGGCTGCAAGTGTGGCCCTAATAAGGAAAAACCAAAACCAAAACCAAAAAACCCCCTTGACTCCAGGTGTAGTGGGGTTTCACCACGTAGTAAAGATACATGGATACGTGCAGGCCAACTGCGAGTTCTCTGGTTAATCTTCCAAATGGCTTCCATTTGCTCTTTTCAAAGAAGGTGGGTTTTTTTTAATCTTTTTTGTCATTTCTTGGGCCGCTCCCGCGGCACACGGAGCTTCCCAGGCTGGGGGTCCATTCGCAGCTGTAGCCACCGGCCTACACCACAGCCACAGCAACTCCAGATCCGAGCCGTGTCTGCGACCTACACCACAGCTCACGGCAATGCCGGATCCTTAACCCACTGAGCAAGGCCAGGGATCGAACCTGCAACCTCATGGTTCCTAGTCGGATTTGTCAACCACTGCGCCACGACGGGAACTCCTCAAAGAAGGCTTTTTTCCCCCTGCTTCCTGCACCTCAAACACCTGAAACAGCTGAGGAGGCAAGCACCCCTTCCTCCCTCCTCTCCACCGTCCCAAGGAAAGCTCTCGATGCCTCACCTGAGGAACCAGGCTGACGTGAATGTTACAGAAGTTCTCTCTTTTGACCTTGAACTGGAACTGGCGGAATGCCTCGATGAAGGGCATGCTCTCTATGTCTCCCACCGTCCCGCCAAGCTGGGCGAACAAAGGCAGTTTAGGACTCGCACAGCAGCAACGGACAGACCATCGTGCATCAACGCTAATAAAAATTCTTTTTAAAAAAAGAAGTTAGGCAACAAGCTTGTCCTCCTGCGGTTTAGTTTTCTAGCAGCGCCACTCTGTCGACAGAAACAGGGTCAGGCAAACTCCCCGGGCTCATAAAACGTCCACTAACAGGAATGAGACGCGTCTTTGTGCGCTAAAAGCTGACTTCTGATAGGCTCCCCGCTCCTCTTTCCCCATCATTTGAGGAAAAAGGTCAGATGAAAGACACACTAGGAGTTTTACTTGTACAAAGAGTCAGTCTTAAAGCAAAGAAACCAAAATCTTATCTCCTTGGCCATAGCTTCTGCGTTAAAAAGCAGCTACAAACAAACTGCTGGGGGATGGAAATCCTGTGAAATCAGATTGTTATGATCATTATAAAAAAAAAAACAAAACAAAACTGCTGGGACGTCTCGGTCTCCTGCTTTCGCAGGAACACCGCGCTCCCCGCGCCAGGACCGGCAAGGCAGGAGCACGGACACTGAAGTCAAAGGAGGCCCATTCAGAGAGACGCACGGTCCTGCCCGTGGAAAGCGGAAGGTCAGGTCCCGCCAGCCTCACCGGGAGAGCCACGCGGAGTAAGCGGACGAAGGCTGGCAACGGGGAACCCTGGGGGACGGGCAGCGACTCCCCGCGATGCAGACCAGGCCCTTCTCTGCCCTGCGGCCGCAGGAGGGAGGGAAGGACTGAGGAGGTGAGAAGACGTGCGCCTGACCCCGCCGCAAGAACCGCCAAGAGTCAAAAGGACTCGACAAACCTCGATGACGCACACTTGAGGCTCCAGGCCGTCTTCATCCACGGGGATCAGGGCCTGTCTCATGACCCACTCCTGGATGGCGTCGGTGATGTGCGGGACGACTGAGAAAGACAAAGACACATGTGACCTGCCTCCCTTCAGCGCAGCTGCGGCCGAGACGCTCATTGTGACACAAACCGCAGAGCAGCAGCGGGCTCGGGACCATCTTTCTGAGACCCTTCCCCGCAAAAGGCCCTTAACGGATCACACTGCTCTGTGCACACTGCTGTGCACACTTCCCAGCTGGGGCTGCAAGTCCTACAAGAGAGCAGGGCCTGGAGAGGAGTCCTGAGGCACCTTGGAGCCCTGGCCCTGGCGCACCATCTCGCCTGGCCACACAACCGCACGTCGGACCTCGGGGCCGGCCCTGCCGCCTACGGCTGGGCAGTTTAGGGGGAGGCACGTCACACCCTTTCCCAAGGACCAGAGAGCGCCAGGCCCCTGTTCCATCACGTTCTGGTTTACCAAAGGGCAGCAAACCCGCTGCACAGACGGGAAGGCCAGTCAGGAGCATGGCATCTGGGCCAGAATGTCGGGTTCCAATCTCAGTTCCATCACTCAGTTCCACAAATCTCGGCTCCACAAATCTCAGAGGTGTGGCTCTTTGGGCAAATCACGGAACCACCCCTGAGCTCCATTCCTACCCATTCACCGGAGGGAGGAGCTTCTACGTGAGCAAGTCGTGGAAACGGGAGGCGCGCACGGGAGAGATGCCGAGCCAAGCACGGGCGGGACAGCGCTCACCGAGGCCAGCCACAGCCGGGACCTCTTTCAATCACCGTGCGGGGCTCAGGAGGCCAGTTCCTAAGGGGCAGCAGTTACTCTTTAACTTGCTCTATAACTGGCACTCCCTTGAGCTGGGGACATTACCTATTCCACACACAGCAGCCAAAGTAATCTTTTAAAAAGGCACGTCAGGAGTTCCGGTTGTGGCTCAGCGGGTTAAGAACCTGACTAGTATCCCTGAAGATGTGGGTTCAATCCCTGGCCTCGCTCAGCGGGTTACGACGCAAGCTTCAGTATAGGTCGTGGATGTGGCTCGGATCTGGTGTTGCCGTGGCTGTGGTGCAGGCCGGCAGCTGTAGCTCCAATTTGACCCCTAGTCCGGGAACGTCCACATGTGGCAGGTGCCATCATGAAAAGAAAAAAGAATATGCACATTTGTGTTGACCACTCCCAGGCTTCAACTCCTAAATGGCTTCCCCGGCTCGGCGTAAACTCCCCACCCCACGTGGGGATCCAGGAAGCCCTGCGGCCCCAGCCCATCCCGCCCACGTCACCCTCCGGGTCCCAGACCAGGCCCCTGGCAGCCCCTGCCCTCCGCCCTTCCCAGGGCTGGGCCCTCGGCTCACAGCCCTCTCCTCGGAGGCGCTCCCTGAGCCCGTCCAGCCCGCTCCCCCTCCATCTGGTCCGTCTCCGCTGCTGGCAGACACCTCACTGCGTGTTTTGTCCTCCCTGGAAGGTAAACCCCACGAGGACAAGGCTCATGGGTCTCACGCACCAGGGACGCCCCGCACCAGCGAGGGTCCAACCAGAGCCAGCACTGGAATCGCCGAATGAGCGAGTGAGCAGACTCCGACCCTCTCTGCCCAAAGACCAGCGGGCGCCACGCGGGCTCCGACCCCGCTGGGTCTGGACCATCATCCCAGACGCACGACACGCACTGTCTGACCAACCGCCCTCATCTGGCTGCCTGCACCCCTTGACCCTCAGCACTGGGGGAAAACAAGAGCTCTCTGGATTCGAATCACACAGCTGGACTGAGCGCTTCAAAGCCACTCAGAGAGGAAGGCGCCGACCCATGCGATTTCTTGAGTAAACAACTACACACTCTGAGTTTTCAACGGAAGACACATTTCGGTACCAGTACCGTGACACATCCGTGCCGGAACCGCATAAAAGGTACGTGCGGTTTGGTTTGGTTTTGCTTATTAGGGCCACGCGGCATGTGGAGGTTCCGGGCTGGGGGTCGAACTGGAGCTACAGCTGCCGGCCTGCACCACAGCCACAGCGACGCCAGATCTTTGACCCACGGAGCAAGGCCAGGGATCGAACCCGAATCCTCAAGGATCCTGGTCGGGTCCGTTAACTGCGGAGCCATGACGGGAACCCCAAAGGTCCGTTTTTATATACAAAAGACATCAAAGCGGTTCCAATTTCCAAACCTTAACGGCAGACCCAGCGTTACCTTGGACGGTTTTTCCCAAGTAATCTCCTTTGCGCTCCTTGTTAATGACATACTGATATATCTTCCCCGTGGTCAGATTATTGTCCTTGGTGAGTCGGATGTCAAGGAAACGTTCGTAGTTACCCAGGTCCAGGTCCACTTCCCCCCCATCGTCCAGCACAAACACCTCCCCTGCAGGGAAGAGTGGCAACGGTTAGGGGCATGCAACACACAGATGCTGTGGCCCAACGGGAGTGCCAAGAACAAACAGCTGACCAGAACAAACTCTGCATTAACTTGACAGGAAGCAGAGAAATTTATTTCTAGGAGAGAAAATAGGACACGAACGAAAAAATCAACAACCATGCCACACTCCCAGTCCCCCACTCAACTCAGTGAATCGGAAGATTCTGCCGTGAAAGAGCACAGCATGAAGGAGAAAGGACAGCTCACAGTGGTGTGGCATCTGCCACCCCGAGAAAAAAGGTTCTGGAGTTCCCTTCGTGGCTCAGCACTTAATGAACCCAACCAGGATCCACGAGGACGCGGGTTTGATCCCTGGCCTCGCTCCGTGGGTGAAGGATCCGGCGTTGCCGTGAGCTGTGGTGTAGGTCGGACGCGGCTCGGATCCCACGTGGCTGTGGCTGTGGTGTAGGCCGGCGGCTGCAGCTCCCACTGGACCCCTCGCCTGGGAACCTCCGTATGCTGAGGGTGTGGCCCTAAAAAAAAGAAAATGAATGTTCAGCAAAGTCTCCTACTTGGGCAGAAAAAGGTTTAAAATGTCATAAAAGCAGGTTTTGGTCCAAAAACTTGAACAAGGTTTATAGAGATAGAGATAAAGAAATATCAATGTTAAAGTCCTGGGATGATAAAACCAGATCTGGGCCGCACTTCGGACCAGAACAAAGCCGTGAAACTTCTGAGGTCGCGCCTTGCCTTCGTGGAACATTCACTCCTTTCAACGTCGTTCTGGAAATTCTGCCCCAAATGGGACCCTCCTGCCATCGCCAACAGGAGCCACGCTCACAACAGCAGAGCAAAAACGGTCTTGTTTTTCCCGCATCCTCTGCTCTCAAGAATTCTGGACTATTGCTCCAATGCGTCCATCTTTTCCCGACACTCTTTATTGCATAAAGAATTTCGCTCGGATGATACTCATCCTTACAGGGTTTGACCTCACATTAAAACCAGGAGGATGGAGGAGCTCCCGTCGTGGCGCAGTGGTTAACGAATCCGACCAGGAACCATGAGGTTGCGGGTTCGGTCCCTGGCCTTGCTCGGTGGGTTAAGGTTCCGGCGTTGCCGTGAGCTGTGGTGTAGGTCACAGACACAGCTCGGATTCCGCGTTGCTGTGGTTCTGGCGTAGGCCGGTGGCTACAGCTCCGATTTGACCCCTAGCCTGGGAACCTCCATATGCCGCGGGAGCAGCCCAAGAAATAGCTAAAAAGACAAAAAGACAAAAAAAAAAAGGATAGAAAAAAAAGAAAGAAAGAAAGAAAGGAAAGTAGGAGTATGAAAACACCTTCAAAACTCAAAAGTTTTTTTTCGGGGGGGGGGGCCCGCACCTGTGGCACATGGAGGTTCCCAGGCTGGGGGTCGAATTGGAGCTGTAGCCCCGGCCTACACCACGGCCACAGCCAGGCCTGATCCGAGCCGCATCTGCAACTTACACCACAGCTCAGGGCAACGCCAGGTCCTTAACCCACGGAGCGAGGCCAGGGATCAGACCTGTGTCCTCACGGATACTAGTCAGATTAGTTTCCGCTGAGCCACAACAGGAACTCCCACAACCCAGAAGTTTTTTAAACGTGTAGCTCTACCCTGATTTCGAGTCATTACCCTCCTAGGTAATTCAGACACAGTCACACATCACACAGAGGACAGATGACCAGTGAGAACAAAGACGTACAGTGCCACGTCCCCAGCCACCTCAGGGCTTCAACTTTTCTCTCCCTTCCAAAGACGTCTGCTTGTATCACCCACACTCTGCGGGCGGGACAGGGTGTCGAGCGCGCACCCCTCCAAATCCAACATGGCCTGAATTCCTGGACCCTACCAAGCGGTCCCTCGGCCTCTGCCTAATCACCTCCACTGAAGGGAACTCGCAAATTCTGGAAGCCACATCCCCGCTCTGGGAGAGCACGTGCTGTTACAAAGACCTTTTTTTATGCTGGGCCAAACCTCTACCTACCCGCCCTACCCCTAAAGACGGGGCCTCAAGAACAAGCATAATCCCGCTTCTCAAATATCTGAAGAAAGCTACCGTGCCATCAGATGTCCCTTTTCAAGAGGAGAGACAACTCTCATTCAACCCCCAAAAGACCACTTCTGCTACTTCTTCTCAAGATTTTTAAAATTGCATTTTTAAAGTATCGTTGGTTTATGATGCTATGCCGATTTCTGCCACCCGGCAAAGTGACCCCGTCACATGTATACATTTCTATTCTTTCTGGGACAGAAACCACTGGATTCTAATCACTCCACTGCCCACCAAGCTCTCTGCCTCCTCCCTGCCCAGGTGAGGAAGGCGTCAGTCTGCTGCCATGCGAAGGACCAGTCTCTGAAGACGGGAAATGGAGTCACGTGATGCAGCGCACACGCAATTTCCAAGGGCTGACATTTTCCCTGCACATATCACAAGACCGGTATTTTTAAAAAAGAAACGAAGAAACGCATCTTGCTTACCATGCTCATAGGGAGAGAATGTTCCCGCATCGATGTTGATGTAGGGGTCAATTTTAATGGAGGTCACGTGTAAACCGCAGGACTTGAGGATCGTGCCCACGCTGCTGGCGATGATCCCTTTCCCGATGCCGGATATCACACCGCCAGTAACCAGAATGTACTTCATTGCACCTGCTGACCTGGGAGAGGGAAATTCCAGATAAGACGTATCTCAGCAAATCCAACCGATCTGGATTCAAAGGCCGGCGCGGCCACTTACCGAGCCAGGAGGCTCGGGTTCCGTCATGCAACTTGGGAAGGTGGATCACTCAATGGCTTTGGTCAAATCTGAGCTGAGAAATAACGTTAATTAAATAATGAAGCTTTTGTTTAAAGCTTTGACAGCTAACAATTTTGAGGGTCAATCTAATTTAAAAAATAACAAACAAAGAAAAACACAGCTCTGTGGCCAGAACACCATGGCCTCATTGCCGCCAAACTCTGCAACACCAGGCGGGTGCGTCCTTTTCCCTACGCGGGAAAAAGATTTCGATCTTAGATAAGCACTCGGATTGCTCATAAAACAGGTAACATCTTTGGCTAAACTGTAACGTATCGCCAAGAAAATACAGCTCCTGTCGTTTATGGAAGACAGAATCAAAGGAAAGGACTTCAACATTTAAAAGGGGTTGCAGTGAAAACCAAGGATCTTTTCGTTAAAGGTAGCTCTCCTCGGTCCTTTAATAACTTGCTGCTTGCCAGCAACCTCGTCCAGGTGTGCCACGCAGACAGCCCGTGGCCTGGAGGAAAGGGACATGAAGAATAACCAGTCCCAAGCACGCCATGGTCGGAGGACTCAGAGGGGAGATTGGGTTAAGTCCTAAGAGCAGGCCAGTGGCGCAGGGAGCGCACGACAGAGACTGGGGGGGAGAGAAAGGGGTCGATGGCCGCGCAACAGCAGCAGAGGCGACGGCTCCCCGGGCAGCCTGTATCCCTGGCCCCGGCTTCGCGGGCCCCGTAAACCCGAATGCGACCAAGATGAGGAACACAAGCCCAAGCAGAAGAGAGTGCGAGAACGCTTGCTTTGGCAGGGCTGGGACCTCTTCCTCCCCTGAAGCCAAAGTAGAGTAAGAATAGGCTGCGACAGGAACGAGGAAAGCGGGCAGTGCTGTCTGCAGCGCCCCCCACCCCCAGGGCAGGAAGGACACTTGGCAAGGAGATGAGGTCAACGTCCTCCCCTTCCGACGGCAAGGAAGACCCCCGACCACGTCCTGCCTCTTCTGTCCTCCGCGGCGGCACTTCTAAGAGCTCGCCCCCCGGTTTCCGAGAAACGCACACAGGAGCCCCCAAAAGGGCCTTATGGGCAGATAAACAGAGAAAATGCTGGTTCGGTAGCCACCTGGTTTCTTTGCTGCAAGCGCTCTCAGGGCCTTTCATGAGCTGATGTGCGCAGTGACCTCCCAAAGGGATGCTTCATCTGCAGTTTCCCCAAACGGGTCTGACCCAAGTCCCTAACATGTGGGAGACACGCTGTCCTGTCACCTCACGGCCGAACGTTCCCTACTGACACGTGACTGTGAACTGGGCCACATCTTAGAGAGGTTCTAACCAGGCATATCCCTGAGTCGACACCCTGGTCTCACTGACTGGATTCTGGAAGTTTCTAGAAAGTCCTCCGCCATCTTGACTGGGTGATAGAGCAGGTTACTTCCCGAGAAGACGCGTCTCAACCATTTGCATTTGATTTGCCCTGATTTTACTCTGAGGATGACGGCCTCTCTTTGGGGGGCGCTTGCGGTCCCCCACAGCGCCTGGCAATAAATATTTCAACATGATGGGGGGAGGGGAGTGACGGGACTTGGTCCCCCCTATGTAGGTAAGTGGCATTGTGCCAGGCCCCTCGGGGGCTACAAAAATTACTCAGATTTGGGCCGACTTGTTTTTGGGTTTTTGGTGTGTCTTTTGTCTTTCCAGGGTCGTATGCGTGGCATATGGAGGTTCCCAGGCTAAGGGTCTGCTAGGAGCTACAGCTGCCGGCCTCCACCACAGCCACAGCCACACGGGATCCAAGCCACGTCTGTGACCTACACCACAGCTCATGGACACGCCAGAGCCCTAACCCACTGAGCGAGGCCAGGGATCAAACCCACATCCTCAAGGATACTAGTCGGGTTCCTTAACCACTGAGCCACCAAGGGAACTCCCTAGAGCCTATGGTTTAAGTTGCCATCCAGTTAGAGACAGAACATTTAGAAATACACAAGTGACCCAGTAACCCCAGGCCGCAGAGGGCTTAAATGGTGAGGAGAGAACTTTCAGCAGCAAGACCAGGGTCACCTACCACGGCCCATCAGAGGAAGTACAAGTCGGGAAGGGAGGAGAGGATCCAGGCTCCTCCTGCTGTGTTCACCTGAGACGGCAATGGCCTTGAAGAGAAAGGGGACAGAGGGACAGGAAGGCGACGGCTATCTACAGAACACGAGGGCAGCGCCCAGAAAAGAGACAGAGCGTGAGGAGGGGCGGGGGAAACGGGGGGATAAACTGGAAATTCAGGCAAGGACCAAATCACAAGGCAACCTGAAGCCTCATCTGAACTTTCACCTGAAGGTGATGAGCGATGGGAAGGTTTTCAAGTACAGAAGGGACACAAATCAAGATGCTGCAGAGGAACTCAGCAATGAAACACCAGCAAAGACGTTAAACGCTGAGATCGAATTCCAGCTCCACCACTTGTGGATGAAACCTGTCAAAACCACGGGAGGCGTCTGATGCCCCAGTCCTTACAGCTGTTAAATGGCAGTGAGACTCTCCGCATCGCCTGGGTCACAGGACTGCTGAGGATTCAAAATTACAATGAGTGCGGACGTAAGTGCGCCACGCACACGTAGTGAACTTCTTAAAATGCCGCATCCTCATCCTGGGCGGCCAGTGGGTAAGGGGGCCAGCGGGGTGGGGGGGCCGAAGCCGAGCCTTCCCAGCACACGGAGGCCGTCGGGCTCCGAGGCCCCTTCCGCCCGCGGCAGCCCGGGCGCGCCGGAGGGGGCCGCAGCCAGGCCGCCGAGCCCATCCCCCACCGCAGCGGGCCCGTCTCGGACCTTGATCCCCTTCCAGCGAGGCTAGGGCCGTGCCCTGAGGCCGGAGGGGCGAGGGCCGGAGCAGTTGCAAGGAGCTGCAGCCGCCGGCGTGCTCGGGGAGGGCTGGGCAGTAGGGGCTCCTGCGCCTCTCCGGCCCTCTCCGTCTCACGAGCCACCCCCGGCCCTCTGATCAGGCAAGCCAGGCCGCGCTGACATGGGCGCTACCGGTCCCAGCGGCCCTTCCCGCCGCCCCACGCCCCCTGCGGCCGGTCTCCCTGGCGGAGCCCGGCCACGCGGCCCCGCGCGCGGGAGCCGGCTCCTAGCCGGCCTGGCCGCCCGCCCCACTCCCGCTAGGCACGCAGCCCATTGGGCAGGCCGGCGGGCCACCTCACCCCTGATTGGTGGGAGCGACGTCTGTCACCGGCGCTGGGGCCGTCCTGCTCCCAGCTCGGCTCCCGCCGCGGGTACCGGCACGGGAGAACAGCTCCCCCGGGCTCCCCGGAGTCAGCCTACCTGCGGCCGGCCTTAACCCGGGCCGTCGGCTAAGGCGCTGAGCGGGCCGCGCTGGCGCTGAGCCCCCGGCAGCCAATGCACCAACCCGGCCGCATGCGCCGGGCAGTCTTTCACGGAGGCGGGCTCTAGGCGGTGCGCACGCAGAGATGGGAGGCGGGGCAGGGCGCGGGCCCTCCCTGGGGCGGGGCCTGGGCGAGCCGGGCTCACGGTCCCTGGTGCGCAGGCGCGGGGCGAGTGCGCTTTCCCGTGCGCGGGGCCTGCGGCTGGAGATTGTCCAGTGGTCTCTGCAGACGCCCAGCAGAGGCAGGAGGTTCGAGACTAGGCCGGTTATGGTGCGTCTGCCTTTCTCACGACCAGTGGTGCGGCCTTCCTCTTTTGAGGGGGAGGCTGTTTTGACCCCCCCCCCCCGGCACATCCATCACCTGGCTCCAGCCCCCACTCCCCAGCAGCCTTCTGGAGGCGGCGAGATCCATCACGCCTTAGCCCGGAACCGTCCGACCTTGAGCAAGGCGGCGAGACCCAGCCCATCTCTACGCGGCCCGCTCTGAACCGAGGGGCGCTGGCCATGTCACCCCGCCCCCGCCCCCGCCTCTGTAACTGGAAAGGCCCAGAGGAGGGCTGGGCGCCGACTCCTTCCGCAGCTGAAGGGAGGAAGAGCAAGTGAGGCAGAAACAAAAGCCGGTCTGAAGGCCCTGAGGCCCAGAAGAGCCTCCCAGTTGAGCTGGGGAAGAGCTTAAGAGAAGATCAGGCTGGAGAGGGCAGCGGCCCTACCACGCCCAGCATTTTAAACTGAGGATTTTCTTTCCCCTGAGGGCAGTGGAGAGCCTTAGAAACTTAGAGGGGAGGTTTGGTTTTGCATACTGAATACAGGCCCATGCTTATTTTTTTTTTCTCCAAACACTTTACAACAGTATCTTGAAAAGTAAGTCTCCCATCTGTGTATCCCAGTGTTCTGCTTTCTGTCTTTCTTTTTAAATTTTACTTACTTTTTGGAGTTCCCGTCGTGGCTCAGCGGAAGCGAATCCAACTAGTATCCATGAGGATCTGGGTTTGATCCCTGGCCTCACTCAGTTAAGGATCCAGCGTTGCCATGGCTGTGGTGTAGGCCAGCAGCTGTAGCTCTGATTGGACCCCCAGCCTGGGAACTTGCACATGCCGTGGGTGCGGCCCTAAAAACCAAAAAATAAATAAAATAAATTTTACTTAAATATTGATATTCCCTTATGTTATATTTGAGTATTGTTGATTTACAGTGTTGTGTTAGTCTCAGGGGTACAGCAAAGTGATTCTGTTATTTTCAGTAATAACCTACATGGGAAAAGAATTTGAAAGAGAATAAATACCCGTTTTCTTCCTTGGAAGCAGTTTGTCTCAAGTTCTTGTACACCTTTGTTGAAGGATTTGAAGAAAAGACGTGTGTGATGTGATTTGTATTCAGGAAAATGACTCAAGCAAATGCATTCCAGCAAACCAGTTAGGAGGCTTCTGCAACGGCCCCGAAGAGTCTTCTGGCTTCTTCCATGTCTGAGTCACCACTGCTCCTGCTCTGCCAAGCTGCACTCGGCTCCAACTCCAAAACATGCTTGGGATGTTTCACAGCCACACGGCTTTCAAGAAGCATTTGGTGTTTATCCAAGTGCCTGGGACGTGATAGACCCTGAGAACATACTTGCCAAAGTAACAGCAGTGCTGTAGACGGTACAAAAAGAGACACATATCCGGCCACTCTCCTGAATGCCCACTATACCCTCTGCTCTCCTCCGCAAGCTTCTGCTTTCTCTCAGTTGACCGTCCTGCTTGCTGTTTCACTGAGCAAAGAGAAGCCATCAAGAGACCTTCCTTGAGAAGGTCACTGGTGGCATGGCCTAGTGGTTAAGGACACAGCATTGCCGTGTCATTGCCGTGGCTCTGGTTACTGCTATGGTGCAGGTTTGCTCCCTGGCCCAGGAACTTCCATGTGCAGCAAAAAAAAAAAAAGAGAAAGCACTTCCTTGAGCTCCTACCACCCTATCCATCAGTCTGCTTCCATCTGTGCCCAAGACAAGCTCTGCCTTGTCTCCTGTGCCGTGGACAAGCTGCCTTTGCACCTAGAGGTCGGCCTCGCCTTGTTGCTTCAGGTGCCATATCCTGCATCATCAGTTTCCCCTCTCTCCTAGGTCATTTCCACTGGCAGGAGGCACTTTCTCCCACCCTAAAACAAAAACCCTCCAGGAGTTCCTGTTGCGGCTCAGCAGGTTAAGGACCAACCTGTGAGGGGAGGGGTTTGATCCCTGGCCTGGCTCAGTGGGTTAAAGATCTGGCGTTGCCACAAGCTACAGTGCAGGTCACAGAGGCGGCTCAGATCCAGTATTGTCGTGGCGGTGACATAGACTGCAGCAGCAGCTCTCATTTGACCCCTGGCCAGAAACTTCCATATGGCACAGGTGCAGCCATCAAAAGAAAAAAAATAAAAAGAAAAGAAAATTTAGGAGCTCCTGTTGTGGCTCAGCAGTCATGAACCCGACTCAGTATCCACGAGGACATGGGTTCAGTCCCTGGAACCGCACAGTGGGTTAAGGATCTGCCGTTGCTGCGAGCCAGGGTGTAGGCCCACAGCTGCAGCTCCGATTGGACCCTTAGCCTGGGAACTTCCAGATGCTGCAGGAGCGGCCCTAAAAAAAAAAAGGCAGAAACAAAACAAAAAAAACCTCTCCCTTGTCTCTCGTGATGCTCTGGCTTCCCCTCCATTTCTCCATTGCAGCGCAGCTCCTCGAAAGTGCGGTTTGAATTCACTGTCTCCAGTGGCTTCCAGTGGCTCATGCTGTCAGGCTCTTTCTCTCGTACTTCCACTGAAACGACTTTTGTCAAAAATTAACATCTACCTTCCCGACCCCTTCTTTATATACCAGCCTAGCCTCACAAGTCCCAGGTCGAGACACCAGGGTGGCTCTGTAGGCACGATGTGAACGTGTGTGTGTGGTCTGTCCTGCCGCCGGATCCTGCCCCTGTGTGTGTGTGTGTGTGTGTGTGTGTGTGTGTGTTTGGGCTGCCCTGTGGTCTTCTGGGTACCACCGTCCTGCCACCGGATCCTGCCCCTGAGCTCACCCCTTCCCTACCAATGATTGCCACAGCAGGTCACCTCTTCCTCAGAAACGTGTTCTTTCCCTGGTTTCTGGGAAACCGCCATCTCCGTTCTCCTCCTGTTTCACAGGCATCTCCTTCTAGGCCTCTTCCTAGAACCTCTCTGCTTCCTGACCGTAAGCGCCGTAGGCCCCAAGGCTCGGAAGATGCTTTCTGCATGTGTCCTCACTCTAGAGGATCTCATTCAGGCTTTAAATACCAGACTTGAGAGACTAGACCGTCAATGCCATCTGTGTGCTGACAACTCACAAATTTATATTTCCAGCCTGAACTTCTCTCCTTATCGCCAAGCTTGGGGCCCTTCTCAGCGAGAGGGCTCCAAGTCTGTGCTGCGCAAAGGAACAAAAGGCCAGGCACTTGTCTTCAGGTGGCACCATTCTGCGATTGCCCTTCGTGCTCCAGAGCGCCCCCTGGGATCGGGCTGGGGCTAGACTCCGCTAAACCAGGGCCTGCAGGCTATTTTAGACTTTGTGGGCCATAGGGTCTCGGTCAGAACGCCTCAGCAGTGGCCATAGATAACATGGAAACAAAATAAGCTCCACTGGGTTCCAATACCATCTCCTTGTTTACAGAGATACGGATTCGGGCTGAAGGCCCTTCTGCAACCCCTAGGCCAAACACACCTTGTCCAGTTTCTTCCCTTCCAGGCTGCATGTAAGAGCCTCAGTTGTCCTGTTACACAGGAACCCATCTCAGACTTCATTCCTCGGGGACCCAACCTAGACTACGCCTCCTACAGCCGCCCCCAACCTGTGAGCTGGCTTTACCCTGAGCACCGTCGCAGGGCGCCGACGTTACCTGCTGCTTACTTGTCTGTCTCCTCCTCGCCAGATTCTAATCTCTCCGAGACTAGTTAACCTTTCTGTGTCTCCCTTCCCTTGTCAGGTGCAGGCTCATTCACCTTTTAATAACCAGGATCCCGCACATCTAATTCCCACTGCTGCCACCGTGGTGATGCACCTGCCACTGTTGTCACTATACTACGTACGGGGAGCCGAGACTGAAAATATAAAAACCTCCCAAGAGCAGGGGTAAGGGTTCACTTTGGGGTTTTTGTGTGTTTATTTGTTTGTTTTTTAGGACAGCACCCACAGCATATGGAAGTTCCCAGGGTAGGTGTGGAATCGGAGCCTGGTCTGCAACCTACACCACAGCTCATGGCAACGCCGGATCCCAGACCCACGGAGTGAGGCCAGGGGTCGAACCAGTCTCCTCATGGATGCTGGGAGGGTTCTTACCGCTGAGCCACAACGGGAACTCCCTGTAAGGGTCCTTTGGAGCCTCATTCTGTCCATCACCGCACCTGGCTAATTGTTTTCTAGCCAAGGCTCCTTTGAGTCACTTTTTTCACCTTCACATCCTATGTTGTCATCTGAGCCTGAGGGTACAACCACTTCGCCAAATAGCATCATCGAAGAACGCTATGGATTACCTGAGGGAGCAGTGGAGCGGGAGAAAGCCTTACAACTGTCGACCTAAATTTGTATTTTTTTTCCTTATAAGGTCGCACCCACAACATATGGAAGTTCCCAGGCTAGGAGTTGAATCGGAGCTGCACCTGCCAGTTTACACCACAGCCACAGCAACTCAGAATCGAAGCCCCACCCGTGACCTGCGCCACAGCTTGCAACACCCACTGAGTGAGGCCAGGGATCGGACCCGCGTCCTCACAGACCCTAGTCAGATTCTTAACCTGATGAGCCACAATAGGAGGTCATATTTTTTTTTTTTTTTTTACCAAATTGGGGCTATTTACCCTAAAACCAGATTTTACTTGGTTTGAATAACTATGTCGGTGGTGGGAAGTTCCAGAGGCGAGGAGGAGCGCGCAGTAAAATGCGTCCTCCGGCAGCCGCTCTGACCACTTTCTTGTCATCTTTCAAGAGACACTCTGTGCCTGGGTCTGTGTCCTTTCTTATTGGCTACACATTATTTTAATGTGACTCTTCCTCGGATTCTCCTCACTTAAGAGAGATTCCTTTGATGATGCTGCGTGGCGAATGGGTTGTGTCCTCACTTTGTTCCCAAAAGGATTTAAGGCCGTGTGTGTGTGTGTGTGTGTGTGTGTGTGTGTGTGTGTGTGTGTGAGTAAAATAGGAGGAAAAAATGAGGCAAAGGAAAAAATAAGGGCGGGAACTTTTTCTCGTCCATGCTCCACTGCCTTTAGGATAAAACCTCACTTTGATTCTGGGGGCAGTGCCCACACTGGCCTTCGTTCACCACCTCTCCAGGCGCATGACCCTGCCAGGCTCTAGCCAGTTCCCTCAGCAGGACATTCGTCCTCTGCACCTCTGGACCTTCGCAGAGATGGCTGCTGGAACGCCCCTCTGTCCTCCTAAGTCCCACTCCAGCCTGGCCTTCCCTTCTTCCAAGTAACTCTCCTGGCAGCCTCCTTCCATGATTTGGGACTAGTCGTCCTTCTCCCCCAGGCTTCTGTCGCCACCTAGCACAGCACCTACAGACTGTGGGCTTCTTGAGCTGCCCCCGTGCCATGCGGAAGTACCCGGGCCAGGGATCCAACCCGTGCTGCAGCCGCCGAGCAGCTGCGGTGACAGCGCCAGATCCTTATCCCGCTGGGCCACGAGGGAACTCCTAGATTGTGCTGTAACTCTGTTCATTTCCTCATCCAAACGTCCCATGTGTCTGTGACCCCCGTGAGGTCCGGGACCTGTTTATCTGATCCACTGTTTTATGCTCAGTGCCTGGCTGGTTCCAGCACATACTAGGCATTTGCTAAGTACTTGTTCCACAAATAAATGAATCTAGAAATTAAATTGGATCCCAAATCCTATACTCTTTCTAGAGGCAAGGCTCAAATTTGATTTTTAACTTTCCAAGCAGCATGATTGGAGAGGGTCAGTCTGACTAAGTAAAAAGCCATTTAATTGCTCAGGAGAAAGATCGCTTCCCCAAATACCCCTTCATCACCCCCAAATCCCCTCGCTGGCACCCCTAAGTGCTCCCCCCGCTATTTTTCTGGCTAGCACTTATCGAAAGTGTAGTGGCTGTCAGGGTCACTGGCTATTTTATGTCTGTCTTCCCCACCAGACTGTATTTCATCTGCGAGTGTCTCCCTAGCACATCTCCCACTGCCTGCGTGTAGGAGGTGCTCATTAATGTTTACTGAATGCATTAAAAGGACCATTATTCCCAAAACTGAAATCAGAAATCAGTGTCTCGGAGTTCCCATTGTGGCTCAGCCATAGTGAACTCAACGAGCAACCATGAGGACGCGGGTTCCATCCCTGGCCTCGCTCAGTGGGTTAAGGATCCGGTGTTGCTATGAGCTGTGGCATAGGCTGCAGATGCGACTTGGATCTGGCGTGGCTGTGGCTGTGGTGTAAGCTGGCAGCTGGAGCTCTGATTCAACCCCTTGCCTGAGAACTTCGTATGCCGCAGGTGGGGCCCTAAAAAGAAAAAAGAAAAAAAGAAATTGGTTTCTCCTGCGAGTTTCGTGGAGAGGCCTTGGGACGTGTAACGGGAGAGTGAACGGCCTCGAAACATCCACACGGTGGACACACAGGCCGGAGTCACAGGGCTGTTCCCGATGATGATTTTCGATGAAGGCAGGTGGCAGGGCCACACGGGCAGGGCAGGCAGAGCGGTTCTGCCGAGCCCACGCGGTGCAGACAGCACGCAGTGCGGGGAGAAGCCACCGGGAAGCCGGGCTTATTCGAGAGCAAACTTCAAAGCGTCTTCCTGTTTTCCTCTCGGAAAGTGCTTCTCTGGCCTGAGTGCCAGGCACATTCTTGCGGGGCAGTGAATTCAGTACTGAGGTACCTGCCCTGAAGCTGTTCTGAGCTTTGAGTTACATTCAAAGGCTTTCGACCATCATTGACCTTGGGGGTAAAATTCATCCACCTCGGAATTAATTGATCTCCTCTCCAGAGAGCAAGACCGGATGTGAGGATAATCTGATGGGCACCCGTCTTAGTGGGGCCTATAATAAGATGTATTAATATTGTATGGCCTTGTGGTATAATCACACACTAGCACCTCATGAATGCACTTGGGGGAAATTTTAGTAAATGAGAATAAAACATTTTATGAAAGCATGTGATTATACAAGCATGATAATGAATTCTTTTCAAAAAAATCGTTTTTCTTTTTTTCTTTTTTTTTTTTTTTAGGGCCACACCCACAGCATATGGAGCTTCCCAGGCTAGGGGCTGAATCAGAGCTGTAGCCGCCGGCCTGCACCACAGCCACAGTAACACCAGATCCGAGCCACGTCTGCAACCTCCACCACAGCTCACGGCAACGCCAGATCCTCAACCCACTGAGCGAGGCCAGGGATCGAACCTGCGGCCTCTCAGATCCTAGTCGGGATCATTAACCTCCGAGCCACTAAGGGAACTCCCCTAAAGACTTTTAATGCAAATAAGTGGGCAGAAAAGTGAATATTTGGGGGTTCAGGAAACGTGGCAAATAGGACTCCTTTCCAGAATCCCCACCTGTGAGGACTAGTCTCCCCTGCTCGGGCGGCACCGCTCCTCTGACCCACACAACCCGTTTTGTATTCATCTGTCCCAGCATTTGCCACATTCCATTGAGATTATCTGGATTTGCTTCCTCCTAGACCGAAAAAAATTGCCTCTTTTCAGCTCCAGTAGTTGCAGGAAGGGATGGTGAAACCTCCCACAAACGTCCATAGGCCCCCAGAACCGCCTCAATCCTATAATCTACCCAAAAACCCTGTGCTCGCTACGCGCCCAGGGCTTCAAGACAAGCCCCGCCCTTTGCTTCCAGCTGAAATGTGGTCCCTCCACCCTGCCAGCATCAGAGCGTTCTGTCCGGATGTCTGGCACCCTGATGGGCACACGGCGGGCCCTCAGTTACTGTTTGATGAGTTAGGCCCATAAAACGGCCTCGTGACTTTTAACCTCCCCAAAGTCTGGCTTTCTCCCACCACGGCAAATGCGCGTTCTTGCAAGGAAAACGGCTGTATTTCAGTGGGTAGGAAGACGCCATGAAAGCAGTCCTTTCCGCCGTGTCGGCCCCGCTCAGCCGTCCAAGGGTCTCGAGTGTGTCCTAGGCAACGGTCCCGCCGAGGGCAACTCGGAGTCGAGGGTCGCGAAGGGGTCGGCACACTCACACTCTCCAGGCCCCCGCTGGGCGTCCGGCATTCTCCCTGCGGCCGCAGAGTTGAGCGACCCAACCTCATGACACAGAGCATTGGACAGCTGGCCATGGCGAGATTTAGAGAGATTTGCATCCGGGAAGTACACCGTGGAGCCACATATGTGTCTGGAACTCAACAGCTATAATTTCGATTCCGGGGCCAGGCTCCAGACATCCGTATCTCAGACCTAAGATCTATTTCTGTCTCCGAGAATGGCTCTCCTCCCTCCCACCATCAGTGCCAGGGTCACCTGAACGGCGTCTTTTAAACCTGCGGCACAACGGAGACTGCTCGTCCAGAAGGCCCAGCATCGCTCAGGTTTCCGTAATTGGCACTTGGTCCTGCCGCGCCCGAGGAGAGTTTTATGCGTGACTCAAGCTTTTAAAATACCTGCATCCAGCATATATTTACCTCTGCCGAGCTCAAGGAGTCGGGGAGAGACACCCTGTTTGTGGGTTAAGGAGCCGGCAAGATGGACAAGAATGATGTGGCAGTGGGTGATGCCATTCAGGAGAAAGACGTTTGGGGCTGGTTTTTTGTTTGTTTTAAAAAATTCACTGACATGGTATAAACTTCTCTTTGAAGTATGACTTACCCCAAAAAGTATAAAAATCCTAAGTGCACAGTGGGATCGGTTTGACGTATCTGACCGCACCCATGTAACTAGCACTCAGACCGAGAAACACAACATTCCCGCACCCCAGAAAACCCCCGGTTCCCTTCCAGTTACCACGCCCCTAAGCATAACCACTGCCCTGCCTTCCACCACCACAGATTAGTTTTCTCAGGGCTCTTTTTAAAGCTAAATTGGGAATAATATGGTCATCTCTTAAAGCTCTTTGTTTTTTAAGAATCTTAAGATCCACAGTATTTGGCTCCTTTATTTATTTATTTATGTTTTTATTTTTGCTTTTTAGGGCTGCACCAGCAGCATATGGAGGTTCCCAGGCGAGGGGTCCAATCCAGCCATGCTGGATCCTTCACCCCCTGAGCGAGATCAGGGATTGAACCTGAAACCTCATGGTTCCTAGTCATTTCCACTGTGCCACGACGGGAACTGCAATGTTTGGCCCGTTACAGTTGTACCTGCCGGGAGTTCCCATGGTGGTGCCACAGGTTAGGGGCCCAGTGTTGTCTCTGTGAGAATGCAGTTCGATTCCTAGCCCCACTCAGTGGGTTAAGGATTCAGCCTTGCTGCAAGCTTCGGTGTGGGTCGCAGATGAGCTTGGATCCAGTGTTGCTGTGCCTGTGGTGTAGGCCTCAGCTGCAACTCTGATTCCATCCCTGGCCTGGGAACTTCCATATGCTGCAGGTGTGGCCATTAAATAATAAATAAATACATTAATTAATTAAATTGTACCTGCCTCCCCTCTCCCTCTCCCGTTCTGGGTCCTCTTCCATGTTAGGTAAACATGTCATCTTCTCCGGATTCTCCTTATGCGAAGCCAAAGCGTTGGCCGAGTGGGCGTCTACGTCGTTCTTTTTTTACAGAGCATTTATCGGCATCTCCCATGTGCTGGTCGCTGTCCCAGGCACCAGGGTTACAAAGCCTACAATACCGAGGTCACAACAGAATTGGGGGAAAGTAGGGAGGTGTCTGAAAGCCCCAGGAGGGGCACCTAATCCAGCCAGGTGACCGAAAAAAGCTTTCCAGGGCAGTGTCTCAGAGGATGGGCAGGTGCCAACACACGAGGAAGGCCAGGCTGGAGGATGGGGGAGGGGGGCAGGTGGGGAGGAAAGGCTGGGTGGGAAAGGGAGGGCGGGCGTTCCACTTGCTGAGTCAGAGGCAGGAGGAGCTCCTTTATTTAAGAAACTGCTGGAGTTCCCATCGTGGCTCAGTGGTTAATGAATCCAACTAGGAACCATGAGGTTGCGGGGACTATCCCTGGCCTTGCTCCGTGGGTTAAGGATCTGGTGTTGCCGCAAACTGCAGCATCGTTCGCGGATGCGGCTTGGATCTGGCGTGGCTGTGGCTGTGGTGTAGGTCAGTTACTGCAGCTCTTGTTCCCTAGCCCCTTGCCTGGGAACATCCATATGGCTTGGATGTAGCCCTAAAAAGACAAAAAACAAAAAAAATTTTTAAATAAAATGAAATACATAAATCAGAAGTTCCCTGGTGGTTCAGCAGGTCGAGGATCTGGTGTTTTCACTGCTGTGGCACCAGTTTGCTCCCTGGCCCAGAAACTTCTGCACTCCACAGGCAGAGCTGGGAAAAAAATAGAGCCACACCATAAATCCACATATAGGCGGGGAGAACAGGAGGTGGCAGGAGTAAACATTTTGGAAGGAAGAAATGAGACGAATGATTGAATAAAAACTGAGCAAACTTAACGAAGACAAAACTCCAGCCAGAAGTAGGGAAACCAAGAACTGAATCCATTTACAGAGCAGGCAATGGGGTTATTGCAGGAATTAGACCTCTCGCAAGTGTAGGAGGAGCTGAGGCAGTGGCCATCTGGAGTGGGGAGAAGGGGGTCAGAGGAGTCCGTAACAAAGCCTCCTCCAAAATGATCAGAGGTGGACCACGTGCAGCTTGCTGGGAGACAGAGACGCCCAGCGAGTCTGGCTGCTGGGAAGGGGGCCAGAGCAAGGCTGCAGCTTCTGGCAGCTGCCCATCAGGAGGCTCAAGCCTCTGGTGGTGTGCCGGGGCCACTGGGGACGTTTGGGGAAAGGGACTGAATGTAGAGCCGAGAACAGGTCGGACCCCAGCGAGCGCTTGTGCACCTGTCACCTTGACCTCCCTTCAGTGGCACCACTTCGCTTGCACCTCTTCGTGCCCACACCGGGCCCTGTGTGGGCTCTCCTCTGGCACAGAGCTCTGCAGGGCAAGGCGGTCCAGGAAATGGGGTTCCAGCTCAGCCAAGTGGAAAGGAAAACTTGGATGCCTCGAGCTCAGGGAACAAGAAGCTGGAAGGAGGCCCGACACTGTTGCCAGGAGCACCACACCTGACCCGGCTGCTCATGCCCAGGACGCGGGGTGAGAGAAAGACCGTCCGTCGGTGCTGATGCCGTGGCAGCTCTGAGCTGAATGCCTTTCCCCGCTAAAACCTCACCTGCTTTTCCGCTTGTAATTGCCACTTTAAATGTCAAATCCCTCCAAGGTGCGGCTCTGCTCTTTGGCGCTCTTTCTTTTCTTTTCTATTTCTGGGGCTGCATCCGCGGCACATGGAGGTTCCCAGGCCAGGGGTCGAATCGGAGCTGCAGCTGCCGGCCTCCACCGCAGCCACAGCAACGCGGGATCCGAGCCGAGTCTGCGACCTGCACCATAGCTCTCGGCAACGCCGGATCTTTGCCCCACGGAGCAAGGCTGGGACGGGACCTGCGTCCTCCTGGATGCCATTCAGGTGCATTTCCGCTGTGCCACGGCGGGAACTCTTCTTCGCCTTTCACTTTTCTGTCACGCCCTGAGCTTCCATTCCGGTTGGCAGCTCCCACACCCACAGCCACTCGTGGTCCAAAGCTAAGCGAAGCCTCGTCACTGCTCACCGTGGGGCGGGGGGGGCTGCAGCGACCCCTCCGTCACCCCCTCTGCCGGCCCCACCCAGGCCTTTCCTCCAGGCAGAAGAGACCCTTTCACCTGCGCAGACCTGCTTTCTTCCGTGCGGGCCCAGCCTGCCTCTCTTGCCCTCTCCTCCCCGAGCTGGTCTCGGGCTGCACGTTGCCCCACACCCTCCCTCTTTCTGGCATAACTCACTTCTCCAGGGTGGACACCTGCGTCCTTTAGAGGCCTCCCTCTCAGCCAGTGTGTGGAGACTTCTGGTTGCTCTCTCCGCTCCCGTGGGTCCAGGGTGTGAGCTTGACTTATCAAAGCCCAGCCAGCCCCCCGCCCACCCCGCCGACAGCAAGCTAAGCCTCCGTGACCCAGACCCCGAAATGCAGTGGCTCAGCTGAGAGAAACATTCACCTCTGGCTTACGTACCAGCCTAAGGGTGAGGGGTCCTGGCTGACAGGCCGGCCACCCGGGGACCCAGGGTCCCTCTGTCGTGCCGCCCTGCCTTTTTTCCTGCAGGGTGTTGTCCTCATCCGCCTGGTCAAGGCCGGAGCCGAGCAGGACCCCGGGAGGCCTCCCCCGAGGGGACCCCGCTCATGCCCTCCGCCAGCCTTTTAGCTATGGAAAAACTTGAGTCAAAGAACCCGTCTAATCAGAGAAGTGAAAAAGTGCAGCGAAAAAAGCAAACAGTGATCGTAATTCAGCCATTCGACAGAGGCAAGGACGTCACTTCTTCAAAGACGATAGACCACGTTCTGAGCCGTGTCCTTGAAGCTGTTTCGCAGGTGCCGAAGCCCCCGCCAGGGGCAAGGCGTCGACTGGGTGCTGCCCACCAGCAGCCGAGACCCCAGACCGGCTGGAACCAGGAGGCTGATGACGCCCAGTGACCCCACCTCCCGCCCATCAGGAAAAGGTCCATGAGCTGATCAGCCCAGCTCCTCAGACGCGGTGAGACGCCTCACGACCCGCTCTGTGCCTGGCGATGAAACTGCTTTTTCTGTTTCCTCCAACTTTTTCTTCCGAGTTTCTGTTTGGCATCGGCGTACAGAGGCAGCCGCGATTTCAGGAGCAAGGCTGGGTTCCGGCCGTGTCCGTATTCACATCCCCGCAGGGAAGGGAAGGAAAAACGCTTTTTCCTTTTAAGCACACGAGGAGGAAGCTGCCCCCCACCCCCTTCACGTCGCACTGGTCAGAACCAAGCGAGAAGGCCACAGGGTGACCCCAGGGAGGGCTAGGAGATGCCATCTCTGGTGGGATGACTGTCGCCCAGGTGAGTTCGCTCCCTGGTGGCAAAGAGCGGAGAACAGATGCGGTTGGAACCAGATGTCCCACAGCCTGGCTGCCGTCGAAGGCCGAGGGGATGATCTCTGTTTTCGACGTGTCACCGCTCACTTCTGGTAATTAATATTCCGCCTCCTTCTCCATCCCAGACAACATGCGTGGTCTACCCAGCCCTCAACTGTCTCCCAAAACACATCTAAAAACGGCATCACCCAGTGTAGAAGCTGCTGTCATCCCCTTAGCCCTCCAGGGCACACTACCCACCTTCCAGGGGTCAGGGCCTGAAAAGCTTCGCCTGGGACTTTCTGCGGCTGCCTGAGCTTGCAGGGCGCACAGGGCAGCCTGACGTGCTGGAGAATTAACGTCCTTCCCACGAGCGCAGTTCAGTTCAGCTCGCCTCACCCAGCGCCGTGCAGCCCGCCTGTGCCAGGCTCCGTGCTAGACGCCAGGGATGCAGAGAGACCTCGAGCTCCACCAGCACACGCTGGAGGCCGGGCACAGTTCTGCCGGCTTTACCTGCAGCCCTCGTTTTAATTCTCACTGCAGACCTTTGAAGGCAGGGGACTCTTCTCCGATCCATTTTATGGATGAAAAAACTGAGGCTTAGCAGGCTTAACTATCTGCCCAAATCCCCAGCTTGTAAGCGGCAGAGTGTCTGACTCCAGGACGGCTGCTTCTGATCAGAGATGCTCCCTGGCCTGCAGGTAGGGTGGGTGGAGGAGTAACTAACTGTCCACGTCCACGCTGAACACAACAAAGAAACGTGCAATGCTAGACAGGGGATGATTTCTTTTGACTTCTTCCTGGAGAGAATGTGTTTGGGTGGGAGCTAAGCAACCATCCCCCAGAAGCCTTATGTTTGGATTTTTACCTGGGGGGAGATACAATTTATATGTGTACACACACACACACACACACACACACACACACACACACACACATGGCTTTTTAGGGCCACGCCCACGGCATATGGTGGTTCCCAGGCTAGCAGTCGAATTGGAGGTACAGCTGCTGGCCTACACCCCAGCCCCAGCCACAGCCACGGGATCCAAGCCTCATCTGCAACCTATGCCACAGCTCGTGGCAACACCAGGAGATGAGAGAGGCCAGGGATCGAACCCACATCCTCGCGGATACTGGTGGGGTTTGTTACCGCTGAGCCGCGATGAGAACTCCAATGCTGAACATTTTTTAAAATTCGTTTTATTGGCGTATAGTTGATTTGCCGTGTGGTTAATTTCTACCGAACAGCAAAACGATTCAGTTGTACAGATAGACACATATTCTGTTCCATGTTCTTTTCCATCATGGTTTGTCACAGGACATGGAGGGTGGTTCCCAGGTTCTACAGCAGAAGTTTTTGTCAAGTCTATCATTTTATTTTTATTTATTTTTCTTTTTTGGCCTCCCCACAGCGTATGGATTTCCCAGGCCAGGGATCAGATCGGAGCTGCAGCTGCAGCAACAGCAGATCCTTGATGCACTGTGCTGGTTGGGGATCGAACCGGTATGAATCTAATTCTGTATTTTTAAGCCACTATTTTGAATCTTTTTACAGCAAACTCTTTTAGCTCAGTGCTCCCCAATGCTTTTCACATAACGTGACTTGAAGAAAATGGCAATATTTGTGTGACACAATATTTGGGAATATCTGTGTAGGAATGCGTGAAAATACTAATTACATTTCCTGGGTAGCACGTAATTATGAAAAGAAATAAAATACAAAGTATTTAGGAAATAGTAAACTATTGAATTAGAATAAAACTTCCAAAGAACTTTTTCAAAATAAGAAATCCGCTTGCTTCCACGAATATTGTGTACTAGATTCTACGTTTGAAACGGCCCCCAAATTCCTGAGTAAGTTCTTCCAGTTACGGTCTCTCCAGGTTCATGATCACCACCAATGGCAAGACACAAGACACATCCACAGAGAGAGGCTGGGAAGGGCAGCAAAATCCATCAATTCCCCCTCACTTGTCAGAAACGCCTTTCTTGTTCTTAATAGAGTTAAGAGCCTTTGTATTTTCCTCTTAATGATGCAAATTATTCTCTGAATCTAACAGCTCAGCTTTTTCTTTCATTGACAAAGGATGCTGAAATTTCTCATAACGATATGAAGGGCTTTAGAATACAATAGTTCTTTGTTCAAGTTAAATACTTTAAAATTACGATAAAATTTTCTTACAGTGTACACAGACATGGTGCTATTAGTCTGAACCATTTTTCTTTAGGAGTCAAATAATAATTCCAAACTAGTTCCCTGGTAATGTCACTTCTCCGAAGCACTTTTTTTTTTTTTTTTTTTTGCTTTTTAGGGGCGCACCTGCAGCCTAAGGAGATTCCCAGGCTAGGGGTCTAATCGGAGCTACAGCTGCCAGCCTATGTCACAGCCACAGCAACACCAGATCCAAGCTGCATCTGCGACCTACCCCACGGCTCACGGCAGCGCCAGATCCTGAACCCACTGAGGGAGGCCAGGGATCAAACCTGACACCTCATGGGTCCGAGTCGGATCCGTTGCCTCTGCGCCACGACGGGAACTCCACAAAGTACATTTTTCCTTTGAATCCATAAATGTTGTTAGCACGTATTAATAATGTGTGGAGGTCCCGAGACGACCCTCAGGCTCACTGATTTGCTAGAAGGACTCATAGAACTCAGAAACCCTGGTATATTCATGCTTAGCGTTTATGACGGGGAAAGGGTACAAATAAAAATCGGTTGAAGGTGGGAGTTCCCGTCGTGGCTCAATGAACCCGACTAGTATCCATGAGGACACAGGTTCAATCCCTGGCTACACTCAGTGGGTTAAGGCTCCAGCGTTGCCAGGAGCTGTGGTGTAGGTGGCAGACGCAGCTCGGATCTGGCGTTGCTGTGGCTGTGATGTAGGCCTACAGCCAAAGGTCTGATTTGACCCCTAGCCTGGGAAGCTCCACATGCTGTGGGTCCTAAAAAGATGAAAAAGAAAATCAGTTGAAGGAAAAGACGCTCGGGCGAGGACGTCCAGGAGGAAGTAGATACAGCTTCTCCGGGCCTCCCTCCGGCGGCGTCACGCAGAGAGCATCCGCCTCTCCCGGGGGCGACGGGTGAGAACCCGGCAAGTGCCGACAAGCCCGGGAAGTGCCACTGTGTGCCAGACCCTACGTCTCTGGGTTTTGAAGTCAGAGGCTTTTCCTTTAGCCTCCCACGCCTCCCTCCGTCTCAGGATGACTCACTGATCAGGAAACACGGCTCCAGCTAAAAACGAGTTAAAACAGTCCCGGGCCGTTGCACCCTGCCTTGGCCCAGGGACTTACTCTGACCGGCTTTTCACAAATGATGTCTTCCTGCTTAATTGCTTTTTGGACTCGCGTTTGTTTACCTTTTGGAGTTTTATTGCACCGAGGGTTTTCTTCTGTAATTGAAATGCTCCCTGACACCCCTTCCCTGTAAGCATCTCTTTCCAGAGAGAAGGTCAAGGAACAATGACCCCGAAGACAACCAGCAGCCATCACTGGACCAACGGATGCTGGACCCGATGACTCTCGATGATCTAGGGAGAGAGAATAAATAAGACACTTTAATCAATAACCCTGTCTTCCAAGCTAAGCCCGTTAAACCCCTTGCTGTCCCCTCTCACGGCAGGACACAGTTTTGAGCCATTCGCCTGCCGTGGCCTCCTTTGCCTGGCAAAGCAGTAAAACTGCTCTTTCTGCTTCGCCCGAAGCTCTGTGTCCAAGACTTAATTGGTGCTGGGGGACAGAGGCCACTTTTTAGCCACAGAAGCTCCTCTGGCCTTGGCGTCCAGGCTTTTTCATCAGGGGCCAGTTGTTTAGGATGTTCTACCCACATGGAGGACCTTAGCTGCTCAGTCTTGGGCCCCAGAGGTCGAAGGGATGCAGCAGCAAGGTCTGAGATCTCAGGCTTACAAAAATGGGCTCATCAGGTAGATCAGATACAAAAACCCAAAGATTCAGAGATCATCTTTCAGGAGTTGGTCATGGGCTAGTCCCAAAGACCTTTGCAGCGTGCCAGTTTGAACACCCCAAGCCTGCCGTGTTAACTCGTGACCACGCAAATATGTTAACTCATGACCACTCTTTTTTCTTTTTTTTTTTAGGGCTGCACCTGCAGAATACTGAGGTTCCCAGGCGAGGGGTCAAATCAGAGCTGCAGCCGCCAGCCTACACCACAGCCACAGCAACACCAGATCCAAGCCATGTCTGTGACCTACATCTCAGCTCATGGCAACGCTGGATCCTTAACCCACAGAGCTAGGCCAGGGATCGAACCCACATCCTCATGGATACTAGTTGGGTTCGTGACCACTGAGCCATGACGGGAACTCTGAAATATGAGTCTTATAATTTTTGGTCAAGTTCATTTGGAGACTCAAAAATGACAATTCAGCCAGATTTCAAAGCTAGTTAGTACCCTTCAAAAGAAATTTGCACAGTGAGATGGGTTTGCAGTTTTTATGTTTCATTTTTATTATTTTTTAAGCTCATAAACTCTTGGCAAAACTCTTCTTTGGAGAGTCGGCCAAAGTACGAAACAGCAGAAAGCAGTTTTATTGTCCTATTTCTTCCCATGAGGCTGAAAACACGCAAGGCTGACAGCCTGGAGTTTAATTCCCCATTTTGACCATGTGATAGTGGAAGTCAGATCTTCGAGGAAGCATGTGCGCATGATAACTTTCTGTGCGTGGGAGAATGTGCTGCTGAAATCTCAGGATGTGCGGAGCGCACGGAGTAAAGCCTGGACATGGCGCTGTTGCCGCCACCCCAGGAGGGCTGTCCCGCATCTTGGTTCAAGGTGCTTGGCTACCCCGGACTGCTCCCCCTCGCTGGGTTCTGGAACTTCTGCTGCTGCTTCTGGCTGTGCCTCCTGAGGCCTGCAGACGCGTCACATCGCAATGATGTGTCACGCTGCAGTGCAAACTTTTTAGGCCTTCTAGATCAGCTTTGGTTCTGTGTCATCCGAGGTGTTTTCAGTGCGTCTGTGTGGCGGTTTGGAAATGACCTCTGTATTTACTTCTTTGGCCCCAAACCTAGTGCGGCTGGTTTTCATGGGGGCGGGTAGACAAGTGATCCTGCGAACAGGCGAGGCATCTCACTTGGGCCGTGAAGTGCAGGCTATTAGTTTGCAGCCAGTGTCTTGAGCTCTGCCTGAAGGTATTGCAACCGCTTATAAAAGGACTTTGTCTCTTGCCTTGCAACGACACGCACCGAAGATCCAATCTCTCCCTGCGCTTTGCAGTCAGGTGTAGGCAGAGGTGATGCCTCTGGGCGCCACCGTCCGCAGCACGAAGCTGTTATTCTCACAGGTGCCTCCGTGTGGCCTCAAGATTGTCAGATGGCTGCTTTGGCTCCAGCCTCGGACTCACGTTCCAGGCAAGAAGAAGGCAGCAGCAAGGAGGGAGAAGTGGCGTCTCCATCAAGAAATCGGTGCTTTCTCAGAGGCCTCTAGCACTTTCTGCTTGCGTCTCGGTGTCTAGAACTGGCCGCCCCAGGGGTTCCTGCTGTGGCTCAGTGGGAACGAACCCGACGAGGATCCATGAGGACTTGGGTTTGACCCCTGGCCCCACTCAGTGGGTTAAGGATCTGGCGTGGCCGTGGGCCGTGGCGTAGGTGGCAGACGCAGCTCGGATCTGGCGTGGCTGTGGCTGAGGTGGAGGCTGGTGGCTACCGCTCTGATTAGACCCCAAGCCTGGGAACCTCCATGTGCCATGGGTGCAGCCCTAAAAATGTTTTTAAAAAGAACTGGCCACCCCGGTTGCAAGGCAGGCTGGGAAATGTGGTTTTTGGCTTGGTGTCTTGCCTCCTTGGGCAAAATCGGATATTGTTTTCCCCAGTCTGGCCTCAGCTGACGCCCAAATATCATCTCATATTTCCTCCCCTTGACTTCCGTTCTTCAGTCTTACTGGTTGTAACAGGCAATGCTCTTGTTCCTCCCAGAGCCCCTCGGATCCCCTTCTCCGTCGCTGTGCACGTGGCCTCGGCTTTGCGAGGCTTTCGCTTCCAGCACCCAGTGCCCGTAGCTCCTTTGAGTGGCCGGGCTGCCTTCAGGCTGCTGAAGCCCACTTCGCCTACATGAACTGTTTGAGCATTTGCGTCTCCTTGGGGAGACCCTAAGCCGGGCCTGACGGGACTACGAGGGTCTCAGTTGCCTTCGGTTGGGACAACCTGTAAGGCATAGCCATGCACTGGAGCTCCCTGTGGGATCAGGCCGAGCAGGATTCTGCCTGAAGTCAAATTTTTGCTGGGCCTCCTCTTCCCTGCCCTGCTAGTCCTGTGCGCTTGTTGGGTACCTCCCACCCCCACCCCTGAGGGAGAACGTAATGAAACGCCTGCACATGAATTCTCATCTCAGACTCTGCGTCTGGAGTCCTTGACTTCAGACACCGGCCTTCTGTCTTCCCAGACTATGCGAAGCCTGCTCTGACCACAGGGCCTTTGCACACCATCACAAAAGCATGTGCATCCCAGATACATGCCTGGTCCAGGGCTTCACTTTACCTAGGTTTTTGCTCCAATATCACCTCATCAGTGAGAATTTCCTTAAGCACACTGCCGAAAATAGAGCCCTCCATTAATTTCCATCTCTGCTTAATTTTCTTTCAGTTTCATTCATCACTGCTTTAACAGGATGTATATTTTGAGGTAGGAAAGGAGCTCTTTAGAGCCCATGAGCGTTTATCAAGATACCACAGCTGAGTCGGGAGCCCACATTGTTCATGGTCTCAAGGAGGACCCAGACTGCACGGACCTGGCTTCCAGGCGGTGTGACGTCTCTGTAGAGGTCCACGCTCAGGGCGATACAGGCGATCGCTTCTGTCCAGGAGAGTCCGGGAAAGCTGCTTGGAAGAGGCCCACATCTGACTGACAGTAAAGGCTCGCCCCGCACAGCTCCAGGTGCAGAGCTGAGCTGTTGGCACCAGAGGGCGCTGTGACCTAGGACATGGGCCTCCCGTCTTCCCGGCCACCTTGTGGGCCCTGCGGCTCCAAGCCCTCAGGGCCCAGTCACACTTCCGGCTGGGTCCCCACTGCTGTCTGGCTGTCGGCACAGAGCACCTTGGGGAATCTTTTGCATTGCATCTTATTTGGTTGTCTTTTCTATGCAGTAATGACGGAGACGGAAGTGCTGCTGGAGAGGCAGTGGGGAGTGAACGTCGCGTCTGAGAGTATATGGTCTAAGCCAGAGGGTCTCCAAGGGGGGCCCCGGGGCCAGCGGCATCAGCAACTACTGTGAACATGGGAGAAATGCAGATTCTCAGGGCCCCCTCCAAACACGCTGCTTTCGGTGCACCGTCAAGGGTGAGAAGCTCTGGTCTAAGAAAGTCGTGCCCGGTGAGTGGGTGACCTCAAAGGAGGGAGTCCAGGGTGATGCAGAAGGGCCCCAGCGCAGATGAACAAGGGCCAAGGGAGGCTTCCTGGAGGAGGTGTCATGGGACTTGTTAACAGACAGGGGAGAGGAAAGAAAGGGATTCCAAACACAACAAATGCGCCGAGGGCCACAGGAGGGAGGGCTTAGGCTCTGAGCAGACCCCCGACCGAAGGGGCTTCCACAGAGGGGCTCAGTCTCTGTCCCTCCATGGACACTCCTGACCTCTCTTCAGGGGCCCCATGTTTTGAAAGGTGTGGTTTTCCCCAAAGCTGCTCTAAAATAATTAATAATTAATACTTCATTCATTTCCTACTATTGATTAATCAGTGTCTATAGCTCTACTCAGAGTCTCTGATTAGCAAGAGATGTTCTCATTCTCTGCCCTGAATTCATAGTGGCAGCAATGACCACTTACTCAGGGCGGGCAAATGCTTTACGTGTGCCAGCATATTTAATTGCCACCCTCTGCCTTGGAGCACCCCCAGCCTCTGAGTTGGGGGTACTGCTATCACCCCCATTTCATCAAAGAGGAAACTAACAAGAGAGGCTTGTCATTTGGCCAAAAGTTCAACTGGATATGCTCTAACCTGGGTCAGCCCTCCTGCAGACTGAACCCTATTAACAGCTTTTTTTTAAAAAAACAGAAGTTCATTATTTTTTCTCTTTTTTTTCATCTTCCTCCTCTTTGGCTGCACCCTTGGCTTGGGGAGGTTCCTGGGCCAGGGATCTCACTTGCACCACAGCAGCACCCCAAGCTGGGAGCACCCCAAGCAGGGAGAACTCTGCTTCCCTGTTTCTTGAGCTCGATGGAGTTCCAGCCCCAAAGAAATATACCTGGCCTGTCAGTACATACAGCCTCATCCCAAGCAAATGCACAATTCCTATTATGCATTTGGAAGGACTAAAATTACCCATTTCTATCTTGAGCATTCCCTAGGGTTCTAGGGCTCCAGGACAGAATCACTGAACTAGTCCAACATTCTCTTTCCCAACACCCACTACGGAGATAAGCATATGAAAGCCCGGGAGTTCACGCTGTGGCTCAGTGGGTTAAGAATCTGACAGCAGCAGCTTGGGTCACTGCAGAGTTTCAGGTTTGAGCCCCAGCCTGGTGCAGTGGGTTAAAGGATCCAGTGTTGCCACAGATGCTGCATAACCTGGCCTGGGAGCTTCCTGGCTGTGGGTGCAGCCACTCAAAAAAAAACAACAAAGGATATGAAAGCCCAAGCGGGTGGTGAAGGGCAGGCAGTTTCCAGGACCCTCTCGAAGCATCCCTGACATCACGAAACTAAAGAAGAGCTCGCCGGTCCTCAGGTCATTCTCTCTCCCCATCTGCTCCCTTCCCCTCTCTCTGCTTCCTTCTTTCTCCAGCACCTAGGGAGCCCCTGCTCTGTGCCAGGCCCTGGGCCTCAGGGATACAGAAACAAATAAGCCCTTAAGGCCAGCCCTTCAGTTTCGCACAGGCTGTTGTGCGTGGCTGTACATGCTTGTGTTTAGCTATCTCCATCACAGAGGCAGTTTCCCTGCAGTTGTCATCAGCAGCAACACCGGCCATGTCCTCACCCGGTGGCTTTGTGGGATAGAATACAGCCTATCCCCACTTCCCCTCCATCCCTCCGGCTCTCTGCCTCTGCTCCTGAGATGGGCGCGCTCCACGCCCCTGGGAGGCATAGGAGGCCCTGCTGCTCCCTTTTCTCGAAAAGGGGGCATTGGGTAAACTGACTCACTGTATCTGCCCTTCCTCCCTCCTGCCTTCCTGCCATAGATGCTCCGTCGCTCCTGTCTTTTCTCACTTCTTGGGGTCAGTTTGATCAGCTGGTCCATGTTTGTGCGGATAAATGAGGTCGCGTTGCAGTCTCTGTGCTGGCTCCGAGGAACAGGGACAGGGACAGCGTCCAGACCTGGCAGCAGCCCTGGGGGAGCTCACAATCTGGGGCGGGAGCAAAAGGAAGGCTGCTCTGACCTCATCGTGAGAGGGCGATGGGACGGGGGAACTTAATTGCGAGGGGGTCGCCTGGACCGCACTGGGGGTGACGTTGTCATGCCCCAGCAAGTACCGGGCAAACGCAAGTGGCCCCTCTGGCTCCCTCAGGAAAGAGGGCAGTCCTTGCTAACTCCACCTGCAGAGGGAAGCCAGGATTCTTTGCTATTATTATTTATTTATTTGCTTTTTAGTGCCGCACCCGCGGCATATGGAGGTTCCCAGGCTAGGGGTCGAATCGGAGCTGCAGCCGCCGGCCTACGCCACAGCCACAGCAACACAGGATCCTAGCCTCATCTGCAACCTACACCACAGCTCACAGCGAGGCCAGATCCTTAACCCACGGAGGGAGGCCGGGGATCGAACCAGCAACCTCATGGTTCCTTGTCGGATTCGGTTCTGCTGTGCCAACGACGGGAACTCCAGAAGCCAGGATTCTTTTGGAGAAGTCTCTAATGGCCAGGGAAGCGAAGGGCGATCCAGCAGAAAACTCTGTTCACAGGCTGAGAGGGTCTCTCCTCAGAGACAGACTCTAAGTCACCAGTTCACAAACACTGATTATAAACCAAATTGTAGGTTTAAATCCTTTTAACAGACATGACTTTTGGAGTTCCCGCTGTGGCTCAGTGGGTTAAGGACTCGATGTTGTCTCTGTGAGGACGTGGGTTTTCTCAGTGCGTTAAGGATCCGGCATTGCAGCATAGGTCATAGGTCACAGATACGCTTCAGATCCGGCGTTGCCGTGGCTGTGGGGTAGGCCGGCGGCTGAAGCTCCGATTCGACCCCTAGCCTGGGAACCTCCATATGCTGCAGGTGCAGCTGTAAAAAGAAAAAAAAAAGATTTTTAACATTGCTATAAAAGTAGTATGTGCCACTGAAAATACGTGTGACAGAGAAATAAATGTGAGTTTCAGCCTTTGCCTTTGGTGTGCAAATTTCCAGCTACATCTAATCACATAAAATTCTACATACACGTGTGTGTTTATATGCAAATATATATGGAGAGAGTGACCTTCTAAAAACATAGATAAAAATGTAATGAAGTATTTAATTACGTATGTTATGTATGTAGTCTACATAGTAATACTATATATATATTGTAGCACATATATACAAACACACTATTCGACTTGCTTTTTTCCAGCTAGAGGGACGCTAGGCGGTGGGCATCCTCCCACACTGTCACACGCAGGTCAGCCGCTGTCACTCTCCATAGGCCGTGCTGCATGGACACGCCACGAATTCCTCAGTCCTGCGTGTTTCCAGTCTTCTGTTACTACACTGCTGCAAAGGACTTCCCGTGTGTCTATCTTTGCTCAACCCTGACAGCGTTTCTATGAAATGAATTCTTTTCGTGTGTGTGTGTCTGAGGGCCAGAGATCGAACCCGCAACACAGCAGGGACTTGAGCCATAGCAGTGACAATGCCCAATCCTTAGCCCACGATGCCATCAGCAGTTACATAAAAGAAATTATTTTTTCAATTAATTTTTTTTAATCCTGGCAACAATAAACTTTGAGAACAAAAGCGCTTTTACGTTCTTAATTAGGTGAGCTTCCCATCTGTGGGCTCCAAGTGCCTCCCAAAATAAATTCTTAAGGGCGGAATCGACTGGATCAAAGGGCACACAAGTACAAACCTTGGTAGGAATTGATGGGTTTCTGTCCAAAAAGCGGACCAATTGCGATGCCCAGCGGTGGTGGGGGCCTGCGGAGACTCCATGCCAGCACTCGGTTCCTTTGCAGTGCTGCTACCTGATGCATGAAAAATGTCATCACGTGGTTTTCATTTGGGTTGGATTTTCTGCGGAGTCTAGCGTCTCTTGGCGTGTTCATGGGCCATTTGAACGTCAGCCTCTGTAAAATGTATTTTCTCATGTTATTCACCTACGTTTCTTCCTCTTCTTTTGCTTTTTTACTTTTCTTTCTTTCTGCTTTTTTTTTTTTTTTTTTTTGGCTGCACCCACAGCATATGAACGTTTCCAGGCTGGGGGCTGAAGCCAAGCTGTAGCTGCTACCTACGACACAAGTGCAGCACAGCCGGATCCTGAACCCATTGCGCCACAGCAGGAATGGCTTGCTTTTCTTTCTTTATGCTTTTTTTCTAAGTTGATTTGTAAGAGGTCTTTGCATATCTGGTTCTTAGCCTTCATCTGTCAAATGGAAAAGAAACCAGTATTTTCTCCCACTTAGTGTTTGTCATTTGTTTGTATGTACTGTTTCTCCCTGTAGACGTTTGAAAACATTTATGTAGTCAGATCCATCCATTTTTTTCCTTGATAATTTCTTGGGTTTGTGTCGTGTTTTAGAAAGATATTGTTCTGCTCCGTGATCAGGAAAACATCCTCTGATACTTTCCTCTAGACTTTTTACGGTTTTGTCATCGGCACATTTTTAACCCGTAGGCAGTTTAGGGTATGCAAGGAGTTAGAGACACAGCTAGATGCCCATCGATTGACCTAATATGTCTTTTCCTTGCACGTAAGTGAAAGGTCACCCTTATCATATACCAAACTTCCTTTTCTCTTTTCGAAACCCTTCTCTCTGCAAGACTTGACCACATCTTCCGGTGAGCTGCCCACCTTTCCTCAGGCTGTGTTAGTGCCTTTCCAGTGAGGTCCCATGGTCCCCCCAAAGGGACTCTGCATCTCTCTGACTGTGTTCATTTATTCCTTCAACAAACACTTACTGAGAACATGCTCCATGCCGGGGACTATGGTGGGCTCAGGAGGGACAGAGGGAATAATACAGATGTGGGCCCTGCTTCAGGGCTGCTTTTAGTGATTTACCCTCCGGGCCACTGCAATTCCCACCAGCCCCACGTTCCAGGGCTCTTCACTGTCAGGCCAGAGTCTCTCCTGATTGTTTTCAGATGCCCCGAGCCATAGCTCAGCCAAGGCCAGTGGTAATGGGGCCAAAACAAGTTTGATTTTAAATAAACCTGGCTTCCTCTCCACCATTGTTAGAGAGACCCTTATCTGTTCACTCTGTTTCCATCAGATAAGAAAAAGCCACAGCAGACCGGGAACTATGGTGTGCCCTGAGCTTTCGGAAATAATTTTTTTTGAAGGGGAAAAAGAAAACAGGAGAAAGAGACTGAGAAGGCTATCTTATCTATAAAAGATCTTTGAATCCTGGCGGCGGCGAAGGCAGCACAGGGTCGCTCTAGTCCTGTGACCTTGAGGGAGTCATTTAAGTCTCCGGCTCCATGTCACACTGGGGGTCAACGGACAGGCGCTGTGCCAGGATCTCTGCTCACAAGGTTTCAGCTGCTCTCAGCACGGCGCTTCTGTTGGGCAGCCTCACGGCCCTGGACGCACACGCCAAAACCCAGGCTCCAAAAGGGAAATGGACAGGCCTGACGCTGCCCATGCAGAAAGAGCAGAGCTAGGACTCGATCTGGTTTTGATTCTGAATCTTGTCCTTTCTGCTTGACCAGAGATGTCTCATTTTTAGGTAGAAGATTGTCCACCTCCCCTCCCCTCCCGGGTCACGGTGCCCTGCTGCGCTGCTGAGCACTTCTGAGAAAAGCGGGAGAAGGGACCTGCCCCCCAGACATCACTACACGGCTGCACTATTGAGACAGACTGGCGTTCATAACATCGTAAATCAACTACGCTTCGAAAACAAAACAACCGAAAAACAGACAGGAGTCCCCCCCGTCGTGGCACAGCAGAAACGGATCGGTCTGGGAACCATGAGGTTTCGGGTTCGATCCTTGTTCTCCGCTCAGTAGGTTAAGGATCCGGTGTTGCTGTGGCTGTGGTGTAGACCAGTAGCTGTAGCTCCAACTGGACCCCCAGCCTGGGAACTTGCATGTGCTGCAAGGGCAGCCCTGAAAAACCCCACAAAGACTGAGTGGTGTTGGCACAGGGACAGACCAAACCGGCCCATAAGAAGACACAGGGAGACCCAGAATCACGCCCCCACTCGTGTGGGGCTCGGGCGTGTGGCAGAAGCGACCATCACTGCGAGGAAAGGAGGGAAACAGCTTAAATGGAGAGAAAAGGACTCCACACCGTAGACGGAGATCGGCGCTGCATGGATTTGAGGACTTGATTTGCAAAACGCCAACTTTAAAACACTTAGAAACACAGGGAAATGTCTTTTAGAGTTTGGGATAGAGAAAGATTAAAGATTTCTTTTTTTTTCCCCATCTTCTTTTTAGGGCCGCTCCCGTGGTGTATGGACGTTCCCAGGCTAGGGGCTGAACTGGAGCCCCAGCTGCCGGCCTCCACCACAGCCACAGCAATGCCAGATTGGAGCCGCATCTGCCACCCACGCCACACGGCAATGCTGGGTCTTTAACCCACTGAGAGAGAGGCCAGGGATCGAACGTGTGTCCTCACGGACACTAGTCAGGTTCAGTACCACTGAGCCAAGCCAGAACTCCTGAGCAAGATTTCTTAAATAAGACCTCAAAAGCGTTTATTTACAAACAAAAGATTGATCCGTCTGACGCTATTAAAATTAAGAACTTGGGCTCAACAAAAGACTCCTTACAGAAAGTTAAGACAGGTGTTCCCACGGCGGTGCAGTGGGTTAAGAATTCAGCTGCAATGGCGAGAGTCACTGCGGAGGCACACGGGTTTGATTCCTGGCCCGGGAACTTCTGCATGCCATGGTACAGCCAAAAGCTTTTTTGGAAAAAGGAAAGAAATGGTGCTATTAGTCGTTGAAATATTGGGGTTGTTCCTTCCTGTCAGAAAGGTCAAAAAATATCCATCCGAAATGCCCATCAAAGGAGAGTGGTGAGTAAACAGTGATTTGCTCACATAGGATGTGCAACAGACAGCAGGCAAAATGAATCAGGTGGGAGCTCCCCGGTGCTCTAGCTGCTAAGGATCCAGCATGGTCGCTGCTGTGGCTTGGGTTCTACCGCCAGCCTGGGAACACCTGCATACGGCAGGCGTGGCCAAGAAAAAGTGAATAAGCTGTAGGGATGTGGCTTGAACGTAAGTTCATCTAATGAAGCCAGCACCGAGTAAAAGTGAATCTCAGATTCTCCACAACACGACGTCCTTTTGTGAAGTTAAAAACGACTACCGTTAAAGGTCCTTTTTCTATTATTTTTGGGGCTTTTTTGGGGGGGGGCTGCACCCGTGGCGTATGGAGAGTCCCAAGCTAGGGGTCAAATCAGAGCTGTAGCCCCCGGCCTACACCACAGCCACACCAGATCCGAGCCACATCGGCCACCTACACCGCAGCTCACAGCAACACTGGATCCTTCACCCACTGAGCGAGGCCAGGGATCCCAAACCCGAGTCCTCACGGATACGAGCCGGGCTCCTAACCCGCTGAGCCCCAACAGGAACCGCTAAATGCATTTTAAAAGGAATAAATACAGCATGTTTGATATACACAACAAGAAAATATTTCTGTTTACTTAGCTGCCGTGAGTTATGGCGGAACAAGGGAAAGGAGAAGCGAGGAGCGCAGGATGCAGAGCACAGGCACTTCCTCACCCGGGAATCAGGCGAAGCAGACGCAGCCCGAAACGCTTGGAAGGCCCATGGGAAGGTCTTCATCTCTTTTAAAATCAGAAGCAAAAATGAAGCTTTAGGTCAAAGAAAATGTTTTAATATATAATATTTATATGCTCTTTATACCAATGCAGTCATACACTGTATGCATGTGTGTGTGTGCGCGCACGCGCGTGCGCATGGGAAAGGGCACAAAGGCAAGGGTCCATGACCCGTGAAAGTCAGTGTGACGCCAGAGGAGGCAGGAGGTGGGATGAGCATGTTTATGGTGACGTGAAGTTCAGAGTCAAAATTCTAGCTTTGGTTTAGGGTAACGTGTCACTGTCATCAAGAGCTAAGCCGAGTGTAACGTACACAGACCAATGCTGGGAGCGTATCGTGAACCAAGGATTACGGTAATCTAATTTTGTGCACATGGGACCCCCTCGAAGAAAAACTAGCAAGGACACTAAATGTTGAATTTGGAAACACCTCTAAACAAAATCTGGTCACAATTTTTACTCAGAAATTTGAGCTTAGTTCTTTGAACATACATTTTTAGATAAGATTTTATGACTAAACAACATTTCTGATCAAAAAAATTTTTAGGAGTTCCCGTCGTGGCTCAGTGGTTAACGAATCCGACTAGGAACCATGAGGTTGCGGGTTCGATCCCTGCCCTTGCTCAGTGGGTTAAGGATCCGGCGTTGCTGTGAGCTGTGGTGTAGGTTGCAGACGTGGCTCGGATCCCGCGTTGCTGTGGCTCTGGCGTAGGCCGGTGGCTGCAGCTCCAATTCGACCCCTAGCCTGGGAACCTCCATATGCCGCAGGAGCGGCCCAGGAAATAGCAAAAAGACAAAAGATAAATAAATAAATTTAAAAAAAGACTAAAAAAAAAATTATTTTGTTCTTTTTTTGGGGGGGGGGTGCCCTACCCATGGCATGTGGAAGTTCCCAGGCCAGGGATCCAACTTGAGCCACAGCAGCAACTCAAGTTGCTGTAGTGGTACCAGATCCTTAACCCACTGTGCCACCAGGGAACTCTGTTTTTTGCAAAAATTCTAAATAACTACCTCTGCCAATGACCATCACCACTTTTGTAAATCATCTTAACACATCTTACAGTAATTGAAATTTTATTTGAAGAATCTAATAGCACTCCCTTTTATGTCACTGATGAAAGAAATTGCTTGAGAGGGTGAACGCGGACTTTGAGCTCAACAGATCTTTACTGTATCAAGTATTTCAAATGACTAACGAAGCTCTTATTTACAGAATGTTCGTTGTTAGAGCAGCCACCCTGCAGCTACCCTGGGCACCGTCAAAAGGACACAGTTACCAGGGCGTGATCCAGATTTTGCAGAAGCCCAAGGTGTATACAGTTTGGGGGGAGGAGCTCGTTAAGCAAAAGATTACACAATTGACGTGTGAAAGTAGGTCTAACAGGAGATTGCACTGTTAGGCCCAATTCTTCACCCTTCCTTCTGACTACATCTTGGCTGGATGACTTTGCAGTCCCAACTACTAAGGGGGCTGAGTGTATTTCCCCTGTTCTGACTTTGGCCACATGACTTGCATGGCCGATGAAGGGGACGGCAGTGACAGCATGCCCTTTCTGAAGCTGGGACCTGCCTCCCTGTACCTTGCCATGACCATGGGAGGGACGTTCCATCGTTAACAACCTACTCCCAGGAGAAAGATATGATCCATGGAGCAGAACTGATCCCCTGAGCCCAGCCTAGATCCCCTGGCTCCCCGCTGCAGGGCCCCGGCGGATCTGCATCAATGCAGACAAAGAATTGTGGTTGCGGAGTTCCCGTGGTGGCTCAGAGCGTTAAGAACCCGACACAGTGTCTGTGGGGATGTGAGTTCCATCCCTGGCCTCCCTCAGATGGTTAAGCATTGCCATGAGCCCTGGTGTAAGTGGCAGACACGGCTTGGATCCACTGTCACTGTGGCTGCAGCAGAGTCTGGCAGCTGCAGCTCTGATTCAACCCCCGACCTGGGAACTTCCATATGCAGCAGTTATGGCCCTAAAAAAAAAAAAAAAAAAAGAAAGAAAAAAAAAGTTGTAAAGCCACTGAGTTTGGGGCTGCGTGTTATGCAGCAGTACTGCAGCAATAGCTAACAAATGCAGTTATAAAAGTGAAGATTCTGCTCGTTGTAGGAGAATAGATTTGCCACAGATTATTATTACATTTTAGCTGCTGACAAACAGCTCAAAAGTCACAAAACCTGGAAAAGCACATAACATTTTTCTGAATTGCCTGTCTGACATACCTTTTTAATTTCCTGTATTTAGGGGCTTCATTTTCTTTGGTTGCCTCCCCACAGATGACAATAATTGTGTAATTTCGTACTTCTGTGAATGAGAAGAGAGAGGTGATTCAGAGTTCCCTCTAGCAAGGTTTATTTTCCAGCAGGAAAAACAAATTTTTATTGATAATTTAGAAAAGTTCCTCTCTGTTTTACCACTTGGTATTGGTCACATTGTGTAAATTATTAGGATTATTATCAAACTTGGGAAAAACCTCTGGCAAGTTTAGGTTTCCTTGTGGAATGACTCATCCTAATCATAAACTCTCTCTCTCTCTCTCATTTTTTTTTTTTTTTTTTTTTTTGCTTTTTTGGGCCTTACTCATGGCATATGGAAGTCCCCAGGCTAGGGGTCACCATGAAACTATAGCTGCCAGCCACAGCTACAGCCACGCCAGATCTGAGCTGCGTCTGTGACCTACACCCTAGCCCACGGCAACCCTGGATCCTTAACCCAAGGAGGAAAGCCAGGGATCGAACCTGCAACCTCATGGATACCAGTCAAGCTCGTTTCCACTGAGCCACCACGGGACTCCTGCAAACCCTCTCTTAGTTGAGGAAATTCATCATCCGGTTGGTCATCAGAGGCTGCCTATAGCGACACTTACAGGTTTTATGTTCTCTTAGCCCAGTCAATTATGTCAAGTCCGAACAAAAATGTAAATATTTTTCCCCAGTGTGTCCCTGTGATCCGCTCCTTCGTATTCGTTATCAAAGGGCCATCAAAGCTTCCAGGAGCCTCTTATGCCTGCTGTTCAAATGTATCTAGTCCTCTTAATGAGCCACTGCTTTCTGGGATGACCTGACGTCTGTTAGCATTTTCCTCCACCGGTTCTGTATTTGGTTTTACTGTTCACGTCCACGGCTTTTATTTCAAACTCTATTAAGTTTTAAATCTTCATGCCAGTTATTGAATAATATACATTTCAAGACGACAAAACTCGAAGGTACCCTTATCTACATTTCCAAATCCGAAATTTGTAACGTCTTTTCTTTTGGGGGGGGGGACCCCCACGGCACGCAGAGGTTCCCGTCCAGGGAGCAAACCTGCACCACAGCAGTGACAACAGTGAGTCCTTAACCCACTGAGCCACCAGGGAACTCCAGAAATCTGATATTTCACCACTGCTTTTTTTTTTTAATGATTTTTATTTTTTTCCATTATAACTGGTTTGCAGTGTTCTGTCGATTGTCTACTGTACAGCAAGGTGACCCGTCACACATACATATAGACATTCTACCCTTGTTTTGTTGAAACTCAAAGGCCTCACCTTCGGAGACCTCTTGGCCACTGGACTCCTGGGTCCCTTCCACGTCTTTCCAGTCCTGGGCTCCCCGTCCCTCTTTCTAGCCGCCGATCCGATGTGTTGGTGCTGATGTGTTTGCTGGCTGTCTCCTCCAGGAGAAGCTAAGGAATGCTGCCATTAGTTATACCCCGAGCCCTGGGACGCGGGACAGACAGGCGGGTAAGCAGATGCATACATGCGTGTTGAGGCGTGACTGCCCTGCTCGGCACCAGGGTGCGTCTGCAGAGGGCCTGCCCCTTCCAGGGCTGGTGAGAGCCAGGCCCCGCCGGCGGCCTGCTGTGGCCTAAGCCCCGCCAAAGCTCCCACCCACGTCTCCTCTCTGGTAAAACCATCTCCAGCGGGAACTTCCTGGCCGGAAAAAAAGGAACAGACCCACCTTTTCTTGATATAATACACACACTCTCTCAATCCAAATCTCCGTTCAACCTATAATTACTTCACCGACTTTATGGTCTTAGCGTAGCGCCTTTGGCCTCAAGAGTTATTTCTATTCCCCTTCAGCCGCTACCCCATCCCCGTCTCAGACCCGGCGCCCAGACTGACTTGATCTTGATCCCTGCGTGGGAACAGCTTGGTCCGCAGTTTCCCAGTTGCTCAGACGGCGAATCTAGAAGCATCCTCAGCACCTCTTTCCTTCCACCGGCTCCTGTCATCTCTTCGGTCTCCCCGTCATCCTCTAACGCAGGCCTCTCTCTGCTTCCCCACAGTCAGCATCCCACGCTAAGCACCAGCCTCTCTCACCTGGACCACCCTCCTGCTGGGGTCCCCTGCCAGGCTCTGCCATGGTCTGTTAACTCTTGCGCATGGTCACTGCCCCGATCTAGACCTTCGAAGCCGCCCCACATCTCCTGGACGAATGCTCCATGGCTCTGCATGGCCTGCCCCCCTTTGCAAACTCGCCTTCTACCCCTGCCCCCTGTTCTTGGCGCTTTTGTCTCTCTGGCTTTCTCCTCATCCCTCCAAAATGCCAACGCCTTCCTGACTCCGTGTCTCTGCCTGCTGTTCCCTCGAACATGCTCTCCCCTCTGCGTGGAACGGCCTTCCACTCCCACTCGGCCTGGTGATTCCTGCTCACCCTGTCTTGGCTTAAACGTGGTGACGTCCTCGGAGAAGGCTCTGCTTTTGCCCTCGGAACAAGCCCAGGCCACCTGCTTTATGCGTGTGCACTGTGTTTTTGCTTCTTGACACCTCTCAAGATAGTGAAGTAGTTATGTGTGTAATTAGCTACTCAGTGTCTGCCTTGGCTCTGGCAGAGACCTGGCTCTCTGAGGCAAAAACGCCATCTATTACAATAGCGACAGCCGCCAGCTATACAATCCTTACTGTGTGCTGGATGCTGTTCTCAGCACTTTACATTATCACCCCATTCAATCCTCATAGTAACCCCTAAGATAAATACTATATCTTTCCCTCTCTTAGAAATGAGGAACCTGAGGTACAGAGAGGTCAAGTAACTTGCCCAGGGCCGCACAGCTAGTCAAATTGTGAACCAGGATTTGAACCTGCACCGAGCTGACTGTTCCAGAGTCTTTGCTTTTTCCTACTTTCCTTTCTGCTTCCACATCTATCTTGTTTCCCACAGTATCCCAGCCCTCGGCACAGGACATATAACAGGCGTTCCATAAATATTGATCAACCATATGAATAAACACACATTCACTGAACATCTATACTAAGTGCAAAACCCTGGAGAAATAAAAAGAATATGGATCTTACCTTCACCCAGCTTTTAATCTAACTCTAAAAGCCTGAGGCAAGAGAGGGGTTTTTTTGTTTTGCTGTGTAGGGCCGCACCCGCAGCATATGGAGGTTCCCAGGCAATGGGTGGAATCGGAGCTTCAGCTGCCGGCCTGCACCACAGTCGCAGCAACATGGGACCAAGCTTTGTTTGTGGCCTCGGCCACAGCTCACCGCAAAGCTGGGTCCTTAACCCACAGAGCAAGGCCAGGGATCAAACCCACGTCCTCATGGATCCTAGTCAGGTTCGTTAACCACTGAGCCAGAAAGGGAACTCCAAGAGAGATATTTCTTGGTGGGAGCATAAAGCAAAGTTCTTAGAGGAGGTGCTTCTGGAAGGTCCTGTGAGAGCAGAGAAGAGGTAACACCTGCACAGGCCTGCGGAGGGCCAGCAGGCAGCCTGCAGGGCACCCATGGGGCTGCCCAGGAGGGTGCGGGCAGGGGCTGGCCACAGCGCTGCGGGAGCCCAGAGGGCAGGCTCCCTCGACCAGACCCCAGACCCAGGAGAGGTGACCGATCTGGGTCCCCAGGGGCGAGAGAGCGCGCGCTGGAGGAGGACTTGGGGAGACGCCGGCGCGACCTACACAGAGCTCGCGGGCAGGAAGCTCGCAGAGGGCGGGCAGGAAGCAAAGCGCGTTCTGTGCGATACTAATGGGCCTCCGCGGCACACTCGTTTGGAACATTCTGGCTCGAACAAGGCTACACAGATTTCTCTCCCGCAGCCTTTCTCAGAGCCCTGCATAGGTTAGAGGGATCGGGTCTGCGGGAGGGGGGCGGCTGCACCCTCCTCGCACGATTACAGATGCGCCTGCGGACTTGACGTCATGCGAGCAACAAAGCCGGGCCCGAAACGCAGGCCCGTCACCCAGCGCAGGGCATCCCGGCTGCCACGCGGAGGAATCTGGTCCGTGTCTTGGAGGCCAGAGGAAGGGGAAGGAATTTCTCAGCAGGAGGAGGGCCGGGAGGCTGTCTCAGATGCCAGCGTAGGCAACGGATGTGGGGAAAGAGAGCAGCGACCATTCATCGTCCACTTGCTGTGTTCCAGCCACTGTCACGGCACTTTACACACGCGCGTGCATTAAACCTTACAGCTCTGCAAGCTCTGCGCTCTTTTCCTACTTTAAACTCGAGGAAACCGAGGCTCACAGAGGTGGTTGAACCACCAGCCCACACCTCGTGAGGGGCAGAGCGTTCTGGAATCCAGGTCAGCCGGGGGCCAAGGGCTGGGCCCCCGCTGGGGCAGGAAGCGGTGGGGCTGCGTGGGGCTGCGACCTCTGAGCAGTGGGGCCTCGCCCAGCCCCGAAACTCTGCGGCCGTCTGTCACCAACTTTCTGGGTGACCCTGCCAGGTCAGGACCCCTCCGGTCTTCATTTCCTCTTGTGTCAACAAGACGCTTGCTCTTTTTTTTTTAATTAGTTAATTTTTTTTCTTTTTGTCCTCTTTAGGGCCTCACCTGTGGCATGTGGAGGTTCCCAGGCTGGGGGTCGAATCAGAGCTGTGGATGCCCGCCTACCCCACAGCCACCACAACGCCAGATCCGAGCTGCATCTGTGACCTACACCACAGCTCATGGCAACGCCAGATCCTTAACCCACTGAGTGAGGCCAGGGATCGAACCTGCATCCTCATGGTGCCTAGTCAGATTCGTTTCCGCTGAGCCACAACGGGAACCCCAAGACTCTTGCTCTTGAGATGCTCCTCAGAGCTCCTATCCAGCTGGCCCTTCGCTGTAGGCTCCAGACCTGGTGCTCTGTTGTGGAATCCGAGAGACCAGCTTCCCTTCAGCTAACCCACACAACGGCTCCACAAGCATCTGGTGAGTAGGTACTGTGGCCGCCCTGTGCCCAGTGCTGTCCCCTTCAGGCTGTGAGGCAGAAACGGCTGTAGTCCCCTCATTCCCAACTCAGAGCCTTGCCCCGGGTCTCCCCCGATTAAGATCTGAATCATGGAGTTCCCATCGTGGCTCAGTGGTTAACGAATCCGACGAGGAACCATGAGGTTGAGGGTTCGATCCCTGGCCTTGCTCAGTGGGTGAAGGATCCGGCGTTGCGGTGAGCTGTGGTGTAGGTCACAGACGCGGCTCGGATCCCGCGTTGCTGTGGCTCTGGCGTAGGCCGGGGGCTACAGCTCCGATTGGACCCCTAGCCTGGGAACCTCCATATGCCGCGGGAGCGGCCCAAGAAATGGCAAAAAGACAAAAAAAAAAAGAAAAAAAAGAAAAAAATCTGAATCAGGTCAGGCCACATCAGGTCCCTTCCTGCCCACCTTCCGCTCGGCCGCCCCTCCCCCCATGGCCTGGCAGCCCGGGCCTCAGGGCTGGAGCCCCTGCTTCCAGACCAGTCGTGGGGACAGGGGAGGGGAGGCGACTTAGACCTAGTGTGCTCCTTGGACCCATCACCCGGTTGTGTTACATGGTGCAAATCATTTCTCTCGTCTTGGAGGATAGGCCCCCCCACACCCGCCCCTCGGCGCGCCCACTTCCCGCGCCTGCAATGAAGGGTCCCGAAACAGCTGAATGATTGAAGTGATTTCCTATACTCTGTGAGCTCTGGGCGGCTCAGCTGGAATGGCAGTGTCTTGGGAGCGCTGGAACGCAGGTTCAAGCCCGGCCGGCCCGGTGGGTAAAGGATCCGCATTGGCGCAGCTTCGGCAGAGGCCGCAGCTGTGGCTGGGATCTGATTCCTGGCCTGGGAACTCCATGTGCCTTGGGGCAGCCGAAAAAGAATGAAAAATGACATAAAATTAAAACTCCGGTTGTAGGGGTGTGCTCTTCCGTGCCTTTACGTGGCTTGCCTGATAGCATTTATTGAGCGTAGAATCGCCTCCAGGAACGTTTCAGAGTGATTTACAAACTGCAGAGGTTAGAGCCCAGGGTCAGGATTTGAACCCAGGCCGTCTGGCTCCATGGCCCGTATGCTGTTGTTCACAGTCTCCTATAAACCTCTGTGTATTAGCCTGTGAGATCCCAGGCATCAGGAACCATGCCTTCCGTGGGATCCAGAGCCAGCACAGGCCTAAGCGTTAGTGAGTTTCAATGAAGTCATTCATTCACTTACTCATTCATTCACTCAATAATATCTATGGAGCCCCCGTGCTGTGTCAGGCGCTGCTCCAGGAGCTGGGGACACAGCCATGAAGAAGGCAGAGAAGAACGTGTACTCACAGCAGCTCTAATCTAGGGGAGAGCCAGGTACTAATTAAGGAACAAAATGCACAAACAAATAAAATATCAGCCAGTGATTCGTGTCAAACATTAAAATGGGATTACATGGCAAACAGCGACTGGGTGCCTGCTTGTGATGGGTGATCAGGGACGGATTTTCTAAGGAGGTGACATTTTAGCTAAGACCTGAATGATAAGAGGGAACCAGCCACCTGAAGAGGCTCAGACAGAGGGAACAACATGTGCAAAGGCCCTGAGACAGGAACAACCTGGGAGTGTCTGGGGCACAGAGAGAAGCCCAGGACAGTCAGTGCGGAGGAACAGTGACCCAGGGGCCGCATCCTGAAGGTTTCATGAGCCAGAGGAAGGAGTTTTAGTATTTTTTATCCTTTATTATTTTTTTCAAGCTGCAGTGGAAGCCGTTGGAGGGTTTTAAACAGGGACATGACTTTTTTTTCGACAGTAGTCTGCTTTTTAAGAGTTGTTTCAGGTTTACAGAAAAGTTGAGGGGAAAGTACAGAGTTCCCATCACCCTCTCACCGCCTGACGCACGCGCTCGCCCACAATTTCCCACTGTCGACATCTTGCTTTAGTGTGTGATGCACTTGTTGCGATTAGTGAGACAACAGCGACACTTTTTCATGGAAGTCATCGTTTGCATTCAGATTCACTCGGTGTTGCTCACGGGTTTTGACAAACGTACCGTAAATGACAAGTATTCACCGTCACAGTGTCACACAGACAGTTGCTCTGCACAAAAAATCCCACATCTACTTATTCCTCCCTCCCTGTAAAACCCCAGCCACCACTCATCTTTCTACTGAGTTTGGCCTTCTCCAGAAGAATGTTATGTAGTTGAATCATATAGTGTGTAGCCTTTTCAGATTGGCTTCTTTCATTTGGTCTCTTTAAAAAAAAAAAAATTATATTGGGAGTTCCCATTATGGTTCAGTGGGTTAAGAACCCAACTAGTATCCTTGAGGATGTGCTGATCCCTGGCCTCCCTCAGTGGGTTAAGGATCCAGCATTGCCGTGAGCTGGGGTGCAGGTCGCAGACGAGGCTCAGATCTCAAGTTGCTGTGGCTGTGCTGTAGGCCAGCAGCTGTAGCTCCAATTCGACCCCTAGCCTGGGAACCTCCATATGTGGCTGATGCAGTCCTGACAAAAGACAAAAAATTAAAAATAAGTGAAAAAATTATGTGACCGGTTTGCAGAGAACAGATTGGAAGGCTGCAAAAATAACAGCAGGAAGGCCAGTCTGGAGCAAAGCAGGTGTCCAGGGGCTCAGAGAAGCCGGTGGCCCAACTGATGGGCAGAAAGGCACGGACTGGGCCAGCTGTGGAGGCAGGGCTCTTGGGAGCTGCTGCGGGAGGGTCAGGGCAGAAAAGGCTGAGGATTACCCCGCAGGGGTTAAACCGGAGCGTGGTGGAGTAAAGTGTCCGTAGGTATGGCTGTGGTTTATTCAATTACTTCAGTGCTCCTGGTTTTCTCTTAGGGTGGAAGAAACTCGTCCAGAGGGTTCCCCAGGGAGCCGAGGATCACACCGCAAAGCAGAAACCAGGTCTGCCTTGGACGGAGGACCTCCAGCCTCTTCACCCCGAGCCCCACTGCCAGCTACCAGCTCCCTGGCCCCTCTAGTGACTTTGGGCAGCATTTTCTCTGCTCGGTGGTCACTTTGTTGCCATAAATCAATAAGCCACCCACAGATGGAAAAAGCTCCCAGATTTATGCATGTCTCACCCCCCTGCCTAGAAAATGGTCCCCTTTGTCCTTCTTAAAACCCTCCTGGCTTCCCATTGCATCTGGGGGGAAATCCACCTGGAACTGAATCTCAACAAAACTGCCCGTTACCTCGCCCTGACCCCTGAATCAGTTCAGCTTATTTTGGTCTCAAGCAGCTACTTTAAGCCAAAAAAAAAAAAAAAAGCTGGAGGGGTGGTTTGATGGATTCTTGGGAGGCTGCAGAAGCATCTCACAGATGGAAAGGACACGGAGTTGAAGAAAGCTCAATGTGGGAAGGACGGTGCAAGATGAATGGAAGCCTGCTGCCTTCAGGGCACAGGGCTGCGGTGGCTCCAGATGCAGTTCTCCCCTCCATCCATGCCCAGAAGGCACCAGTGCTCCCTGCTTGAGTCAGGAGTGCCGCTTGCCACCACTCCGATCAACCAGATCTTGGCTGGGAGGACAGTTCTCCATGGAACAAGCAGGGCAAAATCCTCAAGGGAGATGGAGCTGCTAATGTCTTGCCAGGCAGCATGGGCTAACCCCTCACTCAATCACAGTGAGGCTCAGAGGGTCTTGCCATCTTTTTCCCCTTTTCTGCTTATTTGCTTTTTGGTTTTTTGGCATGCAGAAGTTCCAGGGCCAGGGATTGAACCCGTGCCACAGCAGCAACAACACCTGGTCCTTAACCCTCTGGCCACCAGAGGGAACTCCTTGCCATCACTTCTTGACCAGTATTTCTTCTTCACTGGGCAGTGGGCTCTTCAGGGATCCTGGCCTTGACTTACTCAGCTTGACCTCCTGCAGCAGAGGTCCCCCGCTTGCTCTCCTGCTTTCTCCTATATTGGCTAGAATTTTTGGCTAGGCCTCCCAAAGTAATGCCATGTCCCATCTACCTGGCAGCCAGGGGAGAGCCAATGACAAAGTCCTGACCAATGCATAAGAATGGAGATGGTGCAAGCAGCTTCTAGGCACACCTTTTCTGGGAGGGGGTGCGGCCTCCCCTCCCCACCCTTGTCCTGCTGGCTGGAATGTGGACACGGTGATGGCCCTGCGGGACCATGTGGAAAAGGGTAACTCCCTGGGAACGGCAGAGTCACCACGTAGAGAGATACAGGGTCCCTGACACCCTGAAACTGCCCTATCAGCTTTGAACTGCTTGCCCTCAGAATATTATGAGAGGCAAGGAAACCCCTTTTCCCTGCAAGCCTTCCTGCAGCCTAACAGAACCCACCCTAATAACCACACTAACAGGGTGGCCGACACTTAGTAAGGGCTGGATGCATTACGGCTGAATTATTCATTCGGTCGCAAAGAGGGGACCCCTCGCTTCCAGCGTGTCACACATCGGCTGTCGGCATTTTCCCTCCCAGCTCTTCTCCACATCCGGTTGATATTTTTAATAGAGGTATAATTGGAGCAGAAGTAGAAATTTACACCCAGACTTTCCCCTTTCATAGTAATTGCATAATAAACATTCTCCATGTTAAGTCATATCACCATCGTTTTAAACGGGTGTGTAATTTTCTACCAGAGATCAATCATCCTGTAACCACTCCCTTGGTGTTTGATGTATACATTTTTTTCCCACTTTTTGTAATTACAGAGAAGGCTGCAAGGAAGTTGCTTACGACTCTGGTTTTCGCCCCTTTGTCTTGACAGCTCCCTAGAGAATGGGATGGTTGCCTTGCCCAGTGTCCTGGAACACCCTCTGCCTTTACCAGCCACTCTCAAGCTTTATCACTTCCAACTGGATTCTGAACAATGGTCATGATGAGAATAAGAACTGTAACAGCAACAGGTGCCCATTTCTGAGCACAGACTGTGTGGCCAAGCCAAGCTGGGCACCTGACAAAAATACGAGTCTGCACATTATTGCGTGCTTGCCACGTGCCAGGCAAGGGGGACGGTGGGGAGAGGTGCAAACCCCAGAGTCAGACGGGATTCAAGTCTCAGCAAGATCGCGTCCCAGCTGGGAGGCCTTGGGCGAATTACCTCACCTCTCTGTGCCCCCCTTGGCTCATCTCTGAGATGGGGAGAATAGGGGCTGCAGAGGGGATGCAGTGTAAACGAGATAAAAGTAACAGCTGGCATTTCTCGAGAGCTTACTAGGTGCCAAGCACTGTGCTGAAGGTTTGCACCAGTGACTGCCTGTGTTTGCACCAGAGCAGAGGCATTAAGCGCTTCCAGCTCCATCCTGCAGACGAGACATCCGACACTCAGAGCACAGCCACCCTTCCCGGAGCAGAGAGATTCTCGCCCAAGCTGGTGGTTGAACTTAAAGCCGAGTCTTTTCTTTACTGAGCTCATCAAGCCATAGCCGGAGCCTCAGCAGCCCAACCGCTCCCTCTGCCCCACCCGCACCCCCGCAGCCAGCATCTCAGGCCTGCCGAGCAGTGAACTGTCCTCCCACGGTTGCCGCTACTGCGTGGAATCCCCCAGAAGCTCGGTTAGGGACACTGTCCACCCTCCAGGCCCCTGCGGACCTGCTTGGTGCTTCAGATCGTTGCCTTGTTTAATCCTCAAGACAGTCCTAGGACGTAAGGACCACGACCCCTATTTTGCGGGTGGGGAACCCAGGCCCGGGGTGACAAGGTGGACGGCCCGGAATCACCGGGCTATTGGATTCAAGAGCCGAGAGTCGCAGCCGGGCCCGGAAAGACAAGCCTGGCTTCTTGTTGTCCTTAGCCACCAACCTCACCAGGGCCGGTGGTTTCCAGGCGCTGGGGAAGGGTGTGCTGAGATGGTTCCCAGGTTGCCACGGCTTGCCCCAGGGTTGCCCCTGTGCAGAAGATGCCCGCACCAGGCCCACCAGGTCCACCTGGCCTCTCAAGGCCCAGGCCCAAGGCAGGACCAGGAGCCGAGATGGAGCTGTTGGATGGGTTTCGCACTACCGCTGAGGCAGCCCTGCTCCCCCGCTCCTGCCCTGGGAGGCAGCGGGCGGATCCGGGAATAGTTCTTTCCCACTGCAGGGTGACCTAGTTAGCAGGTTCCTCTTGTCATGTGGGGTTGGCTGAGTAAGACATTCACCTGCTTCTCTGCTCGGAGAAAGCCTGATCCAGCGCTTTCCTCCTCCCCCCCCCCACTGCCCCCCCGCTGCCCCTGATTCTCCCGCTGTCCACTCGTCCCAGAAGGCAGGAGAAGGGGAATTATACCCTGAATGTGATGTTTCAGGCCTCAAAACCTGCTCACAAACCTCACACTTCCTTCTCACAGCTGGCGGGGTGGACTTACGATCATCCCATTTCACAGCTGAGGAGATGAAGGCGCAGGGAGGATAAGCGACAAGAGCAGGGACACACAGCGGAGGAGACAGAGCCAGGAGTGGCCTGACACCAAGACCAGGTCCGTCCCAGCACCCAGAGCGGCCCTGGTTGCAGGTGCTCCTCCCCTGCTCGCTGCCTGGAGGGGGCGCTAGAACACCTGGAGGCAGAATTGGGTTGCAGAGGTTAAGATCAAGGACTTGGAAGGCCACCCGACCAGGGTCGGGGCTGGGGTTTGAATTTCGGCAGTTATCGGTTCTGCGACTTTAGGTGAGTTTCTACACCTGCCTGAAACTCAGTTTCTGCAGCTATAAAATGGGAATAACAATCATGATTGGGAGTTCCCATCGTGGCTCAGCAGTAATGAACCCGACCAGTCTCCGTGAGGACACGGTTGTGGCTTGGTGGAAACGAACCCAACAAGGAAACATGAGGTTGCAGGTTCGACCCCTGACCTCACTCAGTGGGTTAAGGATCTGGTGTTGCCATGAGCTGTGGTGTAGGTCACCGATTCTGGCATTGCTGTGGCTGCGGTGGAGGCCGGTGGCTACAGCTCCAATTCGACCCCTAGCCTGGGAGCTTCCATGTGCCACGGGAGCGGCCCTAAAAAGACAAAACAAAAACCCAAACCGTATCTGTGGAGTCCCCAGTACTCTCCTGTGCTCCCGGGTACAGCAGGTTAAGGATCCAGTGTGATCCCTGCAACGGCTCAGGTTGCCTCTGTGGCACAGGTTCAGGCCCAAGCCTGGGCACTTCCACACACCATGGGTGCAGCCAAAAAAAAAATATCACACCTGCACCCTGTGTCATGAGGAATGGGTGAGACAGTGTCTGTGGAAAGTGCCCAGTAGGCTCTTTTCACTTTGCACATCCCTTCACCAACCCCCCCCCCCCACGTCATCCACAGCATGTGGAAGTTCCTGGGCCAGGGACTGAACCTGTGCTATAGCCTCAACTCAGCCACAGCAGTGATGGATGCCATGCCAGGTCCTTAACTAGCTGTGCCCGCGGGAAACTCCAGCACGTCCTTGATCAAGTTTCCTATTAGTGCTGACATCCTGAATTGAACCAAAAAACGTTAGGGTTGGTTGGTGTCACGGAAGAGCTGCTGTGGCCAAGGCCTTTGTGGTTTTGCTCACACCATCAGGCCCCGCGCCTGGGAGAAAGAGCTGCACTTAAGTCCTACAAGCCTAGCCCAGGGCGACGTGTCCAAAGCGTCGGGCCCTGGCTCTGCCGCATGACCGAGTGGCCTTGGAGGGGGTGTTGGCTGGAGCCAGGTCTTCCCTGACTTTCCCGGCAGGAACCTACCGTAGGCGGGGAGCAGAGGGCGCGGCACACCCTTATGCACACGTTCCTGTCCGAGGCTGTCACCCCGGGGGCGCGTTCCTCTGTGAGTGGCACATCGCACGGGGAAGAGGCATCGGGTGCCTGTCCTCGTGGTCTCGGGGAGCAGAGGGTGGCTGTGGAAGAGAAGACGGGGAGGAGACCAGAGGCAGGCGCGAAGGCCCCTGTGGCCCTGCCAGGAGAAGCGGCTGTGGGCCGGTAGCAACGGAGCTGGACGCTGGCGCCAGACACAGCCGTGCAAGCCCCCCCCCCCCCAATATGAGACACGGAGAGGTTGCTGAGCCCTCAGAGGCTCGGTTTGCCTCTCTGTAAAAACGGGGCGTAATAGGGACCTCACTGGGAGTTGGTTGGTGAGGGCTGGACGAGTCCCCCGCAGGCGCCACCAGCAGGGAGCCTGGCACAGAGCCAGTGCTGAGGAACAGACAATCGGAACTTGAACCGTCAAGACAGTGAAGCCCCGGGCCCAGCGGTACTTTCTCAGGCATTGGGAGGAAGGGACAGTTGCCGTCTGAAGGAAACAAGGAGTGATGGCGCGGTTGGCACCGGGTCCTGAAGTCCCAGCGTGACCGAGACGGTGGAGAGGCTGGAGGAGGGCGCTGCAGGCAGACGACCCAGCAGGACAAAGCCCGAGGCAGGAATGAGTAGGACACAGTGGCCGACTCGTAGTTTCCCGCCTCGCACTGCAGAAGATGTAGCCCCTTCCCCGGGGCCCTTCCTCTGTGACCTCAAGTCCCACGACTCCCGTCCCCACCCCCATTTCACCCCGGTGGCTGCCTCCCTGTTACACACATCCCCGGAACTTGCCTGATTTTCTCCAGAGCACGTGTCACACTCTTTGATGTACATTATTTTGTCCTTTGGTTTTGTTATTGTCCGTCTCCACACAGGAGACTTCAGGGAGAGCACGCTGCCTGCCTCATTCCCTGGAGCATCCGCAGTTGCCAGGGCAACAGCAGCACATCGTATATGCTCAATAAACAGGGGTAAAGCAAGAGGACGGACACACAGCTGCGAGTCCAGGCCAGCAGGAGGCATCGGTGCAGGCTGACGTCACCCAGAGGAGGGCCGTGAAGCCCGGCCTAGGAGTTTGGGTGACTTCAAGAACAAGCATCAGACCTTACGACCAACCGAGTATGGAGTGGGTCCAGCTTCAGGCCTGGGGGCCTCTGAGATGGCGTTCCTGGATCAAGTTCCAGGCGGGGCGCAGGGATACAGACATGGACAGGCCACGCTTCCTTCCTTCTCTCTCTCTCTCTCTCTTTCTTTCTCTCTCTCCCCCTTTTTTTTTTTTTTTTTTAGGGCCACACCTGTAGCATATGGAAGTTCCTGGGTGAGGGGTGGAATCGGAGCTGCAGCTGCTGGCCTGCAACGTGGGATCCAAGCCATATTTGTGCTGTATCCTTCATACACTGAGCAAGGCCAGGGATCGTACCTGCACCCTCATGGATACTAGTCAGGTTCTTAACTCCCTGATCCACAGTGGGAACTCCCCAGGTTTCCTTTCTTGTCGAGCGCCCATTCTAGGGGGATTTGTGGAGCAGCAGGTGGTCAAGCAGGGCCTGGAAAAGTGGGGAGGATTTAAACACTCGGCGGTGTGGGACTGGCCCGCCCCCGAGTGAGGGCCGGGAGACCAGGGTGATGGGAGAGTGGGCGAAGGTCTTGGGAAGTGACGGAGAGAGAGCGGACGAGGAGGCCTCCCCTGGGGACGTGGGAGGGAGCCTGTCCCTCGCTTCCTTCTGGGGTCCCTGGGGAAGGAGCCATGACAGGGCGGCTTCCTACCTGAACGCCTCTCCTGCGGGCAAGGACATGCAACAAAGGGGCATATTCTTCTAGGCATGACCCAGAATCAATAGAGGCTTGTTTGCCTGCTGTCTGGGGAGCAGCCAGGCATGCTGGCCAGGGGACCGGGCAGTAGGGTGGGAACACCGAGTCCTGAGCCGGGCTGGCTTGGAGCATTGTTCTGGCCCAGGGGGCAGCCACACCCATGTCCTGCAGTGGCTCAGAGAAAAGTGGGGGGTGGGGGAGGGGTCCTCTTCGGAGAACATCCAGGCCTGTCCTCCCCTGCAGGTGGGGCTCAGAGACCCCGTGACTCCCGGGCGACTCCCCGGCGGCTCCACAGTTCCCTCCCTGCATTTGCCCACAGAGCCGAGTTTATCCAGAGCAGCTCAGCGTGGCTTCTGGAAGAGTGTTGCGAGGCTCAGGAGCAGAAGACCTGAGCTAACTCCCAGCTCTGTGATCGCTCCCCGCCTCACCTTCCTTGTCTGAAAGATGGGACTGATCATATTCCCAGCGCAGGAAGGAGTGGTTGGGTGGATCCAAGGAGACAGCCCATGCGAAGGCGCTTTGGAAACAGCGGAGTGTCTACACCTGTTAGGAGCGCTGGGAAGAGGAGTCCCATCGTGGCTCAGCGGTAACGAATCCGACTAGGATCCGTGAGGATGCGGGTTCGATCCCTGGCCTCGCTCCGTGGGTTAAGGATCCGGCGTTGCCCTGAGCTGTGGTGTAGGTCACAGACAAGACTCGGATCCAGCGTTGCTGTGGCTGTGGTGTAGGCTGGCGGCTACAGCTCCGATTGGACCCCTAGCCTGGGAACCTCCATATGCCATGGGTGCGGCCCGACGAAAGACAAAAAAAAAAAAAAAAAAGGAATGCTGGGCAGATGTTGCTCCTAAGAGGACTTGGCCTTGGCCAAGCGGCAGAGTGGGGTGCACACAATCCTGACCCACCCGAGAGCACGCTGCTGAGGGGCGAGGCCACAAGCCAGCCTGCTCACCTCCAGCCCCATCTCCTCTCCTTGCTCCACCAGCACACATCCCATCTCTGATAAATGGTCCTCCTTTCCTGAAACCTATAGGCTGAAACCCTATAGGATTGAAAGAAACAGCTACCGCTTTGAGAGTTTGCTGTGCCAAGCGCTTGCCTGAGCCCACTGAACCCCGGCAGCACCTCGTAGCCAAGTCCAGACACTGTCCCCCGTCTCACAGAAAGGAAACTCAGGTTCGGAGTAGTGAATGAACTTGACTGCTGTCCAGTCAGAGAGTGTCTGAGCCTGGAACGAAACACACATCTCAGACCCCAGGGTCAGCTAATGCAGCCCCCCCCCAATCCAAGATTTACCCTCCCTACTCACCCGCCACCTCTGCGGGGAGACGGGGCGGGCTACCCCGCAAGGCAGCCTGTTTCACTGTTGGGGCACCAGAACCACCTCTGGAGGGGAGACTCAGCTCGGACGGAGGGGGTGACACGGGGTGGGGAGGGGGCGGCGGGAAGGTCTGCCACACAGGCCAGCAGGGCACACGGAGGGTGCTGAGGGAGGCCGAGGTGACTTTACCTGGGCCCCCCCTGCTGCGGAGGGTGGCTTCCTCTTCTGCCTCCCCAGGACATGGGGCCAGGGCAGGGGGCCCTTCTGGGGAAGCCGAAAAGGGGACAGGAGGACGTGACGCGGGGCTCACCCCTGCTCACGTCTCGCTTTCTTTTCTGTTTCCTCGTCCCCAGTGGGCGTGGTGGGCCTGGCAATGCCTCGATGCGGCTCTAGATCATTCTCCCAGCTATTTCCTACCTGCTTCTGCCCTGACTCAAGCCTCCGCTCCGCCCCCAGCTCACTGCGAACACCAAAGCCAGCGGAAGCGTCCGACCACCCCAGCACCAGCACGTCCCAGCCTCCTGCCTCTCTGCTCCAATCCTCTTCTTCCTGGGGATGAAACCCAGCTCCCCCACCTGCCCTGTGTCGATGTCAGATCCCACCCCCGCACTTGCAGGGGACAAACCTCCACAAACCCCCGCTCTCTTCAGAGTCATCTCATCTCCCGCCTCGACTGGGTCACTGTCATGAGCGTACAAACAAGCGGGTACACCTCTCACCTTTAACGCGCTCACCAGCCCCTCTGGATCCACCTCTGTATGGAGCCCCATGCTTGGGCCACTCTGCCCTTTGCTTCCAGAGTGATCCACGCTGCCTCTCCCTCCCTCCCCCCTCTCGAGCCCCCTCCCCACAGGCTACAGCATCCACCACACCACTGAGCCACCCGTGTCAGGTTATCAGGGACCCGGCCTCGCCGAGGCCACTGGCCGTTCTCAGGCCCCATCGCCTCCTGGACGCACCTGCTCCCCCAGCCTCCTGGCTGCTTCTCCTGGCCAAGCTGGAGGGAATATGGTGCCAACCATTGGGAGGCCTCCCTTCACCGCAGGGCCTGCTGCTCAGGAGGGACTGCCCCCTCTTTGTGAAGGACTTTGAGTGGTCCATCCCGGGCCAGGGGCCAACCTCTGCATCAATCGTTTATGCCAGGGCCAAGAGCGCGTTAGGGGAGACGTGATAAATGGAGTCTCAGCCATGCTCTCAGCCATGTTGCCCAGGAAAGGGCGACGGCGGCCGGGAAGACACCCTGCGTGGTGTCTGCTATACCAGCCCGGGGGCCTGGGAGAGCAGAGCTGGCTGCCGGACCAAGACTTGGGGGGAGGATGGGGGTGGGGAGGATTGGGTGGGTGCCAGAGATATTTAAGAATAGGATTGGGGAGGATTAGAGGAGGAGAGTGAGGTTCGAGAGGACCCCTGCGTCTTCCTATCACGTGCCGGACCCCATCAGGGTGGCTGAGGTGAAGCGGGGATCCAGGAGGAGCCCTCGGACAGTTCTGCTCCCATGAGCAGTGATGCAATATGCACACTGGCTGGGGGTCGGGGTGGAGGGGGCAGCATCTCTGGGGTCTCATCTGCTGCAATCATTGGGAAGTGGGGGTGATGCGTGAGACCAATCACTCAGCCTCTGGAGGCCTCAGCTTTGTCCCCCAGGACGAGGCTCTGTATTATCTGCTGTCCCAGGATTTAGGGAGGGAGGGCTGGGATAAAAAGGCTTTGAGCAATGGCAGCCATTGTCATTCTTCTTGACACGGTGATGGTTTTCTCTGATGCCTGCAGGAGACCTGCCCTGGAAAGACTGGGGGCTGTTTGAGGCGGGGGCGCTCATAGGATCCCCTGCCCCCGCTGACACACCTCTCCTATCTCCTCCTAAAGTCCCCGACTCCAGAAATCAGTGTTTTTCTATGTTCCCCGAGCAGAGCGCCTGCAGCAGAACCACTTGGATCGCTCATACGAAAGGTAGACTAAAAACCTGCAGAACCAAAGTCACGGGGCCTGGCCCAGGACGCTGCCATCTGGTGCCTACTGGAGCATGAGCACCAACTGCCACAAAGCCTTCCTCATCACACTCGGAGACCAGGGTTAAAGCCCACAGGGCACAGGTGCGTTGAAACGGGCATTCAGGTGTACACGGCTGACAGCTGATCCTTTACCCAGACGAGCCCTCGGTACAGGGAGAGGAGGGCAGATGGGAAGGAGAAGAGCCTGAGCAAGTGGAAGGAAAACGATTCAGGGAGGGAAGGAAGGGGCAGGGAGGCGGTGGCTCCAAAGTCTAGTACCTTTCCCACACTTTCACCAGGGCTCGCGGTATCGAGGGCTCAGGTGAGGATTTGATTTCTTTACGCTGCCTTGATGCCTAAACCTCCAGGAACTCATCTGACACGCATCACAGCTGCGAGGAGTAGACACAGGAAAGGGGTCATTGCCCCCTTTGACAGGTGAGGGGACTGAGGCAGAGAGGTGAGACGGGGTGCCCACGAGCATTGGTTCATCACCCATGTGTTGACACCTGATCAGGTGCCCGGCCTGGGACACTCCTAAATGAGGCTAAACTAGGTCACCAGACCGTAGCCAGGGGCCAGCCCCATCCGAGCATCCTGCTGCAGGCTGGTGGGCGTCCTGTCCATTCCTGCCGGGTCTCACTAGGCAAGAGATGATCAGTTACTTCTCCAGCCTTGCCTCTTTCGCCATTTGCTTCTGTTCAAATTCTAGAGACTCTGAGTTCACGTTTGATGATTCGGTGGCGGAAAGTAACATTTGTGTTTTTAAGGTCAGAAAAGGGGAAGAGAAAGACAGCGCCATGAGAGTGAAAAATGACTTCCTCACATCGGCCGCAGCCAAAACCAAGGAGAGCAAATGCTAAGCCTCCCAAAGAGGGTCTTCTGATGGGAGAGAGGGAGGTATCTGCCAAGTGGGACCCACCAGGGGGGCTCTGCTTGCAAAGGGGCGGGGGGGGGGGGAGTGAAGGGAAGACACGGATCGTTGGGTGCAGGCAGGGGCCAGCGGTCAAGAAGGAAATTCTAAGGCAGGATGAGAGAACAGAAGAAGCCGTGTAGCATTTTGACGGAGTTTTGCTCTGTGCTGTGTGTGCAGCCCTGTCCTCCAGCCTCCGACGAAATCCTCAGTGAACTTGGCGTTATTCTCAAGACTTTATGACGCACTTGGATCGGCCTTTGGGGTCTTGGCGAAAGGGCTAGGCTCTCCTTAAGAGGAGGTGCAAGTTGCCAACGGAGGCTGTTCCTCGGGCTCCCAGAGCTGGTTTCCGTCTCCAGGTAATTTAAAAATGGCTCAGCCTGGAGCAGAACAGAAAGATCTTTTGTCTTGAGACACAATGAATAATGAAAGTCCCATTGTGTCCCAGGAGCGAGGGGCCGGTGTGATACAGCTCTTCCAGAAGACTGGAGCTTTTTGGTGGCAGGACATTTTTCCTCCTAGACTCTGTTTTTCCTGGCTCTGGCCTCATGGGTATAAGCATCTCTCTTCTGATTTCAACCACAGCTCCAGCCCGGGCCCTTCCAACTTCCCTGGGCTCTGGCTCGCCACGCATGAAGGGGCTTTGTGGGTTCCTAGTGAATTAAGAACAATGGGCGACGGGGACAAGAAAAACTTGGTGGCCAGGAGTGCTGAGTCTTGCCAAGTGCCCATTCCAGTTGTCCCCGAGAGGGGGCATGTGGCGGGAGGCCCTCGTTGTCCTCTGCTATTGGGACAGGACTTGTGGGATGTCTTAAAATTGTTTATCCAGATGGAATTGAAATCATCTTGTGTGCCCTTTGGCTAGATGAGCAGAGAGGCCAGCATCACCCCTTTGTGGACAGTGCCTCCCTCCCCCACTACTTACTGCGACTTCCTTGGATCTTTCGAGAACAGCCAGGGCTTCTAAAATCCAAGAGAAGTGGACCTGTTTGACTCTCACTTACAAGACGGGGACGAGAGTCTAATGTCCAGAGGCAGTCAGGTGACACTGGCATCTCTGCCAGGCAGCCCCGCTCTCTGCTCGGGTTGTGGTACTGGTACCCAGCACTGGTGCTCACGCTGCACGCCCTTGCTCTAAGGGCTCTCAGCCTCTGCTCCAGGCACTGAGAGCCTGTGGGCCGTCCTCCCCCTGTGCCACGCCGCTGTCCCTGTCGCCTCTTGGGTGGCGCCACCTAGCGTCCCTGGTTTCTGCTGTCCAAATCAGTCACTTTCACTCTTGATCCCAGACCCCAAAGATCCAGGCAACTCGTTTTGAACAATAGGTCTTGAATTGCCCTAAGCGGAGCCAGAACTTAGAAACTCAAAACAGTTCCCCCGAGGGGTGAGGAAACACCTCCCATCCCACCTCACCCTTTGGAAGAGAGACAAGGGGGAATTTTAGGCAGCTCTGTTGCTAAAGCAGGAAAAAAAAAAAAAAAAAGTTTTCAGTGGGTCATTCCTACTTTATTTACTTATTTATTTTGCTCTTTAGGGCCGCGCCCACGGCATATGGAGGTTCCCAGGCTAGGGGTCGAATCAGAGCTGTAGTCACTGGCCTACACCACAGTCACAGCCATGCAGGATCCAAGCCGCGTCTGCAACCTACACCACAGCTCACGGCAACGCTGGATCCTTAACCCACGGAGCAAGGCCAGGGACCGAACCCGCATCCTCATGGATACTAATCAGGTTTGCTACCACTGAGCCACAACAGGAATTCCTCTATTTTTATTTTTTATTCAAAGGTCCTGTTTTTGTTTTTGTTTTCGTTTTCTTTTTGCACATGATACGTTCCCTTCAGACTTTTTAGAAAGTTTTGTGAAATCTGAGAATGTGGACCACTGAGTGGTAAAAGCGGGGACCCCCGAGATAGTATTTTGGGGTGAAGCATTGTCCTTGACTGTTTCTGAACAGCTGGGCTCAGCCTGCCAAGTATCATAAGCTATTTGGTGTTTGTTTCTAGGTAACTGTGAGTATCTCTGTATCTTTTTATCTGTCTTCCTCTTGCTGTAAAGTTATAAAAATAAGTAACAAATGTGGCTGATGTCAGAAGTGCTTCGTCAGAAGCCAAAGGTCTCTGTCTGGTCTGTAGCAAAAGCTCTCTCCTTGTGGGCTGTGGAATATTCCAAACGCCTTCAGCGTCATCGCAAGCGCTTCGTGGGCGCCCTTTAGTCCCGCAGTTTTATCACAGAGGCGTCGAGGGCCGGCTGTTTGTGTTTGCATCTCAGCTCCGCCAGCGTTCTATCCTGTGTTACATTAAAATGTGTTACTTGAAACCTCTGAGCTTTATTTTCATCATCCAAGAGGGAGAGATGCTATTACAGGCCTGTAACTCACGGAGTCACGGCAGGGAATTAAAATGATTACTTCACACGAAGAGTTGAGTTCTGTGCCCCATGTCGTCATGTTTATCCTTATTAGCAATAGTATCTCCATGTGTCAAACACCTGTTATTTTCCAGGCACTGGACTAGAACTTGCCCTCCGTCGTCTCAAACCCTCACAACGTCCCTGTTTTATATAAAGGGAGGTTCTTGCCCAATGCTGACTGTTCCAGAATTTGTCTGCAGAATTGGTTTTCAAGACCAGCTCTTTGGGGATCTTGGAAGCTCCAGAGCCTCTGCTCTCTCGGCGCGGCATTAGCGGTACCTGCTCAGAGCTGTAGGCAGATTATTTAACACGTCCTGTGTACACACACTCACACCCGGATACCATTCAAAGAACTTACCAACCCTCTCCGGCACAGGCCTGACCTTCGGCGTGGAAGCTGCGTAACCGCAGGCTGGGGAGAAAGGGGAGGAGGGCTCCGTCCTGGGCCAAGTATTAACGCTGCAGCTGCTGGAGAGCGTCACACATGCAAAACTGTCCCCAAACCCATTTCCAAAGCCCATGCGCCCACCTTACAGACAATCAGACAACACGCTTTTTTTTTTTTTTTTGCCAATCGAACAGTAATTATTCTAGTCATTCTCTTTTTCCATAAAATATCTCTTCCAGGAGCGAATCTTTGAATTGGCCTGCTAGAGACGCTCTCCCTTGAAGCAAGATGATGACAATATTTTGATATGTGCTCATAACTGAAATGCCTGGAGATTTTTTTCCTTCCTTCCTTCCTTCCTTCCTTCCTTCCTTCCTTCCTTCCTTCCTTCCTTTCTTTCTTTCTTTCTTTCTTTCTTTCTTTCTTTCTTTCTTTCTTTCTTTCTTTCTTTCCTTCTTCCTTTTTTTAACAGTGGAGACATGGGGAGAGGTTTCCAAAGACTTGGGGAGGGTCAGACTCGGAACAGAGTGGAGGCAACAACTATTTATCAAGAAGGGCAGGGAGTTCCCGCCGTGGCGCAGCGGAAACGAATCTGACTAGGAACCATGAGGATGTGGGTTTGATCCCTGGCCTTGCTCAGTGGGTCAAGGATCTGGGGTTGCCGTGAGCTCTGGTGTAGGTCACAGACGCAGCTCGGATCTGGCTTGGCTATGGCTGTGGTGTAGGCTGGCGGCGACAGCTCTGATTAGACCCTTAGCCTAGGAACCTCCATATGCCATGGGTGCGGCCCTAAAAAGACAAAAAGAAAAAAAAAAAAGAAGGGAGGGTTTCAGTAATTCAGACCCAAGGTGGCCGCTGTGGTGGATTTCAGCTCTGATCAGCCCTGAATACAACATGGTTCAAATCCATCTCAACTATGGAGATTTTACTGTGGTTTCTGCACAAAAACTGATTTTGCAATAGCTTGTTGACATTACGGATTTTCTCAAACAATGGACACTATGGTATTTTCTATGCTAAGAAGTGTCTTCTGTAGCACATTAACAGTCGCTGGCAGGCAGGATACACTGGTGAATGGGAAACGAGTAAGATTTTAAGGAGAACAGACTATTGCCTGAGCCTCAAAGTGTCTTCTTCCAAATCCTAATTACCACCGTGGTTTTAACAGTGTCCACAAATTCCTTGATACTCCTCTCTCCGGTAAGTGGAGCTTAGTTCTCTTCCCCTTAGACGGACTTGCTTCTAGAGGCTGGAATGGGGAAAAATAGTCACTTTCCAGTGGAGAAGGCTGGTGACATTACCTTGACCAGGTGATCAAGGGCAACGTCTCCAGTAATCAGGAAGGCATGTTGACATCACATGTCCCCAGATAGGAAGGGAGGAGAAGGCCACCTCCCTGCTGGGCTACTCTTCCCCCTCCCCCATCCATAACCCTAGTCTAACCATGAGAAGCATCTGACAGCCTAGGGGAGAGTCTACAAGATACCTGACAAGGGCTCTTCAAAAGCCAAGGTCATGAAAAAACAAGGAAAGACTGAGAAACTGACACAGAATGGTGGAGACTGAAAAAACTTGATGATGGGATTCCTGCTGTGGCACAATGGGAGCTGCAGTGTCTCTGTGGTGCCAGGAAGAAGGTTCAATCCCTGGCCTGGCACAGTGGGTTGAGGATCCAGTGTTGCTGCAGGTGTGTGGGTTGCAACTGCAGCTCCCATCTGATCTCTGGCCCAGCAACTCCATATGCTGCAGGGTGGCCAGAAAAGGAGAGAAAGAAGGAGAGGGAGAGAAAAAAAGAGAGAAAGAGAGAGAGAAAGAAAGGAAAGAAAGAAAAAGAAGAAAGAAAGAAAGAAAGAGAAAGAAAGAAAGAAAGAGAAAGAAAGAAAAAAAGAAAGAAAGAAAGAAAGAAAGAAAAGAAAGATGACTCCTTGCAATGCTGGATCCTACGTGGGATCCTGGAACAGAAGAACATTCATGGAAAAACTGGTGAAATCCCAATAAAGCCAGTTGTTAATAGCGTTGCGCTAGTGTCAGATTCTTAGTTTTGAGGAATGTGCCCTGGTTACGAAACTTTATGTAACATGAAGGGAAGTGGGGGTACCCTCTGTACCGTTTTTTGACGCTCCTGTAAATAATTTCCAAAGAATAATGTGCCCAATAGTGAGACGACTAAAACCTCAGAGGCTTCAACATTTCTCAATTAAACAAACAAAAGTGTTCGTACCGACTGCAGTTTATACAACACTCAAATAGCGGAAGGGCAGGAAACCACAAGGCTCACTAAGAGCCCTCGGCCGTGCAGACGGCTGGCTCCATCCCGCAGGATGCACGGTCCAGGGCAGGGGGTCCTCCTGGGGGCGGGCACCATCCACACGCGCAGCTGTGGCTGAGGGGTGGGGCCGGGCAGGTGCAAGATGGAAACGGCGAGTTTCCCAGTGGCGCTGGGTGGGAGGAGGCAGAGTGTCGAGGTGGAAATGGGGGGGGGGGGCTGTGGAAAGTGAAGTAATGACTCCACGTAGAATGCTTGGCGCTGTGCTCGCCGTGGTGACTGGCCAATACACCCTCCTCATTACCGACCTTAGCATTTGTCAAACACCTGTCACTGTCCGGCCCTGTGCCCGAACGTCCCGCCTGTTAGCTCATGACAGCCCCACAGTGTGCAAAGTAGTCCCAGTGACTTGCTGAAGGCTAGATTCTTCCAGAACTGGTATTCATGACGGGCTTCCCAGACCCCCTCTTAGGCTTCATTTTCCAAAAGATGAAGGGATAGAACTGGCCCCAGAAGGGCAGCCGTCGCCAGTAGGGAAAAGCTCAGGCTTTGGCATCGCAGGGACCCCAGAGCTTTCTTCCCAGGGTTGTTGAGAGGACAAGTATGAGGACAGCCGCGGAGCCTAGCACGACGCCAAGTACAGAGCCGGTTCCCGTTACTGGAGCAGGATGATGTTGGGAGCTTCTAAATTGAGGTTTCCTTCTCCCCCCAAACGTTCCTGGCTGCTTAATGGCCCTTCACTCACGGTTGAGGGGCCGGTGGAAAATGGCCTCAGCGGAAGAAGTCGCTGTTCAGAACTGAATGTCAGACTGGACTCTTGAAGGAGTCCAAAGCCAAACCGTTCCGAAGCGCCAGGCCTTCCACGGCAAGAATCCACCTATAGAGGAGGGAACAGTTTCCAGAATCCCCACCTCTTCTCTTTAATTAAAAAGTTAACGTAGAAGTTGGGAGAAAACTCGGGTGATGCGGGGACGACCGTTTTACGGGCGGCGCAGAGGAGGCGCTCCTCCTGGCGGGACCCGAGAGAGAAGACGGACAAGAGCAAGGGACTCAGGTCCGGAGCCCGCCCCCCAGAGCCCTCTGCCCAGGATGCAGGTCCAGCGGAAAGAGAGAGAAGACCCCACACGGCGGGGGCTGTGCCGCCCTTCTTCCTGGTACCTGAGGGGACCCCTCCTCAGACAAGGCCTCAGGGGGCTGCCCTCAGGGACGTGCAGCGGCTGTGGGGCTTCTTCAGGGAGAGAGACCCTCACGTCCGCTCTGCCCCCGCCCCCCAGGGCCTGTCATTAAGCTCGCAGCTCTCACCCCAAACCCACTCTTCTATCATCTGCCTTGTGAGGCCGGGGCTGGCACTGCGTCGGCCGTGTGCAGGGCTCTGTCCATGGGGGGGAGAGAGAGCGCGAGGCTGGACCAAAAAGAAAGGCTTCGTGCCTTCTGCTTTGCTGTTCCCTCCTGGCAGCGTCACCTGACACTAGCTCTCGGCTCCTGCTCCCGCAGAAGCACCGGGTCCCGGTAGCAACTGGCTCCAATTTGCAGGGTTTCCCGCATTCCCAGAACCAGCCTCCTCAAGGCCCCTCGGCTGGATCAGCGCTAACCGCGGACGTGCCCTCCTCAAGGGTCTGGGCCTGTTTCTCGGGTCTAATAACCTCTGCCTCTTCCCATCTCTAAGTGTGGTGACTGTTTTCTGCAGTTACTACCTCTGATAGCTCTCTGCTTTTCTACTTAAATACGATTCAGTCCATTCCCGATCTTAAATTTTCACCCTTAGCACAACAATCAGCGGGATTTCTGTCTTCCTGAAGGGACTGACTCATACAAAGGCCTGATTCCCCCAAGACGTGTGTGGGCCTGGTAAGCACCAGAAGTGCCCAGCGGGGCACATCCAAGCGCCGGTGAGGCCGGATGGTGACAGACCAGGGACAGGACGAGTTCGGCTGGAGGGCACAAGCTTACCAGAGGCCGTGATCACAGAATCCCGCTCTGGGAGTGGCACACTCAGGCCCCAAGCCAGGCTTAACCCGTCACCCCAGCGGAGAAGCGGTGGGAAGGGCGGCTGCTGCCAAAGACCGAGAGAGCAAGGCAGCCAGCAGGACCCTCAAGCCCAGACGCCTAGGCCCTTGGCCGTGGGTGTCGCGGAAGGTTCCTCTGCTGCCAGATGTCGTCCCAAGGGGCGGGCGGCGTGTGCCGCAGGTGATGGAGCCATCCCAGGAGAGAGTCTGGATCTTGCTATGACTATTTCTCCAAAGGAGAGGAAGTTGGCTTGTTTTGTTTTGCTTTATAGGGCCGCACCCGTGACACGTGGAAGTTCCCAGGCTAAAGTCAGAACTGGAGCTACAGATGCCGGCTTATGCTGCAGCCACAGCAACGCAGGATCCAAGCTGCACCTGCGACCTACACCACAGCTCACAGCAACGCCAGATCCCCGGCCCACCGAGCAGGGCCAGGGTCGAACCCGCGTCCTCACGGCTGCTGGCTGCATTCGTTTCCGCTGCAGAAACAGGAACTTTCGTACTTAAATGTTTGACTCTGACGTCATCTCCGATTTACAGAAGCGCGATGAGGATTGTGTAAAAATTCCAAGACGCCCTTCATCCCTTGGCCACATTTGCTTTCTTCCTCTGTGTGTGTGTGTGTGTTTTCTGAAATACGTGTGTATTTCTTTCTGAAATATTTAAAAGTCATGCAGACATGATGCCTCTTTACCCCTAAACACCTCAATGTGTATTTCCTAAAAACAAGGACATTCTCCCACGTGACCACAGCCGATTTTTACAATTGGGGGATGCACATCAGCTGGTACTATTTTTAGGCTATAGACTTACCGCAGGTGTTACCATTGGCCCCAAAGCCATTTCGTTCTTTTTCTTTTTTGGCCGCCCTGAGGTGCATGGAGTTCCTGGACCAGGGATCGGATCCACGCCACAGTTGCAACCTACGCCACAGCTGTGGCAATGCTAGATCCTTAGCCCCCGGTGCAGGCCAGGGATTGAACCTGCATCCCAGCACTGCAGAAATGCTGCTGATCCTGCGGCACCACAGTGGGGACTCCCCACAATGTCCTTTATGACAAAAGAAAATGCAAGATGAGGCATTGCTTTCAACTGTGAAGAGAAGAAACTTTCACCCAGAAGTAAAACTGGGGCAACAGGAGCTGTGATCCAGTTGGTTCAGCTGCAGAAGAAATGAAGTTTTTTGTCTGCCTATCTGCACAGCATAAGTGCAGAACCTCCTACGTGAATGATTCATAATACTGTTAACGATATTAGTAATAGCCTTTGAGACATATTTGTATTCATGCAGGTATCAGCCAGTTACTCCATGAAAAGAGTTTTTACTGAGACCATGTAGCTCAGTGGGAAAGGCAGGAGTTCTGGAGTTAAGACAGATGCGAGTTAGAAACTAGTTTTGTGGAGTTCCCGTCGTGGCGCAGCAGAAACGAATCTGACTAGGAACCACAGGTTGCAGCTTCCATCCCTGGCCTCGCTCTGTGGGTTGAGGATTTGGTGTTGCTGTGCTGTGATGCAGGCCGGCAGCTGCAGCTCTGATTTGACCTCCTTAAGCCACGGGTGCAGCCCTAAAAAGCAAAAAAATAAATGACAAACAAAAACTAGCTTTGCCCCTTCTGGTGGTGTGACCTTGGGCCCAGCTCGGACATCTCAGAGTCTCCGCTTCCTCCCCTTACAGACAGTGGAGGGGGGATCAGCACAGCAGGACCTGGAGCCAGACAGATCTAGGCTTACGTCCCAGCTCAGTGCTTCGTCCTGGGGCCCCAGGCAAGAGGCTGGGTTTTGTCCGATGATCTGCAAAGTCGGGAAACACCAACCAGGCATTTTGCTGGGCTGTGAAAGGAGGAATGATTCTTGCACAGCGTGGGCCTGGCGCATAGCAGGCTCTCCATAAAGGCTTCATTCCTTTCCATTAGCATGTCTAGGTCTGGGCACGTGATTCTTCCTCTCGGAGCCTCAGTTTCTCCATCTGTAAAACAGAGCCGGGCCCTATTTCTGGCTGGTAAAGAATGAGAACCGCAGGCGGAAGGTCTGGTACCCTGTGGCCTTGGCGACAGTGACAAACACGGAAGGAGCTTTGGAATCCTGGGCCCTGCCAAGAATGCGGGCAAACCTGTCCTTCCACTGCCAGCCTGGGGCTCCAGACCTTCCCATCCTCTGCCCCAGCTGGTTCCCTCCTCCCTCCCCGGTGCATCTGAAGCAGGGCTTGTCCTGCCTGCCTTCTTCTAGGGAGCCAGCCAGTCCCACCTCCCAGAAGAGGGGCAAGCTGTCACCTTGTCTTGTCCCGGGCAAGAGAGGGCAGCTCCAGCACTGACCCACTGCTGGGAAGAGAGGAAGGAACCGCGGCCCTGGCAGGCCTTCCCCAGAGAAGTCCCACCCGTGGCTCCAGCCCTACCAGTTTCCTCCCTGTCCTTGGCACATACCAAGTTCAAGGTCGGATCAGGAAGGCAGAGGGGCGTGGTGGAAAGTGGGAGGAGGGAAGCCCACCACAGTGTTCACAGGGAGAGGAAAGGGCTGGGCAGAATCTCTTGGGGCGGGAGGCCCCCAGCAAGGGAACCCGTCCCATACCAGCCAAGAGCGTCCAGAGGGGGAGGTGTGTGTCCTCAGGGGGGACAGATGTCCAGGGCTTCTTCCACCTCCTGCCTGTATGGTGGAAACCCACCATGTGCCAGGCCTTGTGCCAGGCTCTTGACATTATCCTTATGGATCCTCACAGGGTCCGGGAACTAAGGGGCATCATCCTATCTTTTTTTTTTTTTTTGCCATCGTGTGGCAGTGATGCAGTGGCTTGATGTGGGATCTCGGTTCCCAGGCCAGGGATTGAACCCAGGCCTCGGCAGTGAAACCGCCAATTTCTAACCCCCTGACTATGAGGCAACTCCCACATCATCCTTTTTCTTTGGTCTTTTCGTTTGACTGTTTGTTTTTTTAAGGGCTGAACCTGAGGCATACCCCCCAGGCTATGGGTTGAATCAGAGCTGCAGCTGCTGGTCTATGCTACAGCCCCTGCAAAGTGCTATCTGAGTCACATCGTGACCTACACTGCAGCTCACAGCAACTCTGGATCCTTAACCCCCTGAGTGAGGCCAGGGATCGAACCCACATCCTATGGATACCAGTCGGATTCATAACCTGCTGAGCAGGAACTCCCAGTTATCTTGTTTTGATAAAGAAGAAATCCGAGACCCGCAAAGTGAAGCCACCTGCTCTAGTTGCTCAGGGATCTGAACCTGGACCTGTTTGATTCCAAAACCCACGGTCACCGGGTTTGCTGTGGGAATGGAGGAAGCCCAGGCCGCGCTTACCTTCAAGGGCCACTCGTCTCTGGGCGCAGCCCTGCGATCTCACCGCAGCCCTCTCCCTGCACTGACACACTCTGGGGATCCCAGATCTGGCGGGGGCTGTCCCTGTCACCTGGCTGTAATTACATGTTAGGCGTGCTTCTCCCCACCCCAGCGGATCAGGTTATTCCAGGCATGGAGTCCAATCCCTCCGTCTGCCCACGTGCCAAGCAGATGCCAGGAGGGTAGTAGGGCTTCTGCAGGTGTTTACTGGATGCAGCTGCTAATGAGATGGAGCAAAACCCTCTTGTTTATCTGAGACCCTGCCCAGGAGGGAAGGGACTTGCCCAAGGCCACACGGGCCTGTCTAAGCCCCGTACAGGGTCTACCCCCTCTACTACCCCGTTCTTGTGGGCCCATGGTTTTATCAGGAAGGAGGCCTGCACATGAGGATCCCCACGGATGCCAAGGCCCCGGCTGGCCCCTCAAGACTCTCCCCTCCGCAAGGAGGCTGGGCAACCGGACCCCAAGACCCTCACCTTATCAGGGAGACTTCGTTGCCTTGAGGCCAGAATTTACTGACCTGGAAAATGAGACCAGCGTGATGAAGAGTTTCTTTTTAACCTAGAGACGGGGGTAACCCCCACGGAGGCTGGGCGGGTGCCCTGAGGGCCACGGTGATTCTCTGACTTGGGAGGCCAGTGTCTGGGAATTCTGAATCCATGAGGAAGTGAAACTCCAAGAGTCCACTGTGGCCCATTACCTATTCATTCCTTCCTGGTCCGTCCACTCGCTCGGCCATCAATGCCGTGTCCCCTAAACGTCACCCAACCCCAGATTGTCTCTTGCCTTGGTATTGGTACCACCTGGGGTCTATTCGCTCTTGTTCGCTTTTATCTATTTAACCCTATTACCTTAAGGAATTTAGCCTCAGCCCAAGCAACAGCATGGTTCATTTAAATGCAGCTACCAGGAGCTCCCACTGTGGCAGCCTCTCTGGAGCTCTGAGATACAGGTTCGACACCCAGCTCGGCACAGTAGGTTAAGGATCCGGTGTTGCTACAGCTGGAGCACAGGTCGCAACGGCAGCTCACGTCGGGTCCCTGGCCTGTGAATTCAATACACCTCAGGACAGCCATAAAAACAAAAGGAGGAAAAAAGAAAAAAAGAAAAGAAAATAGCTTGGCTAACAACATGTTTGACCACGTGACCTAAATCCTCCCCCTCTCACCCTCGGGGATTTCTCCCGTCCGCCTCTCAGTTTCCTCGACCGTCCAGAGGGAGAAAGCTGTGCGAGGCGGTGATCTCCCAGCGCTGACATTCTAGGAGTCAAGGCTCAGAGGAAGACTCAGGACCAGATGGGATCAGCGGGAGAGGCAGCTGCTCAAAGGCAGCAGGTTGATCCGTCCTGTTTGCAAGGCGGAGCCACGACTCGGGAGGCCAGACAGGAAATCCCTCGGGACGGGTCTGTAAACCACTTTCAGGGACCCAGAAAAATAGGCGTGTCCCCGGGAACCTTAATCAGCCCCCAGAGCATGAGCCACTCACTCTTCAGTAGCCTCTTCCAAAATTTTCGGGAGTTTCCCCAGGCTCTGAGGTTCCAGAGGGAGGGACTTTACCCCTGAAGAAGGTTGGTGCCGAGGAATGACTGGGCAGAAAAGTGACCCAGCTGGCCTCCTCCCAGTCCTCAGGGCAGGCAAGAGGGAAGCAGGTTCCTCTGAGGGGACCTGCTCAACCCACAAGCCCCTGTTGGGTCCTGACCCAGGGGGCCCATCTTTGTCCTCTGCAGTCCCTCCCCCTTGAGCAGCCGACTGGACAGAGGCGGGCAGCCGCTTCAGGGCATCAGCCCAGAGGCCAGGTGGGGCCCGTCGGAGTCTTGAACTTTGGGGGTTTTTCTGGTTTGGGGTTTTTTTTGTTTCTTGTTTTTTGCTTTGCTTTGTAGGACTGCCCCCTCAGCCTATGGAAGTTCCAGGCTAGGGGTCGAATCAGAGCCATAGCTGCGGGCCTACACCACAACTACAACACTGCTGAATCCTTAACCCATGGCGTGAGGCCAGGGATGGAACCCGCGTCCTCACCCATACTAGTTGGCTTCGTTACCACTGAGCCACAGTGGGAACTCCCTGAACTTTGGAATTAGGAGAAGGGGAGCCTCGTCCGTTGAGTTCGGCTCAGGTCAGGTAACAGATGTGCCGAGGAGACCTGCCTGGGAGCTCAGGTCAGGTAACAGATGTGCCAAGGAGACCTGCTTGGGACAAAGGGCTGAGAGAGAGGGAGGAAGCCAGGGTTCTGAGCGAAGCACAGAGGCGGGGTGGGGAAAGCCAGGCGCTCCGGGAGGGCCTCTGCCCCGGGAGGGATGTCCTTACGCGGCTGGCCTGTCCTTGAGACCCGGGAGACGGTCCTGACGCCTCGTATTGAGTTACGCTTCTTGCTTCGACTGGCTGGAATGGGCTTCTGTTTCGTGTAACCGAATCAGTCCAGTGAAGCTGGTCTTTCCGTCGCCAGGATTAGACTTGGCAAAGATGACAGGGTTGACCACTGTACGTTGGATTGGTGCTCTGTGGATTTAAAAGGCCCTGACCTGTGGGTCATCACACATGGTCTGCGGGGACTTGCCCCAGACTTACTCAGACCCACGACTCCTCTCCCAAGAACACAGAGAGACAAGCCCGGCTTTGGAGCCAGGCAGGCCTGAGCCCCGATGCCCACTATCCGTCACTTACACAACCCGTATGGCCTTGGGCAAGTTATTTAACCTCTGAATCTTGCTTCCTCTTCTCTACACACTGGAAAGCAGGACAGTGTGGATCCTGGAATCAGCTCCTCCCGGTCCTGCCACCTACTGGCTGATGACCTTGGGAACGGGATGTCCCTTCGAAAAGTCTCAACCTCTTCAGTGATAAAGTGAGGCTAATAAAGCCTGTTTTAAGTGGTTGCTATAAAGCTTGAATGAAGCACACCAAATGTTTAGTTCATGAAGCCTGATCAAACTGTGCCTGAAACCTTCCAATTCCCAGACACTTAAGTTACATGAGCCAATAAATTCCCGTAGCATTAAAAAAATTTATCTCGGGGAGCTCCTCGGGGGCCTAGCAGTTAAAGAGTCGGTGTTGTTCCTGTTGTGGCTTGAGCTGCTACTGGGGCTCGGGTTCGATCCCTGGCCCAAGAACTTCTGCATGCCACGAATGCAGCCAAAAAAAAAGTTTATCACAGTATCTGGTACATAGTAAAAGTGTTTGGTGTGTGGTAGCCATAACAGGAATTTATTACGTAAAGTACCTAGCACGAGGCTTGACGTATAATTATTAGTCAAAAATTATGTATTGTCACGCGCACGCTGGTCAGCGCCAAGGGTTTGACGCGACCTGGCTTAGCAGGATCACTTGCAAAACAAAGGCGTTTCAGTTGTTGGCAAGCTTTGCATGAGTCAGCAGGGGTCACCACAAAGCGAATGTGATCTTGGGCCGTGTTGAGAAAAGCTTTGTCTCTGGCAGTTCCCGTGGCGGCTCAGCGGAAACAAATCCGACTGGGAACCATGAGGTCTTGGGTTCGATCCCTGGCCTCACTCAGTGGGTTGCAGATCCGGCGTTGCCGTGAGCTGTGGTGTAGGTTGCAGACGCGGCTCAGATCCTGTGTTGCTGTGGCTGTGGCAGCCGTAGCTCTGATTGGACCCCTAGCCTGGGAACCTCCATATGCCAAGGGTGCGGCCCTAAAAAGCCAAAAAAAAAAAAAAAGGAATAAAGAAAGGAAAGTATTGTCTCTAGAAGGCAGGAGGTGTTAGTCTTAACTCCCTTGGTCCTGAAGAGACAGGATCTCAAAAGGGGACGGGGTGGACCTTGGGAAGGTGCGTGAAACCTCCCGCTTTCCAAGTTTTTCCTTGGCAAGTGTCTGACTTGAAAAGACTTTCTCTCTTCCTCCCCCCTCTCTCTTGTTCCCTATCAGTCAGGTATGCTTTTGTCTGGGAGCAGTTAGAGGAGCTACAGCAGTCAAGGCAGTGAAGTTAGCATAAAGACAGACGAATGCGCCCATAGAACAGAACTGAGACTCCCGAAACACAATCATATGCACGACTGATTTTGACAAAGGTGCAAAGCCACATCCACAGGGGGAAAAAGTCTTTCAATGAGTGGGGCCGGAACGATCGTTCTTCCGTAGGTTTAAGCACATACGCACAGTCGGATCAATTCATAGCCTATATGAAAAGGAACTCAAAATGGATTCATAGACCCAAATGGAAAACCTACACCTATAAAACTTGCAGAAGAAGCAGGAGAAAACTTCTGTGGTCCTGGGTTTAAAGATTTCTTAGATATACCATAGAAACATGACCCATAAAAGTAAAAAAGTTGGTAAATTGGACTTCATAAGAATTTAAAATGACTGTTCTTTGAAAGATATTAAGAGACTAGAAAGACTACAGGTCAGGAGAAAATATTTGCAAGTGATATAGATGATAAAAGACTTGTATTCCGAATACATAAAGAATTTTCAGAAGACAACAATTAGAAAAAAGAGTAACAATTAAAAATGGGCCAAACAGACACTTTACCAAAGAGGCTAAATGGATAGTCATAAGCACATTAAAAGATGCTCAGCAGCATTCGTCATTAGGGAAATGCGAATTAGAGTCCCAGTGAGATGCTGCTACATGCCCGTCACGGGTCAAAGGGAGCAAGACCAAGCAGCCCAGGGTCAGGTGCTGCTGAGGCGGTAGAGGAGCCCGGATCCTGCTGGGGGACGGAGAAAGGTACGGTTCCTTTGACAAACAGGAAAGGTCTTACACACTTTAACACACAGCGACCACACACTTGACGGCTCCAATTCTGGCAACACGCGCACACGAGGAGCCAAAGCTTAGGTCCTTACGACCACTCGTACGTGGATACTCACGGCAGCCTTAGCTGTCGCAGCTGCCATCTGGGAGCCCACTCGTCCATCCTCAGAGGCGCACATAAACTGCAGCATATTCATACAAAGGACTGGATTCAGCAATTAAGAAATAAAGGACTGCTGGTAGAGACGAGGTGGATAAGTCTCAGTGTAGTTACGCCGAGGAAACGAAGCCGCACGCAAAGGGCACTGACTACTGCATGAGTCCATCCATGCGAAAGTCTCAAAAGGGGAAACGGAGTAGCGGCCGCCTGGGGACAGGGGACCGAGGGCTGGTGTGGACGACTACATCAGGGCCAGAGGAGTCTCTGGGGCGACACGTAGGTTCATTATCTCGACTGTGGTGACGGCGTCACGGGTCTATACATGTTATCAAGACAAAATCCCACACTTCCCATCCATGCAGTCTGGGAGTTCCTGGCGTGGCTCAGGGGGTTATGGACCCTACTAGTGTCCGTGAGGATGCGGGTTCAATCTCTGGCCTCGACCAGTGGGTTAAGGATCTGGTGTGGCCCTGAGCTATGGTGTAGGTCGTAGCCGTGGCTGGGATCCCCTGTTGCTGCGGCTGCGGTGTAGGCTGGCAGCTGCAGCTCCCATTCAACCCCTAGTCTGGGAATGTCCATATGGCGAGGGTGCAGCCCTAAAAAAGCAAGACAAAAACAAAAATTAAAAAAATCCCCCTGGTTTTATTGGGGTGTTATATCCACATATAAAAAACCCCATGTATTTATTTATTTTTGCTTTTTAGGGCCACACCTGCATGGTATGGAAGTCCCCAGGCTAGAGGTTGAATCAGAGCTGTAGCTGCCAACCTACACCACAGCCACAGCAACAAGGCATCTGAGCCGAGACCTACACCTCAGCTCACAGCAACGCCAGATGTTTTAACCCACTGTGCAGGGCCGGGGATCGAACCTACATCCTCACAGATGCTAGTTGGGCTCATAACCTGGTAAACCACAATGGGAACTCGTCAATAAAGCTGCTTTTTTTAAAAAAAACAGCACAACAAGAGTTCCCTGGTGGCCTAGCGGTTAAGGATTTGGTGCTGTCACTGCTGTGGCTTGAGTTCAATCACTGGCCTGGGAATTTCTGCATGCTGCCTGCAACGCTGAAAAAATAAATAAATAAAAAATAAAAAATTAGGAAGTTCCCAGTGGGACAGTGGGTTGAGGATCAGGTGTCCCTGCAGCAGCTACGGTTGCTGCAGAAGCACGAGTTCTACCCCTGGCCCGGCACAGTGGGTTAAGGATCCGGCATCACCACAGCTGTGACATAGGTCACAGCTATGGCTCAGATTTGACTCCTGGCCCGGAAACTTCCATATGTCCTGGGTGTAGCCAAAAAAATTTTTTTTAATAAATAAAAAAACATATGACAACAAAACAACCAGGGGCTTGCCCTGTGCTGCTTCTGCATCTCAATACAACATCCCAATACACCCATCTCATTGGGTGCCCTTGCACCCACTGGGTCAAAAGGCCCAACCAGCTGAGCTGCCTGCACCACATCCTGCACCTCCTGGAATCTTCTCTTCCTCTGGACTCCACTCCGAGCAGAAACCTTGTGCATAACTTCGTCAGTGGGTAGGAACAACACACCCAAATGTAACACCTCTCCAAATTCCATAGGCTCACCAATGGTCTCTCCTTTTTTCAGTGGTGGAGGTCATGAGACAACTTGCCTTTCACTTTGGAGGAGAGAACGTGACATGCCCCGCACCGCTCGCCTTCCAGAAACATCATGAGGTGCTAGTCCCTCAATTCCTGTAGCAATGACCGCCTACCTCCATCCCGCAAGTAGCGTGCTAGAGGATTCGGGGTATCTGCCACTTTCTGCTCACCAAGTCTCACCTGCCCGTGGTCATCAAGGCGATGGACCAGCACGGTGCCCTGGAGGGGCTGAGAAGAGCAGGTTCTCCCGCGCTGACTTGTGGACCAAAGTGGCACCACGTCTGCAGGGACGAGTGTGAACCTCAGGATCAAGCTTCCCCGAAGGTCTGGAGTTTTCCCTTCCCCTCAGCACATCCATCCTGGCTAATTGTCCCGGTTCCTGTGGGGTGGCTGCAGAGAAGACACAGAGCAGGTGCTTGTGAGGTCCTGCAGGGTCCGAGTTCAAGGACACCAGGTCTCCCTTGAATTCGAGGAGCTGCTGGTCTGTGATTGATTTAATGCTAGAAATTGAATGAGGTGCTTGGATTCTTATCTGGGGACTCAGACTCACACAGAGCTCAATAAGGAGAACAGAGGCCAGAGTCCATCTGCCAACCATCCCCCACCACATTCCAAGCCCTTTAGACCCATTACAATTCATGCGGGCCTCACATACCCTCTGCAGGGACACTCAGAAGCCTTGTGTTATCCTACGTGTGAATAACTGAATGGTCTAGAACAGAGAGGCATGGAATGGACCAGAGCAGAAGGAATTATCGGAGGAGAAGGAGCCTGAACCCACAGCACAAGTTCAAGGTGCTTCAGAGTCAGCCCAGGTACAGGCCTGGTCCGGCCACTCTTGGTGCGGGTGACCTTGGCCAGGAGTGACTCAGGTAGGGCTCAGGCATCAAGCCAGTGGCAGGGAAGCTCGTCACCTGCATGCAGCCCTGGAAACCCTCAGCAAATGACGCCCACCAGACTCCCACTGGCAGAGGCCACCGCTACCAAACTGGAGAAGATGGGGGAGGGGACAAGGTAGTAGAATGAGGAAGGAGAGTGAGGAGCCACGGGGGGAGTGGGGAGAAAGGAGGCCGAGATTGCTCCCCGCATTTTACCGTTGAGGGGTCTGAGGCTCGGGGAGGGCCTGAGACCTGTCTGGGTACCAGCGCCCAGGAAAGTCAAGGTTTCTGAAATTAAAGCCCTGAGAATCTCTCCAGAATTTGGAATCTGAGATTCAGGCTTCAGAAAGGCTGCAGTTCCAGGAGATGAGCTGCAGTCGCAGCTGTTCCGGGAGCGCCAGGGTGGGGGCCACGGAAACCCTCTGCCGGGGAAGCCCCCCATCCGTCAGAGGGCGGTCCCCATGGAGGATGTGCTGTCTTAGGTTTGCCAAGTTACGATGCTCTCACAAAGCTTTTGTGAATTAAATCTGGTGAACTGGACTTGGGTTCTACATCCAGCAGGCGCCAGGGATCCAAGAAACCACGGAGCTGCAAGGCTGTCCCTGACCTTGCCGCAGAGGTCACGCAGCATGGCTTCCGTGGCAGGCGGCAGGGAATCACACGCGGGCACCTTTCCGTTTTCTGAATGGACACTTCTGAGCACTCACTAAGTGCTAGGTCCCTCATGTCATCAACTCTGCCGCACGGACCTGCAATACCCAGAAAGCAGTAGAATGTGCAGGACCGTTATGGGAAACTCAGAAGCCACTCCATCAGGGTGGGCACCCCTTCCTTCTCTCCCTGAGCTGGGGCCCTTCCCTTTCTGGAGCTAGGATTTGGGAAGGGAAATCTGAGAGTTCGGTGGTGGTCACGGGCAATGGAACTACAGCAAAGGGAAGACTCATCTCGAGGGACACGCCCCCCGCTCTGCCTCCTGTAACTCTTAGGACGAACCCACATATCAAGCAGATACCATCAGATTCGGATTACAGCTTCCAGCGTCGCCTGATTCCAGGGGCCACCATGCTTTCCTACCTCTCATTACAAACTCCTGCTCGGAGTTCCTGTCGTGGTGCAGCGGAAACGAATCCGACCAGGCACTGTGAGGTTGCAGGTTTGATCCCTGGCCTCACTCAGTGGGTTAAGGATTTGGCGTTGCCATGAGTTGTGGTGTAGGTCACAGATGTGGCTCGGATCCTGCTTCACTGTGGCTGTGGTGTAGGCCAGCAGCTGTAGCTGCAACTGGACCCCTAGCCTAGGAACCTCCATCCGCCATGGGTGCGCCCCGAAAAAAAAGCAAAAGAAAAAAACAAACTCCTGCTCATTGGAACTATATTTCTGAATATTGACTAAGGCAGAAATTCTATAATTTTTATCCTTTCCTTCCCAAACATTATTAATCTTTAAAAATCTTCTTTTGAGGAATGCCTGCCGTGGCTCAGTGTTAATGAACCTGACTAGTATCCACGAGGACTCGGGTTCCATCCCTGGCACTAGCACAGCGAGTTAAGAATCCAGCATTGCTGTGAGCTATGGTGCAGGTCCCAGATGCTGCTTGGATCTGGGGTTGCTGTGGCTGTGGCGTAGGCCAGCAGCGGTAGCTCCAATTTGAACCCTAGCCTGGGAACCTCCATACGCCAAGGGTGCGGCCCTAAAAAGCAAAGCAAAACGAGACAAAAATACCTTCTTTTGATTTGTCACCAGCTTTTACAAAGGCAGCTAAGTAAACACTCCCTCCTCCTCTCCACGAAGCCGTCTCTGAATCCCCAGCCCCTGCTTCACCCCAACAGCATCAGCCCAAGGTCTGTATTCACCTGTCAACCTGTCTGTTCGCCTTCGTTTGGGCAAAATCTACACCAGGGCCACAGCAGCTTCCAGTAAGCATTTGAGGAAGGAGGAGGAGGGAAGGGAAAATTCAAGGGGAAGAATTGTTTAAACCTATAATAACAATAAATACCATTTATTAAATGTCTACTCTGTGCCAGACGCCAGCTGGGTGTTCTTCTGAAGACTCTGTCTCCTCTAAACCTCTCAATCCCAGGGGCTTCACCTTCGCTTTGCCTTAGAGGAGAACAAGGTTTGCAGAGGGTGTCTCCTGCCCAGGGTTGCCTCGCAACTAAATGACTCCACCACTTGGGTTCTTAACCACAGCTTTGCAAGCCTGGGGCCACTTCCCCTGGCGCTCACAGGAGCAGAGGAATTAATGACGATTCGGCGAGAAATTCTAGGTTGTGCCACTGCAGGTCCACTTAGGTTCTTCGGGGTAAGGTGCCCAGGCTTTTAGGTGGTTTCACTGCCCCTCTTCCCTTCTCTAGGGGAGTCGGGAGGGAGGCTTGAATAACCCTGGGGAGCGGGAGGGCACCCCTGGCTCCAGCGTCGCTTCCAGCCTCTACGGCCATGGCTGACGCTTTCCGCTCTCCTGGCCTCTGGGTTGGTCCCGAGGCGTCCGCTGTCCACAACCGCTCCTGGCCACAGCTTCTGCACCTTCTCCTCTGACCCCAGCTCTAACCCATAGTCTTCCTGGGCTTTTCTTTTCTTTTTTGCTTTTTGGGGCCATACCCACAGCAGATGGAAGTTCCCAGACTAGGGATCAAATCAGAGCTACAGCTGCCCGCCACAGCCACAGCCACTGCCACAGCAACGCCAGATCCTTCATCCACTGAGCGAAGCCAGGGATAGAATTCACATCCTCATGGGTACTAGTCGGGTGCGTCACCCGCTGAGCCACCACGGCAACTCCCTTCCTGGGCGTTTCTACATCCCCATCTCCCGGGGTCCCCGAAACCCTGGCTGCCGTCTCCCCTCCATACCTCCACCCGGGAGGGGACGGACTCTGGGAGCTGCCCTGTGTGGCTAGAGAGGCGTCCTCCACATAGGACTCTTCAGAGTGTGGTCGGCGTCACCTGGAAATTTGTTAGAGACGCAACATCTCAGGTCCTACCCAGGAGCTACTGAATCACAAACTCTGGGGCTGGGGCCCCCACAACGTGGCTCTGTCCATGTTGCAACCAGCCCTCCAAGCGATTCTGATCCACAGGTGGATGTGAGCATCGCTCCCCCACCTCACCCCTTCCTTCCCCTCCAGAGCTCACAGTGCAAAGTCCACGCTCAGGAAGTTCCCGCTGTGGCTCATCAGGTTACGAGCCCAACTAGTATCAACGAGGATATGGGTTCGATCCCTGTCCTTGCTCAATGAGTTAAGGATCTGGCATGGCTGTGGCTGTGGTGTAGGCCGGCAGCTGCGGCTCTGATTCGATCCCTAGGCTGGGAGCTTCCATATGCCACGGGTGCAGCTATTAAAAAGAAAAGAAAAGAAAAAAAAAAAAAAAGTCCACGCTCTAACTTGGCCAGATTCTGGGTCTCAGCACGTAGAGTGAGGTCGGGGGTTGGGGGAGGGCTTCGGAAAAACTCTTTCTCCCTCCCAAGTGTGTTGGTCTTTACATTGAAATTCCGGATCCTGAAACTGTTACGTCTGCTCTGTGCTTTCACAATATGCATTTTGAAAGTCAAAGCTGCAGACTGGCTTCTTGGTGGCGGCTGAATCTGCCATCCCGAGAAGAAGCGCCAAGGTTGAGGAAGGACAGGAAAATTTGCTGCCAACTGAAAATTCGTGGGATAGCTTTTCAAAAACCTTTCTTTCACTACATATACAATGCGTTTTAAATTCCAGACTGATTGAGGCTTCACGTTGCCCCGGAGAGGTCCCTCAATATCAGGTTCGCCCCTCGATGCAGCAGACGGCCCGTGAACTCCAGACTTGGTCATGTGAGCCCATTTGGAGAGTCCCTGCTTTCTGGTTGTTTTGTTTGGTGTTTTGGCCACACATGCAGCATGCCAAAGTTCTGGGGCCAGGGATCGAACTCAAGCCACAGCCGTGACTATGAACCACAGCAGTGACAATGCCAGATCCTTAACCCACTGAGCCACCAGGGAACTCCTGGAGGGTCCTTGTTTTCATCCATCCCTCCTCTCTACCCTCGCTGCTGTCACTGCCCGGCACATCCTGGTCTCATCAGCCCAACAGAGCCACTTACTCGTGTGCGATCTTGGGCAAATCACTTAGGCTCTTTGGGCCTCAGTTTCCTCATCTGTCAAATGAAGTTCCACCTTCGGTTCCAAAAAACATTAATTGAGCATCTATAATATGTGCGGGGCTGCAGCACTGGCAGTGGCACAGACAAAAATCCCTGTTCTCACGGAGTTGACATTTTAGCCTGGCGGGGCTGAGAGCTCCTGGGCGGGAGAGGAGGAAGGCTGTTAGTTTAAACAGAGTGGCAAAAAAAGCTCCCACTAACAAGTGACCTTTGAGCAGAGATTCGAAAGAGCAAACGGCCTGGAGAGCTGGGGAGATGGCGTTCGGGTGGAGGGCAGGACAAGTCCCAGAATCCCGAGGCTTTCGAGGATTTGAAGAGTTGGAGGTTTGGCAAAGACTTCAGGGAGGGAAGCGGCCCACCAGGAGCTGGGAGAGAGGGACGAGGTCGCGGCGTGACGTGGCTGCTCTTGTCAGGACCTTGAGTTGGAGGCTCGGGAGAGGAGGGCAGATGGGAGCGGAGGAGGGACCTGATGTGGCTTCATGTTCTAAGGTCGCCCTGGCTGCTGTGGGAAGAATAGACTGAGGGGCTGGAGCAAGGCCAGAGGCAGGGAGGCCAGTGAGAGACGGGGCCACTGCAGGGACCCGGGCAAGAAACCGTGGGGAGGAGAGAAGCGGCCAGACTGTGGCTCTGTGCTGGAGTCAGAACGGACCAGATCTGCAGCTAGATGGGACGTGAGGAGGGACAGAAAGGGTGCCAGGGGCAGGGCTAGACTGAGACGATTCCAAAGGCTTTGGCCTGAGCGATTGCAAGGAGGAAAGTGTCGCTTAATGAAACGGGGACGACAGAGGGAGGAGCAGTTTGGGAAGAGCATCTTCAGACCCACGAAGGTTAAGCTTCCTGTGAGACATCTGCGGAGGAGCCCGCAGGTTGTTGGGCACAGGGGTCAGAGCGAGGGGAGGTGCGGGCCGGAGACAGACGTGTGGGAGGTGTGTGCGTATAGATGGCATCGCTAGGAGTCCGTGAGAGCAACAAACTGCATGTTAACCATGTCAGCGTTTGGAGCGGCCCTGGCACACAGCAGGCCCTCAGCAAAAGTTGGCCAATCACGACATCGTTTTACGCCACGTGGGTCCCCACGAGCTTCCCAGCACGCCTCCCTCCATGCCAGCTGCCACGCTGGTTGGCCAGAGCCGTCTTATGGAGGTTCCCAGGGGCTAGGGGTCGAATCGGAGCTGTGGCTGCCAGCCTACGCCACAGCCACAGCAACGCCAGATCCAAGCCGTGTCTGGGACCCACAGCACCACGCGTGGCAATGCTGAATCCTTAACCCACTGAGCGAGGCCCGGGATCGAAGCCGCAGCCTCATGGATACTGGTTGGGTTCCTTCCTGCTGACCCACAGCAGGAACTCCCAGAGCATCATTCTAAAGCTCCCTGCCCAAACCTGCCATGGCTCCTTATGGCCTACAAGAAAAAGTACAGCCAAAGGCCCCTCAAGGCCTTTCCTTTCCCAGGCACTGCCACCTTCACCAGCCCCAATTTCTACCACCAGCCCCCACCTCCCACTCTGTCCTCCAGCACTAATAGGGAAGCCTTTGTTCATGGCTTGGTGTCTTTGAACATGCAGCTGCCTCTGCTGTGACTTGTCCAGCAGAGACTCCAACGGAGCCTCACACCCTCTGGGAAGCGTCCCTCCCAACCCAGGGGGCTGCCTCCCTTCCTGTGGGCCTGCCTCTTATCCTCACAGGCGTCCCTCATCCTCAAGGAAGACCACGTTCCCCCCACAAGCCCCTGCCCTGCTCCTTCCATCCCGTTCCTACAGCGTTGAACTACAAGCCTGAGTTCCAGGCCAGGGCCTTGGGGGAGGATGACTTTCCATCACCAAGTTTTCATTATGGTTACTCTGTTTTAGATCACCAAGCAGAGGCCCAGAGTCACTCAGCTGGAGACACTGTGGCCAGGAGCCGGATCCAGGCTTGTCTGATTCAAAGACCTAGGCTCAAAGGCCTATGCACACGGCACAGACACGTGGAATTTACAATCTTGGGGCATCTAGCGGGGGCAGGGGTGCAGGGTCCCTCGGACTTCGGTTGTCCCTCCTGGAGAAGGGATCCAGAGCTAGGGAGAGGGCTAAGGATTTAGGCTCAGAATAGGCCTTTGCTTGTCTAGTCAACCATTCATTCCTTCTCTCCTTCATTTACTCCCTCATTCTCTCATTCATTCACTCACTCCTTCATAAGCAGTTAATCGGTTCTACTTTCAATTTCTACTCCCAGTAGGTGCAGACCCTTGCCTCCCAGAGCTCAGGGTCTGTGGAAAGCCTGGCCAGGGGACAAGGTGGCCCCAAAAGGGCTTGCAGGAAACTTTAAAAGGTAAAAGGAGTTTCCCGAGTGGCCGGGGGAAAAGGATATCCCAGCTTGAGCCTGCAGCATGTGCAAAGATCCTGAGCGCTGGAGACTTTCCAGAGGTAGAGTACTTGGCGGGCATGGGATTGGAGGGTTGATGGAGGTTAATTGGGAGAGAAGGTTGAGGGCACGGGCAGGGGCCGAGGTCAAGATTAATCTGGGAGTTCATTGTGGAAGAGGGTTAAAGTTTGGGTTGGGTTGGGTTTAGGATTAGACAGTGGTGCTTGAAATCAGATGATTGCTTTTGAAACTGCCTTTCTAGAAGGGTTCCCTGGGGTTTGTATCAGCCGTAAGGCTCTGGTTATGATTAGAGCCGCCAAGAACCTAAAAGTCAAGGGCGGGCTTCAGGCCTGGGACTCAAGGTGCGACAAAGTCAAAGCACCAGAGGAAGAGAACCGGCCTCTGCTGGGCATGCAGGCTCCCTGAAGTACCAACGCGCTGGCCGCGTCACGTGGCACACAGTCCCTCAACCCTCTGGACCTCAGAATGCCCACCTATTCACCTGCTGGGCGGATTAGGAAACGATGCTGTGTTCTCAGCACCTTCTCTGGGCCGGGCACCAGCAGCGGCCCAGATGCTCTCATCTCTTCTGACACTACACGGTGCTGCACAGGACCGGAACCGCCCAGCCAACCCCCCGCATCCAGCCGATGCTCTTCGAGGCTAGTGCTCTTCCCTCCCTCCCTTCCCCACAGAGCTGACTCCAGGAGCCCCTTCTCCGCCGGCGCGGGCAGCCCAGGCGTGCTGACTCCGTCGTCTGGAGGAAGGAGCCGCGCCAGGGGCTGGGGCGCCCCCGGCCCCAGCCCCTCCCGGACGGCCTGGGGTCCCGAGCTGCCGCGGGCGGGGAGCCGCGCAATTACCCTAATTACAGCCCGGCCTCCGCCGCAGTGGCGAGCGCGGCCACGCCGCCCCGAGAACGCCCCCGGCCCGGGCCGAGCGTGGGAACCGCCGTGCCCTCCGCCCGGGGCGGCGGCAGCGGCGGCGTCGGGAGCCCGCCCGGCAGCCCGCGGAGCCGCTCGGCCCGCCTGCCGCCCTCCCGCCGCGAACTCCTGGGCGGCGCTCGGCGCGCTCACGGCCCCTTCCCAGGGCGACCTCCTCGCACCCAGGCCCGTCCCCGCGTCCCCATACCGGGGCGGGGCGAGGCGGCCGAGCCTGCAGCCCGATTGGCTGGGCAAGCCCGGGCCAAGCTCTCGCGCGGGTTCCCACGCGCCATCCATCCTTTCATTCATTCGCGCAACCACCCTCCCCCTTCATTCCTTCACTCCTTCATCCCTTCCTCGCCAAACAGATGTTCGGGAATACCTTCTACGACGGCTGCCTTTTTTGGTAAAACGGACGAATTGTATGTCTCAAGGTGAGTCCTAAGGAGTAGGGTGCGCGTGGGGAGGGAAGGCACGGCTCGTTTATTAAGAATCTCCCCCTGCTACCCCACCCCAAGTACACACCAACGCGCTCAGCCCTTCTCCCAACCACCTGGACTGGGGTAACGTTGCATTTTACAGAAGCGCGGATGGAGGCGCAGAGGGGCTGCGGGATCCGCAGAGGGCACGCAGTAATAGGAGTGTCAGGGGTTTGTCCTCCAAGGCACCCCCCGGGGCCCCACCACACCCTGAGCAGAACACAGCCAATGCCTGCGGCGCCTAAGAGGAAAAATCACAGCAGCCGTTTCTGGAGCACAACGTCGGTGCCAGGCCCTGTGATAAGTGCTTTCTGTGCATTAGCGCATTTAATCCTTGCAACAACAATCTCAGATGCTGAGTATTCCCACTGTTACAGACGAAGAAACTGCAGTTGAGAGAGTGAGTCACTTGCTCACGGCCACACAGCTGAAGCGGCTAAAGTGAGATTTGACCCCACCAACCCCAGCAGGGCCACAGAGGCTGCGGAGCTGAAGCAGAGCAGCCCTCTTCTCCCCTTGTCCTTTCCAACCTCAAGTTTACCATGGGCAAAATCCACTGAATGGGGAGTTTCTGTCGTGGCTCAGCAGAAACGAATCCGACTAGGAACCATGAGGTTGCGGGTTCGACCCCTGGCCTTGCTCAGTGGGTTAAGGATCCAGCATTGCCATGAGCTGCGGTGTAGGCCACAGACGAGGTTGGATCTGGCGGTGCTGTGGCTGTGGTGTAGGCCAGCGGCTACAGCTCCGATTGGACCCCAGCCTGGAAACCTCCCTATGCCGAGGGCGCGGCCCTAGAAAGACAAAAAAAGACACACACATACAAAAGTCCACTGAATGCCTTTTCTGTGCCCAGTTGCCCCCCACCCCAGTGACCAGCTCCAAACACTCAAGGGACCATTTAGAGGCAATTTGGTGCTGGGAAAAGGACATGAGATAGGCACAAGCAAACCGCAAGTTTAAACTCTCTGGGACTCAGTTCCTCATCCATAAAATGGGCAGAGCAGTCTCCATTCTGCCTCCCTCCCAGGCCTGCAGTTCATTTGTTGTTCTTGAGTCTGTTAATTGTGTTCATTCACTTAGAACATTTCTTGAGCACCAACTATCAACTTGGTGTCAGGTCTAGAATGATCGGCTGTGCCGTTTGCCCAGGACTGAGGGGCACCCAGGCTGCAGGACTTGGAGCCATAAACTGAGATTGTCCTGGGCAAACCAAGGTGGTTGGTCACTCTGTCGGTGCTGGGCGCTGGGGATTTGAGCCACATCAGAGCCTAGCTGGGTCCCTCTGAGACCTGGAAAGGCTCCTGCCCCTGGGGAAGCATGCCGCATGTGAACAGTTGGCAGTGGAGCAGGGCGAGGGCGAGGCGCCCTGGTGATGCGCTGTGCTCAGCTTTTTCCCCCGTCCCCTGGCTCCGGGCCCAGGCAGATGTGCCAAAGCAATCCTACCCATTGCCTGGCTGGGAAAGCCAAGGCTGAGAGACTGGCAGTGGCTTTCCCACAGCAGGCACCATGAGTCAGCGCCCAGGGGCAGGGTGGTCAGTCTCACCTCTCTCACCCCCTTGCTGTATGACCCTGAGCAAGCCACTTTACCTCCCCAAGCTGCTTCCCATCCTCACCCGGGGGAAGGGTGTCGGGATGGGGTCTCTCCAAGCCCAGGACGGGTAGAGGGTGTAGCAGGAGGCTTTTCCAGGACCCTCTTCTTCACCAGGAGCTCCCAGGGAAGCAGCTCTCCCGAAGGCGGGGGTGCCTGCCAAGAGCTTGGTCACGGCTGGGTTCTTGGCAGAAGCCAGATGAGGCCATGCCAGAAAGAACCTAGAAAGATCAGCCTTTGAAGTAGACAGAATGGGCCGTAACACCAGCAGGTCACTGGCCATCCCTGAGCCTTGTTTTCCTCCCCAGAACAAGGGAAATAGCGCCTACCTCCTGCTACTGGGTTATGAATGAGATTCTGAGGATGAGGTGCTCCGGACACACCAGTGCCCTTCCTGCCCCCTTTGCTGGTCCCTGGACTCCCTGACCCAGCTGGACTGGACTCAACCTAAAGTCCTCTTCATCGGCTTCCCTCTTTCCCTTCCATCCACTGGGTGCCCGCCGTGTGCTGGTCTTCTTAGGACCTCAGGGGAGGCAGACCAATAAAAAGTGGAGTTTGGAGTTCCCTCTGTGCTCAGTGGGTTAAGGACCTGACTAGTGTCCGTGAAGATACGGGTTCAATCCCTGGCCTCGCTCAGTGGGTTAAGCATCTTGCATTGCTGCAGACTGCAGCCTAGGCCGAAGATGTGGCTCCGTTCCTGTGTTGTGTGGCTGTGACGTAGGCGGGCAGCTGTCCGATTTGACCCCTAGTCTGGGAACCTCCATATATGGCTGGTGCAGCCCTGAAAAAAAAGAAAAAAAAATGGAATTTTCCTTCTTTCTTGGGAAGCCATGGCAACTCCTGGGACCCAGGTGGAAGTGAGGAGAAGGAATAATAGCAGCCATTGCCCCTGGGAAAATAAGACCAGCTCCCTCACACAGCCCCCCTCTGTCACCCTCGGCCTGAAGCCCCTTTGCCTTCATCTGCGCCCCTCGCCAGCCCGCCTCTGAGCTCCTCCGCGCCTCTGTCTCCGTCCAGCAGGGAGCCTGCCCTGTTTGCCCCAGGCGGAGTTAGCTACCCTTCCCCCAGGAAGGCTGGCCTGTCTGTAATCTGCAACCAAGTGCAGGGACTAATAGCTCATCATAAGCAGCGATTTATAGGAAAAGAAGAGAGAAGAATCGGGAGGGAAGGCATGGGCCTGAGTCCACGCTGAGGCGCCGTCAGAGGAGCTCCTGCCCGCCCTGTGCTCCGACGTTCCCTCCAGGACGAGAGAAGCTGGCAGGGGAGACGATGCCTACCTCCTCCCCGGTCTTGGTGCCTCACACCCGGCTCCTGCTTTAGACCTTGATGGAGGCCATTGGCGACCCTTCTCCACGGGCCGGGGGGCTGCTGGGATAGGGGTTCTCTGACGCTGGGACACGGACCCCCAGGCGTGGGCCTCCGCTTTGCTCGGAGCAGAGTCTCCTTGAGGAAAGTCATTTCCTTACCTGTGAGGGGCCTGGCCAGCTGACCTTGAAGTCCTTCCCAGGGCGATCTCAGGATGCAGAAATTCTGAGTCTCCCAGGCCTTCGCATCCGGAATCCATGGCCTAAAGCTGCTCAGTCCAGAATGGCAGCCACTGGCCACAATGACTGCTGAGCCCTTGATATGTGGCTAATCCAAATTGGGCTGTAAGAAGAGAGGAGACCCCGGATTTCAAAGATTGAATATGTGCCGAAAAATGTCAAATACCTCATATGTATACATGTATATGCCCCCCCCCACACATATATATTTATTTTAGGGTCGCACCCGTGGCGTCATTTTTATATTTGTTGCATGCTACAGTGAGATGATGTAATTTTGGATGTACTGGGTTAAATAAAATTTTTTATTTAAACGAATATCACTTGTTTCTCTTTTTAAAAATGTGGCTACTAGAACACTTACAATTTCGCACATGGCTGGCGTTGTGTTTCTAGTATACAGCTCTGGCTAAAGAGCTGGTGGACGCCCAGCCGAGCCAAGATTTCTCCCTGGGCACCAGTCAGCTCTGCGGTTGTTGGGGTGTATTTCCTTCCCAGGAGAGAAGAAGCAGACCCTGATACTTGTGAGACCCTGTATCTTCCTCCCCAGGAGGAAGGTACCCACGTCTCCTCCCCTCCCCCGCGCCGAACAGCTGGTTTCTGGGGAAGTGAAGAGCCCAGCCCATCTTCCCCTGCTGTGCTCATCCCACATGGAAGACAGGATTAAGCCGTGACAGGGGAAATTCCTTGGCAGGCTGGCTTCCAGCCCGCCCCGAGGAAACCCCCAGCTGCCTCTTCCTGCCTGGCCCACCCTTGTGCCCTCAATCTGAACCAGGCCGGGCAACACCCACATCCCATAGTCTCCAGCCAGGACAGCACCAGGCCGGGCATTCAAGAGGGCACATGACTTCCCCCCACCCCGGGGAATTTACACACCAGCCAAGGAAGCAGGTCACACCCACGGGAAACTGGAGAGGATCACACAGCAGCCTCCATCTGCTGAGAAACAGTAGATGTTTACTGAGGTATGGGCTGATATGGGCCCTCTTTCTCCATGTCCCCCCCAGTATTCTGTTCCACCTTTGGGGGGTGTTTTTAGGGCCACACCCACAGCAAATGGAGGTTCCCAGGCTAGGAGTGGAATCAGAACTACAGCTGCTGGCCACAGCCACAGCCACAGCCACGCCAGATCCGAGCCCCTCTGCGACCTGCACCACAGCTCACGGCAATGCCGGATCCTTAACCCACGGAGCAAGGCCAGGGATTGAACCCGCATCCTCGTGGATCTTAGTCGGGTTTGTTACCTGCTGAGCCACGATGACTTTTTTTTTTTGGTTATGTTTATGTAACTTTGTCAGCTGCTCATCCTTGAGACCAACCAATCATTTATTCTGAGATAGTGTCCGTTTGGATTTTTGGTGTTGCAATGGCCTCCCTCTTAGGAAGTGGTGAGTGGCTGGTAGTTGCTTTTAGTTTGTTTAGCTGGCTTGTTGGGCTGTTTCACGTGTCCTGACACATAAAGGGGGCACACGACTCTCCGCCAGGGAAAAAATTAGCCACATGACGTCAGTTCCAGTAATTTTGGAAGGGCATGGTTTGCTGATCCGAAGCTCTGGGAACCACCGACCCGTCCAGCCGCCCACCCACTGAGCGCCTTCCTCGTGCCCTGCCAGGCTGTCCCCTCAGAGGCGGGATGGCAGGCATCTTCGAAACAACTGCCCTGGTGAGGTGGCTCCTCCGACTCCGGGCAACGAGACCCTTGTGTTTCCAGAAGCTGTTCTACCAGCCTCAGACACCTCTGACTCGGAAGAAATTCCTTCCACTGAGCAGACCCATACCCCAGTGGTCCCAGTTTCATTTCCAGAGGTCACCCAGAACCTTCCACTCCCACTACCTGCAACGGCCATTTAGAGACCGGAAGGCAGTGTGCTGAAGGCTTCCCTTCTCTGGGCCAAGTCTTCCAGCTCCTTCCCGGGGGGTCTCCACCGTGCCCTCGCCTCAGTTCTTCGGATCCCCCCAGAAGCTCAATCTCAGGGGCCAGCAGACTGGGCCATACAGGTGTGGGCTCTGGAGTCAGACAGTCTCGGTAGGAATCCTGGCGACACCTCTTTCTGGCTGTGTGATCTCGGACAAGTTACTCCAGCTCTCTGTGCCTCCGTGTTCAGCTTCCTCACCTCAGAGCGGTGATAATAACAGCTCAGGTTGGACTGCCTTTGCTGTGAGGCTGAAGTCAGTTAATACGCATTATGCCTTAGAACAGTGCTTGGCACCACGCTGTGCCAGCATGTATCATCAAGGCTGTGTTCCGCCATCCCGCCCTCCCCACCCCATCACCGGGGGTGCCTGACCTGAGCTGGGCCAACCAGTCTTCACTCAGGGACTTGCAGGGAAACGAGTCAGGTTTTCCCCAGAAGCTAAGGGGCAAGGGTACAAAACTCAGCTAGATTTTTTCCACCATGAAAAAAAGCAGTGTGCTGTGAAAGAGAAAAAAAGGCAGTGTTCAGAAAAAACCAGGGGGACGCGGGCTGCACCTGCACAGGCTGCTCCCCCAGGGCTGCCATCTGAGCCTCCTGGTGAGAGTTATCGGTGGGGAATTAAAATTAAAAACAAAGCCAAAGACAACAGACAGAGAGAGTGTACTGGTTCTAGTTACTACGAAAGACCAGTTCCATCCCCGCCCTTTCTAGAACATCCGTGTTTGTCTTAGTAACTTAGGAACCTACTTGGTACATCAGCTACTACTCAAACCTTAGGGCTTAAAACAGCAGTCATTGGAGTTCCCATCATGACTCAGTGGTAATGAACCAACTGGTATCCATGAGGATGCGGGTTCAATCTCTGGCCTCGATCAGTAGGTTAAGGATCCAGCGTTGCTGTGAGCTGTGGTGTAGGTCGATGATGTGGCTCAGATCCCAAGTTGCTGTGGCTGTGGTGTAGGCCGGCAGCTACAGCTCTGATTCAACCCCCAGCCTGGGAACCTCCATAAGCCGAAGGTGCAGCCCTAAAAGGCTAAAAAAAAAAAAAAAAAAAAAAAAAAAAAAAAGGCAGTCGCTTATTAGCTCCTGATTCTGTGCACTACAGTTTTACGGGGCTTTGCTGGTATCTCCTGGGTCCATTCATACCGCTGCTGCCAGCCGGTAACTTGAACAGGGCTGCTGGATCCAGGATGGCCTGAAGGTGGCCTAGCATTTACTGAATGCCTACCATATGTCAGGCACTGCGGGAAATAGCAGAATGGAGAAAATCAATATTCCCCGAGCTTCTGTGTTAGGCCCGAGATGGAATTTCAGGTGTATTATCTCACTTAATCCTCCTGATTATATGGTTAGGTGGTGCTATTATTATCATCCCCATTTACAGATGAGGAAACTGAGGCTCGGGGAGGAGGAATAACTTGCCTAAGATGTTGAGACCCAGAGAGATGAGCTGCAATTCATCCCGAAGACTCCTGACCCTCTGCAGAGCCACGCTTCTGCAAGGCACCATCCCGGCCCTTCCCGCATCACAGAGCAGAGCTGGGCCCTGCCTTCATGCTGCTTTAAGTGTTGTTAAGGGGACCGAGTAGACACAACATCCAACAGTGTGAGGTGCAGTGCCATTCATTCAGCAAACGTGTCCCCATGCCTCTTTTGTGCTGGGCACCGTGTTAGGTATATTAGGTGTAGGGATGCGGAAGTGACTCAGACACAGGATGCAGGAGCAGCAGCGTGGAGGAGGAAATGATTAATCGTGCCTGCTTTGGGCTCAGCGCTGGCCCTTTACCAGCCTGATTCTTACGGGACGGGCGATGCTGGTGAGGAAACGCAGTTCAGGTGAAACTCCCCTTCCCACAGAGAGGCAGGGTCTCAAAGTCCCACTTACGCAGCAAGCAGAGGTCAAGGTCGTCCTCAGGGAGAGGGTCCAGGCCGTCCTTTGAGCCTGGCTGCAAAGCTAGCCCAGACCCCTTGCTCGCAGGAGTGATGGATGCCAGGTCAGAAGGGGCAGCTTCCAGAGTGAGGTGACACCCTTGCCGTGTTCCAAGGCATCTTGGGAATTCCTGGGCCTGAGGAAGCAATTTCTGCCAGCCCAGAGTTAGGATGCTCAGAGATGCAGCGTCCAGGTGCCCAGAGTCCTGTCCCCAGTGGGTGGACATGAGCAGTCCAAGCAGCCTGACCTTGGAATGAGCCAGACCCCGCTGAGAGTTCTAGCTGTGCCCATTTCTGGCTGGGTTCCCACGAGCTGATGATCACCCTTCCTGAGTAGCCTTCTCATTATCTGCAAAGAGGGGGCAAGACTCCCATCTTACCCAGCACTTTTCATGTCTCTCAAGCTAGTGTAAGCAAAATCAGGACCGTCTCAGGAGACCAGGGTACCTCCTGAAGCCCCAAGGCAGAGGGGCACAGAGCCTGACACTACCCCCTGTAAAGGCATCAGAAATTCAGGCAAGGCTCCCTCTCCATCTCCCCTCTCATTTATTTTATTTTATTTTATTATTACTATTATTATTATTATTATTATTATTTTGTCTTGTTAGAGCTGCAACCATGGCATGTGGAGGTTCTCAGGCTAGGGGTTGAATCAGAAGTGTAGCTGCCAGCCTACACCCCAGCCACAGCAATGCTAGATCCAAGCTGCATCTGTGACCTACACCACAGCTCACGGCAATGCCAGATCCTTAACCCACTGAGCGAAGCCAGGGATTGAACCCACGTCCTTGTGGACACTAGCCAGGTTCGTTACTGCTGAGCCACGATGGGAGCTCCTCCCCTCCCTTCTCTCCCCTCTGTGCTTCTGCCTCACTTTTCTCCTCTGCAGACAGGTTTCCTTCACGTATCTGGCGCCTGTGGCAAAAGCTGGCTGCTCCCGTAGCTCAAACATAACCTTACATGCGACAGACCCAAGCTCATTCAGTCTGGCCACCGTCTTTCAGTCCCACTTGCAGCCTCCTGGGAGAAAGACTCTGGCCCCGAGGGGCCCAAGCTCCACCACTGAGGTCCATGGCACAGGGGGCTCTAACCGGCAAAGGTGGGTCATAGAGCACAAGGGGAGCCCACCTGGGTGAAAGGAGGAAGGGGGCACTTCCGAGAAGGAGTGTCATCATGGGTGAGGCTGCCCCCCAAGAGTTATCATGAGGATTAAATGGGACAAGAGACATCCGCCGCTGGCACCTCATAGAAACGCCTTTCAAGGGAGGGTCTTCGGTCAGAGCCCTCTGAAGCTGAGCTCTCAGAAGAGGCGTGAGGAAAAGAGCTGGGGGCACACAAGGATGCAGCCCCCGCCTGACCCCCTGGGGGTGCTGGGGCCCTCGACCCGCAGAGCCAAGCCCCCTTGAGGCCAGGAGACAGGTCTACTGTACCCCCATCCGTCAAGGGCCAGGACTGGCAGAGGCTTGGCCACTGGGCTGAGGGCGCTTCTCAAGAGCAGGGGGCAGCTGCCAGTGCTGGCAGCCGACATCCTGGTAGCTGGGAGGCAGGCGTGTGTCCGGGCACTGACAGCATCCACAACAAGGTGTCTCTCAACCCTGGTTGGCTCTCGCCTGGACTTCTCCCTTTAATGTGCTTAGAGTAATATTAAGTTGGATCTTGGACATGCGCTTTTTCAATAACGTATGGTTATATCGTGTGTGTTCCTACATAGACGACATGCAGACCGCAACACAAACCCACGGCTCTAAAGACTGAACATGCAGAACGGTAAATGCAGTACATTCGGAGTCTCTGGCCTCGAGCGGATTACCTCAAATCCACCCCGTCCATGTCCGCTGGCAAGAGAGAAGTTTCCTGTAGAAGGGTCCTCACTCCTCTGCTCAGAGCCCTCCCGTGGCCCTTCCCTGCCCACAGAGTTACTGACAATCCCGTGCTTGAGTAGGCACGCATAGGATGGGAAGTTAAAAGACCCAGGTTCAAGTCTCGCCCTCGCCGCTGGCTGGCTATGCAGCAGGAGCTGAATCCATTCCCCTCTCTGTCTCAGTTCCTTTCTACAAAACATGTGACTCGCCTCCTGCCGTTTCTCCTTCTGGGTGCTGTAGAAATCTCTGCGCAGTTGCCCTTCAGGACGACGAGTGCTGACTTTGCAGGACCTTCATCCTTCAGGCCTGGTCTCTCCCTGGCCCAACACAAACGACCATTAATCGGGCCCCACCCAGCCACCTGGCACTTCCCGAACTTCTCTGTACATCCATGCCTTGGCGCTTTCTCTCAAGAGCTGTGCTCTTTGCCAGGGCAGACCGTTTCCTGACCGTCTCCCTCTGTCCGGACCCAGCCCACCTGAGAAGGCGCCCTGCTCAGGGCAGTTCTCTGCATCTTTGATGTTTGCTTTATACCTGGGGCCAGCCCCCTCCTGTACCCTGAGTTCCTTTCCCTGGTCCAAGCTGCTAAGTCCAATATTACACCACACGATTTGTAGAGACCAGGCCTTGTGTGGGGCAATGGGCTGCAGAGTGGCGGGCGTCCCCATCTGTACTGGAGAGAAACACCACCAAGTGGGATCGGAGGGACCAAACAGCCCTTGATAATGGATTTGCAGGCTAAGAGAGCATAGCTGTAGGCACGCTTGCACGACAGTCAGATACAGCTGACTTTGAATCTCAGAATGCCTGAAACACCAACTACAGTGGTTTAAGTATTGATATTAAGCACATCCTTTTTTCAAGGGGTAAGAAGACCAAAGTTGGGTTTTCAGGACTGCCACAGAGACTCCATGGTGCATGAAGGGCCCAGGTTTCCCATGGACTCCACTCTGCCATCCTTAGAATATGCTATCATTTTTCTTTTTTGTACCAGTTCTCTCATCTATAAAATGGGAATAACTACCTTCTATATAAGGTTGTTGTAAAAACTGAGTCGATATATGTAAAGAGCTCAGAAAAGAATCTGGAGCGTGTTAAGTGCTCTAATAAGTGTTAGTTGTTACTGTTGTTGTTATCTTGTCCTCATGCTGAAAAAATGGCTGCTGCCCCTCTAGGCATCACATCCTCATCCCTGGCAGGGAAGGAAGAATGGCAAAGCACAAAAAAGTGAATGCTGGCTGAATCCATCTGTTTGTTTGTTTGTTTTCTTTTCCAATGGAGGTGAAATTCATATCATAAAGTTAACCATGTAAAAGTGAACAATTCAGTAGCATTTAATACACTCACCTTGTTGTGCAACTGCCGACTCCCTCGTTCCAGAAGGAACCCTCGTACCACTGAGTAGTTGCTGCCCTTTCCTCCCTACCCCCAGCCCCTGGCAACCCCTAGCCTTTATTCTGTCTCTGTAGATTTACCTATTCTGCATAACTCCATCCATTTTTAAAGAGCTTTCCAGGAAGCCCCACCCAACCTCTTCTGCTTATATCTCATTG